>NC_069790.1:66768628-67393628 GCF_027406575.1 Nycticebus coucang | reverse complement strand
TCTCGTAGCTCCAAGTACTCAGTAACCTCATGTAGTGTGTTCCTGGGACATAGTAAATGTGTGTTGTTTTATGTAACCAAGTTGATGGTAATATTGCTACCCTCAAAGAGAAATTGCAATTTGTTTTTTACAATTGAAACTTGTAAAAAATGACAAAGACTTTTCAAGACTATGGCAATAAAGGAGAAAGATTGTACTCAACCTCGCTGAAAAAAAAAGAAAAAGAAAAGAAATTGCCTAGCAAATAAACCAAAGGATAAGAAGTCACGTAATCTTTTGCTCTATTTAGGTTTTAAAAAACAAACAATATCATGATGAATGAGCATTGACAAAGAACTAAAACATTCCCATGAAAATACACAAGAGGGACTTTACCTAACAATTGCAATCAGTGTAACTGGCTTATTGTACCCTCAATGAATCCCCAACAATAAAAAAAAAAAAAAAAACTAAAAAAAAAAAAAAAAAAAAAAAAAAAGAAAATACACATAATGAACTCTACACAATCCATTAAGCAAGACAAAGTCCATTCCATTCTAGTTGTTTTCCAGGTAGTGTGAGTGTTAAGAGAGAGAGATTTAGGACACCACAACCACCCTTTCAAGTACCATTAATGGAATAAATAATATTTGTTGTCACATCACCCCCTGGAAGGCAGGTGTGATGTCATGCTTGTTCATTTGTCACTTCCTCACTGAATAATGCTAATGCCTCCTTTAATGCACAGACCTTTACTGTACAGCTAGTGCCTGCCCAAGTAAGACTCAGTTGAGTCACCTGTTTCCCCTTGAATGTATGAATGCTTACGATTGTGAACCATCACCATAGTAAGGTAGTAATCCAACCCCCATTATGAAATAAGATGAGCTTGCTTTACATGCCACTCATGTATACATCATCCAACTCTATGTCATCAGAAGGAAAAAAGTTGGGGAAGAAATGAATGATAAGAATAGAAAGAAAACAAGTTTCTTATATGTCTTACAGGAAATAATTTAAATGGTATTTATTATTGTTCACTGAAAAGTTTGAATTAGTTTGTCAGATCAATTATAAATTAGTGACTTCTAGTTCTATGTCTCATAATCCTCAGTTTTAGATTTAATACAATTCAAGAAAAACATCAAAAATACTGTAAAGAGAAAAGAACCATGATCAAGAGATCTTGGGGTCATAGCTCTGTAGAACAAGAAAAGCATTTAAATCAATAAGTAAATACACAAGAAAGTAATGAAATGGGGCTTGAAGGTTTATCGTTCTGCTATTAATGGGGCATCCCTTTCACAACCAACAACTAATGAACATAGAAGAGGTGTCAGGGCTTCCTTTAAAAGTAAGTAGGCTTGGTTTATAAACTGGAGAAATTGTTTTTCACATTTCAAAGCTCATGCAATATACTCAACATGTCTGCGGCACCAATCACACACCTGTGTAAACTCCCAGGGAATTGCATGGAAAAGAACCCAGGGACACTCGGCAGTGTGCATCTTACTTTGAGAACCCCACAAGGAAGCGTCCTGTAGGACGCGAGCCTAACAGTACAGCAGGAGTTAGGCAGCTGGAGTGAAATAGCAGAAGTGGAAAGATAAAGATAACATGCTGTCTGCAGTTGCGTGAAGATTGATAGGCTAATTTCTGAGAAGCACTTAAACAGTTGTGGATGCCAAGTTTTTAAACATTATTATTTATTAGTTGGCTATGTGGTAAATTTCCCCTGAGAGCACCATCGAAAGCTATATAAAAATGTATCTTCCTATTCAATTTCAATATGCATATTCTATATATGGTAGATTTTAACTGTGTGAGAACATTTAGAAAGAGAGTAAATCATCTAGAAGTAAGTCTAGAGGAAAAATGACATCTCACCAAGTATTTAAGAGTGTTCAGAATTCAAAAGGTAAAGAATCAGAAATTAACCATGAAATGAGACCTTCTGTCTCTAGAGAGCAGGATTGAGGACAGGGAACATAAATTCAGAATGGTGCTGCTGGGAACAGGAAAGGTGTCAGAAATCACACGTTTTTGCCATGGATTCCACTTTAAGGATGTCTTTAAAGGAAATGTCTTTAAAGGTACAAGCATAACTCATAAAGCTTTACAAGAAAGAGGCTGGGAGAACCCAGACTTTCAAATGTTGTATAGAAATTCTGAAAAACTTTGAAAATCTGTATACAATGAACTTACAAAGCATAAGTAATCAAAATCAATGTTCATGTAGTATACATAACATCTATAACTTTTTCAATGTAGCATTATGTCCATAGAGTAATGGAGATTTTTTATATTCTAGTTTTATTATATTTAACACAAAGGTGATTTTTAAAGTGCACACAGTAGCTGGGCAGCTCATATCATGGTAGTGATGCTGTATTCCAATTAAAAGCCAAAGAGCCAAACTTTTAAAACCATTCTGTATTGCATATTCATACTTATGTTCTACAATAAATATCTGATACCTGCTCCACAATAACCAATATTGGAAGCTAAAAGAAAGGAAGATGATTTGGTATAAGGTTCTTACAAACATCTAGTACAAATTACGTATCCTTCTATTCCTAATGGCTGTGGTATTTAGGAAATGAAGATTTATAGTCAGTTATCATTGCCCATAATTATAGAGACGCCATTGAAATCCCTCTTTGCATTAAATAGACCTCGCCCATTCAACACTCTTTATTTAATGCTTGAGGTTTATTTATTGCAGGACAGAGGCAATGGAAATGAGAGCTGCTGTCCTGTACAAGGTTAATTTGTGAATAATAAATGAGTGCTTTAAAATGCACTGCATAGTTTACAACTTAACCAGGTTTTGGCAGAAAAATCAGTTTATTCTCTTTGAGATATATGTGTGTACATATGTGTATATATACATATATACGTACACATATATGTATATATACAGGGAAAAACAAATGTGATTACTTTTCAAAGTCTTTCTCAAAACAGATTAAAAATTTATTAGGTTATTTTCAATCTCAAAACAGGCAAGATTTGTGGTCCTAATTTGGACTCAACAAATACTCATTTGCTACCTTATTTCTAGAAAAAATAGCAAAACTAAAAATATATTCTTGCTTTAAATAAGTATGTCTTGTGTGACAGTTGCAAAAACAAAAATGGATTTCAAAGAAATAGCTGCCTGGAAAAGTCATTCTATCAATCCTCTCAACTTGTTCAGTTGAACTCTGGTAGGGAAATCAAGGCCACTTTCTTATTAAATTAATTTTACTCTTGAAAATAGTTTTCTACAGCCATGAATGTTTTCCTGTAAGTCTGTGTAAGCATCCTTACATGCATTCTATTTAAAGGTATTAGTCCTGATGCCCGGGGTGGGTGATAGGGTTCAGGAAGTGGTGGGGTGAATTATTCTTCACTGCATAAGACCACCTACGTAACGTGATCTGCATGGAATGGAAAGACCCTGCTCATGCAAAATAATTCCACCACCAGATTGTCATAGAAACTTGCCCTTCTTTGCCAGCTTGAAATTCTCATCACTAAGTAATTTCCTTAGCTACTGGAAGCTGGTAGGTGGTGTATGTATAAGTGGGGGGAGGTAAAAACTTGCAGGGGATCGGTAAGAGAAAAGATAATGAGATAGGGGAGGAAAACATTATTTCAAACATGAACGTGTCTTTAACATTTGCTAAGATCTTCTGCTCTTATCAAAGGGAAAATAAAAGGCTGGGTTTGGCTGGATGCAGAGATATTTTAGATCAGCATAGACGTGCTCTATAAAGGAGTGGTGATGAAGCCAGAGTCCGATGGGCAAGCAGCAGCTAGTTGAGCCTGAAATAAATGGAGGATTGATTGATGGGTAGATTGGGAACCGTGAAGTACAGCAAATGTTTCAGTACTAAGAAGCTAGAAGTAATTTTAACCAATGTTGGATTAAGATTTAAGAAATTTAAAGAGGCTACATATACCAAACCCTATCAGACTGATCTTTTTAAATGTATTAGCACTTATTGATTAGGGGTACTACAAAAACTTTTCTTTCATGAAGTCTACATTATTGGTTTTATTAAAAACAGACTATGTGCTGAGCCTTTTCTATGTGCCACATAGAAAACATGTCCCCATCTTGTGTCCTTTTCTTTGTGCCCAGAATGGTTAACAGTAATGATAAAAGCACAACGTATACATAGTGAGAACCATCATCTTGTGCACAATCAGTACATATCTTTTTTTTCTGTCAATTTAAATAAATACATTTGGGAGACAGAGCCTCAGTTGGCTACTGTGTGCTGGTGGAGATTAGCAGCAGAAGGTCAGGGGGGCTGGGAAAGGGGCTGAAGGAAAGTCAAGTCCCATGTTCATTTCCCCGTTTTCCTCCCCGGAGGATTTCGCGAGCTGGCTGCATTCTTCCTGCCACTTTTTCCAATCTCGGTAATACTTCTTCCCCTCTACGTCCTAAGTCCTATGGTTGGTAATGGCCTATTCTATAATACTAAAGTCCTGAAATATAGCTTTATCCCTTGTAGCGTCCCTACCCTGTCCATACTTTTCTATATATTGTCTGTCCCTTTATTAAACTTTCCTGAAATGACCATTTTTGAGTGTGCCAGCTGTGTTCTTCCAGGACTCTGACTCATAACATAGTGCATGTGCCCTGGGACTTACTACTCAAGGTTGTCTTTCCTATCACCTTCTTTTTTGTCATTTATAACTAGCAACATGAACACTCCTGCTAAAATGGCTGATATGGTCACAATGTTCCTTTAAAATTATGGATTAAACTTGGAAAAATAAAAAGTTTTATATTTTTCTTAAATCTCTTTTTGACTAGTAGCATTTTCACTTGATAATAAAGCCCGAGAGCTCAGATATTCAGTAGCTGTGAGCAAGTGAATCCATTTTTAAGAAGTTTAATATAACTTTTAAAATTGTAAATTAAATTCACAAACAGGACTCCCTTAGACTAAATTTTGTTTTATACACAGAATGTTCATTTGTTTGGCTGTTATTAGCATATCATAGATAAACATTGTTATTCCTTCCAGTTTAATTATCAATTGAATTGAACCCTGGGTTACTGATTAAGTACAATATGTCTGTGGCCGGACTCTTTTCTCAGTTGGGTTCTCTTTAAATTATTTCTGAATTTCTTATAATTACTATGGTGGAGTTTTGTGGCTTCTGTATTTTTTCAATGACTTCAAGAATTATATTTTTATGATGCTATAAATGTTAATTCTTAATTGAAGGTTTTCTGTAGAATGGAAACAAAATAATAAAATTTAATCTTGAATCATGCAAAGCCAAACTATTAATTTCAGACCCTAAAATTTCCCCATCGAATGAAGTCATAGTAACTGATCTCGCCTTGTTTCTCCCTTCTTTCCTCTTGCCTTGTTTTTTTTCTTACTAGTCAACAAGTACACCCCATTGCCCGACCTTATGGAAAGAAAAAAAAAAGCAATGTGATAAAGAACATCTTCCTCACCCTCCAGGTGCCCTTTTTTTCTTTGCACCAATCTCCATTTCTCTTTATAGCCAACTTTCTCAGAAGAGGATATACCCAGTACTGTTTCTAATCCTACCCTTACATATTACTGACCTCTCTGCAATCAACAGAATGTGCTACGCAAGACATTAATAATCTAATTTATCCTATTCCGTAGGATAACCTCTACGGAACTCAACCAAGTATTATCTCATTTCAAGTCTCTGGCATGTGATACTAGGTTGAACCTGCCCCTCCTCTGTTTTTCATGATAGAGCTGTCACTGGACTCTACTTCGCAGACCTATAACCCACTTTGTCTTTGTTAACTGAGTCACCTTCTCTGCATATTCACTTTTCATCAAGGTTATCCCTGACTCTATTTTCAGTCTAACCACTGTTGTTGTTTTTTTTAAATGATATTTTACCTCATAACCATGATTTCAACTTTTATATGTATTCTGATATTATCTTTTCTTCTTTTCTTTCTCTTTTCTTTCTTCTTTTTCCTTTTTTTTAAGACCAAGTCTCACTCTGTCAGTCACCCTGGGCAGAATGCTGTGGCATCATAGCAACCTCAAACTCCTGGGTTCAAGCCATTTACCTCAGCCTCCAAAGTAGCTGGGACTACAGGCATGCACCACCATGCCTGGATAGTGTTTTTTCCAATTTTAATGGAGCCAGGGTCTTACCCTTGCTCAGGTTGATCTCTAACTCCTGAGCTAAAACAATTCACTCACTTCAGCCTCCCAGAATGCAGGGATTATAGGTGTGAGCCACACCTGGCCTCTTCTGATATTTTCCAAATCAATGGCTCTGGCCTATGACTCTCTTTCAACTGCAAAACTCGCACTTGTATCTACTTTGAAGCCAGACCCACATGGATAACCTCTATGGAACTCAACTATAAAGGGGCAAAGTTAAATGCATTGTAATCACAAACAAAGCACAGCTGTTCGTTTGAATTTTCTCCAGTGCACATAAAAATCCAGAAACCTTAAAATCAATCACGTCCTTTCAGCTATGTTAGCTCATACATCTGCTAGTTTTTGTTTTCTTATTTAATCTATCACCATATTCTTTTTATTCTACTGTCTAGCCATGCCTCATCTGGTTCTACTCCTATCCTTTCTGTTGTCAGCTTAGTTTGGTGTCTCAACTTCTGTAGATTATACTCTTGCCATTATCTCCAAAAACTTGGAAACTTGCACACGCAGTTATTTAATTAGATCAAAATTCTTATTATTCTATTACACAATGTTTTTCAATGCCTTTCTTTTTCCTTCTTTTTCTCTTTCTTGTAAAAGAAGTTTTTTTTACAAATATGGCTTTTATTAATATTTCTAATTTTATCTTCTCACATTCCCCTGTTAGCTGTCTGTCCTAGTTATACTGATGATATTTATAGTTTACTCAAAATTTTAAAGTATTACAGTGAGGTCAGGTTGCACAATCTAATCTCTTTGACTGGAATGCCTTACCATTCTGTATCTGTCAGAAAGCCCTCATCTCACTCAAAATTCTCTTCACCTAAGGCTTCTTTCCCAAGTTCATTCCCAAGTCTCACAAAGAATGAATCACATCAGGCTTGGTGCATCCACAGGGATTTATTTGCAAATATCTCACTGTACTGAAACATTTCATTTATACATATTCCAAATTATCCTGGGGCCTTCTTGACCATCAGGTTTGTGCTTCAGTTGCTTTTACTCCTTAATTTCTAGCACAGGGCCTGGATCGTAGTGGTCAATAAATACATGTCCACCCACAGGGTACAAGTGTAGGGGAGAGGAAGAGGCAGAGGACAATTTCATAACATGTACTACGTAGGCCAGGAATACAAATCCATCATGTTAGACAGAGATGGTGTGACTCACCATCTAACAGAAAAAGATCAGAAAAAGTAGAAACTCTTTGAAGATAATTGTTCAGGGAGTGGAAAGCATAAACAAGGTGGTGATAGCATTCTAAAACTCAGAAGTAAAATGAGATTGCATCCTTCTCACTTAATTTTTTAAGAAAACCCTATTACCCTTTTCAAATCCATTTAAAAGCCAGTTAACATAGTACACCAGATGTCCAGGGGAAAAGTTCTAATGTGGCAGGGCTACAGAAAGTGTCTTGAGAAGTGTGAGTTTTTTGAGTCCATAAAGGACTGGAAAACATGAATTCTGTGATGAATTAGCACCCTGGGGCTATCCTTGGGCGATCCTTGCTCAGCAAGAACATGCTTTAGTAGGCTGGGTGTAAAGAGACAGGAGAAAGAGCCAAGACCAGTGTTATGTTGAAAAACTACCTTCAAAGCCTGAAGATTCATCTCCCATATGAAAGTGTGAGTGATTATAAATTGGTTTTATAGTAGTACTAAAAAAAAAAAAAGCCTGAAGAATGACTTTCTTTTTTTGTTTCTTTGCTTTGTTGTTGTTGTTTTTATTGTTTTTGAGACAGTCTCACTCTGTTGTCTAGGCTGGAGTGCTATGACGTCTCCCTAGCTCACAGCAACCACAAACTCCTGGGTTCAAGCAATCCTCCTGCCTTATGCTCCTGAGTACCCATGAGTACAGGTGCCTGCCACAATGCCAGCTAATATTTTCTATTTTTTGTAGAGATGGGGGCTCACTCTTGGTTAGACTGGTCTTGAATTCCTGAGCTCAAGGGATCCTCCCACTTTGGCCTCTTAGAGTGCTAGCATTACAGGTGTGAGCCACTGCACCCAGCCGCAGAGTGATTTTCTTGTTTTTAGGACTAGAAAAATACCCTTCCCACAGAGGATGCAATGGAATTCTGAGTCTTTGTTTTGGAACTTGGGTCTTACATAGATAAAATAAAAACAAATGGATGTGTGTGTGTGTGTATTTGTGTGTACATATATATGTGTGTGTGTACATAAAGTGCACATATATTGAATTATTTAATAATTCAAAAAAAGCTGGTATAGCTATTAATATTTAACTAGTCTTTACATTAAAAATTGCTACTTAAGACACAGAGTATACCTAATATGACAAAATATTCAGCTCAATAGATATATATTTTTAAACTTGCATAAAACTAAAAGCATTGTTTAAAAATATGAAAAGCAAATATGTCCAGATTTCCAAACATAAATTGAAAAATCTATGACCAGCAGCCATAGACTGTTCAGTCTCTCTCCCTCTCTTTCACACATGTACACAGAGATCAGTGAAGATAGAGAAGATTTGAATGAAAGAAACAACCTTGCAGCCAAAATCTCAGGAATGAAACTCTCCCTTTGTAAATAAGAACAGTGCTATCACTTTTTAAAAAATCTTATTTCTTCTGGCATTTCTTTTCTTCATTTTAACCCCAACACCTAAGAAAACATTGTCTTCAATCTCAAAGCACTTGCCTGAGATAAGTTTAAGACTTTTCCCTTCTAATTTCCTCACAAAACTCACTTGGTGTTTCTAGTTTCGCTCATTTTCTTGAAATGCCTCCAAGTTCTCTTGATTCAAAAAAGAACGCTTTACGAAAACACAGATTCCTGTTTCACAAACATTTACTCATCTTTGCTCTTCTAGGTACTTTCCCTTCTCAGCATCACCTCACAGATTCTTTCCAGGAGTCTGAGCCAAGGGGCAGCTCTTTTCTTGCTGGATAGCCTCTGTGGCATCGATATTAACAATTCCCTCCTTAGTATGTATGGTGTTACAAAGGATTAATTTAATAAAGAACATTGTTTCAGCCCTAGAAAAATGAGAAGTGATTAACGTGGAATTGGTCTTTCAGGTTGTTCTACCATTTTTCAGTTATTTCAATAATTATAAGACTCTCCATACCTCATTTGCTGACTTAAAGAATTAATGTGATGAAAGATAAAGATGCGGGGGACTTTGAACTTCTCAATCATGTGACATTTTCTTCACTATAATCCTTTAAAAAAATTTGTTGACACATTCATTGGTCAATAATAAATCTTCTCTTGATACATTTATTGTCTTGGGTAAAAATTACATTCTGATGAAAACTTCAGCAAAGCAGAAACACTTTTAAACACACTTTGAAGTCCAAATCCTGTTCTTTGCCAGTTGTGTTATTTGCTGCTTCTATCACCTCTCTCTGTTCTTTAATAGAGTTGCTGTCAGAATTAAATAAAGGTAGACTATCTATACTACAGGACATTCTGCATGGAAAAATTTCATGGGCAAATTCATAAGTATGCTATCATTGTCAATGAATATAACTTAACGAGTTTTCATTTCAAAGAAAAGAAAAGAGCCAAAAACATATTTTAAAAAAGCCTTGAGAAAAATTTCAATCATGGCATGATGTATTCAATTCACCATAATGTCTTATTGCCTGAACATTTATAGTGATTTGAGTAGATCTGTCCTGTTTTGATTCAGATTTTAGATTACACTAAATAAAAAGGTAGAAAATTTTTAAAATGACAACTTTGTTGTGTTTACTAAGTGACCAGATAATATATTTGGCAAATTATGCCATCAAAGATATAATCATCTATTTAATAAAGCTCTGGGCCTTGGTAGGGACCAAACATAACAGTAAGTGGCTATTCAAATGCATGAGATACACTGAACCAACTAAAATTTAAATATTTTGGGGCAGCACCTGTGGCTCAGTGAGTAGGGCGCTGGCCCCAAATACCGAGGGTGGCAGGCTCAAACCTGGCCCTGGCCAAACTGCAACAGCAATAACAACAACAACAACAACAACAACGACAAATAGCCAGGCATTGCTGCAGGCACCTGTTGTCCTTAGCTACTCAGGAGGCTGAGGCAAGAGAATTGCTTAAGCCCAAGGGCTGGAGGTTGCTGTGAGCTGTGATGCTACAGCACTCTACCGAGGGCAACCAAGTGAGACTCTGCTGTAAAAGAAAATAAATAAATAAATATTTTGGCCATGTATATCTAAAAGTTTCACCTTTTTCCATCTAGATGTTTTGTACTAAAAATAAATGTTCAGTTAATAAAAAAAGTTTTTTAGAATTTTTTTTGTTCATCTTTTTTTTGAGATGTTTACCTCATAACCATAATCAAACATAAGAAGTCAACAGAAGGCTACACAAAAATAAATACATGGATTTTGGTGGTGGGAGTGTAGCAAACATACTATTTGTTCTTGTTCTCTGGACATTTCTAAACTGAAATTTCTTCTAGCTTCATTATAAATCTTTTAGAGGACTTAAAAATCCTAAAGTCTAAATTTTTTCTACAATACTATTCCCACCTGCTCACTTGAACCGAAAGCTGACCTCACCCTGGTGATGCTAAGTGCCCTGAAACCCTCCCATTGATATTCGCAAATGCATAAGAGGGGCCGGTGTTTTCTTACTCCTTATTGACTGGCTAGTTTGCATCAGTAACCACTCCGTGTCGGATACACATGCTACTCAGTTAGCTGCCTCTTCCCATGCATTTGTCTTTATCTCTCCACTTCATGGGATCTTCTCTTTTCTTCACTGATTTAAGTCTAATTTGATCACAATACTTTTGATTGCCCTTCTCTGCTCTGGTTCTTAACATTCAAGTTGAGAAGCTTTTCAACCACACACTTGTAAGGTCTAGATGTATTCAACTCCAAAGACCTCCACTTTTATTAAACCTACATAGTTCTTCATCCAGATGTTTTCTATTCTTCTAAGTTTTATCCCCCAGGGGAGCTCCAACCCTCATGTGTCCTTACCCCTTTTATACTCAATAGCCTGAAGTTTCACCCTTTTTTCATATGTCTGTAGATTTAATCCTTACTCACTTTGACTTTCTGCCTGCCATTGTGTATGCTATTTCAATTTTCAAAGCCAGGATACTTTTTTACATTTTTGTTCCTGGGTATGAAGTACTGCTAAAGAAGCTCAAGTAACAAAGGCTATTGTATCTATTACAGATAAAGACTGGCTGGAATCTAGTTTCCTCATTGCAACTATTCTACTGAAATGGTTCTCATAAGATCAATTACCAATGAGTTCATAAGCTCCCTATTCTTGGGCAACTCCAAGGAATCTGATGTGGTGGAATATATTGTCTTTATTAAAATGGGGCTACTATCCACTTTGCATCTTAAGCTCTCTTGCCAGTTTATTTTCTTTACTTTTTCCCTAAGTGAAGGCATTCCTGACGGTCCCAGGTCCAGAGTGCATTCCTTTTCATTCTACACATTCTTCACTAATCTACTTCCTCCCCACAACTTCAAATATAACCCTTCCAGGATGATTCCTGAATCATCATCAAAACATCAAAGGTGCATGCTTAACTATCTGCTAGTTACTGTGTAAAAAAAGCCTGAAGTCATCTCAAACTCCATAGGTGCATCCTGTAAATCATTAGTTTTTCTCCCAAACTTTCTTTCTCCTATACCTTCAATATTAAGTACATTGCCAGCCTTTCCTTGGCTTGGATTTAAGACTCCAGAATTATTGAACTTCCTCTCCCTCATACATCATAGCCAGTCACCACATGTGTATTGATTACGTGCCTATCACATATTTGTCAGTGGGCAAACAGAGTTAAGTTTTGGATGAGGTGCTATTTCCTATGTGCTCCTAGTTATGCTAACTTGACTTGGACATTAATCACTTCCACCCATGATATCTCAAATAACCTCCTAATAGAGCTTTCCTAACTCTTTCCCTTCAGTCGCATAGCCTTCAGCATTTAAATCTTTAAAGTTCTTGTTATAATAGCCTCTCTTTGTTAGAGAAAAAGAACATTAATAAACATTAGTTTGACATTTCAATCCTTTCCTCCAAGATGTCTTTCCGATCTTCCCTTGAAACTTCATTTTCTACACAGAGTTCATCCTCATCTTCCAAACACTCTATTAGATACAAAGGAATAAACTCATTCTCCTAAAATGCTGGATTTTTCCATCTCTGACATTAATTTGAACTAGACAAAGAGTTTGAGATATATTTGGAACACAGGTAATTGTTGATTATGCATCAGGCCTTGGTTGTCTTGCCTCATTTTATCAAACCAATTCAAGTGTGCTTTCTTCACCTTCCTGGAAGGAATCTCTTTCCCCATTATTTATGAGGTACATACCCAAACTACTGAGTATTTCAGTTAATTCCGTAAGTGAGCCACCTCAACACCTTCCAAACAGAGACTTTCTAAATATGGTAGATTTTGTTAGTTACCTAGAAATAAATGGCAGTAACTGATACACCTAACATATTATTATGCATATTATATTTAAAATAAAATTTACAGTATTAGAAAGGAAGAGAAGGAAGATGTATTTAGGTACCCAAACTTCAAATGACAGGATAAATAAATCAGGAGAAGCAATACCCAGCATAATTGTAAAAGCATATTTTTAGAATAATTAACACCTAAATTATAGTTAGCAACTCTGTGTAGGATGAAATTGAGACTGAAACAAAATGCATACTTTATTCTAGAGCGAATAAAGGAAAAACATGGGTAGACAGGAACAATTATATTTCGGAGCACTCACTTTTACAAGCCCTTGCATTAGGGAAAATATCTTTAAGACACTTTCAAGAGAAGATATAATCAACAAAAGAGAAGTTAAAAGAGGAGGTGCTTGGAGAAGGGGGGTTAAAGACAGGTAGAAGGAGAGGAAAACAGTAAGGCAAGGCACAAAATTTACTGTAGACTTATACCATCCATCTGTCTACATAATTTCCATTTATCATTCTTATAATTCTGACAAGGTAGCTACTATTATTTGCTCTATTAGATGTGAGAGGATACACACATAAGGGAACTGGGGAATAATGTGGCCAGATAAATTCTTACCAAGATTACTTAGCAAAGAATCTAAGCCAGGCTTCAGTCCCAGAAGGGACTCAGGTTCCATGGTCTATCTTTAGTTACTAAGGTGGACAATAGTTAATAGGCTGTGACCTGAATACAAGCAATTATTAGAACCACAATTCAGGAATGTTATTAAAAATCACATGAGAATGCTGATGAGAATGTAAATCACGGCTGACCAACGAACTCACAGAAAACTCAGCCAGTAAAAGAAGATGTTGGTGTCTATCCAGATCCTCTGGCTTCCTCCACCTGAGGGAGGGACAGCAAAACTCTAGGGAAAGTACTAGGGAAATCAGATTTCTTGAAGCTTGGGATGGTGGATTGTTTGAGGGTGGGGATAGCAGATGGCAGTGTCCCAGAAGGATTTTTATTTCATTTTTAATTGTACTTGAGTACAGGACAGTAGATAATCTGCGGTAGGCATAACAAAGATCTATAACATTTGATTTTTATGTATGTATTTATATCAGCAGCCTCCAATCCCCTGGTTTGGAGAATAGAGAGAATGGCAGCTTATGAATAAATCACTGGTAATCACTCATGCCTAATATTAACTCAATGCTTTCTTCTTTGTCTTTTTGTAGAAATAGGATCTCATTCTGTCATGTAGGCTGGAAGGCAGTCTCAAACTCCATTGCTGAGTGATCATCCCACCTCAGCCTCTGCTTTTCTAGCCTTAAGAAATCCTCCCACCTCAGCCTTCAAAGAAGCTAGAGCTAGAACTACTAGCACATACCATGGCTATTCAATTTTTTTTTTTTTTTCTTTTTTAGAGAAGAGGGCTACGTTGCCTATGCTGGTCTTAAACTACATGCCTTAAGCAATCCTCCCCACTTGGCTTCCAAAAGTACTGGGATTACAAGCATAAGTCCACCATATCTATCTCCTAACTTAATTTTTTATAAGTAAATATAGAATTACAAAGCCTTTCTGCAATAGTTCTGTTTTTCTAACACAATTTTAAATATTTAATTCTATATACATAAAAAAACCACAAAAGTGCGTATGTAGCCATCTCTTTCCTTCCCAGTGGAAACTACAATAATTTAACGTTATGCGTCAATTCTGAAAACGTTAAGAATATAAACCAAAAATATATTACAATGGTAATACTAAAGTATTTTTTTCCAATTTAAATAATAAATTCACATATTTCAGAGTAGTCTGTAAGATTCTATGACTGGGCAGCTATGCGTATTTGCTGTATGTTAAACTAAATATTGTTATTTATTCCTTATTAGGTATCTACTTAATCAGAAGTTTAACTCTCATCAGAAAATCAATTTTTTATTTATAAAACATTAGAGATTTTATCTACAAACAATCAAGCAAAAATTTTTTTGGAAATAAATTCTTTGCTCATAGGCAATTGCACCGAGTGAACACTTTCTAACTAATCCATTTTATGTAGCAAAAGGGTGTAAAACTTGAAGACACGGTTAATAAATAGTATTTTAAAAATTGGAACTGCTACATGAGGAATAATTACAGGAAAACTTTTGGAAATCTTTTATAATGAATTCATTTTTTTAAAGCATGAGGTTTATCTTTCTTACTAAAATACAGTACCAATTATATTTTTAGTAGCTAATTCCTTTTAGAGTTCAAAAATTGGATTATAAAAGGAAACAAATGTGGTTATATTTTTAAGGTATTTTTAAGAATAAAATGAAGGAGTTAATGAGAAGAGTTAAGACAAAAATCCGCCATGTTCAGTAGAGCCATCCTTAAATAAAATTTCCCGAATGATACAGAAGCTTGTGTCTGCCCTGCTTCTGACATTGTGTGTCTAGTTACAGAACATTCTGATGAAAACAGAGACAGTCACCCAATCCAAATAAATACTGAAGTTTGATATAGCATGACAGAATATGTTTTCTATAGTTGTATAGAAACCTCACATTTTCTTCTACCGTCATTAATCTGAATAATGTTAGCTGATTGTTTTAATTAGAAGTAATATATGTCACTATAATACAACATTATCATATAGATTATCAAGTGCTTCAAATCGCCTCTTTACATACAAATTGTAGGTAGGTCTCCAAGATCCCAAAAGAAATTGTGTTACTTATTGTAATTGTTACATAGTAATACCAAATCTAGTCTAGACATAGCAGGTTCAGAGGGAGAGAGAAAGGGAGAGAGGGAGGGGAGACGGGAGGGAGGGAGGCACAGACAGACACAGAGAAAGAGAGGAGAGAATTATAAGAGCCCTTAAAAATATAAAGGTGGATATTTAACTTATAAATTATATATATATATATATATATATGTTTTTTTTTTTTTTTTGCAGTTTTTGGCCGGGGTTGGGTTTGAACCTACCACCTCCAGCATATGGGGCCAGGACCCTACTCCTTTGAGCCACAGGCGCCACCCAAATTTATAAATAATTTTTAAAGGAGGATTTTAGTAGGTTAAATAGTGACCAAAGATAACAGAACCGTAACAGTTCTTAATGCCTGTAAGCTGTGAATGTTACTACAAGTGGTAAAAGTTTGTAGATAGGATTAACGACCTTGAGGTGAGATTTTTTAGTATCCTGGTTGGGCTCTAACTATGGTCACAAATGTTCTTCTAAGACAGAAGTAGAGGATAGTTAGGCATACACCCAGAACACAGAGGACCATATGAAGACAGAAGCAGAAAGAAACATCTGAAGATGTTACACTGACTTTGGAGATGGAGGGAAGGGCCACAAGCCAGGGGTGACAGCTTCAGAAATTGGCAGACGTAAGGAAAGGAGTCTCCTTTAGAGCCTTGGAAAGAAGCGTGATACTAACCAACTGATATGTTGATTTTCACACAGTGATGCCAATGTTGAACATCTGGCCTTAGAACTGTGAAAAAATTAACTTTTGTTATTTTAAGTCACCACATTTGTGGTAATTTGTCACATCAGCCCCAGGAAACAAATAGTTTCCAAGCATAAAGGCAACAGAAAAATGGTTTAAAGGAATGGGCCTGACAACGCAAAACCTTAATGTTATGTATGCCAAAAACAAAACTAAATATAAACTTTTAATATTGTTTGACTATAAGTATTAAAGAATAATTTCAATATATAAAGACTACAAATTACTAATACACCACATCAAAATAAGACAAAGGTTATAGTGAGACAATCTCCAAAGAAACATAAGACATAAAATATACATGTATATCTGATATCTCACAACAAAGAGCTAATATTTGCATCTCTAAATTGGCAAAAGTCCCAAATCATCTTTTTCTCCTTTTAGTTGAGGGTATTAACTACTGGCATCTTCTTCTCATGGGAGAACAAACTGTACCACCCTAGAAAACATTTTGATATATATATAATGTATAAAGAATTATATATATATATTTGATATATATAATGTATAAAGAATTATAAGTGTATATGTATTTGATTTAACTTAAAAAATAAAAAATAAAAATTTGTCTTAAGGAAGTCATCAGAATGATTTGTACAAAAGTATTTTTCATAGTACCATTTATAATAGAGATGACTAAAAACAAATGTTTAATAATAGAATATATTTATAAATATTGCAAAATAACATAATGAAATATGACATGAATCATGATTTATAAGTATAATTAACTACATCAGAAAGGTTTTTAATAGTAAAATCTGGTGAAATTTCAATGCTTAAGAAAAAAGGAAAATGTCAACTTGTACAGTGTATAAAAATATTGCGGAAAGCAAATCAGACCAATTGAAATTTATGACAATGTATATTCAAAAATTAAGTATTGAAAAACTCTTCTTGAAGTTTTATAGCAGTTAAGTTTCCATCATAGTTATGTAGATAAATTAGTTTTATTTTAAATTTCTAGTGGATTGATTAGATTTTGTTATCTTTAGAAAAATTTTAAATGCAAATATTCAACATTACATAAAACGATATAGTCTGCATCCACACATTCAGTAACAAGATTAACATATTGTATTATTTACATCAGGTTTCAGGAAAAAAGGAAGAAGTAACAATGTAAAAACATAACATCCTTCTCTCTCTCTCGTTTTTAGTGTTAACGAATGTCACAACATTGATGTAGTTAACATTTCGTATGAGGAAATAAATATCAAATTTTTAAAAAATATATACCTTTTGGTTTAGAGGGGGTGTTTAATAAAGAGTGATAAAAAATTCTAATATTTCAAACAGAATCTTTGGACTGTTTCTGAGTACGCGCCACTGACCATTTGTAACATATGATTTCTATACTGTCCTCATTTTTCAAGGCTCCGTTGCTGTGTATGCTCAAACAGAATATTTGGCTGGCCAGTCAACAGAAGAGAAGAATACTTTCTGTAAGATGTAGAATAAACAGCTGTTTCTATCTCCAAAATTCTTTGAATAAACTCAGTGAACCACTGAGGCTGCCTAAACCACAGCAACCCTGCCCCCTCATGACCATCTCCACCCCCGGGTAACTGTTCAGAAAAGAGTGCAGCTGCCTGGACAGGGTGAGTCACAGAAGAACCTGCAAACTACAGGCAGCGGTGACTCAGGGTTTAGAAGGTGAAATATGTGTGAAGGTTAAATTATTTCTTCAAGATCCTTTTGGCATGATTTACTTTCGGGATTACATCTGCATGAACTGACAAATAGGCTTTTTTATAACCGGGATAAAATGATATACATTAAACTGCTTTCTGCTTTATGTTGGGCAGTATAAAATACCCATTTTCTTGTTATCATTCAATAAATAGATACATAAATTTTAAAATGTGGGTAAATAACCACTGATAATATCTGCCTCTATCACTGCAAGATAAAAATTGTGCCTATGTGGTCTCTTTTGCAGTGAACTACAGGGATAATGAATCCTTAATCAACAGTTCATCCCAGTTTTCTCTTGTTCCTGTTTTCCTTCAATCTTCTACTTTCTCTTCAAATAACTTCTAGCCTATCCTTTAAAATGTTCATTAATGTTTTAGTTGAGAGAAAATTATCAAATGGAATTTTAAAGAGCACTTCAAATTCTTGTAGACACTATCGGACAAACTAAACAGCACAAGCGCTCCCAGGACTCCTCGTGTGGATGTGTTGCCGGAGTTTGTGGCATATGGTCAAACAAATAATTGCACCATCAGCTGAAGACTCACTTGTCTTTTCCTGAGAGTCAGCAGATATGCATTTAAGTTCCTCCAGAATGTGTCTCTACTCTGCCTAATGATAAAAACTGCATTCTTTGGCCCTGTTATCTGTAGCGGTTAAAATATTTTTTCAGACAAGTGTTTCAATAAACAGCATGTCAATGATTGTTTATAGTGCTAAAGGTTTTCTCTGAGCATTTCACCTAAAAAACTCTACTCTTTGATCTCTTTATCCTCTTTTTTTTTTGGTCCTTTTTTTTTTTTTTTCTTTTAATGCAGTGTGTGTTGGGAAAGTCTCCACTTAGGCTAGACTACAAAAAAGCTCCTTAAGATTTTTAATAGCCCATTGTTCTCACTACATAGGAGTATAAGGCCTCAAGGAACAAGAAGATAACTGCTCCTCCGAGGGACACCTTTGTCCCTCACGGCCTGAGGGGCAGTGGAAAGCGACATTTCACTAGACATCCATGTGCCAAGCTGTAAGGTCATGAGTAACAGGAGGCATGGGTGTACCTGAACTTGGCAAATCATGTGCAATATTTTATGTAGTTCAATTATCTCCTTCCCAATTTCAGAGGAATACAATGCTTTCCTGCACTTTGTTAGTTGCCAGTCTTCTGGCTTCTCAAGGAAGTCATGTCCCTGCCCCAGCTACTGTATGTGAAGATTACTCAGAGTCCAAAGAATCTCTGAAGAGGTCTGGGTATGGTGGCTCACACCTGTAATCCTAGCACTCTGGCAAGCCAAGTTGGGTGGATAGCTTGAGCTCAGGAGTTGGAGACCAGCCTAAGCAAGAATGATACCCTTTCTCTACTAAAAAGAGAAGAACTAGCCAGGTGTTGTGGCTAGTTTTATCTATACTCCTAGTACTTGAGAGGCTGAGGCAAGAGGATAGCTTGAGCTGAAGAGTTTGAGGCTGCTGTGAGCTAGGATGCCATGGCATTCTGCCTAGGGCAAAGAGTGAGACTGTCTTCCCCCCCCCCAAAAAAAAATAAAAATAATAATAAAATAAAAAAGAAAAAGAAAAACATTTTTGGAAAGATGTGGAGATTTCTTAAAGAACTCAAATTAGACCTTCCATTTGATGCTACAATCCCACTATTAGGCATCTACCCAGAAGAAAAAATATGATTTTATTATAAGGACATTTGCATTAGATTGTTTATTGCAGCTCAATTTATAATCACTAAGATGTGGAAACAATTCAAATGCTCACCAAGCCAGGAATGGATTAATAAACTGTGGCATATATATACCATGCAATACTATTCAGCCATTAAGAAGATGGAGACTTTACATCTTTTGTATTAACCTGGATGAAATTGAAACACATTCTTCTCAGTAAAATAGCAAAACAATGGAGACGCAAGTATCCAATGTATGCAATGTTAATATGAAGCCTGTATATGATCTAATCCATGTCCACATAAGAGAAAAACTGAATTCAATTCAGGTTGGAGGGAGAGTGGAGAGGAGAGGATGGAGGGGAATTGGAGTGCTCCTACCTAATGGCACACTTCTTGGGTGTGGGACCCAACTACAAGAGGAACTCTACCTAGTAAATGCAAACACTGTCACCTAGTTGTTTGCACCCTCACATTAACCTGAAATTAAAAAAAAATCAGAAGTGATTAGGTCATGGGGCCTCTCCCCTCTTGAAAGGATCAACATTGCAGTAATGGGAGTAGGTTACTTAATGGGGGAGTGGTTTGATGCCAAAGCAAGCTCTCGCCTTGTGTGTCCCCTCTGCCCTTCTGCCATGTTTGACCCAGTAAGAAGGCCCTTTCCAGATGCTTCAAGTGCCCAATGAAGGCAGTAGAAGTTCTAATACAGGACTACACAAGAAAAAAAATTCAATTCAAGTTGGGGGGAGAGGGAAGGATGGAGGATGGGGGGTGTTGGTGTGCTTCCATTTAATGGACGCAATGTTAGGGTGTATGGCACACTTACTAGGTGTGGGACACAACTGCAACAGAGACTCTACCTAACAAATGCAAGCACTGTAACTTAGTTGTTGGTGCCTTCACATTAATACATTAATCTGAATTTTTTTTTTTTTTTTAAGGAACCTCTGAAGAGATCATACTGCAAACCTACCTCTTGAATGGATCCCTTTACATAAAAACTTAGAAAATAGCAATTAGGACCATGATAGGGTTAAAAAAAAAATAGTAAGGAGGAGACTTGTGCTGAACACAGTCTACTTTTCTTTTTTACTCCTTTTACCAATATAGCAGGGAAAATAAACACATGTAGGTCTCCTATTTCCCACGGTGGTCATTAAGATATTTTTTCATACACATCACTAAGTAATGATGCTAAAAAGTTACTATTTACAGGGCTAAAAAGTTACTATCTAAGCAAGAATACTACCTATTTTTTTTTGTGTTAGAGATAAAACCAGGTATTACATACTACTTAAAATAAACATGATTCTAAGTCTTCTATTATCTAATGTGTAGAATTAGCAGTGAATTTGAGTCTGTCTCCAACTCTTCCTAAATACATCACCTTGGGCAAGTCAGATAATCTTTCTGAGTTTCATTTAGAAAAATCATTTTTCAAGTGTTCTACCTTACACAATTATTTTAGAAGTCAAGTAAGATAATAAATTCAAGTCAATTATTTAAGTCAAGTGAAAATTATTTTTATAAAATGAAGTAGGTTATACTTTCATAACACCCTAGCAGAGGGAAAACAGTTACATCTCAGAGTTTTGACTCCGTTACTGGTTTTCTTTCTTATTGACCTTATGCAAACAAACATAACTAATATTATTATCCCATCTCAACAAGCCTAATTTCTTTTCCCCTTAATCAAAAATTACAGACTTTAGAAGTCTTCAGACATTCTATTGCAAAGAGAGAAATCTTACAATCAGCTACTGGCTGGAGAAATGCAAACCACTGGTATGATTTTTACTGAAAAAATAGGTTACAGAAACATATAATTAGGCATATAGGCAATTTCTTATATATCATGCTGTTACTTAGGAATATATATATATATTCATATATATATATATATATATATATATATATATATATGAATATACAGTTTGGTTACAATAATGCTTTTTTCCTTTTATTTTTTTTCCAGTGGGGTATTTGTGGGCTAAAACCAAGCCAAAAAGGTAACATTACTTAACTGCTTAATTGCTTCCATTTTGTTTGGGAAACTTAACCTCAATTTAACCTTTGTGGCTACTGTGCGAGTCAAAATCAAATGACTTTGACGATCTCAGACCCAGAATAATAAACTCTTTGGGGGCTTTAAGCCTCTTTACCTTTAACAGGGGAACTGAACAGTCTTCGACTTGTTTGTGTTCATTGATTGATAATGAGCAGTTTCTCTGTCCACATCTGTGTGGACCTATGTGAGGTCTGCAATAGCCTGCTGGGAGTTGAGAGGAGGGAGAAACACAGTGTGTTTAAAAAATTGTTCTAAAGATGACATTTGGGAGGCATATATTTTGGCCACAAGCCAATGCAATCTTTTTTTAAAATGCTAAAACAAGCTAGGCATTTTACAGTTTCATTTTAATCTGTCTTAGCAATTCAATATAAATTGACAGTTCACGATTTCTAAGTAATGGGAACTTGAAGTGGCTACTTCTATCAGTAAGTTATTTGAAAAATACATGATAAAGAAAAAACTTGAGTGATGGTATTTTATTCTAATTTTATAATTTGCTAAAGAAAATCTATTAGGAATCAGCTCTTGTCACTTATGAAATATCCGATTTTTACTCTGTTTTCTATTCAATCTGGCAACATATGTCCACGTCTAAAATGTAGAGAATCCCCTGAAGAGTTAAATCTTTCTTATTAAATGGAGATGAGATAGTAGTGATAAAATTCATAAAGCTTACTCTCCCTATAGGGTTTTTCTTATAAGAATTTCACAGCATAAGTTCAAATATAACCTGTGTCTTTTAGCTGTTTGTATAACAGAAGAAATATGTGTAACATTTCAACACATCTATGGCCTTAATAACACTATTGGCTTCTTTCTTCCATGCTACTGGATATCTTTAATTCTACCAATGTTATGGTTCTTAGAGTTTTCAAGAGCACTGGTTAAAATAAAAATTGTATTTTGTTTGGATCCAAGGTGCTATGCTTTGGAGTGATCAGTAGAGCAGCTGGGTTGGAACTTCTTACTGAGATGCAGCAGGTTAGAAGCCAGGAGGGCTGATTTACACGATTGTTAGCCAAGAGTCTGCTTCCAAGTGGACAGGAGGATTTGAAGCTGGTACACATGGTCAGAAGAACTGACTCCAGCAAAAGCAGTGGGTTTTCATTTATCCTTAAGTGAGGATATCTATGCTTAAGTGAAGACAGAGAGACTGCCTTGGAGCCAGAAGGCTGAGTCTAGAAAACGGTATTTCTTTAGAGTTTGAAAGACTATCCATGGAGTGGATGTCCCACAGACACAATGCCACACATCTAGGGACTGCTCCAGTCCTCTTTACATGAACTTATTATTACGTGACTCATTCAGCCTCACCACATGCTGGGCTTCTCCTGAGCAATGAAAGCAGTTTGTTTTATCCTGAGAACAAATGGAAGGATTTCCTGGGTCACTGAACCTATGGAATTCCCCTAAGTATTAGGAGCTCTCTACTGATTAATCTAGAATCCCCCCCCAAGTGTAGACCTTCTTTTCTCACTCTTGTGAGCTGCTGATAAGACAATGGGGGTTAATATAGTCAAGAATGTGATTTGGGGTGCACAACAAAAAATAAATCAACTGCATGTATACACTGTACATAAGTATAACAATGTATACTTATTGAGACTTTACACATTTTTTCTTAACGTTTCTGAGAAATTTGATGTTACACATTCTTATAATAAATAAAACCAGAAGAATAAAATAGTCTTTAAAATAATATTCCATAATAAAAATAAGTGATTCTACCTGAGGTCAAAATGATATGCAACTCTGAATACTCAGCTAGTTCCAGGATTAGACTCTTTCTAAGCAGCTGCTAAAGTGGATAGAAAGAAGACAGATGCTCCAAGCAGTTCCCTTCCCTAAAGTCATCGTTCCTTGCAGAGATGTTGGCAAGCACTGAGCAGGTATAAGATCAGTATTCGACCACTTAACTGTGACCTGATGGGCAGTCATTCTGTGGTGTTGCCAAAGGGTAGCATCACATAATTGAATAGTCAGCCATGGGGAGACAGGATTGACAATTGCTTATGAAAGAGGAAAGATGAGAAAAAAAATCTATACTCAGACAGAGGAGTACTGACCTGCATATAAAGGCAAAGTGTGCAATAACACAGAAAGAATGATACTTTTTCCAGATGTAATAGTGAGTCTGCTGGCGCACATACAACAAAAAAGGATAAACACATAAGAGCCTTTATTGAAAGTGAAGACATCTCCATAAATAACAAACTTGTCAGAAAAATAACTGCTCACCTAAGCTTATAATCTTAATGCTTAAAAGACACTTATTGTCTATTGAAAACCAAATGTCTCCATATATAAATTAGGAAAACAAGTTTTGACCTTCATAGCAATTCAGGATAGCATGCAAATAATAAGAGCTTCTATTTTATAGTGAAGAATCAAAATATATTGGATGATATAACATAAAATACCTTATTCTCCTACTCATTGCCAAAGATTGACTTATATAAAATCATCAATTTATTTTAAAATGTCAAAAGTTTGAATTGTGACAAAGTGGACTAAGAAAATTTGGATTTAAAAGCTTTAGTAAATATTTCCTTTGTGCTTAAGTAATGTACAATTATGCTTTCTGTAGAGACCCAGTGTTTTTTCTAAATGAAAGTCCTGGATAAGAGCCACATGATCTTTCGTAACATTAATTAAAACACAGTAAATATTTACTGAGCATACATTGAGGGATTTAGAAATACATAAGTGGCAAGACAGATCTAGCCCCAGCCCTTACAGAGACTCTAGTCTGAGGGAGGGAGCCTAAAAGAATAAAAATTACGGTAAAGGTTGCAGTGTGTCTACCAGAGTAAGTGACTAGTTGTTATTTACAACTGTAGGGTTATCCATTTTGTACAGATAATAAGTACAAAATGTAGATTAAGATATATATTTTATATATTACATATGTGTGTATATACAGTACACAGATATAGCTGTACAATGTATGTATTATATATGTATATTATATATATTTTATGTATGTTAATACAGGTAGCAGAAGGTCAGGATAGTTTTTGTTAATGGTTTATTATTTTCTCCATTGTAGTAAGAAGCTAAATTATCTCTGAGAGGGAGAGATAGAGGGGTACAAAGACTGTCATAGAGAAAGATGAAAACTATGAATTAATGCTGTCAAGAAATATAGACAGTTGACAAAAACTAGGCAGAATCACAGGGTAGCAGCAGGACCAGGTTGATGCTGGTCATCATGGATATTACTGTTAGCAGCTTTCTTGATTCTGTGATTTTCCCCCCAGAAGTCCTGGTGGAAGCATGGAAATGACAGACTGGTTCAAATGATCCAAGATGGAGGTTTGGCAGAAAGATGCAAAGAATGTTTAACTGAGTTGGAGAAATGAGATATTAACATGTTAGTGAATTATAAGCTAAACAGGGAACATGGAAAACAAATGAGAAAATATGCCAACTATTGAGAAAATAGATCAGGCTACTGCATGTATGGATGAAACAAAGAACTGAACTGCTCTACTTGAATGAGTAAGAATACTGGAAGGAAGGAGGCCGTGATAGATTTAGACTTCTCAGTCTTTTATTCCAAACTGTTCCTGGTGATGACAAGGGCCAGATGTGACTATGGAATTTGGTCCCTGAGGATGAATAAAGTAGACTAAAGAAAGTGAAAAAACAGGTTACTGTCTGGGTAAAAATAAAGTCATTAAATTTCCCTAAGATAGGAATAGATTTTGGATAGAAAGAGAGAGAGAAAACAAAAAACAAAAAACAAACAAACAAAAAAACTTAAGTTGAACACTAAAATGTTCAGTAAATTACGGGAAATAATTTAAATGTAAGTAAAAGAAACTACGAAGAAGAATAAAGGGATAGATACTGCTGAGTGCTATGGCCTAACAGTAGGTGAGTTAGCACTTGAGAGTGCCGTAGAAACTTCCCTGAGAATTGAAATAAGAGGGCAATGATGCATAACATTGCAATGATAATTCTAAATAATATGGATTTTATAAAAATATCTTTTCTTTAAGAATTATAAGCACTTTTTTATAGTCTAATGACTTCCACAATACATATTTCAATTACCAATTAACAAATCTTCACTAAATAAACATACCACGTAACTTCCGGCTGGTCAAGATATGAAAGGTCACCACTATCGCTTGCTTGTGCTAAATCATTACCCAGAGTCTGATGGCTTCATTTTGTCCACTATTTTGATCATCATGGCTGAGTTTTGTGTATTTTTACGTGTTGACCAAGTTTGATGGCCAACACACTTATACCAAAAGGCATATTATAAAAAGTTTATGACAGTATTATTTGTAATAGATTTCTTGAAATTTTAATGAAATAAACTTGGCAAGTACATCATCTGAAAAGAATGTCAGCCTTTTCAAGTTCTAATTTTTGACTGCTGAGAAGAATGACTAAGTGAAAGGACAGAATTATGATGAGACACCAAGCATTAAGTTGGGTGTAGATCATCAAGAAGTGAGGAACTTGGGAATGGTCAGTAACGACTGTCTGCGTGTCTTTACCGATATTCAGGCTGGGGCTTAGTGGTAAATTTATCAGTAATAACATAGTAAATAGAAATGACAGTTTATTTTAGTGTGAATTTATCACAATACAGGTATTCTTTTAATAATTTCATATATATATATAAAATATCCTTTACCTTTATGACAATTTTGTAAGTTTCTTATTCTCTTAATACCATGTTATGTCTGACCAGACAGAGGCATAGAGAAATGAGATTGTGAAAAGCTTACTTTTGTCTCCTCACAGGATGTCCATATAAGTTATCTTTCCTAAAGGCAATACTGTCTCTCAGCCAGACTTCCTCTAAACTGAACCTTGAATCTCACAAAAATTGTAGAATTCCAGCTAGAAATGGACAGGAACACATCAGCTGCCCCACTGCAATTCTATTGAAATCTGAAACCTAACCAATTATTCAGATTTACACATGCAATCTTTAGTGAGTATCTCTAGCATCTACATTCCCCCCTCTCTTTGGTCTAACCTAATAAAACTTTAGAAGCTGATCTCCCCTCTGTGTCCTCATTTTCTTATTTCTACTGATTGAAAACGCCTGTGACTTTACTCTAAGCTTACATTCATTATCAGTCTCATTACGAGAGTTGACTGAGAAAAGGACAGCTAGTGTATGTATTAGTAGACATACGAAAATTATGCCACCAAATCAAAACAGAAACACTGCATACTGCACTTATTTTTGTCTGATCCTTTAAACAATTGCCAGCTGATATAATAGGCAAGACTTTTAAAATTTTAATGCTCTTTTTATTGTGATGGCAGATGAAACAATTTTGCTTCTATCACTTTTTAATTCAGATTTATTGAGTATCTAGAGATTTATAATCCTTTCCCAAAGCACAAGAACAAAATGTAATATGCAATTAGCATTTGGAGTTTCTTGAAGCTGATGGGATTGATGGGAGTGACAGAGCTGATGGGATGACGGCAATGGCACTTATTAAGTCTGTGTGCTTGATTGCTCAGATTCGCAACCTCTGTATTTGCTTAAATGTATAGAAAATGTAGACAAAAACTCTCTTTTACATGAAATGGCATCTTTCAGTAGGTGGAAAAATGTTACTTTAGCATATTTAGCAGTCAATAAGTAGTATGTGAATTTGTGAAGTGAAGGTAGCGTATATATAAGATGTTTTGTATGTCTTATAATAAAAGTTACGTTCTCCAAAAGTAACGATTTATCTTTAACTTATTTATCTTTGAATAAAAAAATATATTCCTAAAGCCTGATAAAGTTCTTTATAACTGATCACTGCTCTGAGACTTAAAGATCTTTGGACATTATATAGGCCACAATTTCAATCATTATTTTGTCTTAAACAAATGGTATTAAAAAAAAAAAAAGACAAGGAAGACAAAAGCTTAGTGAATGTAGGCATCTGTCTGAAAACATGCTAATTAAATACAGCAATGAAAATGATGTGAGGTATTGATGTTTGCTGAACAAAGAGAGCCCAAAAACACACTTAGCAACGAAGGGGTTACTGTTTATCACAGTGTACAATGGAATGGAAAATGTACACTGGCTTTCAAGTTCAAAGAGCTTGAGAGAACTTTGGTAACTTTATCCCTGTTAGTCACAAACTGTGAGATGCCATATGGTTAACATCCTTTTTTGGTGTTATTTTTAAACTTGTTTATGAGACATAAATAAAAAGTATTCTAAACTCTATGATGACTTTTCTCCCTGCCTGGAAACTTGACTGTGATCACCAAGCGGTATTTCTTGCAGTTTGATTGACAACTTTTGTCCTTACTGGTAAAGAGTAGACACTGGATACTTTACTAAGAAGAATATTTGATCTATGTGCAAAAGACTTAATAAAAAAAATTAACAATTTTTTTAAAAAAGAATAGACACTGGAGAAACCAAAATCTAAAAGGATAATAATAATATATTACAGTTTTTCTTTTCTTTCTCCACCTTTTGAGTTTTCCCAGGGCATAGGTATTCCAGATCTAGACAGCTAAGATACTTGAAAAGGGGAATTAGAGAACTGTCAAGAATCATAGAAAAAGAGAGTGTCTCCAAAATTTCCATGAATCAAATAGGAGCAAGGGAATACTATTTTCTGACTAACTTAATTTCTGACTCTATAGCAGCTAGAGGTTTGGTCCTCCTAAATCAAATAAGAATTTTTTTTAAGGGAAAAAAGCCAAAGGAAGTAATAAATGTCAAATACTCATCAAAAACAGGCTGAGCACTTTAATTTTTTTTTTTTTTTTATTTTACTGTTCACTGGAGTTCTTTGAACTTATAACAAGTAACCCATCTGCACTTCAAATCTACTGTAAAGCTGGTTCACCAAGCTACCTGTTTTAAAACTCACATTGTTCCCCAGGACATCAGGAAATTGGGGCCATAATGCATTATTAAATACAGGCCCTTATTCCCTTTAATTTTCCTAGCTATATATTTAGAATCCCATGTACTGTAATTAGGTAACATTTTAAGCATTAAGATTGTGTAAACTTGTGGGCACTAGCTGTAACACGCAAGTCATTTATTTTAGGACAAGAATATCTACCTGGCCCAAAACATTCATCCTCAGGATGGCTAGGGCCTCCCAGCAGAAATTAAATAATGGCTCTGTGATATTCCCTAATCTGATTCATCAACTCTGTGTATATTGGCTCTCCTTAAATGAAACTGAAAAGCAATAAAGATCCAGAATGAAATGTCATAAAGACACTGATTTTTTGCTAGTACTTAACTGCAACAAAAAAGGGTGTGATTGTATTCATAAAATGCAAGGAACATGGTTTAGATGGAATGCATGTCATGATACAAATGACTTAATAAACCAGTGAGAAAACAGGTGAACAAAATTCAGATAAAATATGATTTCTTCATTTTGACATGTAAATAGAAAAGCATTTTATTTCTTGTGTCAGATATCTTTTCTATAACTCCAATGTATTACATTAATAATATATACTCTTGTGATGTATCTGATATGAGAGAGAACAGGCTCTCACGGCAAGCTTGCTGTTAGTGTTCAAAGACTCTCTCTCTACCTTTCCTCTGACAACACCTTCCTACATGGGGTCAGCACATGACGGGTGACACCTTCTTCATTGTATAGACTCACATCCAGCACTTCATTTACCACAGTTGATCCTTTCTGGGGGTCAGGATGAAGGAGAACGTTACCTCTCAGGCTATTTTTCTGATCATAACCTATTTCCAGAGGTCACTCGGTGCCTTTGCTTAGCTGTGACTGTTATTAAATTCACCTCACTTCCTGTGTACAGTGGCTCTTCACAGATGGATGTTTGGCAATCTGACGTTTCTACTGAACTCTTGAGGAATTATTTTTATCATGTAAATTTCCTTTTCAAGGGAAAGAGAAAATGAGACCCAGTAATCCAAGGAAAGATTTATATGCTGTATTTTGAGAAGATAATTCTACTTACTTCAATATCATGCTCTCAACCTTGTGTGGGAAAACAGAAAAAAGAAAACAAAACAAAGGGGACAATAGCTTTGGTTTGTGCAGGATTTTACACACTTTTCGGACAAGCAAAAAGAATCTCTCCTATGTTTCATTTTTTTGCCATCGGATATTTGAATAATAATATTTTCAATACGTCTGGTGACAATGAATATTTGCTTAGTGTGCTTTTCACAGAGCCCTAGAAATAGTCTGGCAATATATATTTATTAATCAGTCTCCTTTCCTGCTCCAGAGACAATGAGTAAATGCTGCAACCAAAATTATAACCTAGGATTCCTCACTTCTAGTCAAAGATTCCAACCACAAAACCTCATTCTTCTTTTTAAGGTTTTGCTATAGGAAACTAGACTTATTCCAAAGCCAAAACTCTAGGGATTATCTAAACCAGAAGGGATGAATATTTTTTTCTTTTCTGAGCTGTGGCTTTGCCATCTGTTATATCTCCCTTATTGCACAAAACTGGTTTCTGTGACCAAGAAACTAAAGTTCTGGCAGTGAAATAGGATATCTGATGATGGTCCTTTATTTTAGAGACTGACATTTGAATAATCTCAATATTGAGATACCTGTAGTTTACACATTTTCCTAAGAATTAGTTTTTCCAAGATAGAGTAAAATAAAACATTTGTATATTGAAAGATTTGTGGTGTGTTTTTAACTAGTGGATGATAATTATGATTGTTTTACTTAGTTTATATTACAAAGGTTCGGTTATATGGGACACTATTATTTCTTTTTGGGACAGAGTCTCACTCTGTAGCCCAGGTTAGAGTACCGTAGACTCTGTCTAGCTCACAGCAACCTCAAACTCCTGGATTCAAATGATCCTCCTACCTCAGCTCCCTAGTAGTTGGGACTACAGGCATCTGCCACTTAGCCCAGCTAATTTTTCCATTTTTAGTTGAGACTGGTTCTCACTCTTGCTCAGGCTGATCTCCAATTCCGGAGCTCAGAGGATTCTCCCACCTCAACTTCCCGAAGCGCTAAGAGTCAGGAGTGAGCCACTGTGCCTGACTAGATTCTATTTTTTCCTATTAAGTGTCATAGATAATTTTTAAGAGAATTTGTTTCCTAAATCCTTGGTCTGAATAGTATGCTACCTCCTAAATTACAACCAATAGGAAAAGTACATTGTTTTCCCCCTTCATATCTCGACCTCATCCCTTCTGGGAGGAAGAGAATTTGGTTCTCTAAAGCCATGCAAGACTGACTTCTTCCAAGAAAGGTATGTAGGATACATTCCTTGTGGATGTGGGTGGGGAAGGAACTGGAGGAGTGTTCTGGAGAGGTTCAAGGAAAGTGTTATCTGAACATGTTACTGAAATAAAAAGGAGAACATGAAAATGAATAATTATATTTTTTAATTTTCTTGAAATAAATCTTAGGTGATTATTTTAGAAAAGGGAAATATTTATAGTTTGGGGGAAATGGTGGAATCTTCCCTTATTAAGATCAAACATTGCACGGAGGGAGATACAGATGTTATAAAGGGGAACATTCCATAGATGATATTAAAGCAAGCCGTGAGTGAAGAATTGAGAGATTAGTCCACTTAAAAAAAAACAAAAACAGAAACAAACAACAAGAAAAAAACAAGTAGGGCACTTGGAAATAGAACATGCCATAAGCTGAGGGTGAGGCCTCTTGCTGCTCATAGCAAGACTCATTGCAGAGGCGCATATACATAGTAAAACTTTTAATGCTTTATGTCACCACATGCCTGCATGTTTTTCAAAGCCATTTTCTTTCTTTCTTTTCTTTTTTTTTTTTTTTGAGACAGAATCTACTCTGTCACCCTGCATACAGTGCTGTGGTGCCATAGCTCACAGCAATCTCAAACTGTTGATCTTAAGAATTCTTTTGCTCCAGCCTCCCGAATAGCTGGGACTATAGGCACCCACCATAATACCCCACTATTTTTTCTTTTTACTAGAGAGGGGGTGTCACACTTTCTCAGGAAGTTCTCAAACTCCTGAGTGCTAGGATTATAGGTGTGAGCCACCATGCTTGGCCCAAAGCCATTTTCTTACACTTCATTGAATATACACCAAATAGAATGATGCTTAGCATTTAGTTGGTAGTAAATTAATACTTGTTCAGTGAGCAAGTAAACAAATGAATAAATGAATATAATAACGTGAGAACTATAATATTTAACCCTGGCACCGCTCTAAGAGCTTCATAAAACAAGAAAAGCAAAATATTACTCTCTACATAACAATAAGTCTCAATATGTTTAATAAATAATCTTTATCAGGTACTACAATGGATATACAACTAATATTATTTATAATCTTCACAGTCATTTATTAAAGTGATTATTGTTATTTTCTTACAGATGAGATCCTCTTTTAAAAGATCTGTTTGATTTTGCCTATGACGACTTTGTACACTCACATTAAAGAACATCTCTAAGTTCAGTGTCACTTTTATCACACTCCTGCTCTTATCCATGGAGAGACCATAGAAGTATATCTTTTGCCTAATCGCCATCACTTTTAAGACTGCTATATTTTCACATATAATACAAATGTATGTATTCAAAGAAATATATCAACATTTTCAAAAGATAGAAACTCTTTTGCATTAAATTACTTCCCATGAGAGGACGCTCTAAAGAAATTTATACCCCTATCCATAATTACATCTGTGAATCTATCTAGAGATATATAGATGATTAAATAAATCTCTTATAAATACATTTATAACCAGTAGAACTTTTAAACATAAACCAATTCTCATTCACCAATCCTGGGTAAACTAGCCCCATATTTGGGAAATATTGAGATGATTTTTTTCCTGTTTATATTCCATTAGCCCAGGTCAGAGGATTATTTCATAAAGTGAAGACTAAGGACCTGTGGAATTTCATGCAGCCTTTTATCCAGAGTGTCAGTAACAAATTCAGAGAGAGAATAGATATTTCATGTATGTTCCACAGAGAGAGAAAAATACGTGATTTTTAGAGGAAGTGAAAGAATTGGCATTGAAAAGCTGTGATTTATAAATATAAATTTATAATTCTTAAATGTGCAGTAATTTTAAAAATAAATTATGGCAACTGTATACCTTGCCTCCATTGAACTTGATTATTTAGCTATAGTATCTCCCCTTCATATTATCCCCATGCAAAATATTTTCCCACTGCCTCAATTTTTAAAAGCTATCCCCCAATTCTGGAGTACATTGCATTACAGAGATGTGTGATGGAATTTATGCTGGTATTGAATCTTGTGGACTAAGACCAGACATATGCATGCAGGAAAACTTGAGGTCTGAAGTCCCAGTTACTACCACTTAGAAAAGCTTATAGGTAGTGCAGAGCACAAGGCCAGGAGTCATCGCTTCAGACAAAGTCTGTCTTCTAGAGTCTTTCATTTTAATGTTGGCAACAGGAGATATGGGGTTTCTTTCTTAGCTTGTCTTTGCACCTTTAGCTTCTCCCATTGAGATATTTTATACTGTATGTCTGTGTCTATGAAATATGTTCAATAAAAGTATCTGACTCTTAGTCCTATGCAGATTAAATTAACTTCGTAGTTATAAAGCATTAATAATGTCTGACACATAGGCATTGCCATACAAGTGTATGTTCCTCCTCCTCTTCTCTCTTCTCCTGTCCCTCGGTCCCTAGATCTCTCTTTCTCCTTTTTCTCTCTCACATTGCCTTGAAAAATCATCTCCAGAAATGAGGTTTCATGCTCATTTTTATATCTGTTTTTCCAGCATTTGAAAGCAGGTTTATTCTACATCTTTGTAGTGCTTATTAAACAGGGAGCACAGGTTAGGTATATATAATAATTATATCATAATCACAATTCTTGTTGCTAAAAGGAAATAATGTATCACATTCTAAACTGTACTAGCAATGAGCAAACATTTTCTTTATACTGCTGCAACTGAGATCTGAATAATGGAATCAAAAATCTATTCTGGTATATTTCAAACTGCTAAATGGAAGTCATAGCATAAACTAATTTATTTTCAAAATAAGTTGTAAAAAAATTATGAAACAGCATTATCACTGCTATCAAAAAAAAAAAAAAGACATTGATCCTATGCTACTCTGTGGTATTATACTTTTATCTTTTTTTGGTATTCATTCAATCTTTTTGTTTTAATTGGATAATTAATACTTTGAAGGTTCCTAAGGCTGTATTCCTTCTAATACAAGTTTACAAATTCTCCCCAGCTATTTGCATAGATGGAATACTTTAGACAATTTAACAAGATGATTCCAGAACATGCTAGAGAATGTAAATATTTGAGGAAAATAGTAACCTGAAGCAAACTACTTGGGGGGCCTATATTAATGTGGATAATTCTTCCCCTTGTTCTTTTAAATTTTCTTGAATATTTATGCCTTGTGCTTCTGGCTAAGGATGGCAGTTGAATAGCCAAAATTCTATAAGAGAAATTACTTCTGTGGTTTTTTTCTGGCTCCTGTAACAGCAATAAATTCAGGGATAGTAGACGTATTAAGATAGTGTATTTTCATTAGATTTCTAACCCAATTGTGGATCCATGTGGTTCAGATAAAATGCATTCATGTATATAGATCTGAAATGTTCATGGTAACCAAACTGAACTCCAGTGCCCAAGAGCGTTATTCATCATGAGAATGAGTTACATTCATGCCTAGAAAAACAGAACCTAGTTTTTAATTTAGGTGGGTCTGGGAAGGGTTTGGAAGCTCTTTTTAGACTGTATAGGGCCAACCTGAGCCAGGACATGCTCTGTTGTCTTCCATCTTTGCTTTGCTCTGCAGTAGAAATTAGGTGCCCAGCCACTGTCTCCTCATAAGTTATCCTGGGTCACAGTATCTCAATGTTGAATAGTTTATTCCCACATTATAATGAGCTGAAGCTGTCCAAATGTCTGGCCCTATTTTCTGAGCCAGGTTTCTTGCGGAGCCTCTATTTCAAGTTTTTCTGCCGGTCATCAGCCTGCTTACCCTGCTCCCTGGCAAAATTCTAAAGCTCTACCAATAGAGCCCATTTCCCACCCCACAGCTCCTCACTTCACAGATGAAGGCTTCTACTTGAATTTCATTTTGGAGTTTTCAAAACTTTAACTAGAGCTTAGAAAGTCAAGAAACTCTCAATGAATGTGGGCCCATAAACAGCAAAGTTGAGTTTGTAATCACATCTAAACATATTCATTTGATTCCAAAGCTCATGCACATTCTCTGGGTTATTACTTTAGCTTCAGCAAAATACAAAGAGAAAAGCCTCTGAGCTTGTTTCCAGAATGAATCCCAAAACCCAGGAAATGGCCCGTTGACACCCGAATCCATTGTAACTGCATTCTGCTTTTTTCTTTGGGTATTTTAGAACAATACTACTCCACTAACAGGTATTTTGAGCAAACTAGAACTAAATATTTCTGTTGTGCCATGTCCACCATGACTATTTGAAAATCTTTCCTGTATTCCTGCCTGCACCAGTGAGTTACCCTAGTAGACTCATGGAGCAAGAGTTCTCATGCCTGCCGCCTCCTCCCATGCTCCCTAGCTCTAATCACTTTGCCTCCAATAAGCAAACAATTTTGCTTAAAGACCAAAATATATTTAAAAACACAGGAGATAGAACTGACGTGCGAGCTATTCATAATAAACACTGAGAAACACTTCTGAAAAATCATTAGCATCACGGCATGAAGGATTTTTCTTGACTGTGAGGCTAAATATTCTTAATAAAATTTAATAAGAAATGAGGGTCCACTGACTCTTTTTGAATAGGTTAAGGGGGTTTTATAAAATTTTTTCAAATGGTTTCACAATAGAAAGAACAAGAGGCTGTTTCAGCAATGCAGAGACTAGATGAGGATGGGCATGAGAGGGTGACTATGAAAGTTTAGAGGCTTTTGTGTGGATCTGCAACTGCGCAATATGAAATAATTATCCTTTGGCAAAGTTGGGGAATTTATATTTTGAGTTAACAAGAATGTGAAAAAGAAAGACTTATGAGTCATCTAGGAAGAAAGAGTTACTACATAAAATTACAATGAAATGGAAGGCCAAAGACAACTCAAAAAAATTAAAAACATAATTGAAAAGAAATGTGAGGTGCCAACTGGCACATGAAGGAAAGGAAATTGCTTTAGCTGGTGAGTAAGAAAATAGAAATGATGAATTAGCTGAGGTTTGGTCACACAGGACTTGCTAGAACATTTCAAGCATGTTGTGAATATTATACATGAGCGTTTACTGAGGATATTCACAAGCTTAAATATAAAGACTACCTAATCATTGATCTGTCTATAAGATGACAGTTATAGATTATAAGGATTTTAGAAATAATAGAGACTATAAGTAAAATAGAGTCAAATTTTATTAGGCCATTTCATATTCCCTGATTTTATTTTCAATATTTCAGGTAAAATATGCCTGTTCAATAAATTTAACACATTGTAGCAAAGGTACACACATGATGTCATCTTTTGAAATACTCAGACATTGGGCGGCGCCTGTGGCTCAGTGAGTAGGGCGCTGGCTCCATATGCCGAGGGTGGTGGGTTCAAACCCAGCCCCGACCAAACTGCAACAAAAAAATAGCCGGGCGTTGTGGCGGGCGCCTGTAGTCCCAGCTGCTCGGGAGGCTGAGGCAAGAGAATCGCGTAAGCCCAAGAGTTAGAGGTTGCTGTGAGCCGTGTGATGCCACGGCACTCTATCCGAGGGCGGTACAGTGAGACTCTGTCTCTACAAAAAAAAAAAAAAAAAAAAAAAAAAAAGAAATACTCAGACATTATTAAGTTTACAGGTAGAGCATCCAAAATCCTGAAACACAAAATTTGAAATGCACCAAATTCAAAAGTTTTTGAGCATCAGGATTCTGCTCAAAGGTAATGTTCAGTGAAGCATTTCAAATTTTCAGATTTAGACTGTTCAGCCACTAATGCAAGTATTCCAGAATCTGAAATTTTTAATACTTCTGGGCCCGAGCAGTTCAGATAAGAAATACTTAGCTTGTTTTGTCAAAATAATAGGTTTCCTTGACTCTCTCATCCTTATCCATCCTTTTACAGGTGCATATGCATGCATGCCCAATTATCAACTATTTAATTGTAGAAATTATTAAATTTTTTTGAAAAATTCCCAGAACCCAACATTTTTGCCTGATACTGAATAAATATATCAGTCCTTAGTATTCACCTTAATTCTTTACCTTATCATGAAAAGCATAAATATGATTTGTAAAACATTTTATGTGCATTTAAAATATGTATTTTCCATAAATATCTCTCAATATCTAGGCCTATATTTAAAATATTTGTGCTTTTGGCTTGGAGCCCATAGCTCAAACATACACTGGGGCTAGTAGGTTTGAACCCAGCCAGGGCCTGCTAAAACAACAATGACAACTACCACAACGACAACAAAAAAATAGCTGAGCATTGTGGTGCATGCCTGTAGTCCCAGCTACTTGAGAGGCTGAGGCAAGAGAATTGCTTAAGTCCAAGTTTGAGATTGCTGTGAGCTCTGATGCCACGGGAACTCTACCGAGGGTGACAAAGTGAGACTCTGTCTCAAAAAACAAGAAAAAGTGCTTTTATTTGAATAAAAACAAAGATATACATAATGTCACATTTGACAAGATGATCTTTAATTTTGTGACTGTCTGTATAAAGTAATTTGAAAGACAGCTAAAATAATAGTGATTCAATGTTCATTTAAATCTCTAAAATATTTAAAATCACCAAATATTCTTGTTTTTTTTTTTTGGCCGGGGCTGGGTTTGAACCCGCCACCTCCGGCATATGGGACCGGCGCCCTACCCGCTGAGCCACAGGCGCCGCCCAAAATCACCAAATATTCTTTAACACACATATGCAAACACAAGGATTAGTTAACCAAAGTAAATTAATATTGATTTTTACACATAACTATAAAATTCAAGTTGTAATTTTAAGGAAGTAAACCTTTTTCTGTCTTCTAAATCATTATAAAGGCTTTTTCATATTTCCCATGATTCGCGTGTTAATTTCTATTTTTGTTTATAATCTGTTCGATTCCTTTATAGAAATAAATATTCAATGTTTCATTGAATTACATTAGAGAAGCTGTGAAAATAGAATTGATGGCTGTGTAACTATTTTCCTTTATTTCTAACTTCTAAATTTTATTGAAGGGAAAAGTTCGATTAAATAGACGTAAGCCTCCCCTTTGATTGTGGTGGGGCTCTAATTTGCCGTAATAATTTATAATGGATACTGGACCTTTCTCTATGGCCATGGTGATTTTTCTATGAAGTGGAAGAGGCACCAAACTGAGTGAAACATAGTTCTTCCCCGGGATTTAGCTGTATGTTTGTGTGTGCACACATGCATAGTGAGACAGAGAAAGAACTCTGCTTCCCCTCCTTTTCCCTCTGGAGTCCGAGGACAGAAGGAGGTTAATTGGGACACTTTCTTTCTCTCCGCCAGTCTGCAGTAAAGAAGAGAGAAGCCTGCCAGGCCCCGGGGAAAACGAGAGAGGAAGCCTACAGGTGATCAGGAAAATATTGGAGAGCCTACCTCAGTAAAGCCTGAGGCAAATTCTATCCTCCTTCATCCAAGTGTTTTACCCTTTTCCTTAGGAAAAGCTGAGGTGGCCTTATGAAACTCTCATCCACAAAGTCTGCTTGAAAGGAACTCATTCTTAGAATTAGAACAATTCACAGTTCTGTACTATTCCAGCCTCTGTTTCTTCCCTCGATGGAATGTCAGAATGGAAGCAAGGGGGTTATTATTACAGCTTAACCTAAATATGTTCTGATTTACTTTACAGAAAATCATTTGCAAACTTTGCTTTTTTAACAAATATCAAATTACTTGAAATTTACCTCCCAACTGATCATGACCCACCAGTGAATCCACACCACCCTTGAGAATTGCAATTCCAGCTCATGGCAAATGAATGGTTCTAATTTGCCTCTCATACACTCAGCTGATCAATGAGCAATCTCATAGTGACTCTTCTTGCTAGCAAAATGGTCCTTACTGTGTAATTAGAAGACAGAAGACAACTTTTACTGTTGTCATTATTCCTTCCTTCACTTCTTTCCTTTCTTCCATCCATCCATCCATCTCTCTTGCCCTTTTTCCTTCTTTCTCTTTCTGAAATTGATTCTTCTTTCTCCTGACATCCTTCCTGGATCAATGTAGAGCCTAAATTCATTCACAAGTAAATTTTGTTCTGTTTCTATCTCTCACACATACTGGATTATTTAGCCTGAATTTGTTATTGGGTAGAATTTTTTTTTCTATTTGTATCTCTTTTATATACTGGATTATTTACAAATCTTTATCATCCTGCAGAATCAGAACACACTGTTTACAGAATAGCTGATGTGGTTTAATTGTTGGAGGTAAAATACTAATTGTTTGGTGAATTTTTAAATTAATGTACCAAAACCTATGAAAACATGAAACATGCCTTTGGAGTAGTTGATTCTTCTATGTACTGCCCACGTCGGTAATCCTTATAAACCCTGTCAAAAACTGGGACACATGAATTGATGGAGATGGGAATTATGTAAGGTTAGCTATTTAGCATCACTGAAATTTTAGATCTTACAGGGACCTAAGAGATAATGTAGTCAAACTCTCCAATTTTAACGATAATTGAATTTAAATCAAGAAAAGGTAGGGGAATTACACAAGATAAAACAGCTAATTGATGGCAGAGCACAGATTAAAATCAGGGTCACCTGTCTTACAAGTCAAACACCTTGCTTGCAACATGTCCTGTGTTAGTTTAATTTTAAGAAGATAAACATTGCTATGTTATTATTACTATTTAGGTTTATACAAGCAACTATGCATTTTCTAAAAACAAAATTATTGCTTCATATTTCATTGCTGTTAACCTCTGTAGCATAAATTACTTTTGGTTAAAATATTGCATTTAATGTCTTTGGGCCTAGGCACATTATGAAAGTTCGCTATATATATATATGCACACGCACATTATACTAATCATTTTGTAACAGAAAGTAACATTTAAAGAAGTATAATTTAAATTGTGAAGATAAAAATAAAGCATTTTCTTTATAATGAAATTGTATTTCAAACAAAGACATTTTTCTCTTCTACAAAACTTGTTGAGCAACTGCAATTTAAAACAGGAATATTTCAATGGAGAATGTGATTTGGTATCCCCCTGAGGTAAGATCAGTTTTCAAAGGATTAAGCTTGGAAATCTTCTCAAATGATTTACCTGCTTGTCTGGTTGGCCTTGAATGCTGGAGTGGCACTAAGCCTTGTTTTATTTTTCAGCCTGGGTGGGCTTAATTCTGTGAACCAGGTAGAAAAAAATTTGTAACATATTTTCCTTTAAAAATTTGCTTTTGGCATGATGGAAAATAAAAACTGAAACACCTGTGTGTCGAGTACAAACATCTGTAAGTCTTGCGTGATATTTTAGCACATACCACTTTGCAGACCTTTATTCGTCCTGCTGTGCAGGAGAATACAAGTGAAGTGGGTAAATCAAGAGAAGACGACAAAATCGTGGGGAAAAAAATCTCTCTTTAGTTGCTCCCAGCAAGTTCAAATAGCTCTGCCTGTATTGTTTTCAGTTTATTTTTTTTTGTAGTGTTATAATCTTTATAAAATAATAAGACCACTGATATACAATGTTGAATGCAAACAAAGCTATTGATTACATTACTATGCACAGAAGCAAAAGGTAGATAGAAAGAACTGTTAAACAATAATGGAATGGCTGAATTAATTATGGTACATCTACTGTGTCCAATGTCATGTAGCTTTTATTTTATTTATTTTTTATTGTCGGGGATTCATTGAGGGTACAAGAAACCAGGGTACACTGATTGCATTTGTTAGGTAAAGTCCCTCTTGTAATCCTGTCTTGCCCCCCAAAGGTGTGGCACACACCAAGGCCCCACCCCCGCCTCCTTCCCTCTCTCTGCTCTTCCTTTCTTCACCCCTCCCTCCTTCTTTCCCATGTAGCTTTTATTTTTTTTAATTTCAGATTAATATGAGAGCACAAATAATTAGATTATACTATTTGCCTTTGTTAGGTGAAGTTAAAGTTGTAGTTGGGCCCTTCACCCAGGGAGGTGTTATCTACCTTCACATTGTGCCTATTAGGTTAGAGCTCGCCCAGCCTACTTCCACTCCCTCCCCTTCTCTGCATCCCTCCTTCCCCCACTTTCATTCGTGTTTTCATTTCACATGAGGCTCTATTTATCTGCTGGTTTCATATTAGTATTGCATACACTGGATGTTTGCTTTTCTATTCTTGTGATACTTTACTAAGAAGAATGTTCTTCAACCCCATCAGGGTTAATACAAAAAGATGTAAAGTCTCCATTTTTTAAAATTTCTGAATAGTATTCCATGGTATATATGCCCTGCAGTTTATCAATCCATTCATGAGTCAACGGGCACTTGGGTTGCTTCCACATCTTGGTGATTGTGAACTGAGCTGCGCTGAACATTCTAGAACAAGTGTCCTTACCGTAAAATGATTTTTCTTCTTCTGGACAGACACCTAGTAATTGATGGTGGGATCCAAGGAAGGTTTACTTCTAGCTCTTAGAGGATTATCCATATGTCTTTCCATAGAGGCTGTACTAGTTTGCAATCCCACCAGCTGTGTAAATGTTCCCTTCTATTCACATTCATAACAGCATCTGCAGCTTAGAGATTTTGTGATGTGAGATATTCTCTCTGGGATTAGGCATATCTCAGGGTAATTTTGATATACATTTCTCTGACGATTAGGTACAATGAGCATTTTTTTTTTTTTGTGACAGAGTCTCACTTTGTCACCCTGGGTAGAGTGTCGTGGGATCATAGCTCACAACAACCCTCAAACTCCTGGGGTCAAGCACTTCTCAATGCCTGGCTTATTTTTGAAATAAGTTCTTGCTCTGGCTCAGGCTGGTCTCGAACCTATGAGCTTAGACAATCCACCCGCCTGGGCCTACTATGTGCTGGGATTACACGCACGAGACACCGCACCTGGCCCTATAGGCACTTTTTAAATGTGTTTTTGGCCACTCATCTGTATTTTTCAAAAAAGCGTCTGTTAATGTCTCCGTCCCAATCATAACTGAGGTCATTTGCTCTTGTTGATTAGAGTTCTCTATAGCTTCTATTCATTAGCTCTTTGTCAGATTCATAGCATACAAATATCTGTTCTCGTTCTGAAAGTTGTCTCTATGCTTCAGTTATGCCACCCTTAGCTATGCAGAAGATTTTTTGTTTGATCATATCCTATTCATTTATTTTTGGTGTTGCTGTAATGGCGAAGGGGGTCTTCTTCATAAAATCTTTTTCCATGCCAATGTTGTTAAAAGTTATTCCCATGCTTTCTTTCAGTATATTTATCATTTCATGTCTTCACTTTATATATCTTATCCAGCAATAGTCAATTTTTGTAAGTGGAGAGAGGGCTGGGTCCAGTTTCAGTCTTCTACATGTGGCTAACCATTCTATCGGTATCATTTGTTAACCAGGGTTTCTTTTCCCTAGTGTATGCTTTTGTTTGGTCTATCAAAGATCAAATGGCAGTACGTGGCTGCTTTCACCTCTACGTTCTTTCTTCTAGTCCATAGATCTATATATCTATTTTTGTGCCAATACTATGCTGTTTTGATCACTGTTGACTTGTAATATAACCTGAAGTCTGGTAATGTGATGCTCCCAGATTTGTTTTTATTTCTTAGAATTGCATTGGCTATTTGCAATTTTTTGTGGTTCCATACAAAACAAAGCATTATTTTTTCAAGTTCTTCTAAGTATGATGTTGGTACTTTGATGAGAATTGCATTAAATTTGTAGATCACTTCAGGTAGTACAGATATTTTTACAATGTTGATTATTCCCAGCCATGAGCATGGTATATTGTTTCATTTGTTAACTTCTTCTGTTATTTTTCTCCGGGTTTCATAATTCTCTCCATAGAGATCCTTCACATCCTTCGTTAAATATATTCAGAGGTATTTCATTTTTTTATTAATATTAAATCATAGCTGTGTACATTAATGCAATCATGGGGCACCATACACTGGTTTTATAAACAGTCTGACAATTTTCATCACACTGGTTAACATAGCCTTCCTGGCATTTTCTTAGTTATTGTGTTAAGACATTTATATTCTACATTTACTAAGTTTCACATGTACCCTTGTAAGATGCACCGCAGGTGTAATCCCACCAATCACCCTCCCGCTGCCCATCCTCCCCCTTCCCAATATTCTTAGGTTATAACTGGGTTATAGCTTTCATATGAAAGCAATAAATTAGTTTCATAGTAGGGCTGAGTACATTGGATACTTTTTCCTCCATTCTTGAGATACTTTACTAAGAAGAATATGTTCCAGCTCCATCCATGTAAACATAAAAGAGCTAAAGTCTCCATCTGTCTTTTTTTTGGAACTACCATGAAGGGTATTGTGATTTGATTTTATTTTCAGCTTGACTGTTATTGGCACATATGAAGGCTCCTGATTTGAAGGCATTGATTTTGTATCCTGGATGTTACTATGTACGTTACTTAGATAACTTAGAGGTTGCTTAGATAACTTCTACGAGCTTTGTAGTTGAGCCCTAGGATTTTCCAGGTATAAGATCATGTCATCTACAAAGAGCAAGAGTTGACCTCCTCTGTCCCCATTTGAATACCTTAATCTCCTCTTGGCTGACTGCACTGATTAGGACTTCCAGCACTATATTGAATAGGAGTAACAATAGTGGGCATCCCAGTCTGGTTTCAATTGTAAGTGGAAATGCTTTTAGTTTTACTCCATTCAGTACAATGTTAGCTGTGGGTTTGTTACAAATGGCCTCTATTAGTTTAAGAAATGTCCCATCTATGCCTATTTTCTTTTTTTTCTTTTCTTTTTGTAGAGACAGAGTCTCACTTTATGGCCCTCGGTAGAGTGCCGGGGCCTCACACAGCTCACAGCAACCTCCAACTCCTGGGCTTAAGCGATTCTCTTGCCTCAGCCTCCTGAGTAGCTGGGACTACAGGCGCCCGCCACAACGCCCGGCTATTTTTTGGTTGCAGCTTGGCCGGGGCTGGGTATGAACCTGCCACCTCGGTATATGGGGCCGGCGCCTTACCGACTGAGCCACAGGCGCCGCCCTCATCTATGCCTATTTTCTTAAGTTTTCTTGCCAAAAAAGGATGCAGAATTTTGTCAAATGCTTTTTCTGCATCTATTGACAGAATCATATGGTTTTTGTTTTTGCTTCTATTTAGGTGGTGAATTTCATTTATGGATTTACATATGTTGAACCAACCTTGTATCCCTGGGATGAAGCCCATCTGATAATATTATTCTGTATAATTTTTTTTAATGTATAGGTGTATTCTGTTTGGTAGGATTTTATTGAATATTTTTACATTATATTCATTAATGATATTGGTCTGTAGTTTTCCTTCTTTGTTGTGTCCTTTCCTGGTTTTGGTATCAGAGTAATGTTTGCTTCATAGAATATGTTAGTGAAGATTCCTACTCTGTTTTGGAATAGGTTCTACAATATAGGTACAAGCTCTTCTTTGAAGATTTGGTAGAATTCTGATGTGAAAATACCTGGTCCAGGACATTTATTTTTTGAAAGATTTTGTATAGTTGATGCAATTTTGTGCTTAATATTGGTAAGTTCAAAATTTCTAATTCTTTCTGGTTGAGTTTATGGAGGTGGTGTGAGTCCAAGTATTGACACATTTTCCCCACACTGTCAAATTTCTGGGCATTGAGATTTTGTAATGATCAGTGATGGCCTTTTATTTCTCTGTGGTATCTATTGTTATTTCCCCTTTTTCATTTCTGACTGAGGTTATTAGAGAACTTAACGTTCCTTATTCTAGGTAATCAGGCTTAGGATTTATTGATTTTATTAATTTTTCAAAGAAACGACATTTGATCTTCTGAATACTTTCTACTTCTCAATTTAATTTATTTATGATTTAACTTTGGTTTCTTCTTTTTATCTGCTAGGTTTGGAATTGGATTGCTCTTCCTTTTCCACTGTTTTGGATGTTTCATTACGTTGTTTGTGTTTGCTCTGTTTTTGAATGTGGGCATTTAATGTGATAATTTTCCTATTAGGACTGCCTTTGCAGTATCCCACAGGATTTGATTACTTGTGGAACCATAATCATTTTGTTCAAGAAATTTAATGATTTCCTCCCTTTTCTCACTAGCTGCCATTCAGCATAAAGTTGTTCCATTTCTATGAATTTATGTGGGGATGAAGATTTTTGTTGGAATTGACTTCTACTTTTATTCCATGGTAGTCCAAAAAGATAAAAGTTATCAGTTATATTATTTTAAATTTGTTAAGATTTGATTTGTGCCTTAAGATATGATCAATATTGGAGGATGATCCATGGACTGATGAGTAGTATGTGTACTTACTTTTATTGGGATGGAATGCTGTCTATTAAGCCCATTTTTTCTAAAGGCATGATTAAGTTCATTCTTTCTTTGTTTAGTTTCTCTTTGGTAGATAGTTCCAGTTCTGTCAGAGGGGAGATGAAGTCCCCATTTACTATGGTGTTGTAAGATAGCATATTGTTTAGATTGGTTAGGGTTTTCTTTATACACATCTCAGAACACTTAAGTTGGGTGCATAGATATTTAAGATTGAGATGTCCTCTTGTATTGTTCCTTTGATGAGCATATAGTGTCCATCTTTGTCTGTCTTTATTCTTTTTTTTGTTTTGGCTTAAATCCAATGGTATCTGCAAATAAGATTGCAATCCCTGATTTCTTCTGACTTCCATTTGCCTAAAATACTGTTTTCCAACCTTTCACCTTGAGTCTTGCTTTGTCCTTAGAGATTAGATATGTTTTCTTAATACAACATATAGTTGCTTTGTGCTCTTTTATCCACTTAGCCAGCCTGTGCCTTTTCAGTGGGAAATTCAAGCCATTCACATTTATTGATAAGTATGATAGAGTTCTGTTCATCTTATTTTGTTCATTGCTTAGTTTTATCACTTGTGCCATTGTGGAAGTTAAGTTTTTTCCTTTAGTTACTGTCTTTACTTTAGAGGTGGTCCTTTAGGATGGTAAATATGAAGAACAGGTCTGAGTATTTCCTGCAGAGCTGATCTTGTTGTGGTAAAATTCCTCAATGTTAGCTTGTCAATGAGAAATGATTTCATTCCTCATCAAATATGAAACTTAATTTAGCAAGATAAAGAATCTTTGGTGAAAATTATTCTGTTTAAGAAAATTAAAGGCAAATAACCACCTTCTACTGTCTTGAAAAGTTTTAGCTGAAAAGTCTGCTGTCATTCTAATATTTTGCTTCTTGTAGGTAAGAAGTTCTTATGACTAGCTGCTTGCAGTACTTTTTCTTTAATTTTGGCTTGGCCCAGTTAATTACAATGTGTTTAGTTTCTGTTTGGTAGATCTTTCCAGTTCTGTCAGAAGGGAGTTGAAGTCCCCATTTATTTTTCTATATCTCAGACCATTTAAGATGGGTGCATAGGAGATGCTGTGTTTTAATTAAATCATTCTGGACTTCTGAAACTATCTAGTATCTGAATTTCTTGGTCTTTTACAATGTATGGGAAATTCTCCAGCATGGTGTCCTGAAGTAGAGATCTTGTGCTTTTAGGACTCTCTTCTTCTCCTTCAGGAATCCTCATGATTCATAAATTCGTGCATTTGGTGTAGTCCCATATATCTCTCAGTGATACTTCTGCCTTTACTCTCTTCTTTCCTGCCACTTTGAATGCATGGGTTAGTTCAAAAATCTTATGTTCAGTTTCTGAATTCTTTCTTCTCCCTGTTCTACTCATTACTGAGACTTTCTACTATGTTTTAAACTCCTTGCGTGACTCAGTTGTCAAGATCTGCTACATCTTTCCAGATTATGTCCAGATCCTTGGTGAGTTTGACTTTTATTTCACTGATTTCTTGAGCTATTTTTTTACTTCTTTTTCGATCTTTTTCCTCAATCCCATTCATTTTATTTGCCATCCACATTCTAAATTCTACTTCTGTCATTCCGACAATTTCTCCATGGATGGTACTTTCAGCTGTGTCTCCCTTGTAATCTCTTGAGTTGATCTGCTCTGATTTTTCATGTTCCCAGGGTTCTTCTGCTGATTCCCCCCTTTGTGTTTTCAGTTTATTTATACATTTATTATTTGTACACTTTTTGAAGCTGAAACATTAGATTCTCCCTAAATTGTTATTAAGAAATAATTTAGTTGGAATCCCTTAGGCAGCACCTAGAAGACCTGTTCTGAAACTAAACTGTGAGGTTTAAATCAGATCCAGAGGCCCCAGTGAGAGGGCTCACCACTCCCCTTCATCACTGACTGACTGAAGAGCCACTGCTTATACCTGTGGCTCCTCCCGTACACAGCCTCCCAAAGTTTTCCCTTAGGGCTGCAGAGTCTGAGGGTCTCTGAGAACCAGCATGATTTCTTCAGGTGGGCAGGGTGGGGCTGGGGGTCAGGACTCCCAGGTGACACTCCCAGACCAAGGACAGCACCGGATAGCAAGCTGAACTGTTCCAGCCCAAGTGCCAGCGCCACTCTCAAACAAATTAATAAAGCCCTATTTTTGCCAAAGTCCAGGCCAAAACACATTCAAATTTCCAGGGCTTTCAACTGCAGTAGAAGAAGGTGAATCTGAGGTTTACCAAATTGTCCCAGCCCGTTTTAGCCCCATTAGCAAAAAAGTTCAAAAAGCCATGGTCTTTACTGAACTTAAGGCTGTGGGCTATGACTTTTGGCTACAGTTTGGGGAGAGATCTATGGCTTATGGTCTGCTTCTCTGGAATTTCTCAGAGTGCGGTCACCTGAGGCTAGACCTGCTCCTTTCCAAGTTAGCAGGAGGAAGGGTAGGGGCTAAACTACAAGAATAGGGGCTTCTGGGCAGAGATTCCAGACAGAGCCACTCCACAAAGTAGGAAAATTTCCCCCTCCCCCAGCAGGGGGAAGACTCAGGAGAGACCCTGTCTCACCAAAGTTAGGATTATAAAGCCACCATCTCCTCCCTCAGTGGGAGGCAGGGTACACTCAGTTGACCAGGACACTCACTGCAGAAGTCCCTCAGAGATCCTTCCAGACATGTTCAGGGGCAGGGTCTATCTCCCTTTCCTACTGTGTCCAGCTAAGGATACTGCCAGTTGCCAGTGACAGAGCAAGTATTCTCTGTAACCCTTACTTCCTTGGTTGCTATGGCAGCTGGGCAGGTTCAATGCTCTACCTTTCTGGTGCCTGGGGGTTGGGCAGCCCCTCTAGGCTTTCTGGGCTGGGCTAGCATTCTGACTTGCCTGTGTGCTCAGAAGCAGACCTCAGGAGGGGGAAGTCTGCCATTTGTCCAACAATCCAAGAAAGATGGGGGATGGGTTGTGGCTGCAGGCATCATGGAGTCTGAAGCCAAAATTACTCACTATTCTGCCAGGCAGGTGGGGGACCCAGAGGAGAACATTCCTAGGTATAAGAAAACTGGGTCTTTCTTCCCTGATGGCAGTCACCTGTGGGGTGAGAGCTCCTGTGGATCACTTCTGGGAGAGCCCCAAGGTGGGAGAGGTGTACCCTTAACCCTTCCTTTTTCTGTGCTCCTTTAGTCTGGTCCACTTCATAACTGCCTTATGTTCTCTTTGTTCTTCTTTCTCATCTATATCCTCATAGTTTGTCTCAGTGTGGTTGCTGTGTGCTTTGATTTCTAATCCTTGCAAACTCCCCCCAATTCCAACTATGCTGAGTTTGCTTCAGCCCAGTTTTCCACCTTCAGAAGAGAGCTTCTGACAAAAGCTGCCTTTAGTTGGCCATCTTGAGGTGCAGCTTTCAGCTGCTTTAGTTTAGATTTGCCATTTATTGATCTTTGGTCATAATATTTCTTACTCTGTATTATTATATAAATGTATTTTTTATATACTTGATCTGCTTTCTTATTTAGCATATCTCAGAAATGTATTAGCATTAACTTATTAGTTATGGAAAAACAGTTACAAATATTAAATTTTAAAATAATCTGCTAACAACATTTCTATAAAATAGAAGTGAATTAATAGACAGAAATTTTGTTTTGTGAGTTCCATTAACAAAGTAATTTCCATAAAATTAGAACTTTTAGGTAGATTACTTTTTTTAATTTCTGGGGATATCTGGTTCACTTATTGAATAGGTTGAGATTTTCTAATATTTTGATGTTTCTATTATTCATTCATATTTCTGAAGCAATTTGCTATTAAGGGACAAATTTATAAATTTAATTCATCATATACTTTAAAAATTATATAAGGACTATGTATTATGGACAATAGCATACTACTTTCATATCTCAGTCTGATTTACACTTTCTTTTCACTTTTTCTCTACTTTCAGCTACTTACTATGAACTGGTAATAGAAATATAAAAGACACAAACACATATTTAAACCTACTAAAATAACAGACCCATAAAACAAAAGTGCTTCAGCAGTTTCCAATTTCAGTCAGGATACAAGTCATTATCACATTTTTGGGACAATCCTATTCACTAAATCTTTCAAAGAAACATAAAGGTGAATAAAGGGAGAATTAAATTTTCATCCCTATACAGACATTTTATCTGATTTCAGATTGTTGTTATAAACCCATTGTGTCAAGTGTCCAGATATTTCTGATACTTGAGGGGAATACTAACAAACACAATCATAAGCAAGCTTGCATAAGGCATTGAGAGTCCTTCACTGTACAACATTGGCTCCCCCTTTCATCTTAATCATCGAAAGTACAGGAGGAATTAGTTGAGTGGGCACAGATCTCTTCAAAGGTCCACTGAAATCAAGTCAGAAAATTATACACATATTACACTATCAAAAATGCAAATATAATAATTGTAATAAGATGCTTCTCCTAATTAAACTTTTGTCTTCAATGTGAGATAATACTTACTTTATAGCCCACCTTCAATACTAAATGCAATTAATTGGTCTGTTTACTTTCATTGTCTTTCTCACCAGTTTATAAAACCTGTTAAGGCAGGTACCATGCATTTCCTATTGATGGAGAGCATCTATCATATTTCATACTACAGACTGGATACTTGATGTAATGAATGGATGAAGTAACTAAAATGAAAGATTAGCTTGATAAAAGTAATGTAATAGTTTATATCAATACAGCCATTATAATCACTCACTAAAAAGATGAAAATACAAAGAAAATTTAGAGTCTATGAAAAGAAAACGAGGTAATTTCAGATGCACCTATTGTAGATTTTATGATTTGGTTTGGAATCTATTTTGTTTTGGCGATGATCAAAGACATAATACTTCCTGATACATGCCTCTCTACTAGATTATTAACCCAATTATTATTTATTATTACATAATTGGGTATTAATATCCATTATTATCAGCAATTAATACCCAATTCAACAGAGTGTTAACAATAATGCAGTAATAAAAATTGTTATTCTACTTAAATATATTTAACGATTGTACCCAAACAACGAAGTAATTTTACATTTTAGGACTTTCTTATTTAAGAAAAATTAATTTTTCTTCACTAATCCTATTGGTTTTATTGTATTCTTCAAGCTGGATCAGTCATATTGACTGAAATGAGACCAGATTACAAAGTCCAGGGCTAAAAGATATTTTCCCACATTTGCATCACGTTAACTTAGTATAGGCAGGTCAGATTACACCATTATCTCTGAGCATCTGGAAAACTATACTATTTAGTCCCTAGGCACCAACAAGAAATTCTTCAGGGAATTTTCTGTTTTTCTACCTCAGCTCTTTTTTTCCAACTTAAGAAATAATTATTTTTAGTTGAAATGTAAATGCAATTATTTTCCAACAGTGTACTATATCACTCAAGTAGAAAAAAATGATGATTTTGTACATTATACCTCTGAGAGTTTGTCTATCTTCTTTCAAAGTTGTGCAGCTTAAAATGAATACAGTTTTGCTGATACATTAATTCAGACATGAAAATAACATTGCTATTTCCGGCATAGAGCAAGGACCAAATAACCAAATAATGGAAATCCAAATTTACAGAAAATACTTATTCAATACTATCTTGGTACTATTTTAGGTATTCACATCAAGGCCAACAGCATACTATGAATAGTAATATGTCAACAAAATTACTATAGCCCAGAAATTTCCAAATTCTTTTCTATGGGATACTAGTTTCCTGCAATATTAATAAATTTAACTTAAATGAAAGGTTCTATCAATCAAGAAGCTTAAGTAGTGATGGAATAAGAAAAGTTCAACAACTAATTTAACCACCACCAGGAACTCCAAGACCACTAAGTATGTGAATGTGCAAAGTGAATTTTATTTGGGGCAATACTAGAGTAAATAAGTTTTTCTAAATTGACTTGAATGTGGCACATTCTCCCCAAGGACTATTGGAAAAGCTAAAGTTCCAAGTAACACATTTTGGGAAATGATGTCCTGATCTAAACCATCATTATGTGAAATATAATAAAATCTGTGATAGGCAGTGCTTGTGGATGCTGAGAGAGAAATCCTATGTAATTAAACATTCTGAAGTAGACTATACCTACCTGCCTTTCCAGTTTGTCATGATCCCTGCCAAATGACTGATATTTGTGCGTCTTCTGTGTCCTCCTTCATTGTTTTCCTCCATTAGACCCTTAGTTAACCTATAACCTTATGTTTCTTTCATTTCCACATTATAGTGGCACTTAATTACTGCTTCAGTTAATTTCTTTTCAAATGACTGTTCATTGAATGGATTGCTCAGATTTCATAGTGAATTCTCCTTAATTCATTAATGCTATTCTTTTCAGTTTAAATAAAAAATAAAATTATATTTACATAGAATGGAAAAAAATTGATGTAAGTTTTATTTACTTAACACACACTTTTAGAGCTTCAAAAGATTTTCAGAAATTATATTAACATCCATTTATCTACAGTATGGAATATTTTTAACCCTTTAAGATGTTTATGCTCTTTCTGCTTACACATGACATTTCTATTTAATGCATCCTAGGAGAATCATAACTGGGTGATCCACTTTTTGGTTTACAAACTTACCTTTAAGGTCTTACAGGTTACCTACTTGAATGTTGCTGCCTCCTGTGATTCTGTCTTTCATTCAGTCAGTAAACAATATGCTATGCAGGAAAGACTTCTGAAATTCCTAACAATTATTTCTCCTTCTTCCCACAATTAAGGGAGTGGAGAGAGGAAAGCGAGTAGAGGAAAGTGCACAGTTCTGCTTAGACTGTCACTTTGCATCAGTCTGAAAGGGAACACATATTCCCAGCCCGAAAAGGGTTGCCGGGAATAATTAAGCATGAGCTAAGAGTGAACCTGGGAAACAATCCAGTTTCTCACAAGTCGAGTTTTCACTGTGTGATCATCAAAATAACCAAAAATAAATACATGAATAAATAAATCTCTCCCATAACATAAAAATTGTTTCCAAAATGATATATATATGTATTCTTTAGTGTACTTTTATATTATAAAACACTCAAGAGACAAATTATAAGTGAGTGTGATAAGCAGGGTGATCAAATGATTTATCTTCTAAATAGGGACTCTTTTGAGCAAAGGGAATGCTATTATGATTGGAAAACTCATGTAAATCAGAACTCTCCTAGCCAAACCTGGATGTAGAAAATACCTAGCAAAGGAGATTGAATTAAAGATGTTTAAAATGTCTTACTAATTATAATGCTTTATATTATTAGGTGATATTTCAAGTATCATATACCCAATGCTAAGTTCTAGGGGTGTGAAGCTACTCTTCTAACAGATATTTTAATAATTTTACAGGTTTCCTCTCTCTACTTGGTAAACCAATAGCATCAGTACTTTTTACCTATCATTCAAACTGAGAAAAATTTCTGTAAAGATTAGAAGGCTAGAACTGCCACATTTTTGTTTTCTTTTATTTGCAAAAATATACTAGGAAAATATTTTATAGCCTCCATTTTATAAATGTTATTTTAATGCTAGAAAATATAATAGATAATGAAATCCATAAATCCATCTGATGGGCATAGATGATACATACTTGTCCTCCTTTATGTAACTTCGACTCTTATTTCAGGTGACTAGACATTAATGACATGAGACAATCTGACACCTGGATCAAATGAACACATCAGTATGAATATAACATCAAATGTTTGTAAGGGTTAATTCACTTTGTCCTTTTAAGATAAATTAATATAATTTATAATTCTAATCCAATTTTCTTGAAGTCCAATAGCATTTACATTGTGCGCTACTGGGCATGCACACACCTAATGTTATAGCTGAGTCATCTGGACCAGTGCTTCTTTTACTGATGTGTGTGTAGAGCAACCAGGAGTGCCAGAGACAATAAAGAGCTGATTTAGATGATCTCCAGTGTAGCCAGGATTCTACATTTCTACTAAATTCTCAGGAATTGCTGGTCCAAGGAATACATGTCAAGTAGCAAGAACCCTAGACTTGTGTTCTTTAGTGCAATAACCATTAACCACATATGGCTGTTGAGCTTTTGAAATGTTGCTAATCTAAGGTGAGAATCATTCTAAATGTAAAATGCACACATTATTGTATTTCATTAATAATTTTAATGCTGATTATATGTAAAATATTTTTACCCTTGTCATATATAAATTTTATTTAAGTTAGAATATAAATGCATTAATAACTTCTAATATGAGTATTAGAAATTTGATATTTATGTGGCTCACATTATATTTTCATTGGACAATGCTACTCAAGATCAGAGAATAATGTCCTGATTATTTAAAATGGTAGTGAAAGCATTCACTATGTGCCTCTATTCATCTTCCCAGACTTGCCTTCTGCCATTCTTTGTCCTATGCCCCAAGTTACCACTGTATGCTGCTATTTGACAATCATCCATCTCCTTTTTACATTTATTTGTTTATTCAATAAGTATAGACTGAGAGCCTACGCTGAACCAAACAATGCCAGTAGGTACTTGAGTATAGCAGTGAAAAAAGATAAGCGTGGCCCCAATTTTATTGGAGATACATATATACGTTTTTAATTTCAGTAGATTTAGGGGATACAAATGTTTTTTGTTACATGGAGGAACTGTATGATGGTGAAGTAAGGGCTTTCAGTGTACCCTTCACCAGAATAGTGTACATTGTACCCAATAAGTAGATTTTTATCCTTCACTGCCCTTCCAACCTCCTCGTAGTTTGTAATATCTGTTATACTACATTATAACAATATATACTCCTCATTTAGCTACCCCTTATAAGTGAGAACATGTGGTATTTGTTTTTGAGTATATTATCAAAAACTCTTCTCTTTTTGTTACAAAATCTCTTTTATTCCTTTCATCTCTCTTGTTCTTGAAGTTTTTTGCTAGCTCCTTAATCTATACTTCCAGAGTTTTACATGTATTTCATAAAAAGCATTTACTTATGCCTTACATATATTGTATTAATTATGTATTTCCTCAAATATGTTGCTAAATCTTCAGTAGCACAATTTAATCATATTTAGATCTTTCATTCCAACACAATTCTAAGCACAGAGCAGCTCCTTAATAAACCAATTTTTGAATGGATTATTTCATTGTATGTTGGTAAAATTTTAAAATGCCAGTCACTTCCATATATGACAAACCCATAGGCAACATCATACTGAACAGAAAGATTGAAAGCATTCCTACTTAGAATTAGAACCATAGAAGTTGTCCTCTATCACCACTTCTATTTAACATAGTGGGAGAAGTTCTAGCCAGAGCAATCAGAAAGAGAAGGAAATCAAGGATATTCAAATGGGGACAGAAGATGTCAGATTATTGCTCTTTGCTGATGATATAATCTTACATGTAGAAAATCCCAAAGGATCAACGAAGTGAGTCCTGGAATTTATAAATAAGTTTGGCAAAGTCTCAGGTTACAAAATCAATATACACAAACTGGTAGCTTCAATATATGCCAACAACAGAGAATCAAATCAAAGATGCATACATTTTGTAAAGATGCAATACCTTCTACAGTAGCAACAAAGGAAATAAAATACCTAGGAGTGTATTTAACTGAAGAGGTGAAAGACCCCTATAGGGAGAACTACTGAACACTGAGGAAGGAAATTGCAAAGACTTAAACAGATGGAAAAACATATCATGCTCATGGATCAGCAGAATCAAAATCATTAAAATATTTGTATTACTCAAAATGATTTATAGATTCAGTGCAATCAACACTAAAATATCAACATTATTTTTTGATGATCTAGAAAAAAATGTTCTATGCTTAGTATGGCATGAGAAAAGACTCTGAATATCCAATGCAAGCTTACAAATTGGGAGGCATCACTTTACCAGACTATACTATACTATCAGCTATACTATGAGACTATAGTAACCAAAACAGCATGGTATTGGAACAGAAACAGAGACAGACCAATGGATCAGAACAGAGAATGAAGATATAAAACCATCCTCATGTTTCCCTCTGATTTTTGACAAAGCAGAGAAAGACATACACTGAGGAAAATAATCCTTATTCAATAAATGGTGCTGGAAAATTGGATAGCCACTTGTAGAAGACTAAAATAGGATCTGTACCTTTCATCACTGACAAAAATCAATTCATAATGGATAACAGACTTAAGCTTAAGGTGTGAAACTGTAAAACTTCTAGGAGAAAATGTTGGAAAAACTTTTATAGGTATTGGCTTAGGCAAAAAATTCATGAAGATGACCCTGGGAAGCAATTACAGCAACAAATATAAATAAATGGTACCTAATCAAATTAAAAAGCTTCTTAACTGCCAAGAACACAATCAATGGAGCACAGAGATAATCTTCAAAATGTGAGAAAATATTTGCATGCTGTACATCTGATAAAGGCTGATAACCAAAATCTATTAAGAACTCAGGCAAATTAGCAAGAAAAAAAAAAATCAAACAACCTTATTAAAAAGTAGGCAAAGAACAGATTATTTTTTTGAGACAAAATTTCACTCTATCACCCTGAGACACCGTTGTATCATCATAGCTCACAGCAACCTCGAACTCTTAGGTTCACATAATCCTCATGCCTCTGCTTCTCAAATAGCTGAGACTACAGGCACATGTAACAATGCTGGATAATTTTTTTTCTATTGTTAGTAGAGACAGGGATCTCTCTCCTGCTCAGGTTGATCTCAAACTTCTGAGCTTAAGGAATCTACCCATCTCAACCTCACAGAGTGCTAGAATTACAGGCCTGAGCCACCACACCCAGCCAAGAATGGAAACTTTCAAATGAAAATCTATTAATGGTTAATGAGCACGTGAAAACATTTTCAAGGTCTCTAGCCATCAGGGAAATGCAAATCAAAATCTTAATAAGAGATCACCTAACTCTAGCAAGAATGGTTATTAACAAAAAGTCTCCCAACTGTGAGGTGGAGCAAGATGGCAGTCTAGAGACATCTCCTTTGCAGCTGCTGGTAGTGAGATTGTGGAGAAAGGACTCCAGCCACCTCTGGCTGGGGTACCTGCAGGGAGGCATAGCTTTTGGGGAGCAGGGAGGTGGTGAGAATTCCTGGGAACCAATGAAGAGGTCTGGAACAATGGAAAAACAGCACAGAAGGCAAGTTTGGCAACAGGTTTTAGACAGAGAAAGCCAGTCCAGCAAGTTTTTTTTTTGGGGGGGGAGGTGCGGGGTGGGGAGGCAGGGGCTCCTTACCTGTCAGAATTAACTTGGGAGAGCTTGGGCAAGTGGGTGATCAGCACTCAGAGGCTGGGGGCTGAGCCACCATGTAGTGGAGCTGTCATTATTCAACTGTAGGCATGGCATGGCCATTGTGGAAGAGCTGCCTCAGAGGAAGAGCCAACAGGGTCCTGGTGCCAGGCTGGTTGTGGTGTAGCTGCTGAGCTGGCCAGCTACCTTTGGGGAGAACCAAGTGAAACCCACATATCTGGGAAAGCCACTATGTGGTCAAGAGGCAGTGATTGGAAAAACTGAAGTGTATCTATTAGGTGAGGGTGACTAGAGCTTAAGGCTGTGGGGATTGAGGGCAAATAATCAGGAAGATGGGACTGGGTTACCTCAGCAACTAGATAATGGCTTCCAGCCCACACCTTTTACAGAGATATCAGCATCATGACTGGCATCTTCTAACTTCAGAAAATTGCCTGGGGTCCAGGCAATGTTTGAATATATATTTTCTTTTTTTCTTTTTCAAATCCCCCCCTTTTTTGTTATTGTTGTTTCATTTTTGTATGTTTAATTTTAATTGTTTCTTTGATAGTAAAGAATCTATTTTGTAACAGTTTTTCTGTTGCTTTTATTATATTTTACCCCTATTTTTTCCTTAGGATTTTTTTTCTTGTTTGTTTTGATTTGTATTGTTGTATTTTTATTTTTCCAATTTTAAATTCTTCAATAATAAGGGACCCATTTTTGCTATGGTTTTTCTACCCCTTTTTATTCCTTATTTCCTTTCCATGTCTCTCCTTTTCTCTCTTTTTGTAAAGATTTTTCTACTTTTCTTATCTTTCCCATGTATATTTTCCAAATAACAACATATACCACCTTTATTTTACAACATACACAACTTTATCAATTTATTTTCATAATCTTTAGATACTTTTATTATTTTTTCTTTCGTTTTGACCTATTTTTTGTCAATCTATATTCCATTTATGGGATAGAGCCTTACTCTATGATCTATTTAGGGTGCCACAGCATTGGCCTAGATCAATGAAGACTTTGATCCCCTGGTCTAGAGTATCCTTTGTGCTTTGGTATTCAGAAAGACACTTTTGGTAGGTCTCTACTGCAACATACTGCTGTTTTGTTTTTTCTCTGTTTGATGGAAGTGGGGTCTGTTTTTGCTGTGGGTAGTAAGGAGCTTCTGACCTCAAGGGACCCACCTGGGCCCTAGAGGCTGGGAATTGTTGATGTGGGTCAAAGCACTGGGCTGAGCATCACTATTACTCCTCTCTTTTTTCTGGTCTTCTTCTCTTCTTTTTGTAAACCTTTCCTTTTACCTCCTCCTTTTTTTCTTTTCTGTTTTTATTTCATTTCTCCCTATTACTTTTCACTCTTCTCTTACCATTGGCTCTACACCAAAAGAAGACTTCAACACTTAGGCAAAGAAACGAAGTAATTTGAAGAGAAGGATGAAGTGAAGGGAAAATTAGGGTAAGAAAGCAGCCAAGAAAAAACACTCAGCAGGAGGAAGCAACAGAAATGTCCCAGCAAAGTGAAGAAATAGTAACAGAACAACCCATTCATGGATTCATCGGGTAGCTACAGCAGAAGATTCCACCTATAAAGAAATAATGGAAATAACATGAATAGAATTTAAAATATGGATGGTAAAAACAATGAAGAAGATTGCTGAATGAGTGGAAAATAGCCAAAGGAAATCCAAAAATAGAAACAACAAGGTTACAATATATGAACAATATAGAAAGGTTATGTGAAGCTTAAGGAATTGAAGGAGTCAAGCAGGAAACTTAAAGATCAATAGACAGTATCAATAACAGATTATACCATGGAGTAGAAAGAATTTCAGAGTTAGAGAATAAAGCCCTTGAGCTACTACAGGCAGTTAAAGAGGCAGAAAAGAAGACAGATAAAGCAGAACATTTGCTCAGAGAATTATAGGACTTTCAATAGAAAGTATCAATAATAGATTATACCATGGAGTAGAAAGAATTTCAGAGTTAGAGAATAAAGCCCTTGAGCTACTACAGACAGTTAAAGAGGCAGAAAAGAAGACAGATAAAGCAGAACATTTGCTCAGAGAATTATAGGACTTCATGAAGTGTTCAAAGATATAAATTATAGGTATCCTTGAAGGGGAAGAAGAATGTCCCAAAGAAATGGAAGCCCCGCTGAAGGATATCATAAACTAAAATTTCCCAAGTACACCAAAGAATCTGAAACACTCCTGTCAGAGGGATATCAAATTCCAGATCATTTCATCTCAGACAGAGCATCTCCAAGATACATTGTCATGAACCCGTCCAAAGTCAAGGCAAAAGAGAAAATTTTGCAAACAGTAGGGGTAAGAGCCAATTGACTAATAGAAGCAGATCAATCAGGGTGACAGAATACTTATCAGCTGAAACTTTCCAAGCCAGAAGAGAAAGGTCATAGCTTTAGCCTTCTTAAACAAAATTATTTCCATCCTAGTGTTCTATATCTGGCTAATTTAAAAACAATGGAAAAATCAGATCAAATATTTTACTGACATGCAAATATTTAGGAAATTTGCCACAGTACGACCAGCTCTACAGGAAATGCTTAGGCCTATTTTCCACACTGAACATTACAATGCTTAGGCCTATTTTCCACACTGAACATTAGTTTTGGGGTGTTTATCAAACTAAACACCCCAAAACTAAAGAACAAAACCTAGCTTCCACAATGACACAAAGGATAAAACTAAACAATGAACTGTCACAAAATAAGGTGAATAGAACTTTATCACATTTATCAGTTCTCTCAATAAATGTAAATGGACTGAAAAACCCACTGAAGAGGTATAGGCTGGCTGATGGGATAAAACATACACACACACACACAATCTAGATGTTGTCTCCAGGAAACACACCTTATCTTGAAGGACCCAACAAGACTAGGGTAAAGGGTTGAAAGACGATATTTCAGACAAACAGAATTCAGAAGAAATGAGGGGGTCACAAACATATTCAGATACAAGTGGATTTAAAGCAAATAAAGTTAAGAAAGACAAAGATGGTCACTTCATACTGGTCAATGGAACAAAACAAGAGGACATTTCAATTTTAAATATTTATGCACCCAACATAAATGCTCCCAGATTTATAAAACAGACATTGATTGGTCTAAGCAATATGACAGCCTTTAATACTATAGTAGCTGGAGACTTTAACACCCCTCTTAGAATCCAGGCAGATTCTCTAAACAGAAACTAAACAAATATGAAAAGGACTCAAACACAATCCTAGGACAATTGGGCTTAATAGATATATACAGAACTCATCATCCCAAGGCTAAGGAATATACATTCTTCTTGTTAGCACATGGAACACTCCCCAAAATACATCATATACTAGGACATAAACCAAACCTCAACAAAATTAAAATAACTGAAATTATATCTTCTATCTTTTTATACCATAAGGCAATAAAGGAGGAACTCAAATCTAACAAAAATTTTTATCACCACACAAAGGCATGGAAACTAAAGAATTTTATGGTGAATGACAGTTGGGTTAAGGGACAGATAAAGTAGGAAATCATTAACTTCCTCTAACGTAAGAAAAATGAAGACACAAGCCAGTAAAATCTGTGAGACACTGCAGAAGCAGTCCTATGAGGGAAATTTAACATATTAGATGCCTATGTCCGAAAAACAGAAAGAGAGCAAATCAAAAACCAAATAAATTATCTCAAAGTAATGAAAAGGAAGAGAAATCTAATTCAAACCTAGTAGAAGAAAATAACTGAAATTAAATCAGAAAAAAATGAAATTGAAAACAAAAGAATCATTCAGAAAATTAAACAAAAAGTTGGTTCTTCAAAAAGATAATAAAAGCAATAAACCATTGACCAGATTAACTAGAAATAGAAAAGTAAAATCTTTAATATCCTCAATCAGAAATAAAAAGGGGAAATAACAACTGATACCACAGAAATACAATAGATTATTTTTAACTACTAAGAAAACTCTTTGCAGAGAAAATGGACAATCTGGAGGAAATGGACCATACTTGGAATCACACCATCTCCCTAGATATAAACAGGAAGAAATAGATCTCTTGAACAGACCGATATCAAGCACTGATGTTAAAGAAACAATACAAAATATTTCAACAAATCAAAGCTCTGGACTAGATGGCATCACACCAGAATTCTATCAAACCTTCAAAGATGAGCTTGTACCTGTACTGTAGAATCTATTCCAAAACATTGGGAAGGAAGGAACCTTCCCCAACACATTCTATGAGGCAAACATCCTTGACTCCAAAATGAGGAAAGAATGCAATTAAAAAGGAGAATTACAGACCCATTTCACTAATGATTATTGATGCAAAAATATTCGATAAATATTGGCTAAAAGATAGCAGCTACACAATAAAAAAAATACATCATGATAAAGTAGGCTTCATCCCAGGGAATCAAGGCTACTTTAATATATGCAAATCTATAAATGTAATTCATCATATCAACAGAAGCAAAAGTAAAGACTATATGATCTTCTTAATAAATGCAGAATAAGTATTTGATAAAAGTCAGAATCTTTTCTAACAAGAACAATTAATAATACAGGTATAGGTGGCACATTCTTAAGCAGATTGAAGCCATCTGTGACAAAGCTAATACCACACTGAATGGAATAAAACTGAATGTTTTTTCACTTAGAACTGGAACCAGACAAGGATGTTCACTATTGCCACTACTATTCAACATAGTTCTGGTAGTTCTAGCCAATGCAATCAAGTAAGAGAAGAATATAAAGGGTATCCAAATGGGGGCAAAAACTCTTACTTTTTGCTGATATATGATCTTACACTTAGAAAACCCGTGAGTCAGTCATAAGATTTCTCATGGAAGAACTCAGGAAGTGATCAGGAAATACAGAGTATTTGTTGTGATCAATAACATCTCAGGGTATAAAATCAACGGCCAGATATCAGCAGCCTTTGTATAGGCCAAGATGAGAAGCTAATCAAGGAAACAATTTCCTTCACAATAGCTTCAAATAAAACAAAATACTTAAGATTTCGTTAAGAAAATTTCAATAATCTCCACAAAGAGAATTATGAAACCCTAAGAAAAGAAATTGCAGAAGACATTAACAAATGTAAGAACATACCATGCTTCTAGCTGGGAAAATCAAGATTGTAAAATGTCTATACTTCCCCCAAAAGTCTATAAATTCAATGTAATCCTCATTAAAATACCAACATAATCCTTGAAGAAAAAATAGTACTTCGTGTTGTATGAAACCAGAAAAAAATTCCATGTAGCCAAAGATATTCTTCGTAATGAAAAGAAAGCCAGAGGCATCATTCTACCAGACTTCAGGTGATGGAAACAGCATGGTTTAGCACAAAAATAGAGATAAAGTCCTATGGAACAATATAGAAAATCAAGAGATGAAACCAGTTTCTTGTTGTTATCTATCTTCAATAAACCAAACAAAATCATACAGTGGAGGAAAGAATTCTTATTTAACTAATTGTTCTGGGAGAATTAGATAAGCACATATAAAGAACCGAAACTGGACCCACACATTTCACTGCTAATAAAAATTGATTCAAATGGATAAAAGATTTAAATCTAAGACAAAAATGATAAAAATCTTAGAAGAATAGGTGGGAAAAAGGTTTTGGATAACTCATAGAATATGAAATCAGAATAGTTAAGATTTAGTCATTTTCCTTTTCAGTAGTCAAATCCAAAGTAATCCAAAGTCTATGTAGTCAAATCCAAAGTAATCCAAAGAATATGAAATCAGAATAGTTAAGATTTAGTCATTTTATCAGTGTAACCTGGCTTATTGTACCCTCAATGAATCGCCAACAATTAAAAAAAAAAAAAGAAAAAAAAAAAGATTTAGTCATTTTACTTCCTTTTCAGTAGTCAAATACAAAGTAATCCAAAGTCAAATCCAATGTTTTTGGGGTAAAACATCAGAACACTTATAAGTTTCAAGTTAAATATATGTCTATACATTTACCTAAAATTGCTGCTTTGGCAAGGGAAGTCATGTCCATCTACATATATCAATTATTTTAGGTATAAAATGAGGGTATTAGACAAAATGACATCCTCCTAAAATTCAATGAATATTTGAGGATGACGATGATTAATTCTTTTATATAAATCAGCAATATCTAAGAATTTTTAATCTTTTTTCCTTCTCTCCAATTTCAAAAGTCATCTGGCAGGCATGAGTGAGGGTAGATTAAAATTGTGTCTACTGGTATGAAATCATGATTTAGTATCTCAATATATGTACAGTTACAGACATAGACAAAAAGGTAAAGTTGTTTGTGGTGAATACATATTATTATTGGTTATGTCCACTGAAAGGGCCTGTTACCAGCAAAATGCCCCCCAACAACACACATTACCTTACACTCAAGTTTTGTTTCTATGTAACATTTTTTTTTCACTGAACAGAACAATGCTCCTTGGAGAAATGGCTTACTTCTAGGCTGTAACTGAAAAGATGATAGTGGAATATTGTGTTATGGTGCACAGTGATTAAATACTTAAAAATGATTTGGGCATATTGAAATAAGGATCTAGTTTAAAAAACTCCCACTGACCAGATCTAGGATAGTTAGAGTAATGATTACGAGATACTATAAAATTATTTCACTAGTTTGCATTGATATGAACAAATGAGTAAATAAATGAGGAGAAAGTAAGTATCTTCCTTACAGTAGGATGCCAGTCAGTGAATTAAAATAAGAAAATAGTCATTTGGTAATCATCATAATTATAATATAGACCAAAAAAATCAACAGTTTCTACAATTAATGAATGAAATGAGATGAGGAATATGATATTGACCTAGTCTCAAATATTTCCTTTCAAAATACTTACCGATTACAAAAAAAAAGAGAAATTTAGCTTTCTAATAGACAAAACTGGCAGTGACCAGGCTACTTTTTCATTTAAAATAACTTGCCTGATTTTATAACTTACAAAGTTGTAGTACCTAGAATGTTATGGTACTGGCATAAAAACAGACACATAGACCAATGGAACAGAATAGAGAAGCCAGAAATTAGTCCACCTATCTGCACATACCAGTTGATATTTGACAAAAATGCTAAGAATACTAATTGGAGAAAGGACAGTCTCTTCAGTAAATGGTACTGGGAAAACTTGATATACATATGCAGAAGAATAAAACTGAACCCCTACTTCACACCCCACACAAAAATCAACAAAAAAATGGAACAAAGACCTAAATGTAAGACCCAAAATAATAAAAGTAGTAGAGGCTAGTGGAGAAAAACACAGGAGAAATGCTTTAAAACCTTGGTCAATGCGGTTTTAAAGCACTGATGAAGAACATCATAAATGCATAGGCAACCAGGCAAAAGTAAACACGTAGAATTCTATCAAACTAAACTTTTCTTGGACAGCAAAGAAAACAATCAACAGAATGAAAAGACAACTTACAGAATGGAGGAAAATATTTACAAACTACTCATCTGACAAAAGATTAATATTCAAAGTACAGAAGAAATTAAAACATTTCAACAGAGGAATAAAACAAAAAAAAATTAAAAATAGACCAATAATTACAACACACATCTCTCAAAAGAAGATATAGAAATGGCTAACACATACTGAAAAAATGCTCTACATCAGTAATCATTAGGGAAAGGAATACAAATCAAAACCACAATGAAGTATCATCTCACCCAGTTAAGATAGCTATTACCAAAAATACAAAAAAAAATAACAAATGCTGGTGAGGATTCAGAGAAAAGAGGACACAGATAGGCTGGTGATGGGAACGCAAATTTAGTGAAGCCAGTATGGAGAACAGTATGGAGTTCACACATAAACTTAGAGACAGAACTAACATATGATACGGCAATCCCCAATACCAGAAATTTATTCAAAGGAAAAGAAATCATTACATTAGAAAACCACCTGCACCCACATGTTTATTGCTATTAATGATAGCCAAGATAGGAATCAACCCAGGTGTCTACCAACTGAATGGATAAAGAAAATGTGGCATTTATACACTGTGGAATATCGTTCATCTATAAATAAAATGAAATCCTGTCCTACATGACAGGATTTTGTCAGGTGAAATAAGCAGGGAAAAATTATATATATGGCACATATTTTCATTTACATTTGGAAGCCAAAATAAATCGACTTCATGGAAGCAAAAAGTAGACCAGAGGATACTAGAGGATAAGGAAAAGACAGAGAGAGATTTGTTAAAGGATACAAAATTACACTTAGGAGGATTAAGTTCTAGTGCTCCATAGCATTGTGAGATGACTATGGCTAAGAATAATATATAGCTTTAAATAGCTAGGAGGAAGATGTTGACTATTCCCAACACAGAGATGATAAGTGTTTGAGGTAATAAATATACGAACTAGCCTGTTCTAGTCACCCTGCATTGTATATACCAAAGCTTACCATGTACCCCATGGATACATGCAATTATTACATGTAAATTAAAAATAATTTAAGGATAATGAGCATTTTTTCATATGTCTGTAGGCCGTGTGCCTGTCTTCTTCAGAGAAGTTTCCTTTCAAGTCCCTTGCCCACCCTGAGATGGGATCACTTGTTCTTTTCTTGCTAATACATTTGAGTTCTCTGTGGATTCTGGTTATTAAACCGTTGTCAGAGACATAACCTGCAAATACCTTTTCCCATTCCGAGGGCTGTCTGCTTACTTTACTTATTGTGTCCTTGGCTATGCAGAAGCTTTTTAGTTTGATCAGGTCCCAGTAGTGTTTTGTTTTGTTTGCAATTTTCTGGCCGGGGCTGGGTTTGAAACTGTCACCTCCTGCATATGGGGCCGGCAGGCACCCTACCCTTTGAGCCACAGGCACCGCCCCACAGGAATGTATTTTTGATGCTGCTTCAATTGCCCTGGGGGTTCTCCTCATAAAATATTCGTCCAGGAGGATTTCTTCAAGAGTTTTCCCTGCATTTTCTTCTAGTATTTTTATAGTTTCATGTCTTAAGTTTAAATCTTTAATCCAGTGAGAGTTTATCTTAGTTAATGCTGGAAGGTGTGGGTCCAGTTTCAGTCTTCTACAGGTTGCCATCCAGTTCACCCAGCACCATTTGTTAAATAGGGAATCTTTTCCCCACTGAATGTTTTTGATTGGCTTGTCAAAGATCAAATAACAATAACTAGGTGGGTTCATCTCTTGGTTCTCTATTCTGTTCCAGACATCTACTTCTCTGTTTTTGTGCCAGTACCATGCTGATTTGATCACTATTGATTTATAGTATAGTCTGGGGTCTGGTAGCATGATTCCTCTTGCTTTGTTTTTATTTCTGAGTAATGTCTTGGCTATTCGAGTTTTTTTCTGATTCCATATAAAACGAAGTATTATTTTTTCAAGATCTTTAAAGTATGACAGTGAAGCTTTAATAGAGATTGCATTAAACATGTATATTGCTTTGGGTAGTATGGACATTTAACAATGTTGATTCTTCCCAGCCATGAGCATGGTATGTTTTTCCATTTGTTAACATTTTAAGCTATTTCTTCCTTAATCATCAGAGAAATGCAAATCGAAACCACTTTGAGATATCATCTAACTCCAGTAAGATTAGCCCATATCACAAAATCCCAAGACCAGAGATGTTGGCGTGGATGTGGAGAAAAGGGAACACTTCTACACTGCTGGTGGGAATGCAAACTAATATGTTCCTTTTGGAAAGATGTTTGGAGAACACTTAGAGATCTAACAATAGACCTGCTACTTGATCCTATAATTCCTCTACTAGGTATAATACCCAGAAGATCAAAAATCACATTGTAACAAAGATATTTGTACCAGAATGTTTAACGCAGCCCAATTCATAATTTCTAAGTCATGGAAGAAGCCCAAGTGCCCATCAATTCACGAACAGATTAATAAATTGTGGTATATGTACACCATGAAATATTATCCAGCCTTAAAAAAAGATAGAGACTTCACCTCTTTCGTGTTTACATGGAAGGAGCTGGAACATATTCTTCTTAGTAAAGTATCTCAAGAATGGAAGAAAAAGGATCCAATGTACTCAGTCCTACTATGAAACTAATTTATGGCTTTCATATGAAAGCTATAATCCAGTTATAACCTAAGAATATGGGGAAGGGGGAAAGGAAGGGGAGGGAGGTGGGAGGATGGGGTGATTGGTGGGATTACACCTACGGTGCATCTTACAAGGGTACATGTGAAACTTACTAAATGTGGAATATAAATGTCTTAACACAATAACTAAGAAAATGCTAGGAAGGCTATGTTAACCAGTGTGATGAAAATATGTCAAATGGTATATAAAACCAGTACATGGTGCCCCATGATCCATTAATGTACACAGCTATGGTTTAGTAATAAATAAATTAAAAAAATAATTTAAATTTAAAAACTTAAAAAAATGAAGTTGCATTGGCATTTTTCTTTGAATTTTAATGACATTACAGAGTTTCACCTAGTTTGATATTTAATTTTTCTGTTCTTAACAAATTTTACCAAATTTTTAAAAATTTTACCAAAATTTTATCTTCCAAATAGCATCTTATTGAATTTAGACTTTTTTGTCATAAATAAAAGGATCTTTAAATATGGCATTTTCTCAGCTTCTTTACTATCATAAAAGATATACTTCTTTATTCTTCAATGCTATGATTCTTCGATGTCTCCTTTATTTTTGTTGTGTGTGTTATGTATAATTTGATTTTGAATTCAGCGCTAGGTAGGAAAACAGATGTCGTATTTAAGTTTTGCTAGTCATTGCTTTTAAGTTTTCAAAAGTATTTTTAAAACTATTAGCATTACTTTTGGTTGTTGAGCGTAAAGTTTTATCTCTTGGATAACCCAATTCTGACACAAAAATTATTATCTCTGTCTGCCTTCTTTGTAATGTTGTCAAGACGAGGGTAGGATGGAGGAAGGAAGGATGAGAGTGGGGTGTTGATGTTCATCCACAGAACAGGTTCCTGGTGTTGAAAGGACAGGCGAACCCTAGGATGACCACTTGAAGAAAAGCAGCAGCAGCCTGGGGAAACTACCAACATGATTTACTGGGAGTTTGAAAAAACCACATGGAAGCTGGATGAGAGTTAGTTAAGATCTGGGGACAGTGTTTGGACAATCAAGTGAGCATCACACACAGACTATACATACTCGGATAGGACTGAATAGGGATGACCTACCCCATTTTCCAAGAAAAAGGAAAAAAACAGTGTAACAGTGTATCATATTGGAAAGCCTGAGTTTTTCTGATGCAAACTATTTTCCTCAGTTGGTTGCAACTTGAAATCGTTATCAGTTTTTCACGGGTTTTGATATTTGACAATGTGACATTTAAAGGAACAAACTCTGTAGTTCCGTTCCCTAAATTCAAATCTCGACCTCTATTGTTCATCGTCTGTGTGCTCTTCCACATTTTACTCAGCCTCGCTTCCCTACCTCAGTTTCTTTAGGTATAATTTGGAGAAAGATTTTCAGATAACATAATAACATAATATTTTCAAAAATAACCTGAGACAATGTACGTGTACATATGCCAGTGCTTGGCTGACATAGTAAGAATTCAACCAATGTTATATATTAACCAGCATGATGTAAGCATTCCAAATTGTATATAAAATCAGCACATTGTACCCCATCAATGCATTCATGTATACATGAACTACCTCTTTATGATTTAATTAAAAAAATTTAAAAAAAGATAAGTGGTTTCTACATTTTAAAAAAGTATTATTTTTGTTATTAAAAATGCTTAATTTGAGGCCAGGCATAGTGGCTCATGCCTATAATCCTAGCACTGTGGTAGGCTGAGGCCAGTGAATTGCCTGAGCTCAGGAGTTTGAATGCAGCCTGAGCAAGTGAACGCCCTGTCTTTACAAGTAGCCAGGTGTTGTGGTGGGCATCTGTGGTCTCAGCTACTCAGGAGGCTGAGGCAAGGGGATTGCTTGATCCCAAGAGGATGAGGTTGCTGTGATATGACACATGGCACTCTTCTGAGGGCAACAAAGTGAGACTCTGTCTGAAAAAAAAGGTTGATTTTTATGTAGAAAATCTCACTTTGTTGCTAAAGCTGGTGTTCTGTGGCCCTATCATAGTTCTGTGTAGCCTTGAACTCCTGGGCTGAAGCTGAAGCAATCCTGCCTCAGCCTCCCTCCAAAGTGGTGAGATTACAGGCATGAGCCACTGACCCCAGACTTAAGATGCTTTATTATTTTTTTTTAAGTTAAAGATGTTGACTTTATGTGGGAAAAAGACACATTTTAAGGACCAGAGACAGTGACTGCTGAGTGTTAAGTAATTACGAAGCACCTAGTTAAAATATCATATGTGGATAGGATAACAGGATAATAGGATAACAATCAAAAAGAAAAGTTGAAATTCATTTCTCCAACCCTCACAGAATTTCTAAGGCTTCTAAGACATTTTTTGATAATGTAAAACATTTTTTTCTGCAGCATGTATATTTGAAAGAACAGAAAGACTGCCATTTGCCTGTGATCCAAAAGCCATACTGAAGCTTAATTTCTTCATCATCCATTTTAAATGATCTCTTTCATAACATTCAAAATCACCTGAGTCCTTGGCTATACCACCTTGCCTTGACAAAGTTGATGCACATAGAAATCCCACCATCTGTGCCTACATCATCACCCTCTTCTGGAATAAACCTACTACCTCCAATTAGCTCCACAGTTAACTCGTGACTTTTAACCGTTGCTCACTCCTAGCACCACATTTACATTTTATTTTATTTTATTCCTCATCCTAGGTGACTCTGTTGCATTTCCTTTTGCAGCTGTTATAAAACAATCCCATTCTCCTCGAATTTGCCACATTATTTCCTAACTCCCAGAAAAGCTAACCTTTAAAAGCTTTCAAAATAAATTCACTTTTACGTTATGATTAATATCTGTTTTAAACATCCTCATAATCTTGTACCTCATTATCACAATTTCTTTGCTACCTTTATTGACATCCTCCCATTAAAAACACACACAACTGTCTTTCCTGTCCTAAAACATCTTCTCTCACCTTCCCACGTTCAGTTTATAAACTTATAATTGTTTATACAACATTTTCTTACTCATTAAATAACTTCAAACCAGTAATTCCTATTGGAGAAATGTTTGCCTTTCCATAGAATACCTATCAATAGTTACGTTCTTCGCGTCTCTTTCTCAAAATAACAACAAAGCTCCCAGGTTAAAATAAACTTTGGAAATCATGAATAAAATTGTGTAAAAGTTTTTTTACAGTAAATATTTTAGCATTTTAATAGGGTAATATAAGTTGTTAATTTTTAAAAACTGTGAGAGTGTGTGTGTATGTTTTGGGGGCTGAGAGGTTTATGAATGGTAATAAGTAATTTAGTTTTCAAATCTATTGCTTAAATCTTTCTTCTAAGAACACGAAGTTATTTTATGTCTCCCAAATCAGGATACCAATGAACACGTGTTGACCAGTTCGAGGATATGTGTAAGTACACCTATATCAGATTCAGCGTGTGTGCCAGTAAGAGGCAGTCCTTCTTACTGAGTATGTCAAATCTGATCAGAACTAAGCACATCTTTCACCTTAACTTTCTGTTTAACTCTTATAGTTAATGTTACACACCATCTTCCTGGCCTTAAATTTCCAGAAAAATGTTCAAAATAATCTTTACTTCTTTCCCAGTGTTCTAATTTACTGAGTGAAAGGTAAAGAAGACCGCAAAAAGATGATATCAGTAAACATAAAATTATAGAAAAGATATAGTATCTTGCAGATGAAGTATAGACTTTGGCAACTGATTGGATATAGCAGATAAAAAAGTTAAGATATTAAGAAAAATGAGATGATAGAATCCAAGTACTAAACTAGCTGCTTACTGGATAAAAATTAAGAGTTTTTTTCACATAATTCACAGAGTGTTATTTAACACATAGATAAATGAAACAATAAAATATTAAAGGCTTACTTGTCTGGATATGAGTGTGATGTATACTATTGATTTACTGGGGAAGGTAATTTTGCAATTTGAATACAAACTCAAGTTCCAGCAATACAAATTTAGAGATTTTTTTATATGCCACTTTATTGAATTGGATAAGTATCCCTTGAACTTTTTTTTTTTTTTTTTTGAGACAGAGCCTCAAGTTGTCATCCTGGGTAGAATGCCATGGCATTACAGCTCACAGCAACCTCCAGCTCCTGGGCTCAACCGATTCTCCTGCCTCTGCCTCCCAAGTAGCTGGGACTACAGGCGCTCACCACAATGCCTGGCTATTTTTTGATTGCAGCCGTCATTGTTGTTTGGCAGGCCTGGGCTGGATTTGAACTCACCAGCTCAGGTATATGTGGCTAGTACCTTAGCTGCTTGAGCTCCCTTGAACTTTCTAATGATAAAAATAATTTTTAAATTTCCTTATTTTTTTCTGAGGCACTGAAAAGTCATTTAAGACTTACTTGCTTTGAATATTTGGCTGTAGAATGAATGATAAAATACTTATAAAATGTATAATGAGACTTAAGATTAACTTAGGGCCTGAAAATAAGCCTTATTTTCTTTTTAAAATTTAGATATAAATAAAATGACTAATTTATAGATAAGTTTAAATGTAAGTGAAATTTGAGCATTTACATTCTCTTATAATATAAATGTTATGTGTTTTTGTCTCTGCGCAGGTGTTTCCTTCAAACTTCTGGCTGACACTGGTTGGTAGAAACAGCAAATAGACCACCTCATAAGGAAATACTCAAGTTGGTTCTCCTGTCAAAGGATAGCATCTCTTATTATTTTTTAAGTATTATATTCTCACTGTATTTCAGTTGCTAAAATCCACCAACAATTTCAAATGTAGATTTTAAGATATTGAACCAACATAGAAATATTCAAGTTGGTTCTCCTGTCAAAGGACAGCGTCTCTTATTATTTTTTAAGTATTATATTCTCATTGTATTTCAGTTGCTAAAATCCACCAAATTTCAAACATAGACTTTAAGATGTTGAAAAGTAGACAAAACAGAAAGCAAAAACAGCCCTAAATCCGCCCTGGCTCTCCATATTGTCATCTAGGTTCATCAGACTCTCTTTATCAGAAGGTGAGAGCACACAAGGCTAGGTAGAGGGCCAATTTTATAATGGTGAAATTCTTTTTTCTTTGAACTTATCCAAATAAAAAAATGACCTTTAACTTGTCTCTTTCTGTAAATAATATTGAGCAATTTAAACAGAATACTGCATCCCAGTTAGATATTGTATGCTATAAATTGAATGATATTTTTGTAGTTATTGATAACATGGGTTATGAAGGAGAATGTGCTTATTTTTTCATCTCACAAAACTCGGTCTCAATTTTTGAGAAGATGTTTCTTTGATTGATGGGCCTATTAAGTTTCAGGGAATAAAAGCCAAACAAACACATCATACAGAGGTTTTCTTTAGGCACACAAATTCAAGTCCTGTTTAACACAGTGGGGTCACCAAATATCCAGGAAAGCCTTTGCCAATGTTTGTGTTTTCTTGCAATTAGATGAAAATCAAAGCCATGTGGACACCAACAGGGAAACAGCAGGTCTCCATGTGTATCTGGCAGGGTACAGTCTGCTGTTCTCTTGTTCTATTTTATGTTTTTGACTTTGTAACTATAGCTTTATTTTAATATTTGTGTTGTTGTGGTGGTGGTCTAAGCAATTTTTCTCCCATTTTACTCATATTATTTATCTACAGTTCCCAGGTGGTTTCAGAGAATAAAATCAACTTCCCTGTGTAATAAGTCTGCTTCCTTTACTGTTTTTTTAAATTATTTTTTATTAAATCATAACTTTGTACATTGATGCATTTGCTTCCTTTACTGTTTAAATACATAAGACAATATAGCAGGTGCCCCCAAACCTGTGGAAAAACATTAAACAAAAAGGAAAATGAAAAGAATTCTGACTTTATGTTACTGAAGTTTTTCCAGGAAATTAAAACCATATAGTCATACGAAAATATCTAAAAACAAAAAATAGAAGTGTGTGCATACATACACCGAAACATTCACACACACAATCTTTAAAACGTGGTTATGGCAATAGGAATTAATAAATCCTAATTTAATAAATTCCAATTTAATAAATAGAAACATTGTATTTCTTTTTCAAATAAATAAGATGTAAAAGCTGGTGATGTCAACAATTTTAATAGACTAATAAAAATGCAACCATAAAATTCATTATTTTTAATTTTCTGTGAATTTCATTGAATGTTTTGTTTATTTTGTCTTTTACAAAATGGTTCTGATAAAAAACTTGCATATAAAAGAGTATTTGCTTTGGTAACAGATGATGTTGGGAATGAACTAAGTACAGCTGTTTACATTAGTAAAAGCAACAAACGTCAAATTCCATGCATAAATTATGATTCAAATTTTATTGAAGCCTTAATACATAAAATTTTATTTCAAAAATGTTCAAATGTAGAATGTAAATGTCTTAACACAATAACTAAGAAAATGCCGGGAAGGCTATGTTAACTAGTGTGATCAAAATGTGTCAAACAGTCTATAAAACCAGTGTATTGTGCCCCATGATCGCATTAATGTACACAGCTATGATTTAAGAATAATAATAAAAAAATGTTTAATTCACCTCTTCCAGTTCAACTGAAAAAAAAATTGCCTATTTTTTTGCTTTTTTTTACTTTAAAGGAAGAAAAAGTAAACAAATAAGGCATCCTAATGTAGTAGTGGCTATTTTTTCTCATTCCTTGAAATCAAACTCTTTCATTCACATCTGTTTTCATTGAGTTTTAAAGCCAGAGAATGAAGCTTCTGGGATAAAGTGTAATGTAGATAAAGGAAGGAGTGGGCTTACGCTTAGGATAGTCTTTGGATGTATAATACTTTCACTTAAAAATTATTTCAAGAACTGTTGAACATGGTTTATCTAAAATAAGACTCTGCTAAATAATAAATAACAAATATGAGTCTGCAGGAAAGAAAAAAGACACATTATTCAAAACTTTCCAAGTTTACTACCTTTAGTTTGACAAGATTCTTATTAATGGTAGTTAATAGTTCTTGAACAAAAACTATGTTAGTTCATTATATGATTTATCTGCAGAATAGCCTTGTGGTAGAGGAACTATTGTTTCTTTCCATTTTGCAGATACAGGGTTTAGAAAAATTGAGCTGAAGTTGCCGAAGCAGCAGACTATGTAGCCAGAATTCAAAGGTAAGTAATTCCTACCTCCAAAACTCTCCTCACCCTCATCCTGACCCAGATCTCTGAAAGTTTGGTAGTATGTTCTACTGTTTTAGGAAAGTGGCGATGCTTTTTAATTGCAATTGTACCATTGAAGAATACAATAATAAGACTATTTCCAAGCACCTTAATATTTGATGCTATTTCACACTACCAATTGAATGTTTAAAATAAATAATGTGTATGTTACATAAAATATGTATGTATTAGTATTACATGTTATAGACTTGTAATAACATGAGCAAGGAGATCCTTTCAGTGTTCAAATTAGCACACACTGATATTAATTAGATAATTCAATTTTAAAAATGACTAACTCCAACTTCAAAACAAACTGTACTAGGTTGTGCTTTATCTCAGTTGTCACTAGTCAGGTTATTTTCATTTCTCAATGAAATAGAAGCTCAACGCAAATCAAAACCACTGTGAGATATCACCAATGCCAGTGAAAATGGATCATATTAAAAAGTCCCAAAACAACAGATGCTTGCATGGATGCAGAGAGAAAGAAAGATTTATCCACTGTTGGTGCAACTGCAACCTAGTATAACTTCTGTGGAAAATTGTGTGGACAAGCCTCAAAGGCCTTAAAGTAGACCTACCATTTGATATAGCCATCCAACTTCAGGATAAATACCCAACAGGAAAAAACTCATTTTATAAATAGGACACCTGCAATTGAATATTTATAGCACAATGCACAATCACAAAGACAGACCTAACCCAAGTGCCTACCAATATGTGAGTGGATTAATAAAATGTTATATATATACATATTATGAAGTACTACTCAGCCAGAAAAAAGGCAATGTAGTATATTTTGTGGCAACCTGGATGGATCTGGAAACGCTTCTAAGTGAAATATCACAAACATGGAGAAAAAAACACAGTACTCAATACAAAGTTGGAACTAACTGATCCACAGTTAAGTGCATATACAGAAGTCAATGTCAATGAAAATCAAATTCAGGAGAGGAGAAAGGAACAAATGGGTAAATTGACACCCATTGGGTAAAGGGCACACTACCTGGGCAAAAAACACACCTTAACTCTGACTCAGTATGTACCAAAAACACATGTACACCCCCCTGCCCAGTATTCTGAAATTAAAAAGAAAATAGAAACTGAAAGCTTACATCACTTTATTATGAATAATTAAACCTCCCTGTTTCTTAATTTTTCACTCCAAATGATCTCAAACAGAGTCAGATCTTTTTTGGGGGGGGGAGTTGTTTCTGGCATTATTGGGGTATAATTAACAAAAAAATGGTGTATATGTAAAGGTGTACAATGTGATGATTTGCTATTGTAAAATAATTACCACACTCAAGCCAATTAACACATCCAAGAACTCACAAAAAAAAAAATGCTACAATTGGTTTTATTTATACATGGTGGGAACTCTTACGATGTACCCTTAGCAAATAAAGAATTTAAAAGTTGAAAACATTATCCATTTTGGCTTTCCAATATATCACCATCTCTCTGGTCTGTTACCATTCTCCTAATCCAGACTCTACTCATCAGATGTATTTAAAAATTCATCCTACCAAATACAGCACTCCAAAAGTATCTTTCTTCCATCCCACTTCCATCTCGTTTTATGTTCTTCACTGCATTTTCCCAGCTACTTGGTTTCTGAAAACACATGAACTGCCATGCCTGTCCACTTTTTTTTCTCTTGAGAAAATTTTTTTGTTGTTGTTAGTTTATTCTATCCACTTCAGGTGTGAAGTATTTTATTTTTCAGTAATGCCCAAATAGTATGGATTTGAGAAGTCTTTCTAATTGGAAGAATGGATTATGAGGAACTGTCAACGCCAGTCAACATTCTAACAGAAGCTCTTACTACTCAAATATTGTAAAATTTTACATTATTCACTACCTTTCTAATATTTCCTCAATTTGTGTGTGTGGTTTTTTTTAAATTATTATTTCAGGTTCATTGAGGGTACAAAGAATTAGGTTACACTGTTTGCATTTGCTAGGTAAAGTCTGTCTTATAATTGTGTCCCATCCCCAAGAGGTTTGGCATACTCTGTGACCCCCATCCCGCTCCCTCATCCCTTGTCCCTGTTCTCTCGTTTCCTGGCCCCCACCTTTCAGTTGTTTATTTTTATCCCTGTCTACGTATTTCTTTACCTTGAAAAGTAGACCAAAACAATTTCTTTTCCAGCTTTATGCTTATGTGTATTAGCTGGAGAGAATTTTGGAAAAACTAGCACGTTCAGTATTCTGTCCAGTGGGCCATCCTATAGACCAGCTACACTAACAACTTAAAATGTTGTTTGGTTGCAACTTATTCACCATAATACGTGCAGACTCAGCACATACTTTTTAGGTTTACGGGAGAGAGAAAGTTCTTATAGGACAGTGAGAGTGCCCACTTAATTTGATAAATTTCATAACAATTATCAAAACTAATAAGGTTCAGTGCTGTGTTGGATAATTGCAATGAGAAAAAATTTTCCTTACATATTCCAGTCTCTCTGTGTAAGTATAATCACTGCATTGCACATAACTACAATGTGGAAGCTCATTTTCTGCATGTTAGGCAGTATCAAAATTAAAAAAAGTTTAACATTTTCTTAAAATGTTAATACATAATCTTTTTAAAAGTTCAATTTTTATTTAAATTTAAAATTAAATTTAACATCATTTTTTTCCTTTGAATACAAAGTCTTGATTTGTTTTTCAGGCTAGATTCAAACTCCCTGGATCAAGTCATCCTCTGACCTCATCACCCCAAGTAGCTGGGCCCACAGGCATTTGCTACATTTGAATTTATAAGTTAATAAAAAATCAGGGTACCTAGGCTGGATGTGGTGGCTCATAACCTGAAATCATAGCACTCCTGGAGGTGAAGGCAGGTGGATTGCTTGAGCTCAGGAGAGATCAGCCTAAGCAACAGTAAGACCCAATTTCTTTAAAAACAAAAACAAAATCAAAAACAAACAAAAAACTAGCCAGGCATCACTGTGGCAGGTGCCTCTAGGCCAGTAGTTCTCAACCTTCCTATTGCCACAGTGCTTTAGTACAGTTCCTGTGGGTTGGGTTGAGAACTGCTGTTCTAGGCCCAGCTACTCAGGAAGCTGAGGCAAGTAGACCATTTGAGCCCAAGTGTTTGAGTGGGTTATGATGCCATGGCACTCTACTGAGGGCAATAAAATGAAACTGTTTTAAAAACAATTAGGTCACCTAATACACCCACGAAAGTAGTGTATTGAAGTAATATCTGTCATTTAAAATTTACATTTTTTATTTCAGATTAATATGAGAGTACAAACTATTATGTTACATTGTTAGCATGTTTTAGGTAAAGTCCAAGTTGTAGTTGAGCCCTTCTCCACTCAGGAGATGTGCAGGATACCCAACCTCATGCCCATTAGGTGAGAGCACACTAATGTCCTCACTCCCCTCCACTCACCCCTCCCCTCCCCCTCCCCTCTCCCACTTGAATAACTTTCTCTTGCGTGGGTATATAGCTGTTCATCTACTGGTTTTATATTAGTGTTGAGTACATTAGCTACTCGCTTTTCAATTTTTTGTGATACTTTACTAAGAAAAAGGTTCTCCAACTCCATCCAGGTTAATAAAAAAGATGTAAAGTCTGTATCTTTTTTTATGGCTGAATAGTTTTCTATGGTATACATATACCACAGCTTATTGTTCCATTCGTGGGTGTGACAAAAGTCACCCAGAAAGTTGCCAAACACAGCTAAAATGGGAAATTGTAGCTAAGTGTACCTTTATGTACAAAATATTTATTACAAAACTTCATAAAGAGTTGGCTAGCACACAGAGAATATTTTGTAAAATTTTATAGTGACTATTTTACTCATTGTGCCCACGTATAATATTTATATATATCCAGTGCAAAAATCTAGAGAGTATAGGAATGTAAAGTTTATCAGTGGTTGTTCTTATATTCAAGTTTTATGTTAAGTATATCTGATTTCATCCCACTGCCATCTACTTTGCATGGCCTATAAGAAAAATTGAAAAAAAAAACAAAAACAAACTTAGATAATGCCATTTAACAAAACCACCTACTTCGTAAGCAATGAACATTTCCATCTTGCAACTTGTGTGACCCTGTCTTTTGAAGCTGCACAAGCAGGTAGCCTTACACCATAAAATTTTAAAAAGTGCCACCATCCAAACACAATAGGTGATTTTCTTCACGTAAATTGGCTAGTCTCTATTTGTTACTGGACTGACATTACTGACATCTGGAACGGGCCATTCCTCTGTTCAACAGGGAAAAGCTTAGGAAGAAAAGCCTGGCCTTTATTTGAATTCCCGAAAGAGTTTATTCCTTTGGGCAAAATAATCCTGTGGAGCACCTGTGGTGCAAGTGCTAAAGCAATAGCAAGCGAAACCCAGCCACAGCTGTGCCGTAATCACCGAAGTGTGCCCAGTGCATAATGGCACATTAGGTAGGCATTGATCTCTGCCAGTTTATGAGGTCTCTTACAGAATTAGGCAGACTTTTTCACTGAAACCCATGGAGCAGAAATTGCTACTTCTAAGCTAATCCATTTTCAAATTACCATCCCATTGTGACTGATGACCTCACTACAAATCCGCTTATCTACCTCTAACCACTCAACAAGCAAAGGAGAATCAATCATTATCTCCCTCTATTTTCAATTCTTTACCAAAAGGGAAAAAAAGAAAAAGAAAACCACCTTTCTTGCGATTCATAGTCATCTTCAATGCCACTGCAGCTGTGGAGATAAGCATGATAAATGTGAAGCGCTGCCTAATTGTCAGCGCATTATTTGGAAAGTAAAACAGGAAAGTCGAACGTGTGCTCCGTATGACACATGCTTTCACTACAACTTAGTTTAAAAGTGGCTGTGGCTGCTATGTATTATGGTTAATTTCATGTATTTATTTTAAATAATTTAGTCAGAACTGGATGCTTGACTGAAAAAAAAAAAAACATCGACAGAATACGCAGCTATTTCTTCGTGAGACCTGCCTCTAGTTTAATCATCTGAGTAGATAAAACTGAAAACATTCAAAGGAGAGACATAATTTTGAAAATGAAGGTAATACTCAAAAGCTTATTTAAGTGAGGGTAATACTATGTACAAATCTGTAGGAGGCAGAACACAAGCAAATTAGACCAAAACCTATTTCTTATTTCCCTCCCAGAAAACTTTTCCACTTTAGTGATTTGACACCTCATGTTAATTTGAAGTTTCAAGAATATATATATAAACAATGTACAAAAGTGATACCAACCTGCATTTCATTCTAGTAGAAAATTATAAATTTTTGTAACCTTCAAAGGCCTTTGGACATGTTTTAAACATCAATGTCTTGGCATATTTTTATAGGTTATTTATCAGCATATATTTATAGGGCAAATATTTTCCCCGTTCTGTGAAAGTTTTTTATGTTGGCCAGCTAGATGAGGCATAGCTGGGAAATATATTAGTGAATGTATGGAAATATTCATTTACATGTTTCTTGTAGGAAATTATGCACAAATAGTAATTTGAAAAATGTTCTAGCAAAATTGTAGAATTTCTGTTTACAAATGCATTGGACAAAGCACTAGTTATAAAAGTCACAGCCTTGGCAGGATGAGGGATGAAGCAGAAAAATAATTATTTCTATAATTAAAGTACAAAATTGTGAATGTTTCTAACTTGAACATAATCTGGACCAAACATCTGGACCCATCACTGCTGTGAAGCATTATCCTAGCTGCTTTATACATAGTATCCTGTGGGATATACCGACATAATTACCTATTCAGAGCTAGTTAGCAGCTCTTCAGTTAAAAAAAAAAAATAATCTCAGTGAAGTTGGAACTGCTTTTCTTGTATTTGTATTTTAATTTAGGCAAGTATTTCAGAGTTTCTTTCTGAACATTAACCAACAATATTTCTTAAATTTGGCATATGGATCAGGACAAGTCATCGCTAAAGTGAGACAAGAGGGTCTACTCCACACTACCTACAAATTAGTTTGCAAATGTGAAAAATACACAGTACCAAAACAAAAACAGTACTTATCAAAAATGGCTTTTTTAAAAAACATACATCATGAATAAATCAGCACTTTTAATCTAGAAAATATTCAATAATATGGATTAAAATTGTATTACTTACCACTTCCTCAATGATGAACATTTTGTATGTTCTTAGAAAAGTTTTCACTTCTGCCCTTATTTGTCTTGTTAGATAGTTGTTACATTATTAAAATAGGTACATTTTTATTCTTGTAGCTATTCCTTGATTCATTTCCATAGTCATTTGGATTCTCCCAAGCCATCAGTGCACGCACTTCCTGGCATTTTGGGAACCTGACAGGCTTCCTCCTTCTTAATTTTTACTGATCTGAAGGAAGGAAATCAGCATCTCATCACTGCTCTACTTGGCAGTCAGTGTTCTACTAGTACATATCAGTGTCCTTTCATATGTTTGCTGCATGTTTTAGCTTGGTATGCAGTAGTTCTCTATTTATACGGTCTGATCCATTTTATATTAGATTATTTGTCCATATTTATCACCATAATAAAACAAATTAAATTCCTATATTCATCTCATGGTAGTTAAATGAAGGCTAAGTGAGGACTAAGATGTGGGCACTCTGCCATCTTAGCACTTACCATATTTTATCAAAATTTTTATGATATTGCTCCCATGATGGCATTTTTTTTGATTGTAGGGCACTTATTTTTATTCCTGTAATAATTTATAATAATACCTATACTACTGTAAATATTCAGGAAATAAAGGTTGAACTGGTAAAATGGTGAGAATACATCTTCGATCAAACTGCAGATAGTTCAATCAAGCTGCTGCAGAAGGAATCTCATCTCGTACTTCCCTCTCATAGAAATCTGCTCAGCAATATAGTGAATTAATTGTAACTGGTTGCTCTAGTTTCATATCCTTTCTCCTACCTTCACAATTAATCCCTGAAGTTAAGAATAGGTCAGCTCCAAGTTTAAATTTGCGAAAAGGGAATGCTCAGGCCCCATCTCCACTGCTGGTCTCTGTAGGACTTTTATATGGTGTAGTTTTTAATGTTAATTTTCCTTACTTTCCTTATTTTTAGTATTAGATTTATTCCACCCAAACTTGGCAACTGAGGACTGTGTGGAATTTCAACTAACAAATCTCAGATGTGCATGATCTCAGTCTGTGGTAATAAAAGGATTTGATTTAGAAGGCAGCTCCGTCCAACTCTGTAGTCTAGACTAGCAATTGGTCTAGAATATTTCTATAAGACAATGGCCTCTTGATTCAAAATAGACATGAATCAAAATACTGACAGTATCATTTTGTTGTTCAATGAGTGGCATTAGGTTCATTATTTTTGTTGGATATCTTTGCATTAAGTCAACCAGGCTTCTAGAAGTAAAGATTTCTGTTACTCACAAAATGTAAATATTATAATTTATCTTATGCTTGGGGCAAAATTTTTCAAAAGACTACATTTTTAAATTTGAAAAATATCTGAAATGAAGCCCACATGTTTTTAGTACAAAAACTATCACAGTTAAAAATTTGATTTCCATGCCTAGGCTTTCTATTGACTGTGTGATTTAAGACAAATCATTTTGCCTTTTTCTTCTCATTTCTTTCATCTTATATAAGTGAATTTATGGAATAATTTCCAAGAATGCCTCCAGTTACAATTTTGTTTTATTTGATAAATCAAAGCAATAGGGAAACATTTGTAAATATGCACTCTGATACTCAAGCCAAAGTTTTAGACAACGTGTGCCACTTAGTTGCACTTTACTGAGTTATAATCAAAGATTCCCATATGATTTTGAAAATAAGTCACCCAACATATTGAGGGTAATGAGTATACAGTCTTTTGATATGACAAACGTTAGCATAGCTAGATTTAATAAAGAATTTTTATATGTGGGTAAGTCACAGCCGCTTCTGTTGTACAATATTCTCATATTCTATTGGAAGCAGCAAGAAACCACAAAAATAACTGATCAAAACATATCATGTATAGATGTAAGCTTAACTACTCAAACAGAAGACACTGATTATTAATAGAGCAACTACAAATATAAAGTAGAAAGAGAATCACAATCCCCAATGTAATGGAAGCTATATTTATAAAAGGCCTGCTTTAGGAAACAAGTTATCAGTGGGATGAGTACCATAAAATATGAAGTTTTATGGGTTTTTATTGGTGGAAGTGATATTTAGTTGAGACATGAAGGTTTACATGGTGTTAGCTGGATGTGGAAATGAGATTAAAACTAGGCATTTCGGCAGACCAGTTAACACAACTATATGGTATAGTTCCATCAAAACATGTACCTCTGCATGTGTACCCACTTCTTAATTAGAAAGTTGAGCAACATACTGATCGAATAGTTTGAAAGATATATGAGCTTCATGGGAAGGGATGGAAAGATGTTATGCTGATTTTCTTATTTGATAAGAAAATGTAAATTTCTCAATCCATCAGATCTTCTTGTTTCAATACTAGCTGAATATATGTCAGCATGCCACGCCTGCCTGTCAAGTTATAGTAGTGCTGTTTAGAGGGGCTTCTTGACTACTTACGAAATTTGGGTTGGTCTTTATTATACTACTAAAATTAATTTTTTTGATAGGGTGAACAATTAGATCCAATGTTCTGATACTCCTTTATAATTGTATGTACTTTTATTTATCTTTGTATCTCCATATTTCTTTGAGATAGCTTTTTAACTACTATCCAAGGGAAATTTAGTATTTTGAATAGTGAACTCTAGAAGTTGTTGAGGGAATAATTTTTTAATAGAATTATTATTGTTATATATTTTTACTTCAAATGCCTAATAAAACATCACAACGTGAAAATATGGTAATATATTGATAGCTTTCAAGTCACCTCAAATTATATCAATTTTATCATATTATTCAATAAGATGGTTTTCTGAATATAGTTTGATATTCTTTTTTGAAATATTCAATCATCTTTGGAGAAACACTACTAAAATACAGACTGTTAGGAAGTTTAATCTGTACTTCTGGGCTCTTCTGATTGGAAAAATACTTCCATGGTTTGGTTTTAACGTTTTTTTAACTTCACATTTTTAGAAACAAAACGGAAGTGTCTTTAGCAGAGAAAACTCAAGAGAACTTGTGATCACATATTTAGAATGAAGTGAGATAAAAGTCCTTAAAACCATAAGGGCCTAATTTTTAGCTTTTTCAGCAAAGATTAAAATAAATTGATCCAGAAATTCCATTCAAAATAACGAATATGCATGAATGTATGTACAAGAGTTTACAAGCCCAGCTATCGTCAATACCCCAGGACTTTATACTTATTTATATGCCTTTTGTCACTTTAAGTTCTTGCTAACTGCTGTTTTTTAAGTTTTCACTACAGAAGAGAGGAGTGGGCCAGGTTTTCACAAGAACTGTCTCGGACCTTAGACTAATTCTCCATGACTCTGGGTAGCATTTCTAGACATAAATTGTTTCAAAGTCTATTTATGGCCCAATAGGACTATATTAATAACTTTGATGAAAACTAGATAAGATGTAACTGTATTTCAGTCTATCACCTTATTTCAGTTACAGTCAACTACCTATGGTAATAGGAGAGCAGAAATAACATGATTAATGAAATCTGCAGATAACCCTACAGCATCATTTTTACCAAGAGTCCTGAATCAAACCTCTTACTGAAATTATTCCTCAGCATGTATTAAAATGGAAAGAGGCGAGTTTTCATCTTTTTCTGTGGCAAAGGAGCCAATATGTTACAAAAGTTTCCTCAAAATATGGCCATAAAAGAAGGAAGACTGATTAATCATTCATACAATAGATAACTGTTTCTGAGAAACTCAAATTCTTTCTTCTATCCATCACAACAACAGAAAGAAATTGGCATCATCCATAAAGAATTTGGGTTAAATAAATATGTGTAAAATGTATTATTTGTTAAGAATATAATGTGAACTCTAATTAAACTAGGCAGATAGAGCATACAAATTGACCTCTTCTCCCTTTCTTGACTCCAGTAAATATATAACAGAGAATTAAAACAAACAGAAATATAGCCAACCATTAAGATAAATGGAATAGTCTTACAATAACAGCAATGCAAGATTTCAAGGAATTTGGGGAATGAAGAAGGCATATAAAATCATTGACTTAGCAAGGGGAAGTTAGAGCCCTCTCCGGACAAGTAAGCTCATTCCCTGTAAGGAATCTAGGAGATGAACATCTGTGCTTGATGGTATTCAATATCAGCACAAAAGTTGAGGAAGTAACCTTCCTCCCAACTTGCTCCCAATATCAGCAAGCAACAGATATTTCTTCTTTGCTAATTATTAAAGGAACCAAAAAGTACTAGAAAAAAAAATGTCTGCATGCCATAATTTGGTGTCTTCAGTTATAAGACCAATTGACTTACTGGTCATTTTAAAGTATAGTCTTAATCATCTAAAAAATATCCTCTAACAAACTCCTTTAACTTTCCCCTCCACACAGTACTTCAAAAACAGTTTTATCTCACTCAGAAATACAAACGGACAGCCTAGAGGTACCTGACCTATGATGAAAATTGACAATATAATCAACAGAAAACCCCAAAGTACCAATTGAAAGGATTTGAGAAAACAAAGGCAATGAGGAAGTTAAAGAAATTTCAAAACTATAATCGACATTCTCTAGCAAAAAAGAAAACATATTTATTGAATCTATTAATAACAAACTAGCAATCACATAAGTGAGACCTATACAGAGTGATTGGATGAATATATGCTAAAATAAAACTATTACCAAAGATAACAGGAAACATTGGATGGTAACAGAACTGTCAATTCAGTGAGAAAACATAACGAAGCACGAAGTACAAATGTATGTGGCTCCATTAAGGAATCACAGAGCACAAAAAGCAATATCTGACAAAACTAAAGGAAGAAAATGAAAATTGTATAATCATAGTAAGAGATTTTATTAGAACACCTAGAGCAACAGCAGCAAAGAAATCAGTGTAAATGTAGTTTGTCTAGAGAACACCATGAAGCACTTTAACCTTATTGATATTTCAAGAGCATCCCGGTCATTATCTGAAAAACATACATTCTAGCCAAATGTAAGTGACCATTCACCTACTTTGACCTGTTCACCCAGCCTGAAAACAAGTCTCAGTAGGTTTTATATAATTGCTATCAAAAATATCCTCTGATATTTTATATATCAGTTTTTATATAATTGCAGAGGATATTTCTGAGGAATCATTAATTGTTCTATAGATTCCTCAAAATCCTAATCGAAGTTTCAAAAGTTTTTTTTTTTTTAATAATTGCAGAGGAGATTGAACATTATAAGTGGATTATAGTCCTAGAAAAAGTAAAAGGATAAGACTTTCAAGAGAAAATTTTTGAGAAAATCATTTAACCTTAGTTAAGCCAAGTATTCCTAGTTATTACCCAACAGCACGGGAAAAGAAGAAAAAAAGAATCATACATTGTCCTTTGTCAATATTAAAATTTTTGAAACAAAAATGAATGAATTTTTGAAGAAAAATAGTAGAAAATATTCACTAAACACATTGATCTATCAAAGGATATGTCTGCAGAATATACATAGTGCTTTTATAACTCAAAACCTGAAAGCCAATTACAAAGATGTGCACAAGATTTCAATAGATACTTCATACAAGAAGATATATAGATGGCAAATACACAAACTAAAAAACGCTCAGTATCATCACTCACAGAACAAATGTGTATTAAAGACTCATTTTGATAACCGCCATACACACATAAAAATGGCTAAAATTTAAAAAGACATAAAATGGAAATTTTTCTAGGATGCATAGCAGGGGTCAAACAAACTTTTGTTTAAAGGGCCAGATTGCAAATATTTGCAACTTTAAGGACCATAAAAGTCTTTATCACGTTAATAAAACTTGCCTTTGTAGCATGAAAGCAGCTCCTTCATAAAAGAATTTGAGTATGTCTATGTTTCAATACAACTTTATTTATAAATAAGGTTGATTTTGGCTCAAGAACTACAGTTTGCAAACTTCTGATATAGAGCAATAGGAACTCAAAATTGCCCAGGAAAACGTCACAGGGTAGAATCCACCACTTTGGAAACTGTCCTTTCTTGAAAAGTCAAACACATTCCTGTCAAATGACCCTGATATTCCAGTCCACATATTTTCCCAAGGAAAATGAAAATACATATCCACACAAAGGCTTGCACACTAATTCTCATAGAAAATGAATTCACAAAGATCAAAAGACAAACAACCATGCAACAGTCAACAAGTAAAGGAATAACAAAATGTAGAATGGCTATTCAGTGAAATACACACAGTGATTACTAAAAGGACACTTGATAAGTCATAGAGAAATTATGCTGAGTGGTAAAGCACACTCTAATATTTATATACGTATTTATACCCGGGGTGGGGGGTCCTCCTCCTAAAGAATTCTTCCAGGCCAATTTTTTTCAAGTGTTTCCACTGCACTCTCTTCAAGAATTTTTATAGTTTCATGTCTTAAGTCTTTTATCCAGTGAGAGTCAATTTTTGTTAGAGGAAAAAGGTGTGGCCCCAGTTATAGTCTTCTACAAGTCACCAGCCAATTCACCCAGCACCATTTGTTAAATAGGGAATCTTTCCCCCAGTTTATATTTTTGATAGGCTTATCAAAGAGCAATACCAAAAATACAATACTGGGATCTGATCAATCTAAATAGCTTCTGCACTGCCACGAACACAGTAAGAAAAGCAAGCAGACAGCCCTCGAGAATGGGAGAGGATATTTGCAGACTATGTTTCCAACAAAGGTTTAATAACCAGAATCCACAGAGAACTCAAACTTATTAATAAGAAAATAATAAGTGATCCCATTTCATTGTGGGCAAGAGACATGAACAGAAGCTTCTCTGAAGAAGACAGGCGTATGGCCTACAGACACATGAAAAAATGTTCATCATCTTTAATCATCAGAGAAATGCAAACAAAAACCACTTTGAGATATCATCTAACTCCAGTAAGAGTAGCCCACATCACAAAATCCCAAAACTACAGATTTTGGCATGGATGTGGAGAAAAGGGAACACTTCTGCACTGCTGGTGGGAATGGAAGCTAGTATGTTCCTTTCGGAAAGAAGTTTGGAGAACACTCAGGGATCTAAATGTAGACCTGCCGTTTGATACTGCAATTCCTCTACTAGGTGTATAGCCAAAGAACCAAAAATCACTTTACAACAAAGATATTTGCACCAGATCGTTCATTGCAGCTCAATTCATAATTGCCAAGTCATGGAAGAAGCCAAAGTGCCCCATTGACCCATGAATGGGTTAATAAATTGTGGTGTATGTATACCATGGAATACTATGCAGCATTAAAAATATGGAGACTTTACCTCTTTTATGCTTATAAGGATAGAGCTAGAAAATACCCTTCTAAGTATCTCGGGAATGGAAAAAAATATTCAGTGTACTCAGTATTATTATGAAACCAATTTATACTCACTCACACTTTCATATGAAAGATGAATCACAACTATAGCCCAGGATGAAGGAGGCAAGGGGAAGGGAGGGGAGGAGAATGGTTTGATAGAGGAAAGGTAAATCATGGGACCACACCTATCGAGTATATTGCAAGGGTACAAGTCAAATCTATCAAGTAGGGAACACAAATGTCTTAACACACAGATTAAGTAAATTAGGTAAAAGCTATGTTAGTTAGTTGGATGTAAGCACTCCAATTTGTACAAAAAAAAAAATCACACATTGAATCCCACAAGGGCATAAATGTATTCATGATCTATGTATATATGACTTAAAAAAAGGAGAAAAAAAAAGTAAAATCAGTTGTTTATTTTGTAAAAACAAACAAGTGAGCCCTTTAAAACAGATGAAGTTTATTTTGTCTAAATTATTCCCCAATGAAGTTAGTAAAATGAATAAATAAATAAAGAGAAAGGCTTCAGCCAAAAAACATTATACATACTTCAAGGAGTTTTAAGAACTATTTAGCCCTTCATACATATACCAACAAATATTTAGTCAGCCATAAAATCTCATTCCCCAAACAGGGTGGTCCTCTGAGATGTTCTATTCATAGTTTGTATTGTACAACTTTTTTTGTTTGCCCATAACAGACTTTCTAGAACAAAAGAGTAACTCATTTTGTCCACACAAATATAAATCACTACTGATGAGCGTACTGATGAATAATGGAAACAATGGAAATTGTCAGCAGATTTCTAAAATAAATGAGGAATGAGTCCATTAAAAGGAATAGCTTGGGAGTGAGATATTATGATGTAAGGCAAAGAACTCTAGAATTAGAGTTAGGGGGTTAGATTCTTAGTCTCCATTAACTTGTATTAACTCATCATGGCCCCTATATCTTGTAAACAATGAGAAGATTTCCTACGTCCTTTTGGCTCAAAAATTCTGTGGACCTGAAAACATTTAGCAAGGTTATTAGAGAGAGAAAATAAAAGAATAATTTGAGGAAATAAAAAACTGTTAGCCATCAAAAGAAATAAACCTGTGAGTCTAAATTTGAAGTAGGATTTATGCAAACACACAGTAAAATTTTCAAAGAGGCAGGTGACATTCCATGCCTACTCATGGTCATTCCAATCCAACCCTCACTAGATGCAGAGGGAGTCAGGGACATGCACTAGGAAATCTTGCAAAGCCAAGCCTCTAAGCACTCCTCACAACTCTTTGGATACTGATGTTTGAGTCATGGTGAGGTAAGAGATCCTAGTAGATCAGGTCACTAGTCACCAAAACTGAATGTTAGCTCAGCTCCAGAATAATTTTCTTAGTATACTTGTACAATTTGTCTTGGAAAAGTGTATGTGGAATTTATAAGGAAAATTCCTTCAAAAATCTTGTAAGTGGTTACAAAATGCTATATAGAACAGCTATAAACTAAGAGGTTCTATTTGAAAATCGAAATTAATCAGCAATCAAATAAACAGGTGAGCATAGTGAGTATTCTTCATTTGAAAAAAAATGGTTTAGTCTCTTAAATACATAAGATCTTCAACTTATTAATGGCTCAATCTAAGATTTTTCAGTTTTACCATGGTGCTGAACATCAATATGCCTTTAGTGTAAATCATACTTGCAATATTCATACAACCATTCTGTGTTTCTCTTTAAGTACAGTATTCAAAAATTATCTGAGATATTCCACACTTTATTACAGAAGAGATTTTGTGTTAGGTGATTTTGCCTGACTATAGGCTAATGTAAGTGTTCTGAGCATGAATAAAGGAAGCTAGTCAAAGCTCTGTGAGTTAGATGTATTAAATGCATTAAATGCATTTCCAACTTACTATATTTTTAACTTAGGATGGATTTATCAGCATGTAACTCCATCATAACTTGAGGACCATCTGTATTAAGGTCCCTTAGAAAGTTTGAATTGTTTTAGACAGTTTTTGTTTCACTGGCAACTTTTCTATACATAGGATTTCATTTGCTCTTCCACTGAATATTGTCTATCACTTTAAACCAGAATATGGGGAAGGTGTAAAGGGGGAAAAACACTTTCACTTCAAAACGTATTTTTCACTTTGTAGACTGACTACTTTTCACAGTCTAGAAAGGAAAAAGAAGACATAATCATACAAAGTAGAATTCTGTTTAAAAATAAGGTAACTATAGTTTGAAAAGTAATCACTGAAAAGGACAGCTCTACTGGACTTTTCCAAATTTCATTTATGAAAAAAATCATAAGACACTTCAAAGTATGTAAGCATAAGCAAATAAAATTACAAATCCTAATGGATAAATGAGAAAATGAAATAAGACTGCATAATTTTCTTCAGGTCGAGGAGTGACACAGCTTGAAATTCTAGAACTGTCAGCCTGTAGTATTTTTATTATATTTTATAAGACCACCTCCCTACAAACCAACAAACCAACCATGTATAAATGAAGGCAACGAGCTCTGAACGAGACAGAAAATTATGTGCTACTGTCGGTGGTAGCATTCCTGTTTTACTATTATTCTTGTCATCTACACATTTCGAAGTTTCCTTTTTAGCTAATGGAGAATTTTATTTTATACTTTTCTCTTCCCAATTCAGTATATCCTTTTCTTAAATAAGGACTCCTTTATGTCCTTTTCTCATTGGATTTTTTTAAAATTTAAGATTATGAGGCTACCAGTATTGAAGTTATATTGTTTTCATCTCTAAGGCAAAGTTAAAGTTGTAGTAGAGCCCTCACCCGGGGTCGTGCTGAACATTAGCAATTTGTACATTAGGTGAGATTGCGCCAAGTGTTCTCTCTCCTTCTCACGTCCCTCTGTCTCATCCTCCCCTCTACACTTGCTAGACTACACTTATGTTTTCTTTTGTGAGGGTGTGTATTTGTTTATATATTAGTTTCATACTGAGTATATTAGATACTTTTATTCCATACTTTACTAACTAAATACTTTACTAAGAAGCATGTGTTTCAACATCATCTTGTTAAACACAAAAGATGTAAAGTCTCCATCTTTTCTTATGGCTGGATAGTACTCTATAGTATACATATGCCACAGTTTGTTAATTCATTCATGGACTGATGGGCATTCCATTTGATACCACAATCCCATTACTAGAATCTACGCAGAAGAAAAACAAAATTCATTTTACCACAAGGACATGTGTACTAGAATGTCTGCAACTCAATTCACAATTGCCAAGATGTGGAAGCAAACTAATTATCTTTTTAAAAATTGAAAGCTTGAAATTTTTATTATGAGATTACTAGTAAGTCATTTGTAGATATTTAATTTAGAACTTAAACAGAATGAAACTTATACTCAGTCACATCTAGGAATAGTCAAAAAGCTAAACTAGCCTCAAAGTTGGGAGAAGAAAAATTTATCATGGATCTTGTTATGTTGGCATTGACTAAGCAAATATGTTATTGAATGATGAAGCTAGTGTATGATGCCCCATGATCGTATCAATGTACACAGCTATGATTTAATAAAAAAAATAAAATAAACTTAAAAAGAAGAAAAAAATTAGCAAGAAAAAAATACTGTTTACCTACTCTTTAAAATAATTATTTAAATAAAATACTTCATAATTCATTTGACATGTGAACAATTCTCTTCCAGGTTACTTCTGTTAAAATGCAAAGGCAGAAAGGGTGAAATACAATGAAGGTGTTAAGACCTCCTTTTTGAGATGAGATGACCAGATCATATTTCCAACGAACTGATATATATGCACTTCACCTCATATTTATTTTACCTGAAGCCTAAACAATAAATTCTGAAAATAGTTCTATTAGCTGTAATATCTTGGAGTAAATTTCATCAGGTTTTAGTCGAATTTGCTACCCTGCCTTTTTATAAATATGCATCAGTTTCCTTCTATCCACTATCTGATTTAAATCTAATGTGTACGCTTTTAATTGTATTTAGTGATTTAAGACACATCAATATAGACTATTGATGTTGTTATAAACTAATTTTTAAAAACTGACTTGATTCTAAATAAACATTAAAAGACAATGGTGTCATTGACACCATGACATATGTAACTTTGGCCTTCATAAAATTGGAACAGAATTTAATTAGTATACAGGAAATTCACGTGGTGTACCTTGCCTACTTTATTGGTACCTTTGGAGGCAACTGTAATTGGAGAAATATGTGCCTATTATTTGCTGAAAAAGAAAGCAAATCTTCAGTCTTTGTGTGAATGATATATTCGTGAAAAATAGCATCTAGTAAATTAGTATGATGGAAGGCTGAAAATTACTCTAGACAAATAATGAATATATGCACATATATGTACACTATATATGTCAGAAAAATGGCACTACAAGGCCTTTTTGAAGTTCTACTGCTCTACTGAGACTAAAGATATGAAGCATATTCCCCATAAAAGAATTTAAAATCCATAGATGTGATAACAAATTTAACAATTTGAACATACGTCTTAAATAAATACATTTTTTGCCTTGTGTAATACACGTTTTACAAATGTAAATGATGCTTCTATATAGCATTTTAAATATAAACAGTTTTCATAAACAAAACTTTTTCTTGATAGTAATCTGAAAAACCTAGGAGAAAAAGCATTTTCTCATATTAAATAAACACCCCGTCAAGAAGGACCCCCCAAAAATTGGAGTATAAATCAGTAGAACAATTATGGAAAATGCGATAGAAGTTCCTTAAAAAACTGAAACTAAAAATACTATATGATCCAGCAATCCCTCTATCACTATTGAGTATACACATATGCTTGTAGACCGAAGGAAAGGAAATCATGTCAAATAGCTCTTTGTGTTCCCATGTTGATTGCAGCACTATTCACAGTAGCCAAGATATGGAATCAATCTACATGTCCATCCACAAAAACATGGATTAAAAAAATGTGATATAACTGATCATTGACAAAGACCAAAATATATAGTGGGGAAAAGACACTCTAATCAATAAATAGTCCTGGGAAAATTGGACAGCCATGTGTAGAAGAATGAAACTGGATCCCTATCTCTCACCATTTATAAAAAATAAACATTCTTAAATTCAGACTTATTTTCTCTTAAGAGTTCCAATACACTACTCCTAGATCTTTCAGTATACGTCTTAATTCCATTATTCATGAATCCATTCCTTCTAACACCAACATGTATAACTAGTGGAATAGTAATCTTAAGGTTGCCAAATTTTCTTCCCAATTCATACAATGGAATTAAACTTGAGAAACAATTATAGTTAAAAAGGTTAAGATAACTTACACATTATACATTCCTGTGTTCTAATTGTATTTTACTTTAAAATTAAGATAATATAGCACATTAAAAACTGACTCCTACCCCTGAACTTGGTGCTCCAGCCTTTGATCGGATTCTGGAAGACAGTAACCATATATGGACCAGAAATTGTAGAAGGAGCAAGGTAGCCAAAGATTCTTTCAGGATGGCAATCTGCTCACGTTCCACCTATCTGCTCTATGGTTCCTAGGGAATATGGCAAACCCAGTGAATTTCCTAAGCAGGAAGAGTTTTTAAAAATCAATCCACCTTTTGAAATTTGAAGTAGTGATCCCTACCAAATGAATTTAGTTGTCGTTGTTTGTTTTAAAATTTGGGGACTTTTCATCTACACAAATAATCCCATGGTATAGAAGACTATGTAAGTGAAAACAAAAAAGCATGCTTGCTTTTTAAAACAAATTATATGCTAAAAAAGTATATAAGTATATCTAAATTTTCACTAAAACTTATTAACATATGAATGTGTATGTTTTTAAATATCTTACCTCCTTCCAGGCCAGTTTCTTAATTCCTGAGGTACATTTGTTCAGTCCAGCTGGTGATCTTAAGTGCCCAGATACTTTAAGTATCCTATAAAAACGAACAAGTTTGTTCTTAGAATTCAACATAAATCAAACCACTTGCAATCAATTAAATGGTGCTCTACTAAATTAAAAGTTAGTTTAAATTTCTTCAAACAACCTCTAAATCTTGAATGAGAAAATGTAACATATAAAACAAAAAGGTATTATGGAAGGCAGTACTGAATTTGACAAACATTTTACTCTGGCTCCCCCAAGTCACAATTTGTAATCACTAATAGGATTTGAGGTACTTTGAACTATTTCATTATTTAGCTCTGACTCTGCTAAAGAATAACTGATGTATCTGAGAATTATTTGAAACACTAACACGCTCTATTGATTTGCCCATTATACTATGATGTCATTAACATTATTCACTATTGATGATGAAAGGCTCATACTGACAAACCAGCTAAGCAGTAATTTCATGGCACTGTTAGCAAGTAACTGGATTTCATTTTAACAAAAGCCTTTTTCCCCTTTTTCCTGAATAAAGGAAATATACCATGTTTTTAAAGTAAACATAAATTTTAAATAACTATTTAAAATATGGCATTAAAAGCATACTTTGAACAATTTTGTGTTACTTGAATATACACTTTGTAACATTATATACATTTTAGATTTGATTAATAAAAACAATTTAGAATTCAAAATAGAGACAATTCAAATCTGAGCTGAAGACTTAATGTTTTACATATGAAAAACTACATAATTTGCTCCAAAAATAAAAAGTATGCAGTGGAGGCTCATTAGCTAAATATTAACCTTATTAAATATTGGTAATACTATTACGATCAAAAAAATAGAATATTCTAAAGTAGTATTTCTTTCATAGTTTTCTTCTAGTTTTTTTAACTGCATAACTTTGAGAAATGTAGATTATATACTATTAATATATATTTTTAGACAAATAGAATATAATATTCAATATACATTTATTTAATAGGTATTTGTTGGATTCCTTATGGTATCATAAGCTAAGAGAAAGTTTGAGTTTATTTAAGCTAGGAATCTATGGTAGGTGCAAAGGTAAATTAATAATCTATTACTCCAAACATATATACAAACATTTAATACTCAAATGTCAATATCTTCCCATATATCAGTTGGATACATGTATTAGGAAATGGTGAAATCATTTGCATGTAGCCAGTAGGTGAAAAGCAAGAATTCAATTAATTAAATCTTTGGAGACTCACGTCTATGACTGCTGAAATTACCATCAGGACACGACACGACAAGAATGGTGTAAAAGAGAATGACAGTCAGCTAGAGCTAAAACCTTAAAGGAAGATGGAAGGTGACCAGAGATTGTTGGGAAATTGCTCTCAAGAATAGTCACAGAGGGATCTGCTGACATCCTGAGAAGATACAAGGGGTTTGAGGGAGAAGGAAGGAATCTCTTGAGAAGTTGACACCAAGGAACACAGAGAATGTTCCTCCACCTCCGACCTCAGTGATTTAAATGGTGTGGGAGAGAGATAGTCACCTCTTAAAAGCTGGCATGTGAGGCAGAGTCCTCAGGCTTCATTTGTAGAGATAATAAGGAAAATATACAGAAAAGTGGTTGCTGAATCCCAGAGAGCATAGTGTAAAAGTATTAGAGGATAGAATTAAAGAATACGGATTAAAGTCTTTGGGATCAAGAATGACTTGGAAGTTCTGGGTTCCTTTCTAATAAAATGGGACAGTGGACGTGATGAGTTAATCTAAATTTTTCTTGAGACAGACAATATGATGAGGTTATGAGAGTCAGTGGACAGAAGGATGATTATAAGGTCTTGTTAGCAATGTCTGGGTGTCCACTTATCTATTGATAATGATGTGTGAATTCCTTGTGACATCTACTGATGGACCTGGCTAACCGAGGGCTGTCCATTTTCCCTTGCCCCCATCAGTGGTGGCCTACAGAAGAGTATACACTACATGTGGGCTTCTTTCTGACTTACAGAGTGTTATAAAATAACTGGCTAGAAGGTGGCTCAGTATTCATTTCTTTGGGATGGTCAAAAAAGTCTTGTCTGACTTGGTGACATTTTATCTGAGACCTGAAGAAAACATGCAAATATTCTGAGAAAGAATATTCTAAAACCAAAAGAGTAATAAATACAAAGGCCCACAAGGCAAGATCATGCATATACTATTCCAGACACAGCACTAAAGACAGCAAGGACTGAGGCGGAAGTGTAGGGACGGAGGGGGAATGCAAAGCACAATGTGGCTGTGCCTTTAACCAAATTATAACCGATAAGAATAAACTACAAACAGTGGGAAGATCTATGCCACAAACACAGAAACGTAATTTCCTACTTAACAGCAATGTATTAGTCAAATCTAAATAGTATTGAAAAAATATATAAGCTGCATATAATAAAACAGCACAATTACACAATGGAGGTTTTTCTATTTTAGATATCTTCATACCCACATGTTCATAAAAAATATTACTTTAACAAATGGAATATTGTTTAATTCCAGAGTTAAAACTAAGATGAAAACATACTCATCTGGCAATTAAAATATCCATACTGTCTTGTTAGAGAATTTTGATGACACAAAATAATTTTCTACTCATCTTTGGGGAGAGTACACCAGCCAAGCAGGCACCTGCAGATACAAAATCACTGGTCTAACCTGACAGTTTTTTTTCTTTTTTTCAATTCACACTATATAATTTTTTGACAAAAAAATCTGTCAAAAGAGGTTCCATTAGTGTCAGGTAAAGATTCCCAACAAGCATACTTTTAACTTGTTCCACAACGATAGTAACAAGTTAAACTTACATGGGAAACTCCTACTGCAAATAGATTGTAATTCTTTCTCTTATCTATTTCTTTGCTTTGATCCTGGTATTTTCCTGGAAACTCTAAAGGGGTTGTGACTTTGACAAATCTTAGGACTCCTAATTCCTAGAGGGATGTAGTAAGAACAAATAAAACATGCTTTCTGCTGTACTTGTTTTTTTAAGGAATGATTTAGTAGGAGTTATAATCATGGTCATTTTCTTTAAAAATAACATGTTGAATTTACAGGAAAGACTTAAGACTGTCATTAATATTTCTAGAAAAGTTTATTCCAAATTTAACATCTCCCTCTCTGTATCTCTCTTCTTCCCTTCCTCCATTTCTTTTGCTGTCTGTCCTGAGAGGATAGGAAGATGAATTAATCTGGCTAATAGATATGAATAAATTAAAAACCAATCAATGGAGGTTTAATATCATTTAATATGCAGAATTCCAAGTGATCTTGATTAGAATTCGTGGATGTGTATCTACTAACTTGAAGTCATTTGTTGTACTGAATATGTAAAGTGTACTAAAAGTATAAATTTGAGTAATTTCTTAACTTTAAATAGACACTTTCCACATTTTATACATTTAAAAATATTTATTCAATATAGCAGGAAATGTTCTAGATGCAAAATTAAATCAAAGATGCAAGTAAAATACAACCTTCCAGGTGGCCAGGACTTGGTTTTTATTCGTTTCTGTATTGCCAGCCAATAGAACAGTGTCTTTTCAGGGAGTAGCATTCAAAAATATGTCACAACTATGTTTTACATGAATAGCTATACTTTAATTAATGCACATGTTTGAGTAATTTAATGACAGTGCTCTCATTTCTCATGTCACAGTCACTACTACTGACTGAAGCACAGTGGGCTGAAGATAATGACGCCTATATATTCTGTGTGCTTGGGAAACATGGAGGTGAGAATCCAAAGCAGACTACAGGGGGGTGTTCATGGTTCCACGTCTGTGAAGAGAAGATTAAAGACTGATGATTAAGATTTAAAGTACCCATGTCAGGGGTTGATCTATCTATGAGGCACCATTGGACACTGCTCAGGAAAGGCAAACATACTTTTCGAGGACCAAGAAAAATGTTTAAATTGTGAAAATGTTGGTGGTCTCTAAAAAGATATGCAAATCAAAAATCAAAAAATATTTAACTAAACAGTTAAATTTAACTACTCAACTTTATCAGTTGGATAATTGAAACTTTTTACAGTTAAGATTTTCTTCCTTTGTGAGTATCTCTTAATATACCCGATAATGGTTTTAAAAATCATAGAATAATAAAATGACAGCATAAATTTATAAAATCTATCCAATTTTTAAAACAAAATAGCCATATGCTTAATAAGGGACACAGATTTCAATATATTTAACATTTTATGAGATGAGGCCACCAAGCAAAGAAATGAACCTAGAGCATCAGAAACCTAAAATAAGCCTGTATCCTATTCACTGTAATACTGGCTTTGGCTTAGACTGAGACTGAATATTATTTAATCAATACTTTGTATGCCATTTATCTTTTAAGTAAACTATCTCTAAACCCCAATTTACTGATTATCTCTAATTTAGAATAGAAACATGAAGATGATAATTTCATTTTTCAGTGTGATTATAAAGAATACACAATTAAAAATTACATATATGTTCTTTGTTTATGATCTTTTAGAGTAATTGCTATGTTAAATAAACTTCCTAATGTCTTTTTCAGCAGACTTTAAATCAGCCTAAACAAATTTCCTGGGACAGTGTTGGGTCAAAATGCCATGAAGAAATCCCCCTGTGATAATAGTTAATTCCTAAAGGCTTAAAAAAAATTACACCAAAACAATTTTTCATTAGAAGATAAACAGAAATTCCATTAACTATTATAGAACTAATCACCCAGAGTTTAATTGCTCACCTCTACTCATAGGTTAATATAAGCTTTCATACATATGTATCTTAACATTACGTACACATTGTTTAAATGCATGCATACTTTATAAAACATACACTCGACTTATAACACATAAGCCTGCATATGCAATCACACACACCACACCTATAGACAGTCCCTGGAGAATTCTTAGCTGCTTGTATGTGCTTTGTTACTATTATAATTAGAGAGACTTTGAACTTTAATTACTCAAGTGCGTAGTACACTGAACATTCTGGAATCCCTATTTCATTTACAATATATGAGGTTTCTTCTTCTGAATATATAATCCCTTATTTTGAATCTATGACATTGAAATTTTCTATTTTTTCTTAATTCTCATTATAAATCTTGGTACAAAGATTTTTTTGGAACCTTCCTGATGTTTGCAACACCTCTTATTCTAAAGTTATACACAATGGTAGATTTATTATTTTTTCTCTTTAAAACATTGTGTGAAACATCAGTTCTCTTTACCCACGTCAATCACTTAAATCTAATTAACTTATGCATAGGGATTTATATTAGTTTTTGAGACTATCACAGTGATATATTTTAAAATGCTTATTTTTGCTTAGGTTCTATTCCATATCAATCAAAAGAATCCACATTGTAGAGTAAAAAAGTAAAATCATAGGAAGAATAAAATCTTCTATAAGGTCCCTCATTTAAGCTATTTATTTTCTAATTCTGTAAGCACAAAAGTATTGCTTCACAGTTCTTTGGGAATAAATCACATTAATTACTTACTGTCTTCTCCTATGGTCTTAATCATTTTAACAGTTGGCTTTCATTCTTTACGTTATCTCGTAAGAAACTGGTATTTTTTTCCCTGTTAAGTTTTGCACTTAAAATAATAGATAACACTGTGCTTGTCAGGTCAGTTGTTGATAGAAAAGCCTAAGCAAAAAATGCTGTGTTCCAAATGTGTCTTATGAAGAGTGAAGAGAGATAATAAATATATCATCAAACTTTTCTAACCTTCATGTGTGTGCCTCATAGCTTCTCAATTTCATTTTAAACCTGGCCCTTGTCCTAAGACTTTCTGATAGACTGATGTCTATAAGATCACCTCAGATACAGTAGTTGACTCTATCTAGTTTTGCAATCAGATAAAGAAGCAAAATTTCATTAAGGCAGATATTGTGATAATCTATGATTTCATTCCTTGGTAACATTAGGGCAAAAATCACTGACAGACGTCTCTGCAGGAGGTTTAGACTTCCCACCGCAGCCCCACTGGTTTTACACCTCGTCATGTAACTTGCTTTGGGTGGTGGTGCAGAACTGTGAGTAATCTATGCCACGTCTGAGCAGAAGCTTTGAAGAGTGAGTTCATTGCTCTGCCTTGCTTTTTTTTTTTCCTGCCATGAGATTAGTATATCTCACATAGTGGCTTCAGCATTTTAGAATGATGGCGCATAAGCTGTCCCACGATAGACATACAACGTGCGATTTATCAACTTTGTTGTTATAGCCACATAGATGTTCAGGACAGTTGTTACCCTAGTGCACTTAGTCTAGCCTGACTGAACAACACAATACAAAGTGCAGAGAGGCAAAAGGTGTAGAGAAAACAGCGTGTCAAAGGCAATAGTCACTTTTGTTCAGCCAAGCAATGTTTGCTTTAGACAAGATCCATTTTATGCCTTGTCTGCCTCAATAGAGAAGGAATTTCAGAGAACTGGCAGCCAAGATTGGTCAGAAACTCATTTTTTTTCTGGGAAAAGGCTGGTTCTCCCTGGATTTAAAAGGAAGAAAACAAATGAAAACCTAATGAATAAAGCAGTTTGATTTGTTTTGATATCATAAGTAAGCCAACATAGTACTGTAGAGTTATGAGGAATTATGAAACAAATTAACAGAAAAAGAATATTATCAGGAAAATTTGGGGTTTGGTATAAATAATTTTCTACTAACCGTTCTATGTGGAGAGATCGGATTAGCAAGTCAGTCATTCCTAAAAGGCTAATTTTACCAAAATCGAACTCGTAAACACTCTAGAACATTATATCAAGTTGAAATTTAACTATATAAATGTAATCTGTAAATTTCGTCAGCTTACTGGACAGGTATACAAGGCAAATATAAAGGATTAGTCTGGAGAAGACAGGAAATATTCTCCTCCAGATATTTTTAACTTTTGAAAATTTTGGTTGAATTAATGATGCTTAATGATGCTAATTAATTATGGACACAAGGTCTATGGAGGAAAGACTACAAAATGTAAAAATCTATATATTTCTGGGCAGTGCCTGTGGCTCAAGGGAGTAGGGCGCTAGCCTCAAATGCTGGAGGTGGTGGGTTCAAACCCAGCCCTGGCCAAAAACTGCAGAAAAAAAAAAAAAAAAAAAACTATACATTTCCTGTGTCTCCTTAGATAATTGGTGCAATACAATAAATAGGATGTAGATCTCTGCTTCAAAAAATAGCAGCTATGATTTAGTCATAGAAGCACAGGATAAAAATGAATAACAAAAAGTCATCTAAATTTTCTCTGCTAAAACCAGACTTTAGTAGTTTACATTCTTTTTAAATGATTAAGTGAGCAATCTTTGATGACTTAAATCTTGCTTGCATTTCATCCTCTTTTAAGAATACAACAAAAGAACCAGATGAAACTGATAAATACAATTACATATTGTAAATAAGCAAATATAGCAATGTGTCAGAAGTATATGGCTAAGAATTTCTTCACAAAATTTTATATGAAACCTTTTTTAATTACATTCAAATAGCTTACTTTGATATCCATATCTCATATTAAGACACTTGATGCTATATCATATTTAAAAATCAACTCAATAATCTTATTAAATTAAATATATTGGATAGAATTGTAGGGATTATTCCCTTTTATATTTTACTTTTAAGGTATTTTTATAACAAATCTTTTTGTACTACTACTATTTTTTCTTTTTTTTATAATTTGCCCACTCTAATTTCATTTTTCCTTTCCTTTTGATATTTGTAAATAGATTAGGTGCCATGAGCTTGTAGTCCCAGCTACTTGAGAGGCTGAGGTGGGACGATTGCTTCAGCCAACAAGTTCAAAGCCAGCCTGGTAAAAAGGTCAACACAGCCAGACTTCTTATATCAGAGAAAAAAAAAATAGTACTACTAAACTTTTATCATCTTTTTTTATCATCTGCTTTCATTTTAATTTAAGAGAAGTTAACTGAGATAAAATTGCTCAAGTTAAAAATACCATTCTTAATTTACATCAAGTTTTTACTTACATGTATACGTTTTGACTTTTAGTATAATTGTAACCAAATTAAAACCTAAATAAACACAGATTTAAAAAGCTAATTTTGGGGGATAAATTAGTTAACATTTTTCAATAATAACTTAAAATCTTTATAACTGAGAGATTTAACATCACACAAAATGAAAGTATTCAATGTAAAAATCCACTCACTCACCAATATCCAAAAACTCCTTTGTTTTGAATCATACATAATACTCCACATATTGCCATTCTGTGGAGTCAGCCACCAACAAGATAAAAGAAGTGCTATGAGTCTATATATTAAAATCATACTTGGAGAGATTTCAAGATAAGAAGAGAGAGGGATGGGGGATGAGCGGAGAGAGAGAATTACCGTTACCATTTGGGAGCTCCTCTTCTTTGCTAATACTTGTTGATGATTTTTTATAAAGCAGATTTTGCAATCTTCCAGAATCACACTCTTTTACTTCATTTAAAAACTGTATTCCAGCAGCAGATACCCCCCCCCCCCAAAACTGCTAGTGGTTAAATAAAATAAAGAACAAGGAGAGGTGGAGAGGCTCCCACAATCAAGCCGATTAAACTCTGCAGGATCTGCAGTTTGTCAAAATCCTTTTTGCTGCCTCACATTTTCTAAAAATGGAAAAGGTGAGGCTTTCACAAGTAGCAGGCTCCAAATAAAACCAGTATGCCCAGCACAAAACTCGTGATACCAGCAAAAACTTTTCCCCCCCATGTTAGGAAACTGTACTGTTAGCCGGTACCCATTATCCTATGAGAACACTTCTCCATATTAATGTCAGATTCAGCTTATAGATCCTAAAAACCCTTTCCATCCCTCAGGCTACATTTGTCCCAAAGAAATATAGTCACATGTAGCCTTGAGGGACTTTCATACAAAATTGGTGAAAGTAATATATACATTCTTTCCTTGGAAAGGAAAAATACAAAACAAAACTGGGTCACTGATGGTGACTGTTAGTGCAGTAAAGCCAGGAATGCCCTTTACTTTTTCCCCCTCATTTACACCCTCTGATTTTCTAGAGATAGGGATACTGTGTGTAGAATATTAACTACCCCCAGTAACCGCATGTTCTATCATGACTGATCTATTTCTGCCCCTCCCCCTATCTAGGTGTTGAAGGCAATCAGCTGATATTAAGCTGCTATCATAAGATAGTTTTACTCTTTTATAGGTTTAACTTATATTTTAACAAAATTTTTCTTTATCTAATATCAGCATTTTTTTCAGCTGAAAAACACTAAAAAGTATATAAAATCTTCATTTTATAGGCATTATACTTCATTTTTCCTGGCATCTGCTCTTCTTATTCTAAAATTTGCAGTACATTTCACATTCACTATACCTGACTACTCCTTGTCTCAACGTATTTCATCAGTTATTATGGTTGCTGAGTTGCCAATAAATTATTTAACTGAAATAACTGTTCTCTGGTGGATAGCATTTCCTGCAACTACTACAGGAAATCTGGAAGCTGCAAAATTCTAATACACATAACTGGTTTTTAAAATAAGATTAGAAATCAATATGATTTAATAAGAAACATTTTTTAAAATGCAATTGGTTTAGAGATATTTGCTGCATATATATATATATACACAATAAAAGATAAATAGCATAAATGGCAAAATAAGCAAAACAAATAAGTTGCTTATCAAATCCTTTTTAGGTCATATCTGGGCCTCCAGTTTTTCCAGCTACTAAAATAAATAAACAATAACTAATCTAGAGATTTAGCATAAAATTGTTTTTGAAACACTTAAAACAAAGATACTATTTAAAAATAAAATATGTATTTTTCGCAATTACCCTCATTATATTTTTAGCTATTGAATATTTACACCAAATTGATAATCTCCAACTAATTGTTAATCATAAGTTATGATCACAAATTTGAAAGTTTTAAATTAAAAATTATTAAAAGGTATATCTTTCTATGTGAATAAATGAGTTATTTTTTTTATCCGATAAGATATGTAAAATAGAGCAAATGAGTTGGTTGGTATAAAATGACTTTCCAGTACCATTACATTGCTCAATAATATGTTTGTGTTGCTACCATTATCTTGTGACCTTTGTAATAAATATAGTCCTATCAGACCCAGATAACATTTAATCCAACCATTTGGAAATCATCACTATACATTTAGTTATGGCCCTTAGAATGCATTCCCTAAATATATTTACGTAAATTACTATCACAAATGTTATTTACAAATGTTGTTACAAACAAGGCTAAACAATACATTAACCTTAATTTCAAGAGATTTTTAATCTCCTACTAAACCACATAAACTTTGATTACTATGGTAATTTATCATGCATGAGTCACCAAGGCCGAGAGGTAAGGATAACAGTAGCTTCTGTTACTGAGTATTTGTTATACTTCAAAGATTATTTACATTATTATCACATCCCCTGGCTATTTTACTTCTTACAACATTTCTGTGAATTAGTATATTTCAATTCACTTTACTGATAGGAAAATGGTGATAGAGAAAGCTCAGGAAATATGGATAATCGACAATAGAACTGATATTACAAAATTATTCAACCCATTGCAAAGATTCATTTCTTCATCATACGGCTCAGAAGCCTTAGTGCCAATGTTGTGATCATTCCAAGTAAGAAAGGAAGCTAGAGACGTAGATAGACTCTAACACTCTGCTTATTACTACTAGGCCCTGAATGAGGGCTTGGCAATTTTTTTTTTTTTTTGTAAAAAATATAAATGAAAGTGTTGAGTAAGTTGGGAGCAACAAACAGGAAGTGAGCAGCAAGTATGAAGAAGATGGTATCAAGGATTTACTTCACAGGTGTAAGTTGCCTTAACTTCATAAACAGGGGTTCCTAGGAATCCCGAGGCTTATTAACCAAGAGGTTCACAGACTACCTAGAACCCAGTATTAATTTCAGGGGCACATTGAGCTTTCAGTGGGAAAGGATCTTTAGTTTGCTTTGTTTGTTCACTAACTAACTGAAATTGAGCATTTTCTGGGCGGCGCCTGTGGCTCAGTCGGTAAGGCACCAGCCCCATATGCCGAGGGTGGCGGGTTCAAACCCGGCCCCGGCCAAACTGCAACCAAAAAATAGCTGGGCGTTGTGGCGGGCGCCTGTAGTCCCAGCTACTTGGGAGGCTGAGGCAAGAGAATTGCTTAAGCCCAGGAGTTGGAGGTTGCAGTGAGCTGTGTGAGGCCACGGCACTCTACTGAGGGCCATAAAGTGAGACTCTGTCTCTACAAAAAAAAAAAAAAAAGACTCTGTCTCCAAAATTGAGCATTTTCTTCACTTGTGATGGCAGCTAAGAAAACAGTGAGATTAGCAGTTTCTGTGATTTTCGTACCAAATAAATCACAGGTATTTTCATATCACGTGATAATTCTTCTGTAAATTTTAAAATGTTATTCTCATCACTTTTTAAAAGTTGTGCTATAGTTACATCTTTCACTATGTTCTCTTATTTAATGCTTTAATTAAAAAAACACATACTATATCACAAATGTATATTTTTAAATATTTTAATAATTTCACCAATATAATTGATTTTCCTTTTAAAATGATATCTTTTATTTTATGCTTTTAAAATTACCATTTTAGGAAATGGTTTACAGAATTCCCCAGACTACCAAAGACATAAAATAGTTAAGATGCTCTGCTGTTGAACCTGTATCAATAGCTCAGGTCTCAAGGGCTTCAGTTGAACCACCTTTTTGTCACCGTATCTGCCATCCTCACACATCTATCTTTTTCTTATTTTCTGAGATCACACTATTATTGTAATTATAAAATCACCAATTCCCTGGACAAGATATCAAGACCACTTTTTAATAAGTGTTATCTTTAGGATTAACAATACCTTATAGAATATAGAAATTTGAGTCCCCTTCCTCCCATAATAATCTTTTGTCTCTGGGTATTTTGATATTGTTTTTGTCTATAGTAACTTAATTTCCTATATACAGTTTTTATTTCCCTATCAAGATATAGTAAAAATGATATACTTCTTTCAGTACATTAAAATATTAACTTTCAGTAGAAATTTCTCCAATGAAGAATTTTTAAAAGTGTTATTAAACAAATCTGAGAAGTTGTCTGTGACTAGCAAAATTATACATTTCATTTCCTATTGCTAACACCAAACAATCACATTATTGAATGCATGTAGTTAGATATGTAGAATTATAAAATGTAAGAATGAAATATAATTCCATCTGTAAAAATTGTTCATATATATATATTTTTTTTTGTAGAGACACAGTCTCACTTTATTGCCCTTGGTAGAGTGCCGTGGCATCACACAGCTCACAGCAACCTCCAGCTCCTGGGCTTAAGCGATTCTCTTGCCTCAGCCTCCCGAGTAGCTGGGACTACAGGTGCCCGCCACAGCACCTGGCTATTTTTTTGTTGCAGTTTGGCCGGGGCTGGGTTTGAACCCGCCACCCTCAGCATATGGGGCCGGCGCCCTACTCACTGAGCCACACAGGCGCCGCCCAATTTTTTTTTTTTTTTTTTTGGCCGGGGCTAGGTTTGAACCCACCACCTCTGGCATATGGGACTGACGCCCTACTCCTTGAGCCACAGGTGCCGCCCTTGTTCATATATCTTTAATAGGTCATTTTCTACACAGAAGGGAAATCTAGGACAAACTTTAGGTATTTTTTTTGAATGTGGGTTATATTTCACAGTAAATACGTAAAGTATGTGTGATTGTTTAGTTGCAAGTGTCATTATGCAAAATGGAATGTTATGATATAGTGAGAAAATAGGAAACTTGAAATCAGAAAAACTGTCTTCAATTTGTTTGCTGTGTTACCCTAGTGCAGGTTACTTAATCTCTCTGTGCTTCCATTCTTTCTTCAACAAAGGAATATCAGTATACTTACCAGGCAGTATAATTGTGAAGAGTTGATGCTAAGATTTATGAAAACATCTGCCTCAGTGGTGGGCTCAATGCACAGTGGCTATTATGCTGGTGAATTACCTAACATAAGTCCAGTATGTATTTAGCTGAATCTTCCTCTTCATTGTTGACCTTAGGATAGTGCTTCTCAACCTGTGGGTCGTGACTCACAGGAACTGTATTAAAGGGCCACGGCATTAGGAAGGTTGAGAACCACTGCCTTAGGAGAAATTATAATAAGAAGTGTGATTAAAATCACATTTATTTCAGTTTACTTAAATCTAAGTGATTTGGACATAATCTACAGAGAATAATAGACAGATCTCTTATCATAATCTTTATTTCTCCATTATGGTTATTCCACTCTATCATTACATATTTAACACAACTATTTTTGCATGAATAAACAGGCTCTTTATTGTATATTTAATTATGAATGATCTTAACTGTATTCACATGGTTTCTGAAACAAGAGGGGGTATAATTACCATTAAAATGAAAATGTTAGGATACTCCTTTATGAAAGTGCTCCAGAAACTAAGTAAAGTACCATTTCTCTCCACAGAAAAAAATCAACAATTATGATAAAACAGTCAAAGATACATGATTGGAGATCAGACTGCTTGGGTTGAAATCTTTGCTCTGCAACTAGTCGTATGACCTTACTTAAAACATATATAAAATGATTATAGTAAGACTCTAGACCTCATGGCATTGATGCAAGTAAATGAATAAACATTTATAAAACAGTTGCCTGTCAAAAGTAGCTCATGATAAAATACAATTATCTTCTCACTGTTATCATTATCATCATTCGTAGTTTAATGGTATTATGAAAGGTACAAAAAATTCTTTGAGGATTTTTTAAAAAGTGAAATCGTATCAGTCATGTTTAAACTCAGTATAGACTTCCTACAGGAGTTTGCATTTGAGAAAAAGAGGATGCATTCCCAAGACTAAGGGAGAGGAGTATAGCACATGTGAACATAGTCAAGAGTCACACTGCCAAGATCGGAAACTTGCCTTTACTATTCCAGTTCACTGGGCAACCTTTCTCAAATGACTACAATACACACCTCCATTTCCTATCCCTTGAGTGGGAAAAAAAAAAAAAAAAAACCTAATAATAGACACTTGCCTAGCCATAGTAAATATTAATGGACTCTTTTTATAATCAAACACAAAATATTATTAAAGACATCACAAATGCTGAATAAGTATAAACAAAAGGCTAAGGCTCTTCCTTTAATGATCTCTGAAGATTAGCTACCAACAGGCATTTAACTAATTGTGTCTTTTGTCCTATACTCTAATATTTATGTCAATCAAAAGGATCAATACTCAAAAGTACTTGATTTCCTCTTCTAAAGGTACAGTTCACTTCACTAGGGTTGCTGAAGGTTGCTAATATTCTTTTTAGCAAAGCTCTTAATCTATGTGAACTTTGGCGTTAATCACTGCATAATGAAGCATGCCACATATGACAGACAGACCACCTTCAGCTAAAGCAGAACACACTAGTCCTTTTTTAAAAAAGAAAACATTTCTTTGATGAGAAGACATGACATTTCCTGAGTGGAAATTCACAAGGGAGTATTTGCTGCAAGCAGTGAGTAAAAATGAGTAAATTTTGGAAACAAAGTAGGGAGAACCCTGAAGAAATAGAACAAATGAAAAACTTCCACGCTTCCATGTTAAACATGACCCTTTCTTACAATGAACTATAGTTCTTTAGAAAATGGAAAGCTTATTTTCTGATTATATTCTGTCATAAATCATATGGACAGATGTGTGCCTTAGTCACGCATCATGGTTGATTACCATCATTCAAGGTTCGTGCAATGCAGGCTAAGGATTTTGCTTTCTAATCTAAAATTTATTTTTTTGATATAATAGCAGGCAAAAGCAATACCCCCTGAATTTTTCATTATCATAAACATCTATTTACTTCAAATATTTTTATTTATCATGTGACTTTAAAATCATGTGTAAGTCTATTCATTCTCTTGCAGAGAGTAGTAATTTTAGTTTGTAAGTGTAATTTAAAATATTTACAAGCTTATAAATCTGTGTTATCTTTCCTAGATTTTCAAATGAATGACAAATCATCACAATATCAAACTTTGTAAATGAATAAAATTATCTGAAGAACTGGTGTTTACCGGTATGATAGTTGGACCAAATTACATTGCTGGCACTAATGGTCGAGAATTTTTTTTTTAATTACAGAGTGTATGAAGATCTTTCAAATATTGTTGAGCCACAGCAGCCTGACTCGTATGGGAGAAATAAATCTATAGGGTGGATTCTTAAAAAATCAAACTATACAGGAAAGCTGTAATCTATTGGGGTTTCCAATCAAACGTCGTTCATTAGTGCAAGTCAGAGCTGGGACATACAGAAGATTAACATGAGATTACTCCATATTTCTATTAGATAGAATTCAGATTTGACATTGGTCATGGATATACAGTTAATGCTGAATTGGCTTTGGAATTCAAACTCTTGAAGTTGTCTGCCAGCTCCAATGAATGAACAAAAACAAGATTGTTACAGGGCAAAAAGGAAAGAACATATGGTTGAAACAAAGCAAATGCTGTTCTTGGATGATAAGTGGTAAAATGATGATTATATATACATTGTCAATAATACTTTACCAACTTAGCATTATGAATAACAATATTTAATTTTTGTACCTTTAAGTAAAAAATTCAAAATGGTTTCTGAATTTATTTTTTCAGAGGGTAAAATGTATTAGGAAGAGTGTGGTCACAAAAAATCACCCTCTATTCTTAGGAAAGAGTACATGTTGAAATATACTTAGTAAACAGACTACTATAGGTAGGTGAAAATGGTAAGGAAGATTGACCTGACTAAATTATAATTATTAATCATTCAAGGTTCAGCAGATTTTAGTCATTCACAAGATGAATTATGCATGTATGGTGCAGTAAAAAGCACAAAATTTGGTAGATGCAACCAACTCCTTCCCTAAAAGAGTGCACATTCAAGAGGAAAGAATAAAAGACCCTCCTTACCTAATATAGACTAGAGTATGAAAACAAGAGGTATCTCTAACATAGTAAATACTATACATCCAATAATAATGTTTCTAATAATTTTAATATATCACAGATCTGTAACAAAGGAGAACGTATATATTTTTAAACAAATATTTAGTTTGTGTCAAGTATGGAACAGGTGGAATTCTAATTTTGGAGTTAAGACAACGGACAGGTGAAGTTCCTGCTTTTATAAAACTTAACATTTCTAGGGAGAGGTAATAGACAATCAAATTATTATTTAAAGAATAATACCAATGGAGCAAAGGAGAGAAAGAGACTGATGGGAAGTTCTTTTTAGATTGGAAGGTCAAGGAGAGCTTTAATAAGGTCACGGTTACACAGAGATCTGAATAAAAGGGGAAAGCCAGCCACAGGATACGTGAAGCTGAGACAGAGAGCCTTAAAGTACACAGATGAAGGTATTCCAGGAGGAGCCAAGAGGTCTGTGCAGCTGCAGTAGCCTGAACTAGAGGCAAGGTGGTACATGAAATCTACCTAGAAAGTATGAGACAATCTAACCACTGATGGTCTTGTAGACTTATAGACTTTGAACAAATAGGCAGGCCATGGAGACTCTTGTAAGCTATTCAGCTATTCAATGGTTGAAGAGAGGAGTGATAGGATTTGGCCCAATTATTTTACTTTATTCTTATATTTGCATTTTGAAAAAAAATTGAGAAATGAAGACTGAATATATTCAAGGTATATAGTATGATGATTTAATATACATATGTCATATATATATATGTTGTGTAATGATTACCACATTAATTAGTTCATCTATCATCCCTCATGCAGTAATTTAGATCCCGGAACTTGTTCATCTAAGAAGAGAACATTTGTGCCTTTAGAACAGTATCTCCTCGTTTCTCTGACACTTTAGTAACTACTCCTGTCTGCTTCATGAGTCTACCATTTTAGATTCCATATGGAAGTGAGATCATATAGCATTTGTTTGCTCTGTTTGCCTTCTTTCAATTAGCATAATATGGACCTGGATTGTCCTTTTTTTTTAAGGCTGACAAATACTTCCTACAAAGTGGTCTTCGTTAAGAGGACTGTGTCAATGTAATAATGCATGGGCTGGTGGAGCTGCCTACACAAGTGTGGAGATTATTTAGGCAGCTTTGAAAATGGTTTAGACACGCAGGGGTCCTCAAACTTTTTAAACAGGGGGCTAGTTTACTGTCCCTCAGACTGTTGGAGGGCTGGACTATAGTTTAAAAAAACAAACTATGAACAAATTCCTATGCACACTACACATACCTTATTTTGAAGTAAAAAAACAAAACGGGAACAAATACAATCATACTGCCTCATGTGGCCCATGGGCCGCAGAGGTCATGGTTAAATAAAGATTTCTGGACACACTCTACATTTGCCAATTCTATAAAGAAAAAGAAAATACTTCAAGAAAAAAATTGTTATTTATGATTCATAAAACAAACCTTGGTTTATAATATTTTTCTTGGTGAATTATTCAGATTTGGGGTTATAAGTAAAACTTTTGTACAAACCATATTTTTATTCTGTAGTTAGTGAAAAGATAAAGAGTGACCAATTTTTGTTATGTAAAATATCCTTCAGGGGAAAAATGGAATTTATGAATTATATGTATCATCGAATATCTTATGTATATTTATTTTTATTCCATTTTGTGAAAATTTATGTAACATGAACATGCTATCCTTGTGCCGAAAATACCTTCAGAAACAGGTATAGACAGAATTTTATAGGCCCATTTTTTAAATGATAGGTTGTCTGAAATGTGTAAAATCTGATATGAGCTGATCGCTACCCTTAAAGATTTACAGTATTTTCAGAGAGGTCTCTTAACATATAAGAGAATTTAAAAAGAGCTTTCAAAATGAAAACATAAAATAACTTCATTCTAGGTCTTGAGGTATGTTCAGTGGCACTTGGGAAGCAAGTAGTCAGTTTTAATCCGAACAATCAGAACTTCACGTAAAATGTAGTAGTCGTGATAACAAAGCGAGAAAGTCTGCTAGGAAGGAAAGGAAAAAGATGGGGGAGACAGAGAGAGAGAGAGAGAAAAAAACAAACAAACAAAAAAAACGGGCAAAGGTACTGGGAAATACTGAACTCTTGATGCCCAGATAGTAACAAAGAATGTGTATAAATCCTAACAGATGACACTTGGGAGCATAGGAAAATATTGATTTTTAGGAAATATGTTAGAATAGTTCTATATGACATTTTTTTAAATCTATAAAATTAGTATTTATACATTGTAACTGTCAGTTTACAGAGACAAGTTTTTTTTTTTTTCAAATTAGATTATTTTGAAGTACCTCCAGTTTTTAAATTTCATCACTATGAGTTAAGGCAAAGAATGTGGCATTAATCACAGATTTCAAGCACAGAAGCTGCAAATGGAGGAAACTACAATATGGAAAAGCAGCTATGGAACCTGGTCTTTCTGATAAATGGACAACCCTTAAGAGTGCTTTCCTTTTTTGCTAGATCTTTTAGCAAAAGAAAGTTTGAGCTGGGATTAATGCTAACAACATAATATTTGCATATGCTTACCACAAAATAAAACACAAAGATAATTCATAGCATTTTCTAATTTATTAGGATGGTTAGTAGATTATAGTTTTGAGTTTATTGATTAAATCTTTATTTTTTGGTGGTTCCATTAAACTTTCAACAGTGTATTTTTATTAGCTTGCATATAATTCCTATTGGAAGACAGCTATGCTCAACCACTATACCACCAACGCCTATATACCCTTCATACGAGCAAATGTATTTATAAATTATAAAGACATTAAAAGGACAGTATAATCTTTAGGAATATTATTCTGGAAACCAGAACTGAGTCAAGTGAATAAGAACTGGAAATAATAGAGGCCAACTGTTTTTTATGGCAGCCTAAGTGTAAAAGAATATTTTAGTGTCTTTTTGTTTTACATTTTAAAAAACTCATTTTCTTCATCACAGACAATTTGGTGACCATATATCATATAAACATCAGTGACCCCTTTACTACCATGCACTAAGTAGGTTCTGGAATAAAGTAAATATTCAGTTATTGACAAAAAGAGAGATAAAAAAGAAAGGGCAGAAGAAAGAGGGAAAGAGATAAGAAATAGATGGAAATTATCAGAATAAGAGTTTTCTCTATGAGAAAAGTTTCAGTCTTTGAAAACGCAACATCACTTGCAGTATGTAAGATATTTAAAGGTTTCTCTTCAGATAAAATAGACTCATTCACATTGAATCAATTGAAGAGAGCTTATCTATTTTAATAATCTATGGCAAATTTATATAGACTAAAAATATTCTTTGTTGTACTGTCTTTTCTACATTGTGACCCATTCACTTCTTTTCTTTGTCCATCCAACAATATTTTCTGAGGATTTGGGCATTCAACAAGACTCTTGAAACACAGGCACGAATAAAACGCAGTCACAGCAAAAAAAAAAAAAAAAAAAAAAAAAAGGCCAAGGATTCAATATCTCATGGGATGGAAAGGCCTGTACATATTAAAGGAAAATAATGCAAAAAAATGTAAGTGAATCAAAAATACAGAAGTATTATAGAGTATACATTTAATAATTCTAATTCAATTTCACAAGTAATTTCCTGGATGGAAGAGGTAATTTTCAATCTGGGATTTTTAAGAAAAAAACAATCAGATTCCATCAGGCAAATAAGGATGTAGCAAAGGAGGCTTAGAGAAATCAGTAAGAACATGTGAGGCAGAGGCAGGTTACATGGAAAGGTCTGAATGCAGCAAAGCATCGAGTGATCAAGAAATTACATGCAGTTTTGTGTTTCCATGTATAAAATGTAATGTAACAAGCAAAGGAAAGATGAGTTTTGCAAGGTTGTCCTAGCAAAAGACATAAGGAAGACGTAATCAGAGAAGAAACATGAGTATAGTAGCATTTCAGGAAGAAAATTCTACCAGAAGAATTTTCAGCAGACAGACTGAAAACAAATCACATGACTGCTATAATAATCCCAGTGAACAACGAAATGCTAGTGACGATAATTTGCTCAGGTAAACATCACAAACCATTTGAAGATATCAGTGGCAGAGTTTGTGAGGTGGTAGGTGGGAGGAGATATTCAGTGTTGTCACGGAAAGGGTATTACCTACCTTATTTTCCCCTTCTCTCTCCAGACATCTGCCAGTGACTTTCAATTACTTCTCTTCATCCCCATGAGGCCTGGGGTGTGGTAGCAGGAGGTTATTTCCTCCCCTTTGGCAGTTTAATGACGAGGTATTTTAGAATTTTATGAGCAGTGTTTTCTTTTATCCAACTCCTACCTGAAGCTCATGCTAACATCTACGATGGTCTTGTTTTATATTCTGAGATAAGAGTGATTTGAATTTCATTAAATCAAACAGGGAGGAAAGGTCTGGGAATGGATTCTGTCCTCTATCTCTTTTATACGCATGTATGAGGCTGATTATTTAAGGCAGCTAAGAATGAAACCAAGGATTCCATGCTATAAAAAGAATGGAGAGAATCAGATACTGTTAGATTTTATAGATCAAAGTCAGTTATCTCAGGTTTTATATTTGAACCATGACCTATGTACAAATCTACAAAATGAACTATCATGTAGTCAATGCCCGTGACGGATACGGTTTTCTCTTCTGAACTACTGATTGCTTCTCTGAGTAATCTCAAATCCATTTTGCAGTCCTTCAATCTGGATCTCAAAAAGGCATCAAGAACTTTAGGGTATCAAAAAAAAAGATGACCATCTAAGATGATTAAGAAATTTATTGGGGGTATTTGGAAGAATTTTTTGGCTTCCTCCCGAAGTCCTTTTAGCTTGACATCCAGGCTTAATACTTCATCACAAGAGCCTACTACCTTAGACAGAGTCTGTTCAGTTTCTGCTTTTCATCTCAACCCATTATTTTATAATAAAGTTTGAAAATAAAAGATTCAGGTGACTCTAGTTACATTAATTCTTTAAAACTCTGAAATTTTAACTTTTCATTGCTGCTTGTCTACAGTGTATTGAAATTGTTCTTTATTACTAGCAGTTTGTGGGTTTTACATGCTTCTCACTAATCATTGCTCATTATACCAAGAGAATCAGATTTCCAACTATAGTTTGATGTCATTGTGTACATACAGGACGCCCACAGGTGTCTGGAAGGCCATAAAGGAAAAGAAGGAAACCAGCCAAGATTAAAGTTTCACAGATCCAGATGTTGCTGCTGCTGCTGTTTAAAAACACACACATACACATTTTAGGGCTTGGCATCTCACCATTACAGCTGGCAAGTAATGAGAGAGAATGAAGTCTGTGTGCGTGCGTGCGTGCATGCCTGAGCCTTTAGTGGCAGAGAAAGGAGAAACGAAAGGAAGGAAAGTCCAGTCTGCTGAAGTAAAACAGGAATGTGGATGAGAGGCTGTTCAACCCCACTGGAAATGAGGTATTTCCCTCTCACTAATGAAATGTTCTGGCACACTGGGAAAATATAATTTGCATGAATGAACATATCAAACCAAAAAAAATAAATACCAGTTTTGACTCCTAAGTGGTTCCTTTATAGCATACTCACAAGAGTATCATAGCCAAGATCCAGCTGTCTTACTCTTTAATGAAGTTTCTTCTCTTTGCCATTACTCAGACATAAATACCCCTTTGGACAGAGTTTCAACAAAGGACCCAGAGTCTATGCAGGAATTGAATCACACAATATGTTAATATCAAGTGGCTAATAGCAAACGTTCCTTGCAGGATATTACAAATAAACCCAAAATTCCAAATCCCAATGGATTATGTCCAGAAAAAAGAATCACCCAATATTGCTGCATATTAAAATGTGATTAATGTGACTGTAAATTATTATGGATTATTACCCATGGCAATGTAGTTTACCTTTTATTTATTTACTTGCTTAGCATTTATCACTAGATACATTGCTAATAAAAAAAGATGTTCTTAATTCTAGTCTAAGATGTCCTGGATAGTAGTTTGTAGAAATTTAAATGTCTAGAGGATTAAAGTCCATTAACTCTTTAATGTGAATTTGCATTCAAATTAAAGCCTTAAAATAAAGGAGGCAGAAACTAAAACCATCCATGTGAAGAGACTAATCTAATTTTAATTGTCCGGTGGCAGTCCTGGATAGTAGTTAAAAGAATGTAGCTTTAACATATGACCACAACATAATCAATCTAAGGAGCCACTAAACTGGTATTTTTATGTGTGTAAATACGTACATATGGTTTTGTGTGTTATTGAAAAAAATCATAGAAGAAAAAATACTTGAATTGATCGCCATTTATTAGTTCTTATCCCAAAATAAATATTTATGGTTCCTGAGTATATTTAAACATTGAGCAATTTATTAAGTTTGCCACATTCAAATAGGTTATTTTTAAGTATCTCTACCCACAGTATGCATGTTATCAATGTAAAGACGTATTTGCGGTTATGAATCATTGCATTATTTAGGATAAGAAAGAGAAACAATGTACTCTTTAAAGTCATGATTCAAGCTAAGACTGGTGTCTTGATTATTTCAGGTCTTAATATATGGATTCATTAATTAGTTCTTAAGTTACCCCAATTAATACTATTTTGGCAACACAAAGCTGGCTGTGATGGAGCACTTACTGTGTGAAATGTGGAAAACAACAATAGTAACTTTGTAGTTCAGGTACTAAATTAGAAATAGCTTGTAAAACTGTAATTTTCCCAGATTCTCAGTTGAAGCACCTATCAAGGTTCTGATCCTGAAAATATTTAAGACATCTCTTCATCCTTGCTAATTTGGTATTTATACCTCTCACCTGCGCCAGAATGTAAGCAATGCAATATATAGTATGTAGCTTTTATTGGCTAAAATTCAACCCAATAGTACCCTAACATTAAAATGATGATGTTTAAAATTTTTTATGACTCATATTGTATATTCTTTACATTCTTTATTTGTTGCCTTATCATCATCCTCAAACTAATAGAAGAAATTCCAGAATCCCCCAAACACCACCTGTAGGCCCAGCTATTTGGGAGGCTGAGGCAAGAGATTCGCTTAAGCCCAAGAGTTTGAAGTTGCTGAGAGCTGTGACTCCATAGCACTCTACCGAGGGCAAGATTAGGCTAGGACAGTGGCGTTTCATTTATAAAAAGTCATAAAATATTATTATTCATTATTATTTCATAATTTCTTACTCTTCTAGTGTGTGATGATGTATTTTACCCTCCCAAGAAAAATTCAAATAACAGAATCACAGATCTAAGACAAGAAATTCATAAGATAATTTGGTAAGTATACTAATTTTGGAATCTTTCAAAGAAAGAAAAATTGCAAAGGCATATGCCTATAAGCAGTGACTTTTCCCTTTTGTTTTCAGCTTGTGACTTTTACCCACGACATATGCTCTAATAAAGAATGACTACGTATCTGTTATAATTTAAATGAATTCTAAGTCTTGGGGCACTAGGAAAGTTATTTTTAAACCATAAAGGAAAATGACTGTTGAATTTCCCATACCACATCATGTTCCATTGCCAGAAATTTAAACTTAATGAACTAAAAAGAAGAGATGTAATTTTCAGATTCTCTCTTGTGCTGTGTCCTGCATTTAACAGATGTTGCTATATACCAAAAGTCCACCAAGTGTACCAAAGAATAATAATATGTATGTCCTTCTTTTCTTACAAATCTATAAGTACTGAAGATAATAGTTTTTTCCTTAAAAGTTTATTATAAAATGCAGAAATTAATCAAAGTAGTAATGATAAGGCTTAGTCTTTAAGTTCTTCTACATGATTCTGAATGTCTGAAAAGATCTTTTCTAAGAGTAATATTTTCGAAAAAAATTAATTTTTCATTTATATATTTAATAGTCTATAATTTTGTTTTTTATAAATTTAAAATACATAAGAAAACAACTTCAGGTTAATATTATAAGTATTTTGGCTCAGTGCCCATAGCACAGTGGTTACAGCGCTGGCCACATACACTCAGGCTAGTGGCTTCGAACCAGGCCTGGGTCAGCTAAACAACAAGAACTGCAACAAAAAAATAGCCTGGTGTTGTGGCAGGCTCCCACAGTCCTAGCTACTTTGGAGGCTGAGGCAAGAAAATTGTTTAAGCCCAAGAGTTTGAGGTTGCTATAAGCTGTGACGCCACAGCACTCTACCAAGGGTGACATAATGAGACTCTGTCTCAAAAAAAAAAAAAAACAAAAAAAAATTAGAAGTATTTCATAATTGATTACAGAGAAAATTCGACTGGTGCTCATAATAGTTAATTAATTTTCTAACTTTCAATCTAATCACATAAACCCTGAGATGAAGTTTTATGGGTGACAAAATTTTCACAAAACTATTCATAATTTCTAATAAAATAAGGGAGTATTAAAAATTAATTTAATAATGAAATGCTAAATTATTTCATTTCATTGATGGCTCATAATAAAGTAATCATTTCATTTTGACTTTCTTGATAAAAATCTTTCTAAAATTACTGATTTATGATATCCTATATATATTTGGTACTATAAATATTTTCCTTACTGACACAAACTCAGGCTTAAATATTTCAACTATTTGATATATCTTGAATCTGTTGTACAGACAAATAAAATAGGGAGGAGAAATTCTCTAAATTATTAAAATTCCCTGGTAATTATTTTTTTCTCATACTATTAATATGAATGATGGTTGGGACTTATAAAATATATATAATTGTATATAACTTAAATTGTTCTTGGCATAATAGTGGACACTCCTTTTTATGTTAAAAAGTTTGTGTCTTTATTCCTCATTTCTTTTGCATTTACATTTTTACTATGAAGGGATTAATCTCTGATGAAAAGTGATACGTTTAAATTAGCAAAGACAGATCACAGTTGTAGAAGATAACTTATTAGTTCAAAAAAGAAATTGTGATATGTGTGTGAGAGAAAAAGAACAAAAGAGGGAGTAGGAAAGATAGAACAAGAGAGAGAAAGAGAGAGAGATCTATCATCTATCTTTCTATAATATACACACATACAATGTGGTTAGTCTTTGCTGAAAAGATAATATGATTCACGTTTTCATTGGGAATTAAACCATGTTACCATTAAACAAGAAATTCATGAGCCATGAAGATATGTAATCAAGCAAATAAATTATATTTGACAGTAGAATATACCCAATGCCTTAAAATAGAAATAAATATATTCACTACTATGTGTTATTTATTGATATTATCTCAAATTTCTGAAGTTACCTTAAATAGCACTATGTAACTGAAATATAATGTAGGCTACATATTAATTTTCTAGCACTCACACTAAAACTTTTAAAAATTAAATATGAAATTAATTCTAATCATGTATTTTATTTTACCTAACATAACCAAAATGGTGTTATTTCAACACGCAACAATTTAAAAATTTAGATATTTTATATTTTTTTGTCTTATTATGTCTTTAATACCTACATATCACAAATCAAACTAGTCCAATTCAGGAACTCAATTGCCATGTGTGACTACTGGCTATTTATTGTACCGAACAGCGTCGGTCTCTAGTATAGCTGAAATCTAGTAACAACATGATCTTCTTTTTAAAATATCAAGAGTATCTTCTTCCTAGATACCATATTTAGAATATAAGCAGGCAACTGTCACATTTAAATATCACAAAGACTATAGAAACAAACCCTCTATGAGTGCAATTAAGGGGAAACTTCTCAAAACAGAGGGGGTAATGAAGTAGAAAATGTGTGGTTAAATCCACACACAAAAAATGTTGGATGGAAAGATCCTTTTCCAAACAGGAGCACACCAAACATAAAAGGAAAGGGGAGGGGCAGAAACTTTACATAGGCAAAAATTACCATATTTACTGACTAGGAGGCCAGCTTGGCTCTGGAAAAATTCTTCTTCCCCCCACCTCTCCAAAGAGAATGGCCACACGCCAATGGATACAGGCCTAAAAATAGTGCATATACCATGGTAACCATAGTAATGAGTAGATGGAACTAAAGAAATCTGGTCTTGGGTGAGCAGATGTTCAGTCAAAGCAAGAATGAAAACATGAACTGAATTCCGCAACCTCCATTTTGTCTCTATACAGTAGGACAGTGTTCTATGAGTCTGTGGGAGAAATGTGCTCAAGGAGGAGGGACCAGAGTGCAGAAACCTGGAGTTCTCTTAGAATTCATTAGAGAGATCATTCTAAAGTAGGCCTATGATAGGATGATAAATATTCCTGCCACACACACATACACACACACACACACACACGCACGTATACACTTTACCAGGTAAAGTAGAATGCATTACAGTTTAATAAAATAGTCTTTTTATTTTAAAGCATGAAAAAATTAAGTTTCTCAATTTCTTTCAGAAAGTCTATCCTAAATATAATTCCCTAAGAATAACATGGTTTTTATCTGTATTATGCCAACACCTTCCCTAGACTACAAGTTATTTTTGCTGCAGAAGATCAGTATTGTGGTTAGCAAGAATTTTTATGCAGACTTCCTGGGTTGGACTCCTGGCTCACTAGATGACTTTGGACAAGTAATTTAAACTTCTTAAGATGCACTTAACTGACCTGCAAAGTGGAATGAAACATTGACACTTCATAGCATTGCTAGGAAGATCAACCTGAAGAAATCGGAAGTGTCGGCAGATAGTTAGTATTAAGAAACAGTAGTTAACTTTTTAACTGATACCAAATTCATTATTTTCATGCCATCTGCCAATAAATCCCAAAAGGGTTGCCAAGAAAACTACTGAAATTATGTTTCATTTTGCTTAGCACATTTTTTGTTGAGGCTTATGTAAGACATACACAAACACAGACATCTTTGTCCACTTATATATCTATGTTATCCACACCTTAAAACAGCCGTGGTAAGAGAATACAGAGTCATACTTAAAGAAGACCATTTTCCTTTTGTCTTCCAAAGTAACATTTGGCTTATAATCTATTGTATGTATGTACTTTGTTGCACTTATCTGGCAGTGTTTCAAAACATACCTCAAGCCACAGAAGATTACTGAGCCCTAAAAGTATTGGGTCATAATTAGCTCAAGATTAAAGTTCACCAAGGAATGGATTCAAATTCAAAAAAGTCTTTAGAGGGCAGGATTACTGTGATGAGATCTCAATGAAGCAATTTGTCATTCTTGATCACTGCAAATTCTTTGATGAAGAATCACCCTAGATTTACAATGTTTTGTCTTAGCTAGGGGTTGAGGTCATACTTTTCACTACATTTGGTGTGGGAAAGGGGGTTGGCCCATGTTCTTCTTGATCTACATGTAGCCCCAAAGTACTCTCAAAGGAAGAACCAAAGTACATAGAATTGCCTAGCAAGAAACGATTCCCAACAACAAATTTCAGGATGCAGTGCTGTCTCTGGGAGGAGAATATTTCAAGGAGAATGTTGAAAGGGTCTGGATAGCAAATTTTATCAAAAGTCTTAAAAAGCTAAATACTAACCAAAGCTTAACAAAGTTTTCTTCACAGAAGTGTTTACTGTAATGTTATGCACACATACACAAATATACACACACATAGATACACGCACATAAAAGTCTGTATACACTTGCATTTTTGTGGATTTGTGGATATGCAGATATACACATATCTACTAGGTGTTCCACTAGGTTCCTTGAGGTGTGTTATGTGTGTTACTTAATGTGTATATGTACTGTAAAATGTGCATATATTAAAAGTGGAAAATATTCCACATATTCTAATGGTGGATAAGTAAATATTATAGGAATGAGAATTATATGCTTGCATCATAAAAAAGAGAAAAAGAAATCCATTAAGACAGCTCAACTAATACCAAATTATGTGTTCCCCATTCATTTTAAGTGTAACTAAAGTTTAAAATTATATTCTTCCCACATTTTGCATCATCTTATTCCTGCATTAGACTAGGCAAAGAGAGTCAATGATTAAAACGTTCTCATTGGTTATATTTTATAAATAGGAACACATGACACCCAAGATGCTGAACACAATTTAATATTGCCTCACATTAACTTCTGCTCAGATTTTTCTTATTTATGACTCTGAGATTATTCTATTGCCTCTAATGACAAATATTTGAAGAGAAGAAAAGTTAGGCACAGAGACTGGCCATAAGTGAATCTAATAGTCCTAAAATGACAGAGATATGAATTTAGAAAGGCTCACATCTATAACACACACAAAAATATTTAAATTCCACTTCAATCTTCACACAGACCTGCTCATGTAAGTTCACTCAACCAAGTAAAGTTAGAAGCTGAAAGAATAAAAGAGCAATTTGCAGATGCATCGTTTCCTAACATCGTTTAAGGGAAAAGAGAAAAAAAGTTTTCAAGTATTAACTGAGCTTGTTTTGATCTTTGAATGGGAATAAGAGAACTGTATGGCCAAAGCCAGTTTTTTTTTTTTTAATTGGAAGAAAAACATGTTTTAGGTTATTTTCATCAAATGTGGGGTTTTACTTGAATCTGCTCTTTGTTTTTATATGGTGGGGCTCAGATGTCTGTGGTAGGCTCCATTCTTCAATTTGCTGTATATATGTATGGATTCCTAGTAATAATTTAATGCCAGGAATGGCTTTAGACTTTTCAGGAATTAACTGCTCAAATGGCCCTCCTTTGGAAAATTACAAATCAGAAAGTGGGCACTAACTGAGGCTATGTAATTATTGTCTATTTGGTGTGGGTTTGTGTGTTGAAAGAACGCATAGTCCTAACAAAAGCTGATGATTTGGGGACTAATGGAAGTACAATAGGGGAGATCAGACTTTCTCTGCAAGGTCAATTAGAGATGCTTGTGCAATTTCCCTCCTGTCTAACGGCCTTATTATATCCACATTTTCTTATTGCTCTAAAGTTATTGAACATATGTAATCTGTGTATCTGCCTTTGTGGGTCCTTTCAATAGTCCTGCTCAAGGCAGCTGCACTTGAAGCTTAAGGGTTTGCAGCTGTTGGAAGCTATATCAGGAACGTGAGGGTTTGGCATTCGTTTTTGTAGTTCCTACTGTGTAGAAGTTTGGCAAGAACTGTGGAAAGGGTATGATGCCTTAAAGAATGTTTGTAAAACTTTTCTTCATAGCTGTGGTTCTGAGCACATGAGTTATGAAGTAGAAGAATATATGGTGGTTATTTTGTTTGGGGCCTTGGGGTTCCATTCATCCAATATAAGGACAAAAGATTCTGAGTTTCTGATAAAATTTTTGGTTTTTCTTTAATAAATACACCAAAGAAGAATTCTGGGAAGTAGGTTGAAAGGGTGTACTATTTTCTCAGTTTCAACAGCAATTTTCAAACCTTTAACATGGCCATTTATCCTTATACTTCAAAGAACAGATTAATGGTAGTATCCCTGAAGATGATTTCAAATTCATAAAATTATTTTATCTGCATACAGATATTTGGGAATCAATTTCTCATCCTCAAATCATCATATACAATAACTGAATTCATTTTCTAGAAAAAAAATTATGGAAGAAAAAACATTTTAGAAAGAAATTTAATAAATTTATTTCAACTTTGCCCAGCAAGCATATTCTTAAAAATTGTCATGATGTGATATGATATTTATAATCAGATTATTTGAATTTTACAAAGAATAAAAAAGCACATAGCAAATGTATTTTTACAATTCTTGAACATAAGATCATTAAGGTGTTTTATATGATTATTCGATTGAATATTTATGGGAATGTAACTATAAGCTATGAAACACAATGCTCTTTAAAAGGAATTTGATAAAGTGATATTTTCTTAGATCAATATTTTAAAACAATTATCTTAGAATAGATGTATAATCCAATGAGAGCTCTATTTCTTCATTGAGAATAACATATAATTGAAGGTTATTTATAAACTCTATCAATTTTATATCCTAGCTTGGTCATTCAGTTTGTAAACCATGGAATTGTATTAAAACTAAAATTAATTTATGAGATGGATGTAGAAAGATGTAAATACATTGGGAATTATAGGATTAGATCGATTATAATATTAATCTATTTATAATTGCCTCAGCATTTTTGGTAAAAGTGCATCAAACAATATACATTGTTTTGGATGAAAGATTTAACATTTAAAAATGTCTTCCATAAAAATATTAGGATATAAAAGGGAAATTAAAATTCTTTAGATAGTCAAAGTTGTTCAATTAATCATGATGATGCTTATATCTCTATGTACAAAGCAAAATAAATAAGAATAAAAGGATTGTAAAAAAATAGTTCTTTAGGTATATAATTGAAATGACTTGATCAGTTTTTTTTTTACTTTGTGGAGACATGAATTGCCACAATATCAACAATATGGTAGGCACACACACTATGCTCCTGCTTGTTCAGGTAGTTACCATAATCATGAGGCTAATGTTAATAAATTTATCTAGTACCATTTACTCACCATTTCCTAAATGTGAAATATTAGGGATTTACATATAGTTTTCAAATAGTAGTTTGTATGTTTGTTTTATCAAACTTCCCAGAATATATCAAGGAAAAATTCATCTAAATTAAAAAGTATAAATCATGAGCAAGTTGGCGACATTCAGATGATTCTTATACCAGTTCGTGAACTTTGCTACCTGAGACCTCAGAGCCATTGTTTTCTTATCATTCTTCCTCATCCTACATTCATTCCATCAGCAGGTCCTGAAAGTAACTTCCTCTGAATCGTCTTGACTCTCCCCTCTATCCACATTGACAACATCTCTCCAGGCCCTCTCACTTTCAACTCGGATAAGATGACTGAAACAGCCTTTTCAGCATCCCATTCCCTCTAGTCTTCCTGCAGTGCAGTCCCTCTGCTCCTTCTTGCTCAAGTGCTATTAAATCGAGTCATGTTAGCCCCACACCTCATCTGTTCTGCCTTTAATACTTCAAAATTAGCGGTGTAACTACAGAGATCATCCTTGTAACCCAACGTTTCTTTTGCTGCTTTTAGGAGTTTATATTCCCTAATACCTGGGAATCTTTGCCCACACTGCATTTCCTGTCTTCTCACACAAAAATCAATTCATTTCTATTCCTTCCTAATGTGCCATCTCACCTCAAGGAAACCTTTTCCAAATCATCGAGACACTCATTTGTTCTTTGCTAGAATAGAAACCTCATTATTTTGCTATCAAAGTTTGCTCTTTCATTTTTATTCTTGTTTATTTAACATCTACACTTTCAGGGAAAACTATGAACACAAGAATGTGGTTCAAGTAAATTAAATGGAAAATGAGAAAATGAAAAAGAATCTAGAAAGAGTAGAGACCTTCCAATTGTATTTTTCAAGTACATAAACATTTCAGGGGATACGAGAGATCTGTAATTATAGGAATAAAAAGACTCTCACGCATATGTACAGATATATATGTATATGTGTAAGTACATATAATATTTTTAAAGTCTCACTTCAACTGTAAATTTTTCATATTTCTTGAATGAATGCACCATGTGGTGCGGTTGGCAATGATGTATGAAGAATTATTACTAATATAATTTTTATCATCATGGAATAAACACTAATCATTCAGTTATAAGAACGTGAAGGAAGGAAATAACAATTCTACATGTACATTGTTAAGTAAGAAACTTTAGAGATATTGGTTTTTGAGCCAGACTTTGAATGATGACAAAAATTTTAGCAGGCACAAGAATGACAAAGAATAACATATGAAGCAGAAATTATATAAGGAAAATTATGGCCTCCTGATTGGACTTTTTTGTCTGTTTGTTTTTTGAAACTCTAAGGAGATACTTTCACATGAATAATAAAAATAACAAGTACTTAGTGGGCACTTACCAAGTGCCAGATTTCATGATCTATCCTTTTCGAGATATACTTTCATTGAATTCTAACAAGCACATATGTGGGCACCACTGTTACCACCTAAATGTATATGCCTATGTGCTCCAAAGGCAAGCTTAGAGCATTTTGGTAAATTTTGCATAAATGAATAGCTAGGAAATATTATATGTCAACTGGGAAGCTCATAAAATTAACCCCCAGATTATGCTACTCTTAAGGAATGGAGGAAGAAAGATGGAATTGTAAACAGTAGTCAAACTGAGGATATACATACCATGCATGGAATTTTAAACTTTGTCCTATAGGCAGTGGAAAACAAAGGTCTGTAAATGTGGTGATTACAATTCAGTATAATTTTTTAGAAATATTTCTATGGTGGACCATATGGAAAATCAAGGAAGGCAGACTGATTAAATTGCCTACAACTGCAATAAATTGCCTATAACTGAGCTAGGCAGCTAGAAAACTTACAAGATAATTTAATTCAGCCTGTTCAACTAAATACTGAGTGATTATTGAATCCTGCCTCAACCTCTGCCAAAAACTTATTCCCTAAGGAAAACTGTGTCAGGTGGGGACAAACTTGTTTTGAGAAGTAGCTGATGTACGTAAGGGACAGCCAGTGGAGATGGCAAAACAAGGTTAATAACGTACATCAGAAGAGAACAAATATCTCATCATGCAAATAGAAAGTCTGTAATCTTCATATTGAAATAATTTGACTTTATGAAAATAAATTAATAGTTATGCAATGGATTTATTATGTATGTAATATATTAGAACATGCATATTCTGGGCATTACAAATTTTTCAAATGGAAATGTTTATCAATATACTCAATATGAATTTTAAACAATGTTTTCAATATTATGAAATTAAGATTAAAATTAGTGTTTTTGGCCAATGTGGAATAACAAGGACCATATTTACCCCTCTTCCTAAACAACTAGGGAAAAATCCATGAAATATGTAAAGCAATGGTTGTAAGATATCGGACAATAGGTGGAGCAGAACTGTGATTCCTTAGAGAGGGAGAATTTTAAGGCAAAAGCTACAGTTGCACCAACTTATTGTTTGGGAGCAGTATCCAGAGAGCAGTGCACACAGGGAAGAAGACTCAAGTCTAAAACAAAATTCTTGGTGACTTTCAGATATGGAAAGCCAGATTCTAAAAGACCAAGTAGTCAGTGCTCTGGAAAGGAGAAAGATAACACAAGGAAAGAGAAAACTCTGTATGTACTGAGAGGGTCTTTTCCAAGTCTCCTGCAGACTACTGATCGGGTATGAGCGTAGACTACCCTAGAGAGGGGAAAAAAAAATTTAAAAGGAGTAGGCAGAAAAATATCTTAAGCTAAAGGATGTTAATGTTTCCATCATCCAGAGTTTAAGACTTCTTAGGGCAAGAGGGATTAAGTACAATCCTTAGACTTACTCAAAATTTAAAACATCTGGTCTTTGAAGGGCACTGTTAACAAAACAGTAAGGAAAGGCACATGCTGGGAGAAAATATTTTTGAAACACATATTTGAAAAAGAACTTTCATCCAGAATACATAAAGAACATCTATAACTCATCAATAATAATACAAATCACTCTAAACAATGTCCAAAATTGTACCAAAGCATACTGCATTATACCAAAGTATCCACACACATACCCTGGAAGTAATGAAAGTTAAGTTGTTCCAAACCACCACAAGGAATCAAGTATCACAATATGGCAATTTACACAAATATTTTGGTTTTCCAGTGCATATAAAAATTATGTAAAGACTATTGATTACGCTACAATGTGTCTAGAAAATATATACATATCTTACTTAAAAATATGTTATGAAATGCATGATCCTTTGAGCCTCAGTGAGTTGTAATCTGTTGGCTGGTGGTGGTGGGGTCTAACCTTGTTGATGGCTGCTGGCTTATCAACGTGGAGGAGCTGAAGAGTAGGGAGGCTGTGGCAATTTCTGAAAACAAAACAATAAAATTTGCCACATCAATTGACTCTTCTTTTCACCAATGATTTCTTTGATGGCATATTACCCACAGTAGAATTTCTTTCCAAATTAGGGTTAATAGTCCCAAACCCTGCTTCAGGTTCATCAAATAAGTTAATGTAACATTTTTTTTTATTGTCATTTCAACAATGTTCACTGCATCTTCAGCAGGAGCAGACTGATTCTCTAGAAAATGCTTTCTTTTCTTATCCATAAAAACCATCCCTTCTTCCATTAAATTTTATCATGAGATTATAGTAATTCAGGCTCCACTTCTAGTCATCTCACTATTTCCACATCTGTAGTGACCTACTCCACTGAAGTCCTGAACTTCTGAAAGTCATCCATGAGAGTTGGAATCAACTTCTTCCAGACACTTGTCAACATTCATATTTTGACCTTCTGTGAATCACAAATGTACCTAAAGGCCATCTGGAATGGTGAATCCTTTCCAGAAGGTTTTTTTTTTAATTTAGGAGTATTAGAAGGTACACGTTTTATTTACATACTTTGTTTTTGTACAGATTGAGTTAATGTAGACACAAATGTGTCCTTCACCCAGACAGTGTGTGCTATACCTGATAGCTGTGAATTTACCCATCCTCTCCTCCCCTCTGGAAGGTTTTTGTTTACTTAGCCCAGATCCATTTGAGGAACCTCTATGTTTCACAGCTATAGGCTTGCACAATGTATTTCTTAAATAATAAGACTTAAAAGTCAGATCCCTGGGCTGCAGAATGAAGATTCTGATAGTGGACATGTAAATAATATTAATCTTCTTGTGCATCTGGGTGACAAAGAGTACTGCCAATAAGCAGTAGTATTTCCAAAAAAAATTTTTTTTTTCCTTAGGAATGTATCTCAACTTATGGGCTTAAAATATTCATTAAACCATGCTATAAAAACTTGTGCTGTCATTCATGATTGCTTGTTGCATTTATACAACAAGTCACAGAAACCCTTAAGGCACCTGGGATTCTCAAAATAATAACGAGCATAGGCTTCAATTTAACGTCAACAGCTGCATTTTTCCTAACAAGACAGTCGGTCTGTTCTTTGAAGATTTGAAGCCAGGTATTGATTTCTCTTCTCTACCTATGAAAGCCTCGATGACATCTTGTCCCAATAATCAGTACTTGCACCTTCTACTTCTAAGTTATAAAGATGGCTTCTTTCCTTAAACCTCATGGACCAACCTCTGCTAATTTCATACTTTTCTGCAGCTTCCTCAACTTCAGCCTTCATAGACTTGAAGAAAGTTAGGGTCTACTTCTGAATTAGACATTGGCTTAAGAGAATATTGTGGCTGCTTTGATCATCTATCAGACCACTAAGACTTCTCCATATAAGCAATATGTCTGTTTAGCTTTTTTAGCATTCTCATGTTCACTGGAGTAGCCTTTTAAATTCTTTCAAGAATGTTCTTATTTTGCATTTTCAACTTACCTAACTGTTTGGAGCAAGAGGTCTAACCTTTAGCCTGTCTTGGCTTTTGATGTGTCTTCATTAAGTTTCACTAAGCTTAATTATTTCTGGATTTTGATTTAAAGTGAGAGATGTGTGATTCTTCTTCACACTAAAACATTTAGAGGCCATTGCATTAATTGGTTTAATTTCAACATTGTTGCATCTCAGAGAACAGACAGTCTTGAGAAGAAGGAAAGAGAAGGGAAAACTACTGGTTGGTGTAGCAGTCAGAACATACACATTTATCAATTAACTTCACTCCTATAAGGGCAGGGTTTTTGGCACCCCCAAACAATTGCAATAGTAACATCAAAGATCACTGGTCACAGATAATCATGACCACATATTATCATAATGGAAAAGTCTGACATACTATAAGTTATATCAAATGTGAAACAGGAACATGAAGTGCGCATATAGTACCGGAAAAACAGTGCTGATAAACTTGCTAAGTGCAGGGTTGCTGCTAACTTTCAATTTGTGAAAAAACACAATAGGTGCAACGTACAACAAAGCAAAGCGTAGACAAGGAGATGTGCTTATACAGGAATGGTGAACAAGCATGTGGAAAGAAACTCAAAATTATTAACCATTAGGGGAATACAAAACTATCAGCACAAGTAGCTACCAATACACTCTTTTTATGGCTAATACTGAAAACATTGAGAACACTAAGGGTTAATGAGGATGTGGAATTGGCACATAGTACTTTTGAAAGTACATCATATAGCGACTTTGGAAAACTGGTAATCATTGTCTTGTAAAGTTCATTCTTTAGCAATCCAAGTCCTAGGTATTTATCCAGAAGAAATAAAAATGTACGTTTACATAAAGACTTGTATTCAAAAACAGTATCTTTGATAGGCAAAAACATTCTTAAAAGACAAAAGATTGGCTGTATTCTCAGTAAATAACTAAAAAAAAAACCAAATTTCCATCAATTGGTGAATAAACAAATTATGTTACATTCATATAATGAAACACTACTTAGTAATACAAAGAATAGTTTACATGAGACAACAAGAATGAATCTTAAAAGCCAGACCCCAAAACATACCATATGTTTCCATTTACATGAATTTAAAGACAAGGAAAAACTAATCTATAGTCATATAAGTCAGAATGTTGGTTTTAATTATGGGCACTATTGTCAGGAGACTGGCACAGAAGGATCTTTGGGGTTTCCATAAATGTTCTATATCATTATATTACAGTAGTATTTAAATGGATGTGTCCGTATCAAATTATATAGCTCATCAAGTTGCAAAATTAAGAGATGTTCACTTAGTTCAGGCATTTTATATTGCATTTTCAAAGGATTTTATTTCTGTGTTGGAGTTACCTGCGCTACTTCATATCATTCTGAAGGTCCCCTTAGCTTCTTGTTTTACTTTTGTTTGCTTAGTGATTCCATATATTTTATAGCTTCAACTCTGCCTTCATTTTTACCTCTTGACTTCTTAGCATCTTTCTTTTCTTGCTCCCTTCTTTCCTGAACAAATAATTTTAAACCCTTACAAATATACCAAAATCTTGTAGAGTCTGGGGACACAGATGTATTATAAAAATAGGTATATGTCTGCTGTTGTGTAGAATAAATTCTAGGAAAGAGGACTAATATTAGTTAAAAAAAATCCAAATCTAAACTGAAGAATGATAAATTGACCTGAAGGCATATAGTATGGGAATGTGAAGTATGCAGTAAGGTTAGAATTGGTTTTACTCAGTAAGTGAGGTCAGGAAGATGAAGAGGGGGAGGACTTTAGCTTCAGAGTATACAACAAATGGATTCTATGGCCAGAGGGAAAATATCACCATAAGGGAATAATGTTGCCGTCACTTCAATTGGCTCCATCACAACAGTTTTTGCTGTTTTCCCATGGCCTCCATATTCATCATTCTGACTTTTTTGCACACTTGATCTTACCTAATAATCTCAACAGCTATTAGATCTATTGATTTTTATCCTAGAATAAGAGGTTCTCTTCTCATTTTTCCCATATAATTTCTAGATATTCTTATATCTATGATTATATCTATGACTTCAATGAGTAACTCTTCAACGATTTGGCTTAATCTCTAGCCCACACTTTTACTGAGCTTTAGGTATTTGTCTGCTTTCTTGACATCTTTAAGGTATATAAATACATCCACATTGGAAAGAATCCCTCCAAACTGACCTAATTACTAATGTTCCTTATTTCATTATCACATGTCTTCCGTCATACATTCTAGAAACCTAGAATTTAACCTTGACACATCCTTATCATTTATGTTGCACATCCTGTTCCATGACATTTTAGATAGTCTATGTCAACCTCTACTGTTCAGATTGCTCAAATATTCCTCAGATAAATCCATACTTTTCTCTTCCATTGTACCTATTTACTCTCCAATAAATTCTCATGTTTCCTGTAATGTTATAGGGCCTGGTCAAGTACTATATAGAGGTAGGAAGTAGGGTAGTTTTTTCATTTTATCAAATATAAACCAGTAACTTTTTACTAAAAACATAACACATTTGTCATATTTTTAATCCAAGAAAGGTTTAAAATATTTAGTAAGTTCATCTTTACTAAAACGTGGGAAAATATTTTCTTTTCAATTTAACATACTGTGAAAATAACAGGCCAATGACCCAAATAACCTTAGCACAGAAATTATTACTGGGGTCATTGCAACCTATATTTTCCCATATTTGAAAATGTATGCAATAGTAAAAATGTATATATTCATGCACTCGTAAAAATAGATATATTCATCTTTGTTATCAGTTTACCTTATTTAAAAATGCAGTGTCTATTTATATCACATTAAATTCTAAATTAGCAGTTCTTAGAAATCAGTGTAACCTGGCTTATTGTACCCTCAATGAATCCCCAACAATAAAAAAAAAAAGAATGATCACAACACAATTGTGTCAACAATAACCTAAAATCTTAAGTACTATTGTTATTTTATTCTCATAACTCATATTTCCCAATGATCTTTATACCTTACTTATCATTTCCCAAAGAATGCAGATAACCTTGACAATGTAGTCAACTGGATCAATCCTGATGCCTCGTGTCTTTGACGAGTTGACAGTGATTGAACAGAGACTGAAAGTAATGTGGGTTGTGTATAATCGTGGCCCTCTTCGGAAACTAGGTTGTTTTCAAGAAAGGATATTAATATTGATAGTATAAGTACAAAGTAAAATGAACTCAGGGAATCATATTTAAATGTACATGTATATACACACATACATGCCCATCAAGATACATGCATAGATGCACACTCCCTAAAACAGCAGTTCTCAACCTATGGGTTACGACCCACAGGAACTATATTAAAGGGTTGCGGCATTAGTAAGGTTGAGAACCACTGAAAGTAACACATAAGAAAATATTTTTTGCTGTATGCTGCAAAACAAGTGTTATATTTGATAGAAAAGTTAAATTTTTTCCTGACAAGTAAAACTTTGTGGAAATTTATCACAACTAGACCTGCCGTACAGGAAGTACTAAGGTTGGTACTATCAACAGATCAGCACAAAAGACTGCTACCAGTGTAAAATTGCCTAGAAACTACTGGACAAAGACTAGATACCACAATGGCCCAAGAGATAAAATAAAGTAATAGAATCCCACACAATAGGATGAACAGAAATCCACTGTGCTTATCAATCCTCTCAGTAAACATGAATGGTTTGAACTCTCCACTCAAAAGACATAAACCAGCTGGGTGAATAAAAAAGTACAAGCCAAGTATCTGCTGTCTTCAGGAAAAGCATATAACCCCCCACCAAAGATACATCCAGGCTCAGGATAAAGAGTTTGACAACAATATTTCATGCAAATGAAACTCAGAATAAGGCAGGAATTGCAATTTTCATCACTGATACCGTTGTTTTCAAAGCAACAAAAATAAAGAAAGAAAATATGGACATTATATCTTGATCAAGGGAAAAATTCAACAAGACATCAATCATAAAAATTTATGCACACAACTTAGGTGCTTTCAGATTCATAAAGCAAATTTTACTAAATCTAAACAACATGATAAATAACAACTACATAATATCTAGGGACTTCAATGCTCCATTGACAAAACTGGACACAGCTTCCAAGTGGAAATTAAACAAAAAAAAGTTGAACTTAAATGCAACTCTAGAACAAAGGGGTTTAGCAGACATTTGCTCAACATTCTATCCTAATACTACTGAATATACACTCTCATCAGCTTACACATCACATTTTTTTCTTTTTTTTTTTAATTAAATCATAGCTGTGTACATTGATATAATCATGGGGCATCATTCACTTGCTTCACAGACCATTTACCAAGTTTCACATATACCCTTGTAAGATGCACTGCTGGTGTAATCCTACCAATCCCCTTCCCTCTACCCACCTCCTCCCTCCCTCCCCTCCCTTTCCCCCTTCCCCCTATTCTTAGGTTGTAACTGAGGCACATCCTAGGCCAAAGACTGTGCATTGGGAAAAAAAAAAAAAAAAAAAGAAATTATACTATGCATCTTTCCAGACTATACTAAAATAAAATTAGAAATCAATTCCAACTGAAGCATGCTGAAATAATGAAACCTAAATAACTTACTGCTGAGTAATACTTTGGACAAGGAGGAGATAAAATGGGAAACTGAAATTAAAAATAATAAAAACCCTTTGAACTAAATGAAGATATGGTCAGAAGCTATTAAAACCTATTTGATGCTGCAAAGCAGTCCTGAGAGGGAAACTCACTGCCTAAGTGTCCATATCCAGAAATCAGAAAGATCAAAATTTATGTTAAAAAATTATGTTAAAGAACTGGAAAAGGAAGAGCAATCCAATCCAAACCCAGTAGAAGAAAAGAAATAACCAAGATTGGATCAGAGCTAAACAAAATTGAGAACAAAAGAGCCATACAGAAGATTAATGAAGCCAAAAGTGGTTCTTTGAAAATATTAACAAAATTGATAAGCCTTTGGCCAGGTTAACTAGAAACAAAAAAGTAAGGTCTCTAGAAATTTCAATCAAAAATAAAAAAGGTGAAATAACAGATGTCATGGAAATTCAAAATGTCAGCAATAACACTACAGAAATTTTTATGTACATAAATTTAAAGATGTGAAGGAAGTGGACAAATTCCTAAAAGCACACTACCTCCCTAAACTCAACGTAGAAGAAATAGAACTCCTAAACTTGCCAGTACCAAGCACCCAAACTAAAGCAAAGCAATAATAAAAAAATCTTTCAACCAAAAACAGTCCTGGACCAGATTTATACAAGAATTCTAAAAAATGTTCAAATAATTTGTACTTATATTGAAAAATCTACTGTACCTTTTTTTTTTTGTGTGACAGAGTCTCACGATGTTACCCTCAGTAGAGTGCTCTGAGATCACAGCTCACAGCAACTTCAAACTCTTGGGCTTAAGCAATTCTCTTTGCCTTAGCCTCCCAAGTAGCTGGGACTACAGGGCACCCACCACAATTCCTGGCTATTTTGGGGTATAGTTGTCTTTGTTGTTTGGCAGGTGTGGGCTGGATTCGAACCCGCCAGCTCCCGTGTATGTGGCTGGTGCCCTAGTGGCTGAGCTATAGGCACTGAGCCTACTCCTCATCATTTAAAAGGAAAGAATCTTCCCAAAGTCATTCTATGAAACAAGTTGGTACTAACGCCAGGAAAGAACACAACAGAAAAATAAAATGATAGACCAATACTCCTTATGAATATAGATGCAAAAATTCTCAATAAATATTAGCAAACAGAATTTGGCTACACATCAAAAAATTTCATCATAAACCAATAGGCTTCATCCTAGGGATGGAAAACTGGTTCAACATATGCAAATATATAAACAGAAGTAAATACAAAAACCACATGATTTTTTTTTTTTTTTGGCCAGGGCTGGGTTTGAACCCGCCACCTCCGGCATATGGGACCGGCGCCCTACCCACTGAGCCACAGGCGCCGCCCACACATGATCTTTTTAATAGATACATTTGATGAATTCAGCACTCTTATGATAAGAACAATCAAGAAAATTGGCACAGAGAGGAAATTAATTAGCCTGATAGAAGCTACATATGACATTCCTATAGCCAATATAATTTTGAATGGGAAAAATTTAAAGCATTCCCCCCACTTAGAAGTGGAATCAAACAAGGATGCCAAATATCACCTCTACATCTTGTCCAATACTCACTGAGCAATTGGACAAAAAAAGAACACGAAGGGTATCCAAGAGAATGTCAAACTATCATACTTTGCTGATAAACATAATCTCATACCAAGAAAATCCCAAAGACCCAAACTAGAGGTTTCTCGAGTTGATAAATAAATATAGCAACATTGTAGTATACAAAATCAGTGTGCACAGATCAGTAGCTTTCATATATGTCAATAGTGGCCATGCTATGAATCAAATAAAAGGCAGCCTTCACAGAAGCATCAAATAAAATATCTCGGAATCTATTTAACAAAGAGAATGAGGAATCTCTACATGGAGAACTACAAAACACTGAGAAAAAAATTGAAGAGAACATTAAAATGAAAAAATATGCTCATGGGCCCCATGATCATATTGATGTACACATCTATGATTTAATAAAAAAAAAATATATCATGCTCACAGATTGGTAAAACCAACATTGTTAAAATGTCTATACTTCCTAAGGTGATTTACAGATTCAATGCAATTCCCAGTAACATAAAAACATCACATTTTGAAGACCTTTAAAATATAGTTCTATGCCTCATATGGAATCAAAAAGACCCCAAACAGCCAACGTAATCTTACAAAATAAGAACCAATATGGAGGTATTTACAGACTTCAGCCTATACTACAAGGCTATAGTGATTAAAACGTCATGGTAGTGGCATAAAAATAGAGATGTAGCCTATGGAACAGGGAATTTAGAGATGAAACCATTTTCATATTGCTATTTAATCTTTGACAAAGCAGATAAAAGTTTGCACTGGGAAGAAGAATCCCTACTTAATAAACAGTGCTGGGAGTACTGGATAGCTACCCCTCTCACCACTAACAAAAATTAACTTAAAATGGATAAAAGATTAAAATTAAGGCATGAAACTATAAAAATTCTAGAAGAAAGTATGGGAAAACCTATTACAGGTAAGGGAAGAATTTATGAAGAAGACCCCACTGGCAATCACAGCAACAACAAAAATAAATAACTGGCACCTGATCAAATTAAAACATTTCTACACAGCCAATGACACAACCAACAAAATAGACAACCTATAATTTGGGAGAAGATATTTGTATGCCACACATTGATAAAGGATTACCAGAATATACAAAGAACTCAAACAAGTCAACAAGAAAAGATCAAACAACCCCATTAGAAATTGGGCAAGTGACATCAACAGCTCTTCTGAAGATGGCCTAATGATCAACAAGTATATGGAAAAAAAATGCAAATCAAAACCACATTGTAAGATCACCTAACCCCTGTAACAGTGGCCTGCGTAATAAAGTCCCAGATCAACAGATACTAGCATGGATGCAGAGAGAAAGAAACATTCACACATTGTTAGTGAGACTTCAAATTAGTTCAACCTCTATGTTTAATAGTATGGCGTATTCCTCAAAAAATGTAAAGTGCACCTACCTTTTGATCCTGCAATTTCTATACCAGATATTTATCCAAAGGAAAAAAAAGTCATTTTATAAGAAAGACACTTGCACCCAAATGTTCATAGCAGCATCAATCACAATTGCAAAGAGGTAGAAATAGCCCGTGTCCGCTAAAATACCAATGAATTAATAAATTATAGTATATGCATGGCACGGAGAATTTTTTAGAGAGAAAAAATGGAGACCTAGTATATTTTCTTTTTAAGACAGAAAAAAATGGAGCTTTAGTATCTTTTATAACAACCTTTGTAGAATTGTAGACCATGGAAGTATTGCAACGATGGACTAAATACTAAATCGAATCCAGTTGAACAATATGATCAATCATATGAAAACAAATCTCAGTGGAATCCAAGTTGGAGGAAGGGGAAGACAAGATGGGTAAATTCCCACCAGAAGGACACAGTGCATAGGTACACTGCACACTTTCTGGGTGAAGGGCATACCTATACCTCTTGACCCTTAACATACAGAAGCAAATTATGTGATCAAAACGTATGGACTCTCCACATTATTCTGAAATTAAAAAAAAAAAAGAAGAAAAAGTATTTTTGAGATAGGTATCAGAACCTTATATACGGCAAACATTTATTCACTGTGCTCATATGAAGTCAATGCCAGCATCCCTAATGATCTAGATGCCCTTCAATACTCTTTACTTCCTTCTCGTCACAAGGAAAGGACGTTTGTCTTATGTTGTTTGCCTCATCAAAACAGAAATTTTGCTCATTTACAGGTGAACTTTGAGGTTTGCTTGCTCTACTTCAGGGATGTCACATCCAAACTGACTACAATTTATTTTACTAAATATTACATTAGAAATGGAAGGATTTAGAGTTGTAATTCAGTATGATACATTTGCCTCTCTGTTCCATGAATGTAAACATCACTAAACAAATTCAAGCGCATACTTAAAATAGAATCTTTCATGGAATGAGGCAAAAACTACTTACTTGTGCAGGGAGTATCGTAAGGGACAAGACTGATCATGAACTGTGGGGTGTCTCACAGGGTGTGGGTTATCTTGGGGATGTAGTTGTGTAACATGGGGAAAATTAAAGATACAATTCTGTAGCAATTCTTTTGCATCCTGAAAAAAATTGAAACTATCAGAAAATAAGCAGGTTGGAGTCAAACAGCCACATCATTCATCATATTTACAAATATTTGTTGAAATCAAATAGTGATTTGAGACTGATACATCACTTATGGAAACCTAAGTATCAAAATGTTATGATTGGTAAGGATATGTATAAATTAACCTCTAGTACTTATATACAGAAGTGGTTCTCAACCTTCCTAATGCCATTACCCTTTAATACAGTTGCTCATGCTGTGGTGACCCCCAACCATCAAATTATTTTCGTTCCTACTTCATAACTGTAATTTTGCAGTTATGAATCGCAATGTAATTATCTGATATTCAGGATGGTCTCAGGCGACCCCTGTGAAAGGATCTTTCTACCCCCAAAGGGGCCTCGACCCACAGGTTGAGAACCACTGATGTACAGTCATCCCTTGGTTTCTACAGGAGATGGTTCCAGGACCACCTAGGATCCCAAAATCCACAAATGCTTAAGTCCCTGATATAAAATGGCAACTCATTTGCAAATGCACATCCTTCTGCAACTCTAGATTATCTGTAATATTTAATACAACGTAAATCCTTCATAAATAGTTGTTACCCTGTTGTCTGGGGGATAAAGTTACGGAAAAAGTCTGTACATGTTCAGTACAGATACAACTATCCATAATTTTTCCTAAATATATTTGTTTTGAAATTGGTTGAATCCATGGAAGCAGAAACCAGTGGTAGGGAGAACCAACTGTACTGTACATATGTATGCCTACACACATATGCATGCACACATATCTTACTTTGTCAAGTAATATAATAGAGATTCCTTTAGAAATTTGGTCACTAATTGTACAAGTTCTCAAAATATGCTGAAATTTTAAATAAAGAAGTATGATCCAGACATAACAAGTTCTAACACAGAGACTCCTTTATGAGATGAAATATTTCTTGGTTCATTTTCCAGATGTCTAATGCATTTCTATGATCCTACATATGTTATATAGCATAAATAAAGATTCAGATGGGTAAAGTATAGCTGAGTATAGATGAGTAAATTAATACAAAATATGGGGAAAAAGTGTTTCATTTTGTTGTATTATGATAGAAACTAACATGCTATGCTGTTTACAGAATTTGGAGTCAAATTCTGAAATTTTTTTTGTCATAGTATATTATTGGGAGAGGAGAAGAAAACCTTGGATAATTGTAATATCAAAATGTCATAAAACATGGACTCTAACCTAAGAATTAGTTTTGTCCATGAGCTTTCAGGTCCACATCATTTGCTGATTTTCCTTTACTTTTCAAATCATATGTTAAAGGTACAGACTTAAATTGCATCATTAAATCACATTTTTCTATTATATGTCAGTTACCTATTGAGAACATATGTTATCTCTACACACTTATGCTGACTCTCAAGTCATATAATATAAGCTTAATACACTAAGCAAATAGAGAAATAAAAATGTCAACATGGGCTGGCAGAAAATAAAATTTCATCAGAATGGTATTAAAAACATTTAAAAATTAAAACAAAATTTACAATGATGTAATAACAAATCCACAGATTTCTTGGCCATAAAGGGCTATCCTAAAGCGTACTGTGGACTGGCAACTTATTTCCCTTACTATGAATTCACTTTTTATCTCTGTTTGATCTACACAGTTAGAGTAACTTACACCAAATTTGTGTTCAACTCAACTGATGCTTATTAAGTGGTAGACAGTTATGAATTGAATTTTTAATAAAAAAAAACATGTCATAAAGGTTTAATAACCAGAATCCACAGAGAACTCAGCATATAAGCAAGAAAAGAATAAGTGATCCCATCGCAGGCTGGGCATGGGACTTGAACAGAAACTTCTCTGAAGAAGACAGGTGCACGGCCTATAGACATATGAAAAAATGCTCATCATCCTGAATCATCAGAGAAATACAAATCAAAACTACTTTGAGATATCATCTAACTCGAGTAAGATTAGCCCGTATCACAAAATCCCAAGACCAGAGATGTTGCCGTGGATGTGGAGAAAAGGGAACACTTCTACACTGCTGGTGGGAATGCAAATTAATACATTCCTTTTGGAAAGATGTTTGGAGAACACTTAGAGATCTAAAAATAGACCTGCCATTCAATCCTATAATTCCTCTACTAGGTATATACCCAGAAGACCAGAAATCACAACATAACAAAGATATTTGTACCAGAATGTTTATTGCAGCCCAATTCATAATTGCTAAGTCATGGAAAAAGCCCAAGTGCCCATCGATCCACGAATGGATTAATAAATTGTGGTATATGTACACCATGGAATATTATGCAGCCTTAAAAAAAGATGGAGACTTTACCTCTTTCATGTTTACATGGATGGAGCCGGAACATATTCTTCTTAGTAAAGTATCTCAAGAATGGAAGAAAAAGTATCCAATGTACTCAGCCCTACTATGAAACTGATTTATGGCTTTCATATGAAAGCTATAACCCAGTTATAACCTAAGAATATGGGGAAGGGGAGAGGGATGGGGGAGGATGGGCAGAGGGAAGGTGATTGGTGGGTTTACACCTATGGTGCATCTTTCAAGGGTACATATGAAACTTATTAAATGTAGAATGTAAATGTCTTACCACAATAACTAAGAAAATGCCAGGAAGGCTATGTTAACTAATGTGATGAAAATATGTCAAATGGCATATAAAACCAGTGTATGGTGCCCCATGATCGCATTAATGTACACAGCCATGATTTAATAAAAAAAAATAATAGGGGGCAATGCCTGTGGCTCAGTGAGTAGGGCGCCGGTCCCATATGCTGAGGGTGGTGGGTTCAAACCCAGCCCCCTCCAAACTGCAACAAAAATATAGCTGGGTGTTGTGGCAGGCACCTGTAGTCCCAACTGCTTGGGAGACTGAGGCAAGAGAATCGTGTAAGCCCAAGAGTTAGAGGTTGCTGTGAGTCGTGTGAAGTCATGGCACTCTACCCAAGGGCGGTACCGTGAGACTGTCTCTACAAAAAATAAAAAATAAAAATAAAAAAAATAAAAAAATAATAAAAAGTCATTTTTTTTATACAAGAGATCTAGTACTTGAAATAGTTTTGCTGTTAACTGTGAGAAGGTGCACATCTGTGCTATTCTTTTATCCTTTAGCCTTTCACTTCCCCTTCCATTTATTTTCTTATATACACCCACTCCCGTACGTTAACAGTATTTTAATAGTTTGTTGGAAGAGATTTTTTTTTAAAGCCAATAACAATAATAATAAGGTATTGCTAAATGACAGTAAACGAATGTTCTATTTTATGCTGAATCATATGCACAATAGTTTTACTCTGTAAACACTGAGACACAAACTAGTGCTGAAGAAATGTTTCGGCCTTTGGGGTGGATAAAAACCCATTGTGTCAATTATATTGTTCACTTTTTTCATAATAGCCCAAGAAATAATTTAATGCTGGCCCTTTTTTTATGTGATATTTTCTGAGAATGTGTTACATATGCAAATAAATAAATGTACACTGTTGGTATTTGGTAGGAAAATGAAAAAGATAAAAATAACTTGGAATCACGAAATTCACATCATTCCTTCAAAAATGATATGAAAAAAGTTATTATTCTTTTCATCATACCAAATTTTATTCTCCCAGCCAAGTCACGAAATCAGTTTTTCTCCTATTGCAACATGTCCCGAATGGAAGAGAGCATCTGCATACCAGACCTTCACGACGAGATGAGAACACCACAGATCATTTCCAGTTAAGATTCTCAGGGAAATTAACTACACAGAATGGAATTCTCTACATCAGAATGTTCATAATATGAAAGCAAAAACTGCTTTGACCAGAAACTAAGTTTCTAGTATTTCAGAAGTTTTTTTTAACAAAAACAAAGCTGCTTTCGAATCCTGTGATCTGCTCAATTCCTCGGCTATTTTGTAGAAAACTATGATTCATTAATTCAATGAACAGGGTATGTAACCTTTATTTAAGCATATATCTTTGATGTAGCCAAAATGGTCCCTTTTCTGAGGCGTGGGCTATCATTGTGATTTTGTATTCACTTTATATTTATACATTTATAACATACTATAGATTCACCGAGTAAGTTTTTAACTGGGAAAATTCATCACCAACACACAAACACACAACTGTATTCTTTAGTAAAATACCAATTGCACAGAGAAAAGACAGTGCATCATTTAAGCTTCAAATTCAGAGTTAACAGTAACAAGAGGCTGATTTAGTAATAACTGGATAATCAGAACCTACATTGGTGTTTTATAAAAAGTCTTAGTTTACCAACTCCAGGAAGTTCTAGACTACTCTCAACAGTAATTCCTCAGGATAATCTATAATCTGATCAAGGGCCCACACCACACTGGTTCCACTTGGAAAAATTTCTGTCTGCTAAATCTACACAGTTGAAACTAAGAAGAAAAACTGAAAGACGCTGAAAAACATATAATCCCAACTTAAAGTGTTTGAAACGAAAGACCAGGAACAAAAGACAAATTTATAAGTACTCAAGAATGTCATTTCTTAATGCGTATTCCCCAGCCAATAAAATGAGAACGAAAATCCCAGTTGATCTGAATAGTACAGGCACTTTATAATGCCATTATGGGAAATAAATGGAACTATCTTAGACAGTAAAGAAATACCGTGGAAAAAGTCTCTGGAAAGTGTTTTAAGAAGAAATGGAAATGCTGCGCTAATCTTTGCTACATTTCTAACTCATGCATTATGCCTTACTAACAAACACATTTACCCATCGTGCAACATAAATGCTATCGATCTTTGAATATGAAAATTATTGTTTCTATTTTAAAAATGATTTTGAAAATCTTTTGAGAATTGCTTTGATAGGTAGTGATTTGGGCCATATTGATAATACTGTATATAGGACAGTATATTGATTTTCCTTTTCCCTCATTAAAGATAAGATAGCTATTTACTGTACCTCAATGCTGTTTAATCTTACTTCTAAGACATATCTAATAATGAAATTATTTTAATTATTTAATTATTAAATATTTTAATTTTCTCTCATTAAAGATAGGATAGCTATTTACTGTATCTCAATGCTAATTAATTTTACTTCTAAAACATACCTAATAATGAAATCCAAAATCAGACCTTATTCATTCATTCTAATTTCAAGAGTATAAATATATTCTGGGCATGGTTGCTCACACCTGTGATGCTAGTACTTTGGAGGACTGAGGAGGGAAGACTGCTTTGAGGCCAGGACTTCAAGACCAGTCTGAGCAAGAGAGGCCCCATTTATAAAAAATAGAAAAATTAGCCGGTTGTGGCGGCACATGCCTGTAGTTCCAGCTACTCAGGAGACTTAGATAGAACAATAACGCAAACCCATGAGTTTGAGGTTGCAGTGGGCTATGATAAAAAAATAAAAATTACAGGGCAGGGCCTGTGACTCAAGGAGTGGGGCACTGGCCCCATATACTAGAGGTGGCAGGTTCAAACCTGATCCTGGCTAAAAACTGCCAAAACAAAAAAAGTACAATTAACACTGTATTTTTTTAACCTAGTCTGTATTATAAAAAAAGTGGCCTGGATCTTGCAAGTTAAATTTAAATATATATTTTAACATTAAAATTTCTGAAATTTGTTTTTCAGTTTATAACCAGTGATTTAGTAGCAGCCATCCAATGAATCTAAATTGAATTTCATTAAGCAACACCAAGTCATTACAAAATTAAGACTTTCACAACCTGCATTTTAGTAAGAACATATATAGTTTGAAATGTCTGTGACTGTTTTTCTAATAAGGTAAGTTTTGTAACTGCTAGAAAATTTAACTATAAAAGGATTTCTATTGGGTTCTTTAGTGAAATTGCTTTACTTATTTTTGAATTGTCCTTCATTTCAATCAAAATAACATAATTAAATATTATGAATAATGCTTTTTAAATGATCAAAAATTTAGTTTTGATAAGACTGCACCATGATATTTAAGTTTTTCACTAATTTGAACATAAGTTAGGTTTTGAAATTTTAGTTATGGATAATGTGCTGAAAGTTTTAAAATGTTGCTATAACATTTTATGACCACACAGCAATAGCCACAATTTTGATTAAGTCTGAGAATCACACATGGTAAGTTACCTAGTCCCTTTTTCTGTAATCTGGTGCTTTTCAACCTTCCTAATTCCGTGGCCCTTTAATATAGCTCCTGTGGGTCACAACCCACAGGTTGAGAACCACTGCTCATGTTGACAATTTATAAACAGAAAATTTCAGAATTCTTACTTTGCTAGATTTGGAAGGTATTGCACTAGAAGAGATTGTAGTTGCAAGAGTATAGAATTTTTTTTTTTTTCTTTTTACTTACCCAAATTTACTAGGAGATGTCAAGAAGATTCTAGAATAAAAAGTTTATCACACATGCAGGTTACGTTTAAAGATGAGTTTAGAATACAGAGCTTACCATGCATTATTTAAATGTACAGCTATGTCATTTTAAAGACTATTAAGCATTCAAATTTTAATTTGATTTTCTATATTTTCTTGTTTCACTTGAGTACTTGAGTGTTTTACAACTTCATGTGATTATAAATTTTATCATGAAAATTTTTTTTAATGGACTTTGCTGACCTATATAAACATATAACTTTTACTATAAAACTATGATAAGTCAGAAGGAAAACAAGGTAAGAATGAGGTGAGCAATTTGTCATCTATTCAACAGCAATGAAATAAAATTGTTCAAAACAAAATTGGACTAGGTTTTCTTCATCCTTTCCTACATCCAATGTAATTCACCATCAATTTTTGAAACATGAGATATGCAAATGTGTAGTCTCTAGTTTTAAGGATGGAAGAAATGGATGGAAAGTAGGTAAAACAAAAACAGTTGTCACTGTACATAAAAATGTTAGGAAAGACAAAACAAGTTTTATGATAGCGTTAAGTCACTCTATGTAGGATTAGCCAGATATACATATGGTAGAAAAGACAAATGACTTTAAAAAACAGGAAACCTTTTTACAACCAATATAACTTATTACAGGAAAGTTAATTAGGAAGAAAATTATTTAATTATCACATACAGAATACAGTAGATGTACAAGAGCAAATCAATGTAATTTCTTTCTTAGGAGGGTGGCCAAGCCACAGTGGAAGGAAGAAAGTGTGAGATCTCCAGTCTCCTGCAGAAAACTTCGGAGATCTGACTGGAACCAAAATTTATTGTTTCCATAAAAGGTGGGTTCAATTAATTTTATAAACTTCTTAGAAGTCCTGTTCTGATTTTTGAGTGGCTTATAATTAATTGACTTTCAAAGGCTGGTGTTAACTACTGCTAATTGGTTCCTGGTGGATATCACAAACTAGGAAGAAAACAAGCAAGCTAATCAGGAGCTTTTGAAGTCTGGAACGACTAGATTTGGGGGAGAAATAAACCATTTTCACAATTTCCAACATAGTCACCAAGGGGAACCACAATGGCTGGGTTCCACTGCACATTTTGATCCACACAAAAAGGTAACTAAACCAAGAACATGTTTTCATGAAGTGCTGAGTTTGTTTTTAATGGATTTGCAGAACTTTTATGGCCCGTAAGATTTATATTGAACACAAGAAGTGATACAAAGTAGAAACTGGCATTTATGATTGCCCAAACAATGGCGAGGAACCCTAAAACCAAAAGAACAAACCAAGATAAAAATAGAAAGCTATGACATAGAAGAAATTCTACTACTACAGCGATGGAGCTATGCATGTAATACTACATACAAATAAATGTATCTTTCTGGAGCATGGGAGTTAGATCTTTTAAATATGAAGAAATATTCTTTTGAAAGAAAATTAGTGAATAGGTACCATTATGGAGAAGGAGTAATATAAAATGCGAGTCAGGAAGGGTTCTTCATTACTATTGATGCCATGCTAATAGTGAATCTCATGACAGAGAGGAGAAACTTAAGCTTCTGGAAAAGTCCATTGAACAATAACAGACCAACAAAACTTCCTATTGCTAATTCATGTAAATATAAATTATAACATGAAAAGAGAGAAGTATTGGGGGAGAGACCTCAGAGATTAACTGGGGGACATTGTACAGATGGTAATGTTCTTTTAATTTCAATGATTTTCTTTCTTTTTTTTTATTGTTGGGGATTCATTGAGGCTACAATAAGCCAGGTTACACTGATTGCATTTGTTTGGTAAAGTCCCTCTTGTAATCATGTCATTCCCCCAGAAGGTGTAAGCACACACCAAGGCCCTACCCCTCTCCCTCCTTCCCTCTCTTTTTCCTTCCCCCCCCCCCCGATGACCTTAATTGTCATTAATTGTCCTCATATCAAAATTGAGTACATAGGATTCATGCTTCTCCATTCTTGTGATGCTTTACTAAGAATAATGCCTTCCACTTCGATCCAGGTTAATACGAAGGATGTAAAGTCTCCATTTTTTTTAATAGCTGAATAGTTACCCGTCAGTGCTTTATGGTGGGACTGCAAACTAGTACAACCTTTCTGGAAGGAAGTATGGAGAAACCTCAAAGCACTCAAGCTAGACCTCCCATTTGATCCTGTAATCCCATTACTGGGCATCTACCCAGAAGGAAAAAAATCCTTTTATCATAAGGACACTTGTACTAGACTGTTTATTGCAGCTCAATTTACAATCGCCAAAATGTGGAAACAGCCTAAATGCCCACCAACCCAGGAATGGATTAATTTCAATGATTCTCATCCTGAGAATCCTAGAAGAAGGAACTAAAAGATGAACATGACTCTATTCTATTGTAGTTTTATGAGTTCTTGAAAATAAATTTCAATTGTTTTTGTTTTTTCTTTTAAAATTATTCTAAGCACAGCTTTTAACGTTCATATACTTTTGCAAAGTATTATATATTTAGTGGTTAAGAAAGAGAGGTCTGAATACAATATTTCTGAGATAAACAATCCTCTTTCTCTGCTAAATAATTGGATAACCCTTAATAAGTTACCTAATCTTTCTAAAACTCAGCATCTTTATAAAGTAGCACACACCATAAACACCATCACAGTGGTGTTACTTATAATTAATGGAAGTAATTCTCCATTTCGACCATGTAATAAATATTCAAGAAATTTTAATTTTATTATCACTTAAGGGTTTTTATAGGATTATCAACAATATTGAAAGACAGTTCTGAAAACTTATTCTAAAATTGTCAAAGGGATCCAGGACACCATTTGACAGAGTTGTAGAACAATGGATGATGATGACCAAGGGCAAATGTGTCCCTACAAAAATCACTGTTATTGACCTTTACATTCTTATCCTTCAGTTTTCACTTCATGGTAAACTTGACACTGTTGAAGTTTCATTCAGATAGCCCAGAACATATTTATAACAGAATTCTGTTAATTATTAGTGTTTAAATAAGGACACGGAACTGTAATATTTTCCTTGGTAATTGTGTTTCCATTTGTCTGTTGACTATAAGATCCACTTGTTTCAAAATAGCACAATAAAAAGTAAATGCAATTCAGACAACAAACAAAGTAATAATCATAGTACGTGAACTGGACTATGGGCTACTAGAGAGTAGAACTGAGTCAGCTCTGTCTAAAGCCCAGCTCCCCTGTGCCTACACAAAAATCAATGTTCATTCATTAGTCTAGTAGGGAAACATGTTGCAGATCTAATAAATGAGGAAAAAATGGGAACTCTACAAAGTAAACAGCATTAGGGGAGTATACCACTGAGCAACCAGCTAGAGGAAGGAAATGAATGATGTGTCCTGACACAGATCACCAAGCAGTCTCAGAAGGCAAAGTAGCAAAAGGGGAGTCAGCCGATGGACATCTGTTGAAATTCTCTTTCAGCAAAATCACTTCATCTGACAAATTCCTGACACACCTTATTGAGAATTCCATCCATCAAAAATAAAGGAAATGCATTATTTGGGAAATGGCTATTCTGGACCTAATTCTAAGTAACAAAGAATTGATTTATTAAGTGAGAGAAACAGGAATCCTGGGAGAAAACATGTCAGTGGCCAAAATTTCCATCATAGTTTAGGAGAGAGAGACTGGATTGTCACTGTTTTCACTACTGGCCATTTGGAAATACATACCAGCATGTCTTTGTTCCCAAAGGCAATCTCTGATAATTTTTTGGTGTGCTCTTTCAGTTTCTTTTCCCAGTCTTAAGAAAAAAGTTTTAATAATTTTATTTAGATTTATATCCATCTTTAGGATGTCTATACATAATTAATTATAACATACAGAGGATGCCAAAAAATGTACACACATTTTAAGGAAGAAAAAACTGTATTCAATTTGTAATACTCAAATCAGGTTGGACTTCTGCAATTACAAGAGATATTCAGTGTGACTTGTAATCATCTTTTGTTATCAGTATATATTGAGTGTTACAGTTTTTAATACAGTTTTTTCCTTTCTTAAAATGTGTATACATTTTGGGGGCACCATCTATATGAAGTCATATCTTTGTATTTAGTTTTATAATATAAATATGTTCATATTTAATTACGTGTGATTGACCAAATTTGCATGCTATAGTGCAGCACATTTTATAGTTAAGAGAACATTGTAATTGTCACTTTCACACCCTTTTCTCATCTTATTTACAGAGCAACCATGCTGTTCTTGTGACATTGTGATTAATCTCAGCTCCTGATACGGCGCTGACTGGTCTAGGTCCATGGAAGCCCTAAGCTTCCATAAGAAATTTCCAGGGGCTCTGTGAGGTCAAAATTACTTTCAAAACAATAATAAGATATCACATACTTCTTCCACTCTCATTCTCTGGCGAGTGTACAGTGCAGTTTCCCAGAGGCTACAGAAGGTGCTGTCACCACAGATTGAAAGCAGATGTAGGTCTGAGAACCCATCTATTAAGCCAGATGTTACAGAGATGTTCAAAAATACAAAACAATGCTACTTTCTCACTAATTTGTCTTAGTTTTTAAAATATATTTTTATTCAAATCTATTTACATTAATAGGTGATTATTAGTTTTAAAATGAAGTATTAAACACATACTATAAAATACCCGTTTTAATATCCATCACAGTAAATATTAATAGATATAAACAAAACCTTCTATGGTGCTGAATCATTTTTAAGGTTATAATAAGATCCTGAAGTCAATACGTTTATATATGAATATATTCCTTTGTCATATTTCCTGAAAATAATTTTTCTTAATTTGTAGTTTGCAGTTCAACATTAAAGTTAAAAAAGGCAAAAATACAAATTTTTTTCCAATAAAACTTTTAATTTTGTGTTATTAATCATTTACTTCTTTCTTTACAATTTCATTTTGTTATTCAAACTTAGAAAGCCATCACCCTTTTGGATTGTATTAAATTTTTCTTAATGTGCTAATCTTTTAAATTATTTATGTTTAAATATTTCAGCCACAAAAAACATATTGTTATGTGGCATAATAAACTTTGTATCACCCAAAATGTGTTTTGTTGTGTGCTGTTCTAAGAACACAAGTATTTATCATTATTCTATACAGCAAAAACATGTTCTGTATTTCTATACTGTTAATTTTTAAAAATAATAATTATGGATCAGAGGCAAAATTTATTATTATAAGAGAAAAGATAATCAAGACTAACTTCTTGGACTAAAAGGAATTAGTAAACGCAGGAAATTCTCAGGTCAGGTAGGCCTTGGGAACACAGAGACGGAATATGAGGGAAAAGAGAACAAGGAAAAAGAGGTGGAACTGTAGCATTGTTTGCATTCTTTTAACCACAAGAATGAGGGCAGTTAAAAATGCAGCAAGCGTTTTGAGCAAATAGAGTTACAATTTTCGATCAAAGCTGCATGGTGCATTAACCCTACTCCCAGCTGCCCAGGAACAGGTTCCGCCTTGCCATTACCTTGAGGTTATGGCATAAGAAAATGAATAAAAACCACAAACAATAACTAGGAATAGTGACACAGGAGACAGAGTCAGTTCAATCCTGGGGGGAGTCTGAGGGGTGTGTGTGGGGAGCTTTCCATAGGAGATAAAGGACATCACGACAAGGAGGAGCATGTACTGAAGCCCATATCCTGGGGAGAACCTTACCTTACCCAGGTCACCTAAACATTCATGTTTGAAAAGGAAGTCCACATTTATTAAGAGTTTGGAACCATGAAAAGATCCTTTTTGGTGCCTTTATAGTTCAAATATGGTTCCGGGTATGGCATTGGTTTGTAGTCTCTGCATTTATCATGAACATTTCATGCTTGAACTAGAGCCTGAAAGTGTTTACATAACTTACTCAACTCCACAGAGCTTCATAAGGGGTAAATCCAGATTCGACCCCCCCATCCCTTAGTTTACAAAAAATAATTTTCTAAAGCAGTTCCTTACGTTTGTGAAGACTCTTCTTTTCCAAACTAAATTTGGCTGTACTGCCTACTGTATTGTTAATACTTACTCACTGATGTGCATATTGTTTATATTACTACCCAAATTTTAACATGCTGGCTTCTAGTTATTCCTTATTACTTCTCATATTTTTTTATAATCTCATTTTTTTCCTACAACAACTTCAAAACAATTCTGTTGTTAGTTTTAAGTGAATTTATACATTTAGCATATTTCTATTTACAAACAAATCCAGACACTACTCTTATATTGAGAACAGTAAGAATACCACGGATATTTCTCTAAGAAAGTAATAATTATAGGACACTGTGAATAGATAGTACATCTATATTCAGTTACATATGTTTAGCTCATAACTGGAACATTTAACTCGGGTAAGATAAAATTGTAACGTTTAAATTGTCATAATTTACATTTGAGCAATCATAACATATTAAAATGGTAAATTATGATATGATTGATATTAACTTACTAAAACAATAAATAACTCCTCTTTATTAATCTGATGTAATCAATTGTGTTTCTTAGCAAACCACTATTAGAGAAAACGTATCTTTGCTGTCCAATTCTCACTTCATCCTGTATGACTCTCCAGGATGTCACGCTTTAACCTCAATCAAGCACGAACAGGGAACACATATTCATCCTGCCTCACTAGATGAACAGTCCAAGGCAGAATTACTTTAGTAATTCCAAGACATTCACTTGTTTCATCCATAAACAACACCTGAGAAAAGGCCTTTCCATGCAATAAAAAACCATATGTCATTTTCAGAGACATTTTAAAGGGATAGGGATGCTATCCAGAAAATTATTATGTCAAAACTAATGATTTAAAAAGGATAATTCAAATTTAGTTACGTGATTATGCAGGATTTTTAATTGTGTTCTTAATTATTCTATAGGCAGAAACCTGAGAATTTGTTCCAGCATTAAATGTTCTAAAAAAATTATATACACTGTAACACATTTAATCAGCAAAAAAAAAAAATCGGTTTTGTAACAAACTGAGTTTCTGATAGTTTAAGCAACTTGTTAAGGGTCTTGGCAATGCCTCTATGAAATAAGCCTCTGAATCTACTAATCATATTTTCCTCCACTTCTCCTCATTTGACCATATCTTCCCAGGGCGGAGAAAGCAATAAACAGCAAAACCTATCTTGGAACTGGGGGTAGAGAGGAAGAAAGAAGGACATGTTCTAATAAGACCTCTGTAGGTTACATGTAGAAAACCCATAGATTTATTTATTATGGTTAATTTGGAATAACAAGAATACTTCTATCAATTATGGACATATCTCTATAATTATTATGGACATATCTCTATAATTTTGGATATTTATAATTTTGGATTAATATTCCATCTGAAATAGAGGAGACAATAAATGCTATTTGATTTAATTCAGGTTATGTGCAATGGCCTTTATAGGAAATGTTTTTAAAGTTTACCTGTGACTCTTCCAAAATAATCTACATGTTATTGTTTATGTATACACTTAAAAACCAAAGCATCTTCTTTTAAAAAAAGTAACTGACAAACCATACTTTTACCAAGAATTCCTCTGGATATTTAAAAGACAGATTTGTTACAGATGATCAGAAGACAGGGTGATCTAGTCTAGCTATGTGCAGCTGCTCTAGTTATTTCAGAGAACAAAGATTGCATGTATGTTGAGGCTTACCAAGAATTTAAGATTTTCATAGGACCTATGAGTGAAAAACAATATTCCAGAAAAGTATAATGGAAGAAGACATATTGGTAAGAAAGATATACATTTGGAATAATGCATGTACCTGTACACACGTAGGTAGAGAATAGAGGCTAAAATGAAAGCGAAAAACCTCAAAGAGTAAGCTAAAGAGTCTGTACTTGGTTTGATGGTGAACACCAAAATTTTCCTTAGCAAAATCGACAATTTCATTTATTTAAATGAATCTTTAAGAAATTTAGGTTTATAAAATATTGGACTTTCTAAGTAACACATTCAATAAATACATAATTTTATACATGCTCTATGCTGAGCACTAAAAACAGAAACATAACTAAGATGGAGTTAATGTTCCCAAGGACACTGTGGTTTGAGTTAATAAGCACAAGAAATTAAACTTGTAAAATAATTAATCTTATAGATAAAAATCTATAATATTATAAAATATTTATAAATCTCATAAGGACTATTATTCTTTACATCTTTGAAAATAGTATGAAAATTTATCTATCATAATATTAGTGAATCTTGTTCTCCAAAACATAGAGCTTCTAACAAGGACCCAGTAACATTCTTATGGAACGTAAACCTTTTATTGTATGCAACCCAGGAGAAAGTGACCTACATGTTAAAATCGTTTATGGAGATATGTCATTATGATCTGTAGATAATTTGTTATTAAAGCATATTAATTATCTTTGCAATGAGGGTTATAAGAATAGAGATAATTTTAAAACCAAAGAAGTTACTTTTTATGCAGGAATTAAAATCACATCAGTATGTCAGAATTTTGACTTTGGTTTATAAATTTTGTTATTAGCTTTATTACATACCATACATATAGTATATGTATTGTATATACATATATGCATACTGGCTATATAATAACCAATGTAAGATAAATTTAAAGAAAAAATCGAATAAAAAATCTAAATGTTTCTAAAGATAATTAACAAATTTTGTCCTTTATATACTTATATGCCAAATTACATACAAATAATACATATAAATTCACCTTACCCTGATTATTATATGGCTTATGTGTACACATATATATCAAATGTATGTACCTATATATGCCCACTATATGTATCCAGCATACACAAACATGTACACACACATATATACACACATGTTTATAGTGATTTTATAATAACAAAGGTAAGATAAATTTTTATATAGTATACATATATAATTTTATATAAATTTTTATATAAAAATATATATCTTATCCCTTTCACACATTTGTATTTGTGTATATACAAATATATATGTATTTTTGTGTACACAGTGACTGATACATCTATGATGTATCTTAGTGTAGATTCTCTTTCCAATATATATCCATCCTTGAAATTGTAGATATCACTGGAGTACAATGTTAATTCATCTCATTGCCTATTAAAATATTGGTATTTTCACTGAAAACAATAAATCTACTTTGCCACAATTGAGTGCCAATGAAACAGTTCATCCCCAATAACACAGGGATGGACCCGTAAAGCATGCAAACATATATTTGAGTCCAGGCAAAACTTCACGCCAACTTAGAGCCAGACATTTCACAAGTTTAGTATGTCTTGCAGATTTTTTAAAAATATGTATTTTCATATCCTGTGTTCAGTATAGACTCATTTCTGGGGGATTTTCACCAAATCTGCCTTAACATCTTTCTTTGGAACCAAGTGGAAGAATTATTTTTAGTCATTCCAGGAGTTAATAATGTGTGGTAAGAGTGACTTTTGGTATTTTTGTGCTTTGGTCCTAAGTTTCACAGCCTCAAAGTGAGAAGAACAAAGACAATAAGACTCATAATAATACTTATCATTACTTCATGAGGAGAAACCGAGATGCAAAATGTTCACGAGACTTGCCAAGTCTCATAAAATGGGGCAAATGAAGAGCCTAGTCTTTAGCTGCTTATATCAAGCAGTCTTGTTAAGATCTCAATTCTGCAGACTAGAAGTAACAATTAAGCATGTTTCTAATTTAGTTGTTGAAAATGTTAATTTATTTGTTCAAAATAGATTGAGCACCTAGTGTATGACAGGTGGTAACCTAGATGCTGTGGATAAAATGATAAACAAAATAAGAACTCTCACCATTTTTCCAAGTAGCATCAAATAATAACCAAATGACCAAATAGATGTGCAATAAAATGCCACTTAATGTGAGTAAGAGAACAAAGAAGACTGAGTGAATATTGAACGTTGAGGGTGCATTTCCTTTGGGCTGGTTAAGCACAGCTTCTCTAAAGGTATGGCGATGTGTGATGAGCAGTGAAGGATGATCAGTGCTGATATCTGTGTAGAAATGTTCTTGTTATGTTCAAGGATCAGCAAGGAGAGGGTGATTTTCAGGTGCAGTGAACAGCAGCAGGTAGTAGTAAGTAATAGTCCAGGTCAAAACATTGAGGTTACAGGAAGGAGTTTGGATTGTATCCTTAAACTGTGAAAGGGTAACATTACAGTGTTTGGACAAGGAAATTAAATTATCAATTGACATTTTAAAAAATGATCATTCCAGTTGCAGTGAAGATAACAAAGTACAGAAGAAAGAGAGAAAGCAGAAAACGTGGTTTCAGTAAGACATGATGGCTGCTTGGCAGAAAAATGAGACATAGAATGAGAAGTAGAAATATTGAGAAATGGCACTTCATGTTTATATACAATAGATAGTTATATGTCAGCACCAACGATTAGTATTTCAAAAGCAAAGAGCTTTTTCTTGAGTTCCCACTATTGAGGGAGTGGGAGTATGATGTACACTCATGGTTAGAAGAAATTATAGCACTTCCTCTCATAATAATATACTATTATTTTTCATTTTCCATAGTGGGGTATATGTACACATGCCAAAAAGAATGACAATACGAGATAATGCAGAGAACATAGAAATTTGTAATTTATAATTTAATAGCTTTTTTAATACTCACTAATCAATTATATTGTTACTTTGTTATCAAAAGAAAATTTTATTACTGATAAAATTAGTACATTAAATTAATTAATGATTTTCTGTGAATGCAAATAGTAACACAGATATTCCTTTTTCAGATGATTGTGGGACAATCGTGGCCTGGGACGATCCAGAAATGCTGGGAGACAGAGGTGGACCTGTTGTTATGTAAAGGAAACCATCCCAGGTAGAAAAGGAAGCTGCAAAAATGAAGGTGAGGATGTTGACTGGCTACAAAATTGTGGATGGCATGAATTTGTTAGCCTAAGTGAAGCACAAAATCTTACTGGATGTAAGTAGAAGATAACTTCAATGAGGTAGGATGTGGCCTGATTCTTGAGAATGAACAATGGCAATTTTTAATCTCAGTAGGAATGGCAATCTTATAAACTAGTAACTTACCATGCAGACATAGGAAGACATTGCTAGTTTTAAGTATAAGCATGAACTGATGAAAGTTTTGTTTAAAAGTGTCTGAGAATTAAATGTGATAATATAGTGAAGTACAATTCATAAACTTTGTCCACGCACTGGAACCTGCATGTTTCATAGTTCTAGAAACCCATTCGGGAATAAGGACTATGTGTACACACAGCCAATATCATCTTAATTTTAATGTGTAAGTCTCCCCCCTAAAATTTTACAGATAGCTCCTAAAATACAAAATATCTATGATAATCATAAATAAATTATAGTTTTTAGTAGCAGTTAGGATAGCTAGCCTTTAAATAAAATTTAAAAGAAAATTAAAAAGAAAAACTTGGTTGCTCTGTTGAATTTCAAACTTTACCTATGTCAAACCTAGTTTTTCTTATTTAATTCTCTATTTCAGTTTGTAAACATTTTCCCTTTCAAGGCATTTAATATACATTATTTTGTTCAGACCTCAAAAATACCTCTACAATATACATTTTTTTTTTTTTTTTTTGCAGTTTTTGGCCAGGGCTGGGTTTGAACCCACCACCTCTGGTATATGGGGCCAGTGCCCTACTCCTTTGAGCCACAGGTGCCACCCTACAATATACATTTTTATTCTCATTTCATAGGAGATGAAACAAATTAAAAGAAATGAACCTACAGGATATGGTGTTCCTAAGTGACAAAAGATGAGGATATTTACAAAGATTATTATATAAACCACAAGCTAATATAGTATGATTCCAAGCAGAAATAAGCTTCTAAACTCCCCCAATTTCTCTGGTTAACAGCAGCTATGGATGATTCTACCTAACCATATAGAAGGTAAGGATAGATGAACATAGAAAAACCAAATAGGTGATAGGTAAATAATGTGAGGTGGGACAATTAAGTTCACAAACTTGTCTAGAAAAAGTGCTATATACTTCATTGCTGAACATCACTATGGCAATCATGAAAGTACCCCTCCTGGGAAACCATAGGATGCCAGTGCCTGGTCTGTTCTTCAAAGTGCTTTTTCTAAAATGAGTTTGAAAATTTAATTTTTTGACCATATACATATACCTACCTTGTATGTACATAGAGGTTATATGTGCATATACATGTATATTTTGTTATACACACATGCACATATGGTACAGAAAGGCATACACACACATCAATGTATATAGGAGTCTCCGTTCTGCAATTTTCACAGGAGAGCCATGTGCAGATCATGTAAGTAATTACTGGCAGAGGCTGCGCAGTAATACTTTGTCCTTTTATTATCTTATTCCTTTAGAAACTTGTTGCAGAATCAGATATGCACAAGCATGTTGATGGTTACTACCCAATAACGTATAACATGTCTCAGAGACTTATCTACATTATGTGGTATGGAATAGTAGACAGATGAGGCATTTAAGACAAATGGAATTTGAATAGTTATCTTTTTTTTTTTTTTTTTTTTTGTAGAGACAGAGTCTCACTGTACCGCCCTCGGGTAGAGTGCCGTGGCGTCACACGGCTCACAGCAACCTCTAACTCTTGGGCTTAAGCGATTCTCTTGCCTCAGCCTCCCAAGCAGCTGGGACTACAGGCACCCGCCACAACGCCTGGCTATTTTTTGTTGCAGTTTGGCCGGGGCTGGGTTTAAACCCGCCACCCTCGGCATATGGGGCCGGTGCCCTACTCACTGAGCCACAGGCGCCGCCCATGAATAGTTATCTTAATATACATAACTGGTAATCACCTTTAGTTTTTACAGTGATGTAAAATACTAAAATCTTTTTAAGTAGTAATTCTTTAAAATTCTTGAATTTTTATGTGAATTGAAATGAGTATTTAGGTCTTAATAGTTCAGATCATAGTGTAAACTTATAATTAATAACAGGAAAATGTTAAGATATGCAAGTGTTTATTATAGAATCTCATTACTCAAATAGCCCAATAGGCTATGGCTTATTTTCAATGAAGTTGAAAAATAACGTTTTGTGTATGAATTTGAAAAAAAAATGAATTAAATACCTGATTGGATTTTTCACTTTGTTTTTAGATTATTATTTTGAAGACTTCAGCTGTAAGACTATAGAAATGTTAATCTCTTTACAACTATTTAGGTTTCACTTAAAATAAAATACCAAAGAATCGTATATCTTCTAGAGATAAAGGATTTTCACCTACTTACCTACTAAAGGACCTTTTCTTGATGCATAAATCCTTTTGTTACTTTAGATTGTCCCATGTGTGATGTTATAAAATATTCTTTAAAGCAAAGCAAATAATTTTATAAAATATTACTATGACTTTCAACAAAACCTAGGCTTTGTTTGTAAACTGGGTGTGTGTGTATATATATAAAGGACGCTTCTGTCCCACTGCCAGGGAGCTCTTCCATGACACCTTGGAAACATTACTGATGAATCTCAGAGGCATCGCTAGCCTCTTTGTTCTCTCATCACTTGCCACTCAGAGCACCATTATCTACTCTACTTCTTCCCAAATTGGATTCACAGACATTATTTCCACTATTTGTGTGTGCAAATTTGGCTCATGTCTTCTCACGCTCTGTTTAGGTGCCTTATCTTTTTAGATAAAATCTGCTCAACTCCTCAGCTGCTTTAGACATTTCCGACAATCTTCAATCACACTCCTGGGCTATGATTCCTGCTTCCAGTTTCCGGTTAACTCACTATGAGTGAGTAACATTCACCTTAGGTCTGCTTCCCCAACAATCAAGCTTTTTTTTTTTTTTTTTTTTTTTCCCCACAATTACTCTTAAATATTCTCAGACCTTGGCTTGGTCTCAAATGAAGGCTTGGTGTTTTGGCACAAGTTGAATTGGAATTCCGGATTCTATCGTTTTCATTCTTATCTGTCACAGCAGCCACAGATTTAGAGGCTATGGCATGAGGTTGAGTGGGTGGATATAGTGGTCACTAACTTAATGAGTCACTCCCTGAGAGGTTTTAGTGCTAAAATCTGAAACCAGAGAGACACACATGAGGCTGTCAATGAACATGAACAATGCCATTTCATGAGAAGAAAACACGGGACCAGAAAGCACAAATTCTACAGCCTTTCCTTTCTCCTTCAGGAAGTCAGAAAAGTCTGCTGCATCTCATGATCAAGTAATTAAGACTCTAGATTAATATTTTAGTTCAGCACTGAAATCCATTTGCTGGATTCAATTGATTTGGTGGTAGGCTGCATTCATAGCTCCAGTTTTCTTTCCCTTCATATCTTAATGCTTTTTATACGTGACTTTGCCATTTTTCCCATGAAAGGTAATGACTATATTTTTCCACTCCTTGGCTATGATTTGACTCATGACACTTGCTTTTGCCAACAGAACTGACCAAGAAATGTTGTCTATTTCTGCTTCTTTTCTCTTGTACTTCTGCCTTCACCATAAGATGGACATCCCTGGGATAAACCGTCAGTCCCGGAAGGACAGTAAGAAATATGTGGATTGGAGAGCACTTGCTAAGCTATCCCAGCCAAGCCCAGGATAAGTCAGTGACCCCACCCATTGTGCAGAAACTAAAGTAGCTTACATAAGATGACCCCAGCTGATGAAGGTGATGTTTACTTTAGGCCATCCAATTTCTGTTATTTTATTATTCTATATTATTTACACAATGCACTTTGAGTAACATAGTTTCTCAAATAAGTAAAGCAGTTATCTACAAGCCTGGCTACATTCCTACTTCATCATTATTATGTGACTACATTTTAAACTAAATATCTCTTAGAGAATGTCTGCAATTATTATAAAGAAAAAATAGAATCAATAACTTTTTATTATAGAACCTAATAACAGATATTCTCTTAAAAATAATATCAGCCTATACTTACCATGATCTAAATTTATATTTTTCATCACACAGTAATTTACCAGTGAAATTAATTTCCAGAATCATGCCTTTGAAGTGCTGGCAAAGCTCTAAATTTCTTTATAAATCTCCACATGCAGGCAATATATCAGAGTAGCTAAGAATAGAACTAAAATCATATAACCATGAATATAAGCCCAAATGTGCTTATATCTCAGAGGCGAATAGGCTATTTTTCCTTGGAAAAATAATTGTTTTCTGAAATAGTATTTTCTGAAAATAATGTTTTCAGGTTTTTTTGAAAAGGAAGATATTTATGATTGTGTATATATACCATATATATCGAGAGAGAACACTTTTAGTCTAGTATCTGGCAATTAAAATTAAGCATTATTATTTTCCAAGAAAGTTTAAATTACATTTATTAATGTGTTATTTATTCTTATTTTTGATTATATCTTTTAAAAACTGGAGGTCATAAATATGCTCTGAGATTGGCTTTAGAGGACTAAGACAAGGGAATCCTCAATGTTGAAGCAGGGTTCCAGCTAAAAGAGCCTCTGAGAAATAATCAGGAAGGCCTGGGCATGAGATCAGGGAATAGTAATAGATCTCAGGCAGCATCTCATGGGCAGAAGCTCAGAGGAGAAAAGCAGCGTAAGTAGAGAATGAACGTCATGCAAATGTTAACACTACATCATCATTGAGGTCAAAAGTTAACAAGAGATTTATGAAAAGTGGTACAGTAGGTACCAAGAATGTTAATATCTCCTCTGCTCCACAATTCCATTACAAGGAATTCATCCAGAGAATAACAACAGATACATGTATAGGACATTTACACAAGAATGTGTACTGCACTACTGCTAAAAATAGTGGAAATGGAAATATTCATGTTCATCAAGCATGAGATATTTAAGTAATGATAGAATATGAACAATGCACCTTTTACAATGCATGTATTAAACATTTGATAAGTGCATGTGTGTAAATATATGTGCATGTGTGTGTACATGTGCATATATGTGCCTAACAGAATGTTTAAAAGGACAGCGACAAATGTATTATAAACTGTCTCTGGTTTATATACATTTTACTTCTTTTATCATTTTTATATGTATCTACATTTATAATTAACCTGAAATAATATTTTTGGATTGTCCTGATAAGAAAAAAGTCACCATTTTTAAGGTATTTCTAAGAGTCTTTATCAAGATAGAAAGGTTACACCTGGATTCAGAAAATGGAAAAGCAAGCTTCCAATAATATATTTGGCCTAATGGATTGGTACATTTATGGGTGATGCTAGGTATATTTGGTGCGATAAACTGTTTTTAAAGCATATGACTGCTAACACATAGGAAATAAAAGATTTAACCGTGTTTGTGAGATAGATGTCATAGTCACTCTGCCATAGCATCTGCCTATGACAGATTCACATCCATTATGGCTTCCTATCTGCAATCCTCGGAAGATATGTAAAGTTTTGAAACATGCATTAATAATTTAAAGGGAAAATTTCAGGAGAAAAGTAGCATTAATGAAGGAATTAAGTGTGCCAAGTAACGGGCTACATTGTGAACAGGCTACATTTTTCACAAATGCTTCCTTGCTCATCTTCTAAATCATAATGGTATCTCATACTATCTCTATGGGACAACAGCTCACGGAAAACTTCCCAGGCTACACAGGGAGCATGGGAGCATTATTTCATTTAATCCGACTTCAACCCAGAATGGTAGCTACTCTTTTTTAAATGTTATTTTTATTAATTGATACAACAATTATACATATTTATGGGTGCAGTGTAATAATTCAATACAAGTATACTATATGTAATGACCGAATCAGAGTAATTGGTATATCTGTCACCTCAAATGTTTATCACTTAATGTTGGAACATTAAAAATACTCTTCTTAGCTACTTCAATAAACACAATAAATTGTTAACAATAGTCAGTACTCCATGCTATCAAACATGATAACTTATTTCTCCTAGGTAGCTATAATTTTAACCATTAACCAACCTCTATTCCTAGCCCCCATCTCTCTTTCCATGCTGTAGGAACTACCATTCTACTCTCTTGTTGAGACCTTTGTAAGCTCCCACATATGAGTGAGAACATGTAGTCTTTATCTTTCTGTGCTTGGGTTATTTTACTGGATATAATGCCCTTCAGGCTCATCCATGTTGCTGCGAGTGACCGGGTTTCATCCTTTGTATTACTGAAGAATATCCATGTGTAGACATACCACATTTTCTTTATCCAGTCATCCACTGATGGACACTTAGGTTGAATGTGAATAGTGCTGCAATAAATATGGCAGGGAAGATGCTATGTATCTCTATGACACGCTCATTTCCTTTGCTTTGAGGTAGATCCAGAAGTGGAATTGCTGGGCCATAAGAGAATTCTATTTTTGGATTTTGAAGACATATCCATACTATTTTCTTCAATGACTGTGCTGATTTGCATTCCACCAACAGTGTATAGAGTTCCTCATCTTCTGCATCCTCATCACGTTTTTTATTTTTTGATAATGCCATTCTATGATTTTCATTTTTATTTCTCTGATGATTAGTGATGTTTAGTATTTTTTCATATCCTTGTTGGTCATTCATATTTATTCTTTTGGGAAATATTTATTCAGAAGATTTACTCATTTTTAATGGAATTATTTGTGGTTTTTTTGCTGCTGAGGTGTTCATATACATTTTCTGAATGTTATCAAATAAATAGTTTTCAAACACTTCTTCCATTTTGCTGGCTGTATTATTTCCTTTGCTGTGCAGAAGGTTTTTAGTTTGATAGAACCCTGTTTGTTCATTTTTGCTTTGGGTCCTATGCTTTTAAGGTCTTCTTCGTAAAATCTTTGCCCAGACCAATCCCCTCAAGCATTGCCTCTATGTTTATTCTAGTAGTTTCATCATATCTTTGGGTCCTATCTTTAAGTGTTCAAGTAATTTCAAGTTGATTTTTGTATTAAATAAGAGATGAGGATATAGTTTCATTCTTCAGCTTAGGGATATCCAGTTTTTTTCACCACCATTTATGAAAGTGATTGCCCTTTTGCCAGTGAATGTTCTTGATGCCTTTTTGAAAATCAATGTCCTGTAAATACATAGATTTATTTTAGGGTTCTCTGTTTTGTTGTCTGTGTCAGTTTTTACACCAGCCTATGGCTTTGTGGTATATTTTGAAGTCAGGTAGTGTGATGCCTCCCACTTTTTTCTTTTTGCTCAGGTTTGCTTGGCTATATTGGAGTCTTTTATGGTATTTTTATTTCTACTTTGTAAATAAGTAGTAGAGGACCCGCTGAGAAGCTGGTAAACTTGACTGAGGTTGCACAACACTGAGCGGAAGTACTGGAACATGGACCTTTATAGTTTGATAGACAACAAGATTTTCTTTTTTACCACTAGTCTCTGCTACCAAATATAGAAATATAGAATTTTCTGCCAAGTGGAGATATCTCAGGTAAGTAAGGAAACATTTCCATCATTGCTTCAAAGTTCAAAACTAATAAAAAAACAATTATACTATAAATGTGACTCAACAAATGGTCTAGTGTAATTGTGTAGAGCCTCATTTTCTTTCTGGTGGATATCTTCCAGCTATCACTGATGGAAAACTATTTACCTGAGTACAGCCATGTTTCCAGTAACAGGTGGTACTGTCTTAGGAAATATAATTTATACAAGTCTCCTCCGGCTCCTCTGATCAATAACCTGTCCCACAGCCCATCCTACACCCTTACCACTGGCAAAAAAAATGTTCCTCTCCTTAGAAAATTTCAGTGATGACAATTTCAGTTTCATGCACTGGAAAAAAGGAGATAACCATAGGCAATAAGATAATTCAATTTTCCAATATTTCTGAGTAAATGGAGTTGTCATGTCAGGCTATCATTAGTTAATTTTATTAAAGCAACAAAGTTTTTTCAGTTTACAAAGAAAGAACAAATATGTATGCATGAATTTGGATGTAACAATACTTTTTTTTTTTTTTTAAGATGGAGTCCCACTTTGTTGCCCCCAGTAGTGTGCTGTGGCATCATAGCTCACAGCAACCACAACTTTTGGGCTCAAGCGACTGTCGTGCCTAAACCTCTCAAGTAGCTGGTACTACAGGTGCCCACCACAATGCCCAGCTATTTTTTTTAGAGACAAGGTTTCACTCTAGCTGGTGCTGGTCTCAAACCTGTGAACTCAGGCAATCCACCCATCTTGGCCTCCCAGAGTGCTGACATTATGGGTGTGAGCCACCATGCCCCTCCTAAAAATATCTTTTTATATAACTTACAGTAAACTCAGATAAAAAGTCAAAATATAAATGGAAAGATTATATTTGGACCTATGTTTGTTTAATTTCTTTACCCTGATGGACATGAAAATGAAAATCTATGACTACATTTTTAATCATTTGTTTTGAGATCAAATATATTGGAGGAAGGCTGAAGTATTTTTTAATAGTTAAGATTTAGTTTATAACTCAGAGTTAAATATAGTTCTATGGTTAATATCCATGATGCTTGTCTAAAACAATTGAATACATGCAGGTGAGATGAAGTATATGTTTATGGAAAAATAGTATTGTCATTAAGAAATAATATTTCACAGACTGAATTGTCTCCGTTGGTTACATTCAAGAGTGAAATGCCAAAGAACTGAGGAAACTACTCATGAAAGATTCTATTCAACTCGCACACTGCTGTAGCCTCTACCAGCATATGAACATAATTGTATCTATTTATAAGAACAAAGATTCAGTCCGAGGAAGTGGTCAGCTTCCAAAGAAATCCCCCAAATTACCAGTTTGTTCCATAATTTGAGGAATTATTCCCGATCGAAACTCAAGTAGGGGGAAAAACTAATCTTTATGCTCATCAAAATTAATAAGGGAAAACCCATCCAAATTTTCTAACCAATAAACTTCAAAGTTCTGGTGGTTTTTCATTCTCATTTTACTGCTCACAGTATTTTCCAATTAGGGACAATTTGTAACAAGTAAGGCAAAAACACTGACAGCATGACTCATGCACAATTGCTAAAAACAAATTAGATTTGTTTGGCAACTAATTTAGGGCTATTTTGATTCAAATGATAAAAATGTAAATGAAAGTTATGATTTTGGAATGAAACTGAGTTTAGCATATTGGACTTTGGAAATCATTTTTCTATGAACTACGTGGCAATATGAGAAATTCTATGGCAGGTTTTGTATGTATTCAGAATACTGAGTCCAGCAGATGTATCCAAATAAATGAGACTGACTTTCTGTAATATTTTAAAATTATTGATATTATAATAAAATATTGTAAAAATGACACAGTAAATGGAAACATAGGGATATTTCTTTGGACTTAAAACAGTTAAATGATTAATGTTGTTGCTCCAATATTTTTAGAGCATTAAGAACATACATTGCCCCAGATGCACTGGAAGACACGACAAAAGAATAGGCAGAAATCTTTCCTAAGACATATTCACAACCCAGTTTGGCAGCGTAATTAAATTGGACAAAATTTTATCATATGACAATTCAGGGTTCTATTATGTGATACGGGATACAGGAAAACTCTGAGAGTACCATTCAGAGTAGGAGAAGGTTTTATCAAATGTAAATTTACCAGTGGATGGGCAGTGGAAGGATGAGGACACTCTGATGGAGATCATGAACAAATGCAGAAAAACGAAATGGACCTGCCATGGGTAGTAGGTTTCCATTGCCACTGTGAAAAGTTGACAAGAGGTGCTTGGGAACACACACGTTTACTATTCTCAAGTTCTATAGGTCAGAAGTCTGACACTTTAAGCTGAAATCATGGTGTCAGCACTGCAAATTTCTTCACTGAACACCCTACGGAAAAAACTATTCCCTTGCTCTTTCTACTTTTTAAAACCTCTCTCTATGGTGCATCTTAGAATGGGTACAGGCAATTGCACTAATGTACACAGCTATGATTTAACAATAAAAAAAAAAAAAAAAAACTTTCTCTGGCCCTAACACAATGACTCATAGGTTTTACAACCAGGAACAAAGGATTAAATCATTTTCATACAACCATCTCTATTTGACCACTACTGGGAAAGGTCCTCTGCTTTTAAGAATTCATATGTTTGAATGGTTTTATCTGAATATTTCAAAATGATCTCCTCATCTCAAAGTGCTTCATATTAATCAAATCACCAAAGTCCCTTTTGCCATGAAAAGTAAGATAGTCACAGATTCTGAGGATTAGGACTTGGACACCACTATTTTGCCTACTACATCCTGGGTACAGAACATAACAATTCCCCTTTCATTCTTAAGAGTTTTCTAACATTTAAAATATTGCTCCTTAAATAGTACATTAAGCTAAGCTCTACCCATAAACAGAGGAAAACAGAATCCCCCTCTGGCACTCAGACATCAAAACACACAGCAACCCAAATGTGCAACAAATTATAAAGGTATTCACTTACTGCTGACCGCTTTCTCCTACATTAGGTCACAGCTGCATCACAAAATTACACTATTTGATCTTCTTTGTACTGACCTACACTTGTGCTCATTATCAAATATGCTGTGGTCTGTGAACCTACCCTGTCCCATATGGTCCATCCTTTCTTGTTCAGGCAAAATTCTGACATAAAAGTCTAAGAAGGCTTTCTTGATAAGCCAAAGTTGCAGCTTGAACATTAGTAACACATACACTGCATTGAATATTTTGAGGTCGTTCTATGAAAGTCTCAAATATTAGAATAATTTGTCATAATGAGCTATTTCATCCAGGATAAGGAAGTTGTAGCACAAATTTGACATTTTAGAAAATTTACTTAAATATATTTAGTAAAAGAACAATGATTGTGGAGTTGTGGATAAGAAGCCATATGTGAAGTTTATGCAATAGTTGAAGAATTAAGATTATGCCAATTTATAGACACACTGGCTTCATTCAGAAAGTTGTGAAATTTTTTTAAAGTGGCATTTCTCTTTACAAAATTCATGAATTCACATACTGTTTAAACTAAATATTTTAGATTATGATTTTTGGTGTACCGTGTGTGTGTGTTCATACTTCTATGCAGTAAGTGTAATGGAAAGTCTTATAAGAAAAATCTCAGAGGGGTTGAATGATAATTTTACCATTTTTGATCCTGTTTCGGATTATACTCACCAAACACAAGTTTCTCCTTATAAATGAATAAATATGTGTAATGGTAACTACAATCATTTCCTGGGACATTTCTTAAACTCTTACAATTATGAATTTATTTATTTATTTTTTTGCAGTTTCTGGCCCAGGCTGGGTTTGAACTCACCACCTCCAGCATATGGGGTCCGAGCCCTATTCCTTTGAGCCACAGGCGCCGCACCCTACAATTATGAATTTTTAAAAAAGAATTCTCTTTAAGGTTTTAGTCTAAGAAGATATGAATAAACAAGAAAAAATAAAACAAAAACCTCTTTTTACATGGAAAGCTATTAATTTGAATATTAAACTTGGGAAAACCAAGCTACTTTTATAATACATACCTAAGAAACAAACAAAAAAATAAGCAATACAAGTATACTAAACCAATGAATTTCTCTAGTGTAGAATAGTAAGTCAAATGAATAAAATTAAATATCCTCACTATGTAAGAAATAATATTTATAGTTTACCAGATAGAAAAAAAGGAAGACCTTAGTAATTAAAAAATAAAAAATGGTATTTCTAACTGTAAAGAAACTTCCAAAGTGCTGTACTTTTGAAAATTAAAAAAAAAAATTGTTAGTTCATTTGCAACCAGACACTGAAATATTAACATTTTCTTAAATTTACTTTAAACGTTTTACTTCAAAATTATAATTATGGCAAATTTATACTAGTGAAAGTGAGGTTTTAATCACTTATGTGGTTAATTCCAGTCTTTAGGTAACATAATTTATTCAAATGAGCTATAAAACACATTGCCTGTGGCTTTCTAAGATGTAAATGGTATTTTAACTATTTCATGGAAAGTAAAATTGGAAAATATCTAATAAATTAATTCTTCTGTACTATTCATTTGAGGCCTCTCTGGCATTACCATGAACAAATTCAAAAGATTTCTGTATTTTAACATACTACAATGCTCAATTCAGCCAGAAATTTTCATAAATTTACCTTCTTACTGACCTGATGTGTTGAGCTATTAAACTTAAAAAAATAATTACATTAAAATGCTTAGCATTAGACACTATCATGAATTATTTCAAAGGTAAGTATCCCCTGTGCCTGGGACTCACAGAGGTTTCTCTAAAGCACAGATTCACTTCTTTCCATGTCAGTCAATTTAGAGTTATTTGGAAACCTCATTAATCATTTCTTGGAGGGTACTTCTAGGACACAAGTAGCTCAATTACAAATAGGGTCATATGAAAGTTAATGAGTCCGTTAAATAACTCATTGGCTCCTTGTTCTATTTATTTTTGCAAAGATGTTAAAGCAGAGATCACTTTTCTATGACACTGGGAAATTAAAAATAATCAATCATCTGTAGTTTTCACATTATTTTGCTTTTGTTAAATGTGTTCAATTTTATTTTAGGTTTTTATATTACAGACCCCTAAACACAGAATGTATTTCTTCCATTGTCACTTCTGAAGAGCTGAAGAGAGATCAATTTCTAACCTTTATAATATGTAAAAATAAAAGTCAACACATATCTGTTAAAAATATTAGTGAAAATATTTTTTCAGCCAAAAACTGATAACAGTAATGTTTAGTAATGCCTATAATGGACACTAAATGTGGTAACAGTGTGATGGTAGTCCAGAAAGGTGAGGTTAGGAAGCAATTAATATATATTTTTTAAATCTCAAAGACTACACAACAAAAATTTATTTTTCATTCCTACAATGTCACTGTGCACTAAAGATTCCCACAATGTCCCTAAGCCATTGTCCTCAGTGCAATAACTCAGATGGCTTCTATCATGTGATTGTACTATCTCCACACAAGCCTCTACTGCTGTCATGCTAGAGAAAGAGGTATATTGGAGAATCAAACATGAGCCAAAGTATTTCATTTGAAAGTTACCTGTCACTTCTGTTCACCTATCTTGACCAAGACCAGCTCTTGGCCCCACCTAACCTCCAGACCAAGGAAATGTAGAAGAGTAAAATAATATTTGGAGAATATTATTTTTGGACTGTCTCTGTCATTAATATTATTTATTCTCCATCTACTCAGAAACACATTCAACTACTCTCAAGTGAGACAACTCAAAAGATTAATACTGGCCATGCTTCCAGGTCACCTAGAACTCTGACCGATACATGAGAATTTATGAATCAGTATCAGATGTCACTACTTTTGATTAAGAGCTTAAGAAAAAAAGAAGAAACCCCCTCCCCAACAAACACACACATACATGAACACTCACTAAAAATGGCAGAATTCTAGGGAAAAAATAGATGCCATTTAATAAGGGGGAAAATAATGAGCATTTTTTTCATACGTTTGTAGGCGATGAGCCTGTCATCCTCAGAGAAGTTTCTGTTCAAGTCCTTGCCCACAAAGATGTGGGGTTGTTTGTTCTTCTCTTGTTGATTAGTTTGAGCTCTCTGTGGATTCTAGTTATCAGACCTTTGTCAGAAATATAACATTTAAAAATCTTCTCCCATTCTGAAGGCTGTCTGTTTGCTTTACTTATGGTGCCCTTAACTGTGCAGAGCTTTTTAGCTTGATCTGATCCCAGCAATACATTTTTGGTGTTGCTTCAATTGGTAGGTGGGGGGGTCTACCTCATAAAGTATTTTCCCAGGCCAGTATCTTCAAGCATTTTCCCTGCACTCTCACCTAGTATTTTTATAATTTCATGTTTTAAGTTTAAATCTTTTATGCAGCGAGAATCAATTTTTGTTGGTGGTGAAAGGTGAGTGTCCAGTTTCACTCTTCTACAGGTTGCCAGTCAGTTCTCCCAGCACGATCTGTTAAATAGGGAATCATTTCAGCAATGTATATTTTTCTCTTAGGCTTATCAAAGATCAAATTATGATATGTGGCTGGGTTCATGTCTAGGTTCTCTATTCTTTATATCTACATCTCTATTTTTTCTGCTAGTACCATGCCTTTATCATCAGAGAAATACAAATCAAAACCACTTTGAGATATCACCTAACTCCAGTAAGATTAGCCTACATCACAAAATCCCCAAACTGCAGATGTTGGCATGGATGTAGAAAAAGGAACACTTCTACACTGCGTGCAGCCTTCAGACATATGAAAAAATGCTCATCATCTTTAATCATCAGAGAAATGCAAATCAAAACTACTTTGAGATACCATCTAACTCCAGTGAGACTAGCCTATATCACAAAATCCCAAGACCAGAGATGCTGGCATGGATGTGGAGAAAAGGGAACACTTTTGCACTGCTGGTGGGAATGCAAATTAATATATTCCTTTTGGAAAGAGATTTGGAGAACACTTAGAGATCTAAAAATAGATCTGCCATTCAATCCTGTAATCCCTCTGCTGGGCATATACCCAGAAGTTCAAAAAGCACATCATAACAAAGATATTTGTACCAGAATGTTTATTGCAGCCCAATTCATAATTGCTAAGTCATGGAAGAAGCCCAAGTGCCCATTGATCCATGAATGGATTAATAAATTGTGGTACATGTACACCATGGAATATTATGCAGCCTTAAAGACAGATGGAGACTTTACCCCTTTCATGTTTACATGGATGGAGCTGGAACATATTCTTCTTAGTAAAGTATCTCAAGAATGGAAGAAAAAGTACCCAATGTACTCAGCCTACTATGAAATTAATTTACAGTTTTTACATGAAAGCTATAACCCAGTTACAACCTAAGAATGGGGGAAGGGGGAAAGGGAGGGGAGGGAGCGGGGAGGTGGGTAGAGGGAAGGGGATTGGTGGGATTACACCAGCAGTGCATCTTACAAGGGTACATGTTAAACTTGGTAAATGGTCTGTAAAGCTAGTGAATGATGCCCCATGATCATATCAATGTACACAGCTATGATTTAATAAAAAAAAAAAAAGGGATTTCAAATTAATATAGCCTTGTTGGAGAGAAGTATAGAAAATCCTTAAAGATCTAAATGTAGACCTTCCATTTGACCTTCAATCCCATTACTAGGTATCTATCCAGATAAACAAAAATCATTTTACAACAAAGATTTGCACCAAAATGTTTTTTTGCAGCCCAATTCACAATAGCCAAGTCATGGAAGCAGCCTAAATGCACATTTACCCATGAATGGATAAACAAACTGGGGTATATGTATACCATGGAATACTATGCAGCCATAAAAGAGGGAGACTTTATATCTTTTATGTTTACCTGGATAGAGCTGGAACATATTCTTCTTAGTAAAGTATCTCAAGAATGGGAAAAAGTATCCAATGTACTCAATACTATTATGAAACCAATATATAAATACTTACGCATTCATACAAATGAAAGAAAAAAAACACAGAAAGAAAGAGGAGAGAGGTGGGAGAAGAGACGGGAGGGGGAAAGGAAAATAGAAAGGGGCATTTGGTGGGATCCCACCTATTGTATACAATGCAAGGGCACATTTCAAAACAGCTAAGAGTATATTATAAAGGTCTTACCACAAAAATAAGTGAGGTGATGGTTATGCTAATTCGTTTGATTTAGCATTCTGCATTATATATCAAATCATCACATCATACCCATAAATGCATACAGTTATGATTTAATAAAAATAAAGTTTAAAAAAAGGGAGAAAAATGAGAGGCACACATAAATTGCTTGTTCATGGACATGTTCCTAGCGAGCAGAAATTGGGGGTAGGGAACCTGTGGCCTTGTAAGTTTTTAAGTGCAGCCTTTTGACTGAATCCAAACTTTACAGAACAAATTATTTTATTATAAGTAGTGTAGCAGAGAAAGATTAAGCTTTTCTTCTCTTCTTTGGTACTTAAATAAGAACAATCTTGAAATCAGAAGGCCTCAGATTTCTTACTCTTTTCCAGCTCCATCTTTAAGGATGCTTTTCTTTTCTCTTTATACTACTTGTATTCATTAGAAGTGAGTTTGGTGCAATATTCTCTTATATTCCAAAGAACTTTCCTAGCTAGCCTCTTGCTTATAAGAAATTTGAGGACTTACAGACATTTTAAATGTATAAGTCTTTTTTTATTTATTTTATTTTTATTTTTACATATACATGTGTTAATTAGGTTTCCTTTTTTTGCCTTCACAAAATTAAAAAGACTTAAAATTTAAAAACAATAACAATTTTTAAGATAAAGATTAGAAACAAAAACCTTGTAAAGAACTAAGGAACATACATACATTCAGAAAAGGAATCAGACAATTGCTTCATTGAAATATTGAGCAATAATAATAATAATAATGCAAAGAAAGTAACATTCACATTGTCAAATAAGAGTATGTCTATTAGAGAATGCTTTGACTCTGAGATTTAGTATGGAGTCACTTAACTTCTTATTTTTAAGCCTCCAAAAATAGACAACTAATATTTATAAATAAAAGTAAAAGATAATTTCTAAAAAACAGATTATGCTAAATCTTATAGACAATAGAAAAAGAAAAAATACATCAAAATCATTCTACTTGATATGGGTACACCTGATATTGAAGTTAGAAAAATATATTATAAAGGAGAAATTACAAACATATGTCACTTATAAATGAGGATACAATATCCTAAACAACATATTAACATGTTGAGTTAAAAATTAATATTTAAGTAATATACTTTGGTAAAAATTAAAACCAATTTATGTGAAAATTATTGTTTTCTTTTTTTTCTTCTTTTCCTCTCCCTCAGCCCTTCCCTCCTCCTGTCTGCTCTCCCCTTCCCCCATGCCCCACCATGTCATTAATTGTCATTAATTGTCTTCAAATAAAAATTGAGTACATAGAATTCATACTTCTCCACTCCTGTGATGCTTCACTAGAATAACGTGTTCCACCTCCATCCAGGTTAGTACAAATGCCGAAAAAAAAATCTCCATTTTTTTTTTTCGAGGACTGAATAATATTCCAGTGTATACATATACCACAGCTTGCTGATCCATTCCTGGGTTGAAGGACATTTAGGTTGTTTCCACATTTTGGCAATTGTAAATTTAGGGCTGCAATAAACAGCCTAGTATAGGTGTCTTTATAATAAAAGTTATTTTTTCCTTCTGGATAAATGCCCAGTAATGGGATTGCAGGATCAAATGGGAGGTCTAGGTTGAGTTCTTGAGGTTTCTCCATACTTCTTTCCAAAAAGGTTGTATTAGTTTGCAGTCCCACCAGCAGTGTAAAAGTGTTCCAAACTGAAAGCTTTTCCTCTTAGAACTGGAACCAGACAAGGTTGTCCTCTGTCACCATTACTATTCAACATAGTGCTGGAAGTTCTAGCCAATACAATTAGACAAGACAAGAAAATAAAGGGCATCCAAATTGGAGCAGAGGAGGTAAAACTTTCCCTCTTTGCTGATGATATGATCTTATACATAGTGAACCCTAAAGACTCAACCACAAGACTCTTGGAAGTTATTAAAAAATACAGTAATGTTTCAGGATATAAAATCAATGTCCGCAAGTCAGACAAGCTGTGGTATATGTATACGATGGAATATTATTCAGCCATAAGGATCTTTATAAAGAAAATTATGTAACTGTAAGTAAGGAAATAGCAAAGGACCTTAACAAATGGAAGAACACACCATGCTTATGGCTGGGAAGAATCAACATTGTTAAATGTCTATACTTCCCAGAGCAATTTACTGATTCAATGCCATCCCTATTAAAATACCAACATCCTATTTTCAAGACTTGCAAAAAATGATTTTGCATTTTGTATGGAACCAGAAAAAACCCCATATAGCTAAGGCAGTTCTTAGTAATAAAAACAAAGCCAGGTATCACCATACTGGATGTTAGGCTTTATTACAATGCCATAGTGGTCAAGACAGCATGGTACTGGCACAAAAATAGAGACACAGACATTTGGAATCAAATAGAAAACCAGGGAATGAAATCAACAACTTACAGCCACCTAATCTTTGATAAACCAACAAGAGCATCTACTGGGGGAAAGATTTCCTATTCAATAAATGGTGCTGGAAGAATTGGATATCCACATGTAAAAGACTGAAACTGGACCTGTAACTTTCTCCACTCACAAAAATTGATTCAAGATGGATAAAGGACTTAAATTTAAGGCATGAAACAATAAAAATCCTCAAAGAATCAGAAAAACACTGGAAGATATCAGCCAGGGCATAGATTTTATGAGGAAGACTGACATGGCAATAGCAACAACTGCAATAATAAACAAATGGGATTTAATTAAATTGAAAAGTTTTTGTACAGCCAAAGAGACAACAACCAAAGCAAATAGACAACCTACCCAACGGGAAAGGATATTTGCATATTTTGAATCAGATAAACACTTAATAACCAGGATCTATACAGAACATCAATTAATTCACAAGAAAAAACACAATAATCCCATACACCAATGGGGAAAATAGATGAATAGAATCCTCTCCAAAGATGACAGATGAATGGCCAGCAATCATATGAAAAAATGTTCATCATCTCTAATTATTAGAGAAATGCAGATTAAAACCACCCTGAGATATTACCTAACCCCAGCGAGAATGGCCTATATCACAAAATCTCAAGACTGCAGATGCTGGCACGGTTGTGGAGGGAAAGGAACACTTTTTATTTATTTTTATATTTTTTAAATCATAACTGTACATTGATGCATTTATGGGGTTCAGTGTACTGATTTGATATACAATGTGAAATGCTTACATTGAATTGATTAACATATCCATCACTTATTTGTTGTGGTAAGACAATTAAATTCTTTCCTTAACAGTTTTGAAATGTATCATTGCATTATGCACACTAGGTAAGGTCTCTGCAAATATCATCCCTCCTTCCACATACCCCCTACCCTCTCCTCTTGCTCCTCTTTTTTTCTACTTTCTAGACTAGTTATATTTTGCCATTCATATGAATGTGTAGGCAATTATATATTGATTTCATAGTAGTATTGAGTACATTGGATACTTTATTTTCCATTTTTGAGATACTTTACTAAAAAGAATATGTTCCAGCTCCATCCAGGTAAACATAAAAGTTAATATGTTAATTCTCCATGTTTTTATGGCTGCATAGTATTCCATGGTATACATATACAACAATTTGTTAATCTATTTATGGGTCGATGGGCACTTGGGCTGTTTCCATGTCTTGGCAATTAAAGAGGCACACAAATGGAGAGCAAAAACTGATCATTCCCTTAGAGAGCTGTGGGATCACTCCAAAAGATCAAACATTCATCTTACAGGAATTCCTGAAGAAGAAGAGGATGGCCCTAAAAGTACAGATGCTATACTCCAAGAGATTTTAGAGGAGAATTTTCCAGGCATTGCAAGAGATACAGACATTCAGATAGTAGACTGTTTCAGAATCCCAGCAAGACTCAAATAAAGCATCTCTGAGACACATTGTGATTATCTGCCAAAGTTACATGAAGGAGAAAATTCTGCAAGTAGCTAGATGTAAGGAAAGAATTACCTACAAAGGGAGAAATATCAGAATGACTGAAGATCTCTTAGCTGAAACTTTTTAAGCCAGAAGAGGATGGTCACCAACCTTCAATGTCCTAAAACAAAAACTTTCAGCCGAGGATCCTGTATCCAGCTAAACTGAGTTTCACTTGTATTGGGGAAATCAAACACTTCACTGACATACACATGTTGAAGAAATTTTCCATAAACCAGTTCTCCAGGATATTCTCAGACCCATCTTGCACAATTACCAGCACAATGCTCTACCACCAAAGTAAACTCACCCCCAAATTTTTAAACAAAACCCAACTTCCACAGTAGTAAAAGGATTAAAAATATCCACTGGACCTTCAAAAAACATGACATCCAAAATATCACCATGCTTATCAATTCTTTCAATTAATGTAAATGATCTAAATTGTCCTCTAAAGAGGCACAGGTTGGCTGACTGGATACATAACTCAGACCAGATAAATGATGCATTCAAAAATCTCATCTTACCTTAAAGGATAAAAACAGACTCAGGGTGAAGGGATGGATCTCTATAATACAGGCAAATGGAAATCAGAAAAAAGTAAGGGTTGCAATTTTATTTGCAGATACAATGGGCTTTAAACCAACAAAGATAAAGATAAGGCCGGTCACTATACATTTGTCAAGGGAAACACTCAACATAAAGATATTCTGATAATTAACATTTATGTACCCCACCAGATGCTCCTCAATTTATAAAGCAAACCCTAAGATATGAACAACTTGATATCTTCCTGCGCTATAACAGTTGGAGATTTTTTTTTTTTTTTTTTTGAGACAGAGTCTCACTGTGTTGCCCTCAGTAGATGTCACAGCTCACAGCAACCTCAAACTCTTGGGCTTAAGTGATTCTCTTGCCTCAGCCTCCCAAATAGCTGAGACTACAGGGGCCTGCCACAACACCTGGCTAATTTTTGGTTGTAGCTGTCATTGTTTGGCAGGCCCAGGCTGAGTTTGAACCCACCAGCTCTGGGGTATGTGGCTGGTGCCCTAGCCATTGAGCTACAGGCCCCAAGCCAATAGTTGGAGATTTTAACACTTCTTTGACAGTTTTGGATCGATCCTCCAAGAAGAAACTAAAGAAACAAATATTAGACTTAAATGTGACCCTAGAACAAATGGACTTAACAGACACCTACAGAACATTTCATCCTAATAAAACTGAGTATACATTCTTGTCATCAGCCTATGGTTCATCCTCCAAACTTGTTCATATTTTAGGACACAAGTCTACCTCAGCAAATTTAGAAGAATAGAAATTATTCCTTATATCTCCTCAGAACACCATGGAATAAAAGTTGAACTCAAGAGCTAAAGGAATCTTCATACTCAAACAAAGTCATGGAAACTAATCAGGGTGAATGATAGCTGGATTAAAGATGAGATTAAGAAGGAAATCACCAAATTTTTGGAACAAAATGATAATGAAGACACAAATTATCAGAACGTGTGAGGTTTTTTTAAAATAATTTTTTACACTGATGCATATTGGATCAACATATTTGGGGGGATACAGGAGATAATTTGATACATTCATATGATCACATCAGGATATCCATCACCTTAATTTTTTTTATGCTAGAGACATTCTTATTTTTTTATTAATATTAAATCATAGCTGTGTACATTAATGCCATCATGGGGCACTATACACTGGTTTTATAAACAGTTTGACACATTTTCATCACACTGGTTAACATAGCCTTCCTGGCATTTTCTTATTTATTGTGTTAAGACTATCATATTCTACATTTACTAAGTTTCACATGTACCCTTGTAAGATGCACCGCAGGTGTAATCCCACCAATCACTCTCCCTCTGACCATCCTCTCCCTTCCCTCCCCTCCCTCTCCCCTTCCCCATATTCTTAGGTTATAACTGGGTTATAGCTTTCATATGAAAGCCATAAATTAGTTTCATAGTAGGGCTGAGTACACTGGATACTTTTTCTTCCATTCTTGAGATACTTTACTAAGAAGAATATGTTCCAGCTCCATCCATGTAAACATGAAAGAGGTAAAGTCTCCATCTTTTTTAAGGCTGCATAATATTCCATGGTGTACATATACCACAATTTATTAATCCCTCCGTGGATCGATGGGCACTTGGGCTTTTTCCATGACCTAGCAATTGTAAATTGAGCTGCAATAAACATTCTGGTACAAATATCTTTGTTATAATGTGATTTTTGGTCTTCTGGGTATATACCTAGTAGAGTAGTTATAGGATTGAATGGCAGATGTATTTTTAGATGTCTAAGTGTTCTCAAAAGATCTTTCCAAAAGGAATGTATTAATTTGCATTCCCACCAGCAGTGTAGAAGTGTTCCCTTTTCTCCACATCCACGCCAACATCTCTGGTCTTGGGATTTTGTGATATGGGCTAATCTTACTGGAGTTAGATGGTATCTCAAGGTAGTTTTGATTTGCATTTCTCCAGCTATTTTGAAATGTACAATGTTAACTATAATCACCCAACTGACCTATCAAAGACCAGCTTTGCTTGCTTTATCTCTGTGTATATTTGCACCCATTAATCATCTTCTCTTCATATGTCCTCTCACCTACTATTTTTCAGCTGGTGTTAACCACTGATCTACTCTTTAGCTTCATGAGATCCACTGTTTAAGCTCCTACATATGAGTAAAAGCATGTGATATTTGTCTTTCTGTGCTTGGTTTTTTTGCTTACCATAATAACCTCTGCTCCATCCATGCTGCTGAAAATGACAGGATTCCTGTCCTTAAAATAGTTGAATATTCCACTGAATATGTACACATTCATCTATTGGTGGACACTTGGATTATGTCAGTATCTTGGCTATTGTCAATAGTGCCCAATAAATACAGAAGTGTAGATATCTCCTCAAAATATTTATTTCCTTTTGCATATATATATATGTGGAATTTCTGGATCACGTGTTAGTTCCATTTTTAATTTTTTGAGGAGCCTCCATACTTCTTTCCATGTGTCTTTATGAATTTACATTCTTACCAACAGTATTCCAAAGTTTCCTTTTCTCTGCATCCTTGCCAGTATCTGTTATTCCCTGTCTTTTTGATACAAGCTACTCTGACTGGGGTGAGATGATATGTTATGGTTATTTTTGTTCAAACTCAGTTTCATGGCCAGCACAATTTTCAAACATCCAGTAAGTTTTAATTCCAGGCATCTTTATGTATCTGGAACACACCCAAATCTTTCTATCTTCTATATCTCTACTCTTTTATTCCATTATTCATTATTCAGTATAACAGAGTTACACAGAAGCTGTTTGAATTTCCCATAAAAGCCATACGCTTAATCTGATCTTTGTTGTGAGTCATTATACCAAATTATCAAGAGCCACATTCTTAACCTACTCTTTCCTTTGAGGCAATTTAATCAATTGGAACTATATTGCCAGATATTTGCCTGCAAAGACTCTTTTGCTCTTATCGTTTGTTAGGACCATGAAGCAATTATTTTTCTAACACTAAAAAGCTCTGCACTCTCTCTTCCCCTTTCACTTTTATTTGCCAACTAGCCACTCTATTATGAGCCCATTTCCTTTTTAGTATATCTTGTCAAATAGAGTTAATAGCAAACCACTCACATTTTTAACATCTGCTTTCATACTAGAGTCACACATTTGTTAGGCACATGATCTGCTGCTCATATTATTCCAAGGTTTTATTTTTTTATTTTTATTTTTTTATTGAATCATAACTGTATATATTGATATGATCATGGGGCATCATACACTCGCTTCATAGACCATTTGACACATTTTTATCACAATGGTTAACATAGCCTTTCCGGCGTTGTCTCAGTTAATGTGCCAAAACATTTACATTCTACATTTACCAAGTTTCGCAAATACCCCTGTAAGATGCACCACAGGTATGATCCCACTGATCCCCCTCCCTCTACTCACCACCCCCCCTCCCTTTCCCACTTCCCCCTATTGTTAGGTTGTAACTGGGTTATAGCTTTCATGTGAGAGCCCCAAATTAGTTTCATAGTAGGGCTGAGTACATTGGGTACTTTTTCTTCCATTCTTGAGATACTTTACTAAGAAGAATATGTTCCAGCTCCATCCATGTAAACATGAAAGAGGTAAAGTCTCCATCTTTCTTTAAGGCTGCATAGTATTCCATGGTGTACATATACCACAATTTATTAATCCATTCATGGATCGATGGGCACTTGGGCTTTTTCCAAGGTTTTGCACAGTTCTACCTCACTAACCCACCACTCAATCATTCAATTCATAGTAAATAGTTTATTAAAACAACATTTCACTTTTGATACTAACTTCCACATAAATCAAGATAGACTAAATGAGATAGAAACAAAGCCCACATCTCAGTGCTCAGGGCAACAAAGGCTTATTTCTGATTCTTTATGATTTCACCAAGTATTTGGGAATCTTTTTAAGTACTATATCCCTTGTAGCAACTCAGTAATCCATAATCCAGGCTGTTTTGATGTTTTGGATCCACAACACAAAGTTTCCTCATTACTATATCAAAGAAGGAAATGAGACTGAAGGACGGGACCTGAGATTTCACAATTTTAAGTCAGAAAGAAGTCATATATTTTTCCCATACTTTATTATCCAAAATAGTCATGTGATTTAATTTTAAGAATATCCAAGAATATAGGGGAGAAAATGGAAGATAGTAACCAAAACCATCAAATAAAAAAAGGTAATATATATCAATAGTTAAAAGTACAAGCTCCTTTTATAGTTGATTCTAGTTTGTTAGCTGGTGATTTGGGACCCCCCCCATCCACCTGAGAAGTTAAATTAGCTACTTTTTATAAAACACCAGATATCCATTCAATATTTAATGGATATCAGATTTAATTAGAAACATACTCTTTGCATTTTTTTCTAATTCCATGCAAACATACATAATTAATCCACAGCTTTCTTCTATATTAAAAATACATAGTAGTAGAATTTTGCCAGAGAAATCTCGTTTTGCTACAAGAAAAAATTAAAACCAAGTTTTGCTAGAGAATTTCAAATTTAAGTGGATTGTCTAGAATTATTTTTAAATGGTCTGAAAATTAAAACACATGTGTGACACCATTTTAAGGAAACTATTACATAGCAGAAGAGGGATGGTGATAGAAAAGTGAAAAGTTTAGAAGGACAGATACAATTTAATGAAACACAATATTTAATTTTCTTCGGATAAAACATAACAGTAATTGTGGTTACTTAGCAGACACACATGCATTCACTAACATCCTATTAATATTTGCAATATTATTCATTCCCTGCTTAATCTCTTTTCATGAGAAATATTGGCCAACTAATACAGATTTAGATAATTCTGCTCTAACCAGAGAAAATAGGTTTTGACTTTGAATCTGATCTGTAGTCTGGCTCTTTTATAGCCATTCTGACTTCTAAAGAAACAGATCTCTTTAAAAACAGAACCTGTTAGAAGGTAGATGTGGTTGACATATTAAAATTCTACATTTGTTTGATCTTACCAAACAATTTGAATGTACATCAACTGAAAGAAATCTCACATCTGCCACAACAGGCATGTTTACAATCATTTTAATAATACCATTAGATGTTGCTCTTAAGGGCGGGCTGTTATATAAAAACCATGTGACATAAGTTTACCACCTGTGCACAATGGACATAATCTACTTAAATGAATTGTGCTAAATACAGTTAGAAGTTAAATACAGTTATTTTTCTATATGAAAATATCATCTTAAAAACAAAGAATTTTTGTGGCGAGCAATATGTATACTCTAAAACAACAACAGCAACAACACAAAACAATGACCAGACTTTTTCTGATCTCAAAACATTTGAACTTAAAAGTCTCTTAGTTGGCAGGTGGGTTCTCAGCTCAAGTAAGAAATATGAGCTTAAAAAGCTTTTTTGCAAAACATTTACCTGGTTCTTAAGCCATCTTGGATTTAGATGTTTTCAGGGAAGTTGGTAGTTAAAGAACCATAACCTCACTGCTTCTAAATGTCTCTTTTTAAAGAGGTGGAAATTATATGCTTTTTAAAGATTAAAAGAATTACAGGATAATTCTTCCTGAATCCATACTGTTTTCTTTCACTTTTAGTACAGAGTAAGTATTCTCTTCATTACACTTAAACCTATTATTGAATAGAAACCAGGAATTTGTTGCTTAAATTTCAACATCATAATTGATACACTTTATGCATTTCCAGACAATGAGGTTGTAACTGCTATCAGAATTGTAGGAGCTCCTTATTCAACTTTATGTAATAATGTGGAATATAATCAATTATATTTTCATTTATTAAATGCTTTCTATGGTTCTACAGTTATGCTTAGCCCTAGGAACAGAAATATAAATAATGGAAACATAAATAAATTTCCAGTAGCCTGGAGGATAATAGTGGAGCTGTACTATCTGAGGAAACTTCAGTTTCAGGCCCAGGAGCATTTCCCCTGATATGCTGTATGATCCCCCCAAATTTCCTGATTTCCTTAGCTGTTCCCATGGGCTATGTACAAGCAAAGCTTCATTAGTATGATTAAGAAAATAAAAGTGTGAAAGCTAATTGGAACACTTCCTTTCTGCTATGATTATGTGTAGCAATGTAGGGTATCAAAGTCAAATTTTCCCTTGATAATTACAAAAGAACAAGTTACATGGGATGAATTATTAAAAGGAGACCTGATGAAGAAAAAATAAGAATGAGTGCCCTACTTCTGTGTCATAGGTTGTAAACATTTGAATATTGGTAATGGAGTTCTCTGCATAAAAAAAAAAATTCTCTCAGACACAAAATGACATGAAGAAAGGAAACATGGCTGGAGTTTTCTTGATTAGGTAAAATAGAGTCAAAAGTTTATTTTGGCTTTGACCTTCTAGGTCTATTGGAGTTGTTCCACTCTTGTAAAAAATTGCTAAGGTGAATTAAATCTCTGTACCTCTCCGCAAATGCCAATGTGATGCACTCTGATTTCTCTACCCACTGTTCGCAGGAAGGAGGCCTATTTTGTGAGTCTGAAGTATGTAATGATGCACCCTAAAAGTGAATTTGGCTTTCCCGCCTATGTAGCTTTTATGGTTTCATTTCTCCCTTTTGATTTTCAAGTATGTAATTGTATAACTCAATAGTATACACCTGGCTTCTGAGTAATCTAGCCCAGACTGGTAGGAAAACAATTCACAAATCTCTGAAGTCTTGGCAACATTAATATGTCAAATTTAATAAAACTGTATAAGGATCCTAAACTTATGTGCTGAATTCAGATTGGAGATACCCGTCCTATGTAAATCCTTCTTATATTATCATATAGGATTAATTGTTAAATAATTATACTTAGAAACTATTATGGAAGGGAAAGAATTTGTGTGTACTTGAATGAAAATGTATTTCACCTATTTTCTTGTTGCTGTATACCAGGCATCCTCAAACTGCGGCCCGCGGGCCACATGAAGCGGTGTGAATTGTATTTGTTCCCATTTTGTTTTTTACTTCAAAATAAGATATGTGCTGTGTGCATAGGAAATTGTTCAGTTCTTTTTTTTTTTAACTATAGTTTGGACCTCCAACTGTCTCAGGGACAGTGAATTGGCCCCCTGTTTAAAAAGTTTGAGGACGCCTGCTGTATACCATCGATTTTCCTAAAAATTGTTAGTAAATGTATATAGGAACAGGATAAAGAAATGTTTATGCTTTGACCAGAAAAGATATACTTGTAAGCATCTAAAACAATTTACAACCAAAAATGAGAGAGAAAAATATATCCTGAAAATATTAAAATATTTAAGGGCACTCAAAAATTAATATAATTAGATATCTCCTATGCTGAAATTAAAAGGAAAATACAGCTAATTTCTTAACCATTTTGTCAATCTTATTTTACGTGTTGACACATTAAACTCAGTTTGATTATTTTCTCCAAAGTAACAGCCACAAGTATCCTCTTACATGAAGTAAAATATAAATGTATGATACAATTGATGTTTACGTTTTTGAAACTCTTGATATTCATAAGCCAAGTGTGACTTCTGGTTGTCTTGTTATGTTCCATTGAGACTTAAAGTTTTTTTTCCAGTCCTGACGCCATTGTGATAAGAATCCTCCTACAAATCTGGCAGTGCTGGTTTGTTTTTTGAGGCTTTTTTAGTTGATATTTTTTAATACATTAGCTAACTAAAAAAAAAAAAAACTGGTGATATTCAAGAATTATTATCATTATAACAGCTGGGAACCATTGCTGGGTCTATTTCAATGTTTAGATTATGAACTCCTTTACTATGAGAAATTAAAAACAGTTCTACTGGTCATAAATATCACTTGTGAGAACACTAAATTTCCTGTTGTTTTCTGTCTTTGTTCTCCTTGAAGTGCTACTGTGCCACTTGATTCAGTGTATTTAGTGAGTAAGGTCACACTTGACATTCTAATGCAGAGTCACACAATCATTAATAAAATTTCCAAGCTCTCAGGAAGTTCCAACCCATGTTCTGAACAGAGCAATGAAATTGGGTTGATACAATGACCTCCAAATGTAATAATGCCTGATAGTAGGATGTAAAAGAAAAGAACTTTTATAGACCCTTGTTAAGATTTGGTGAAACTTTTCTCAAAATGTTGCCTGAATTACTTTGGGATGTAGACAATGTGCTAAACTTCTAGAGAATGGGGGGGTTAAAAATCAGAATGGCAGACTGTGTTTAGTTACATTTTGAGGCTTTCTAGGGGGAGCAATAGTTAAAAGAATATAGTGAGGTTAGACCAGTTGTGGCCAGTTTGAAAAGAAGGAAGAAACTAAATATGGATTTATTAAGACAGGCACTCTCTATCTCCGGCTTGCAATCCAGAGCAATAGCATGAATGTCAGCAAGAAAACACCTGCTAGATCAAAAGATACAAGTGGTGCCACAGACATCCTCAGCATCTTTCTTGAGGATAAACCTTCTAGCAAAGACTCAGTTGTAGGTCAGTCATGCCTACTGCTTCTAGTTTAAAGATCACGTCTAAACAATTTATTTTGGCTACAGATACAAAAGAACAGTACTGATAAAAAGCAAATAGATTCAAACCTACTAAAATATGAGTAAAACACACCCACAACAAAATACTAAATCTGGTTAGAAAACATTTGCAGAAATCCGTGGGTCTCCTAAGCTTTCATCAATGGAAAGAGGGATGCTAAGACTGGGGGCTTTCCAGAAGCAGCATTCATATTAATAACCAATTCAATGTGGATGGAAAGGGACACAGAGGACAGCACCTCCTGAGTGACAGAGGTCAGAAGCAGGGACACATGATGGGCTAATCAGGAAGCTTCCTTCACTTTCAGGACAGGATTTCCTGCCATTATTATCCAGCAGGATAAGATATGTGCTTTCAATTGCAATTACTGTCTGTTTGCAATTATTTAAAAAAATTAAAGTATATATTGAAAAATCATTGTTTCTTATATCTATGGGCTCAAAGTGATGTTATCTGAATATAATATAAATAATTACTAATTAACTTATACATTACCACAAGTATTGCATTGACTTTTTTTGTGACAAAAACATTTGAGACTTACTCCTTTTGTACTATTGAAATGTACAGAATTCAATTATTAGCTATATTCATCATGTTCTACAACAGAACTCAAAAAAATTACCCTCTGGTCTGACTGAAGCTTTATACCTTTTAATTGTGATCTCGCTATTCTTTCTACCCACAGCCTCTGATAACCACCATTGTCCTTCTATTTCTATGAATCAACTGTTTTAGGTTCTGTATGTAAGACTATATGGTGTTTGTCTTTCTGTGTCTGGCTCATTTCATGTTAGCAATGTTCTCCAATTCCATTCATGTTGTCACAAATGACAAGATTTCTTCCTTTCATGAGACTGAATAGTATTTCATTCTGTATACGTACCACATTTTCTTTATCCAATTTTCTGCTGATAGACATTTAGGTTGATTTCATACCTTGAACATTGTGAATAGTGCTACAATGAACATGGACTTTTAAACACCTCTTAGACCTATTAATGTGCTGGTCTCTCAATAGTAACAATGGAAGCCAAAAGACATTGTATTTTCAATATGTTACAAGTAAAGAGCTGGAATTACAATGTATAATTGCATTCTCAGAACTACTGTCTTTTAAAAACCAAGGTAAAATAAAATATTTGTTTTCAGGCAAAAAAACAAGTTACAGAATTTATTGCCAACTGACTCACTGAACAAATATCCAAAAGCTGTAATATATGTAGCTGGAAAAAAATTCTGGGTTAAAGTTTGACATGTATAAAGAAATGCTAAGAAAAATAATGTCTCCCTTTTTTCTTTTCTACGTGTATAATATTTATTTTACTTTTTGTCTCAAAAATTATCTACGACCCACATACTAATCATCCATTTCCAGATATTCCTTGTCAAATATTGTAAACTTCACCACGTTTACAATAAGGATGACTTATTAGCAGGGTTTTTAGTGGATAATAAGCAGTTACCATATGTTACACATAATTCTGACAATGCCCTTGTATGATTTTCCAGTACAACAAAAGTGTGTGATTTTTTTTGCTCTGTACTAATCAGTTACATAAATGGTAATATGACACATATATTCTTTTGCAAAGGAAGTTGAAAAATGTGATATCTATATGCTAAGAGGTTCAAAATCTTCACGATTTACATTTCTAAGTTTAAAGTGAAAGTTATCAAAGGCATACAAAAACAAGGCAGAAAATCAAAATTTTCTAAAGCTAAGGCAATTCTAAATGCTTATCATATTAAACAATAATCTACTTCCCGGAGTTTGTTATTTTTGTCTAGTTCTTAATAAAATGTGATTTATAAACAATGGTAAGTATGTGGCAAATCTCAGTCAACTGCTCAATAAACATTTGCTGAGAATTTATTTCACTTTGAAATGCTTAGCATTTCCCTGAAAATACTCTCTGTGAACTTTGCCAAAATACTCTGCAAAATACTCTTTTTTATTGTCATAAAAAAAAAAAAGAAAAGAAAGAAAAAGCTAATGGTGTCTGTTTGGTGGCCCAGGGCTGGAATTGTCCACTGCAGCTTCATGAAAACTGGTTGCTTACAGTGGATGTCTACTGCAACCACTTGGACAACATGATGAGGATGCTGGCAATTAAGCAGCTGAGATTGGTCAACAGAGACAGGGCAATTCTCTTACAAGGCAATGTTTGATCATATGTCACACAAACAATACTGCTCAAACTACAGAAGCTGTACTTAGAAACACTCTGTCATCCAGCATATTGCACCAAGGCTTTGGACCACTTCTTGCAAGGACAAATATTATTATTTTTTATTGTATTTTGCAGTTTTTGGCCAGAGCTGGGTTTGAACCCGCCACCTTCGGCATATGGGACCGGCACCCTACTCCTTTGAGCCACAGGCACCACCCACAAATATTCATTTTTTAACAAGATGTGGAAAATGTCTTTCATGATTTCATTGCTACTCACTCTCCAGCTTCTTTGCTCCTGGCATAAACAAGCTACTGTTAAGATAACAAAACTGTGTTGATAATTTAGGTGCATGCTTTGATTAAGTGTACTGCTTCTTGTTTGTGATGTAATAAACTTTTTAGTCTGCTTTGGATATTTCATATTTTATAGCAGTGTGATTTTAAAGACTTAAAATAAGCAAATTGACCAGATAACCAAAAGATAGTTTGATTAGTATTACATTTTTGACTTCTCTTTACTTCCAAATATGTATAATCTACCTACTACTTTACTTTCCTATATAAAATGTCTTCTAAAACTCCAAAATTGACTTTAATTGCACACTTTGTTATTATCATTTATTGTGTGCATACAATTTCCCAGCACGTATTCCAGGATCTTTTTGCTCTTTCATTTAACAGAAATCCTGGTGATTTTTCTTACTTTTTGCTCTGATTAATACATTGTGACAAATAACATTCTTGACTATTCTTGTCTTAGAAAAGCATTATATTTTCATTCAGAGGTATCAAACATTATAAAAATATCACCCTACTTTTCATTCCCTTATCAAAGTCTTTGAAAATTATGTTTATATTGATGAGGTGGAGCAAGATGGCCAAATAGAAACTTTCAGCAATCATCTCCCTAGTAAAAACATCAAATTCAACAAACTATGCATGCAAGAAAACACCTTCATAAGAACTGAAAAATCAGGTGAAAAAACATGGTACCTTGTTTTAACATAATACCAGGAAAAACACATTGCAGAGTATAGGAAAGACAGTCTCAGATTGCTTATTCCCCCTTCCTCCAAACCTACCCAGTAGAGCCCAGAAAAAATCTATGTGCTTTATGGATGGAGAGTAAAGTGAGTGTGGGACTTTATGCTGGAACTCAGTGCTACCCCATCAGTGTAAAACACAGCACACCCCAGTGCCCGTAGAAGAAATATTTAGAATAGCCATGGGCCACAGGATCATCAGTGGCCACAGCAGGAGGAACATGAGTTCTGGCCTGTTTCATTACTGGTTGATTAAAATGGTCTCAGAGATTGAATTAATTTCAGTAAGAGCCAGGCCATGCTGACTGTGGTCCTTCAGTGAGCCAAGGCTCCACACTTTCTCATAGGCTATACCTCAAGGTGTGATGCAGAATGTCACCAGTTGCAGCAGTCATGAGAGTAGCTGTACCAACCGTCCCTCTTAACTTCAGACAGTGCAATGTGGAGAGATACTCCTTCTATTTAGGTGAAGGGGAGGGAAGAATATTGGGGACTTTGTCTTGCAACAGGTACCAGCCCACCTATAGTAAAACAAAGTACTGGCAGAATCCCAAAGCTCCCAATTCTAGGCCATTGCTCCTGAATGTCAATTATAGACCCATCTTGGGCCAAACAAAAATCTGTTTTCCTGGTAGGATAAACCAACTTCTGGAAAGAGTCAACTTGAATAACCTTAGCAGCCATCAGACAGAAGCAACAGGGCCTTAAGCAAACCCCAGTACTGTGCTGGTCTGGAAAACTATGGGCTTCAGGGGCAACCCCAGGGCAGTTCCAGCTGTGGCATCAAGGGACTCCACAGATCACTTCTATCCCAATTTCAACAAACCAAGGGTGGAGAGAGTTTCTGTCTTCTTGGGGGAAGAGAAGAAATGGAGTGAGAGACTTTGCTTGGAAATTCAGGGAATACTCCCTTATCTTCCCCTGAATCCAGTAGGGCTGGGTATCTAGAAGCCTTAATGAGTCATAGCACACCAGGGCTTGGTATGCCTCCTAGTTCTGAAATGGCTACAGTGACCACAGGCTTAGAGAACTCAAAACTCAGTCCTCTTTGAATTCTTAGAAAGCCATTCAAAGAGGAATATGTACAAACAAGGCTAGACAGACACTGAAATAAATACTTAACTCTTCAATGCTAAGACAGCAACAAAGCATTTAGGAAAGCACCAAGCACATTCCAGAAGCATCAAGCTTCCTAAATTATCAAGTACCAAGCACATTTAGGAAAAAATATGAGCTCACCAAATTGATCAAATAAGGGACCAGTGTCCAACCCTGGTGTGACAGAGATATGTGACCTCTCAGATAGGGAATGAAAAATAGTTATTTTGAGGAAGCTCAATAAATTTCAAGCAAACTAAGACAAAGGATGCATACATTTAGAGAAATTTTAACAAAGAGTTTGGAATTAAAAAGAAACCTTGGAGCTTAATAATATAATGGATGAATGAAAAATCTATCAGCATGTCTCAACAGCAGAACTGATAAAGCAGAAGGAAGAATTAGTGAACTCAGACAGGATATTTAGCAATATAAAGTTGGAGATGAATAAGGAAAAAAAAATGAAGTATGCTTACAAGATCTAGAAATTAGCCTTAAAAGGCTAAACCTAAGATTTATTGGCCTTAAAGAAGAAGAAAGAAATAGGATAGAAAATTTATTAAAAAAAAAAATACAGAACTTTCCAAACCAAGAAAAAGACATGAATAACCAGGTACAAGAAAATCAAAGCTGATTCCACTCGAAGAAGACTATTCTAGAAAACATTCAAGATAACCTACAAGGAAAGATCCTAAAAGTAGCAAGAAAAAAAAATAACATACAAAGGAGTTTCAATAATTCTGGCAGCAGACTTTTCACTAGACCTCACAGACAAAAACATATTTAAAGTGCTAAACAAACAAACAAAAAAACACTTTAAAGACAGGGTGCTGTACCTAGCAAAGCACTTTAAATGCATCATCAGAAACAACTTACCAAAAATGACCAATAATGAGTAATGACATAGAAGCAGTGATGAAAGTAACTCATGAAAGAAAAGTCCAGGACATGATGAAGTGCTGAAAATTACCAACAATTTCAGGAACAAATAAAATAAATTCTACTCAAATGATTCCAATAAATTGAAGAGGCAGGACAATGTCCAAAACATTATATAAGGCCAGCATTACCCTGGTACCAAAACCAAAAAAAGACACAACAAAAAAATAAAGCTATAGGACAAATCCCTGATGAACATACAGGCTGTCCCTGAGTTAGAAATGAGATAAGTTCAGTTGAATTTGAATGTAAGTTGGCGCAAGTACAGTTACCTATTACTGTAGTAGCCTCCATTTGTAAATGCAAGCTGTACATCAGTCAGATGTTTGTAACTTGGGGACTGTCTTTACAGTGAAAACTCTCAACAGAATACTAGCAAACTGAATTCAAAAAACACATTAAAAATTTTGTTCACCATGATCATGCAAATCAATATACATGGTACTTTTATTTTTCTTTCCCCCAAGATGGTGATTTAGGGGTTTTATTGGCTACCCTTATGCACATAAAAAATAGCAAAATAGTATAGAAATTAACAAGGTGAGCTTTTATTTAAGAAGAAATATAGTAATTCACCAAAAAAGAAAAGATTATTTCACATCCTCAAGAAGAAAAAGGGACAAACAGCCTGTATAGTGTGATGACATTAAGCTGAGAAAAGCAAATAGAAGCTCCTTGTGAGAGAGGGATAAAGAGTCTACCCCTTTGCTTCATTTTTTCTATGGAAAACCTTCCAACCCAGACAGTGGAAGAACACATTGTTTTTTCCAAGCAGTGGAGCTAACTTGAGAAGAGGCCAGGAGAATATAAGAAGTAAAGGCACTGGCAAAAGCTACAGGTACTTTCCTACGGCTGGGACCAAGAAGTGAATACCATTTTCAATCTGGGCAGTGGCAGCATTCACAGTAGCCATTTGATTCTTTGGCCAGAGATTCAAGCACCTGATATGGGGGAAGAAAGGGCCTCCCACAATCAGAATTGAATGGAGAATGTGGAGTGCATTCTAGCCACAGGCACTGGAACTGAGCCTCTCGTGTCCTCACAAGACCAGAGTGGGAGATTTGCTAAAGACACAGTTTCTTCCAGATGGCAATTGTGCAGACAGGGATGACTTTATGACCTTGGTCTTGTCTGCATACGACATTATTTGTGACAAAAAAAATCACAAATTAACTAGCTACCATGACACCTGAAGAAACTAGAAACATAAGATTAAACCAAATGCAAACCTATCCCCTTGGTTGGTGGGTGAGCATTAGGGAGTGCTGCTCCTAAGGGAAGTGCACCGAAGGAGTAATACAATTAGAACATGAGTTTTTCCTGTGCCTGGAAGCACAGGAAAAAACATTAAAAATTTTGCTCACCATGATCAGGTGAGCTTCATCCAAGAATGCAAGGATAGTTTGATGTATGCAAATCAATATACATGGTACTTTTGTGGTCATAGGAATTTTCAAACTATACATAATTATATAAGAATTAAACGATCTATTCCTTAATGATCACTGGGTCAGTAATGAAATCAAGACAGAAACTTTAAAAAATGAAAATAGGGCAGCACCTGTGGCTCAAAGGAGTGGGGCACCAGCTCCATATGCCAGAGGTGGTGGGTTAAAACCCAGCCCTGGCCAAAATATATATATATATTTTCATATATATACACATCATATATATGTATATATATTCATATATATATCATATATATGTATATATATTCATATATATACATCATATGTATTTTCATATATATATATATGAAAATATATATATGAAAATACAGATACAACATATCAAAACTCCTGGGATAAAGCAAATGTAGTTCTAAGAGAGGATTTCATAAAATGAAATACCTATATTAAAAAGGTAAAAAATTCACAAATTAATATGGCACCTCAAGAACTAGAAACATAAGATCAAGCCAAATGAGATCTAACAAATATCAGATATAAATTAGAGACCAAGAAATTAATATGAAAAAGAGAAATGCAAATCAAAACAACCCTGAGATATCATCTAACCCCAGTGAGAATGGCCCACATCACAAAATCTCAAAACTGCAGATGCTGGTGTGGAGGTGGAGAGAAAGGACCACTTCTATACTGCTGGTGGGACTGCAAACTAATACAGCCTTTTTGGAAGGAAGTATGAAGAACCCTCAAAGCACTCAAGCTAGACCTCCCATTCAATCCTGCAATCCCATTACTGGGCATCTACCCAGAAGGAAAGAAATCCTTTTATCATAAGGACACTTGTACTAGACTGTTTATTGCAGCTCAATTTACAATCGCCAAAATGTGGAAACAGCCTAAATGCCCACCAACCCAGGAATGGATTAACAAGCTGTGGTATATGTATACCATGGAATACTATTCAGCCATTAAAAAAAATGGAGACTTTACATCCTTCGTATTAACCTGGATGGAAGTGGAAGACATTATTCTTAGTAAAGCATCACAAGAATGGAGAAGCATGAATCCTATGTACTCAATCTTGATATGAGGACAATTAATGACAATTAAGGTTATGGGGGGGTGGGAAGCAGAAAGAGGGAGGGAGGGAGGGGGATGGGGCTTTAGTGTGTATCACACTTTATGGGGGCAAGACATGATTGCAAGAGGGACTTTACCTAACAATTGCAATCAGTGTAACTGGCTTATTGTACCCTCAATGAATCCCCAACAATAAAAAAAAAAAAAAGAAAGAAAAATAAACAAATTGATATACTTCTAGCTAGGTTAACTGAGGTAAAAACAAAAAAACAAAAAAAAAAAAAGAGAGAGATGATTTAAATAAGCACAGTCAGAAATAAAAAAGTCTTACTTCAAAGGCCTTTTGGCTAAGATGAAGAGCAGATACATTACAACTCACACAACAAAAAACCAAGAGTTTATCTGAGGCTACTACGTAGTAAGAATATCTTTATGCCTACAAACTAGATAACCTAGAGAAAATAGATAAATTCATGGGACTATAATATCTTCAAAGATTGTTTCAGTAAGAAATAAAACCATTAATAGACAAATAATGAGTAGTGAGCTTGAATACATTATAAAAAAATCCCCCAACAAATACAAAGCCCAGGACTAGATAGGCTAACAATTTTTATCAGATATACAAAGAATTGGTACCCACTTTTCTGAAACGAAACCACAATATTAAAGAATAGATAATCCTACTTAACTCATTCTATGAAACCAGAATCATCTGGATACCAATGTTAGGCAAAGGCATAATTATAACAAGAACAGCAACAACAAAAGCCATCCTCACAAAAAAAAAAAAAAAAAAACTACACTATAGACCACTGTGCTTGATGAACAGATGTGAAAAATCAACAAAATATTAGCAAACTGAATCCAATCACACATCAAAAAGATAATATACCATAATCAAGTGGATTTTTTTTACAGAGAGTCAAGGATAGTTCAACATAAATTAGTAAAATTGATACACCACATAAACAAGATTTAAACAAAAACTAAATGATCATCTCAATAGATGGAGAAAAAGTATTCAGTGAAATGTAGTATTTTTTAATCTTAAAAATCTTTAAAAAACAAGGTGGGTATAGAAGCAACATATCTCAAAATAACAAAGGCCATATCTTTCTTCTTACAGATAACATCATACTGATTAGGGGGAAAGTTGAAAGCATATTGCCTAAGAACTGGAATGAGACAAGGACGCCCACTTTCACACCTCATATTCAAAAGAGTACTGTAAGTCCTAACCAGAACAATCAGCAAGAGAAGGAAATAAAGATTATCCTGACTGGAAAAGGGAAGTCAAATTATCTCTGTGAATTCAGTATAGTCTCAGGATACAAAGTAAATGTACAGAAAAAATCAGTAGTATTTCTATAGACTGATAATGACCAAGCTGAGAACCAAATTAAGAACTCAATCTCATTTACACTAACAATACAAAAAATTAAAGCATGTAGAAAAACTTAACAAGGAGGTGAAACACACTACAAAGACAACTATGAAACTCTGATGAAAGATATTGTAGATGACACAAACAAATGGAAAATAGTCCATGCTACTTGATTAGAAGAGTCAATATTTTTTAAATGACCATAATGCCCAAAGAAATTTACAAATTCAATGGAATTTTCATCAAATTATCAATTTTCTTTCTTTCTTTTTTTTTTAACAAAATTAGAAAAAGCAACCCTAAAATTTATATGGAACCTAAAAGAGCCTGAATATAGAAGGCAATCCAAATAGAAAAGAACAAAACTGGACGCATCACATTACCTTTCACATACATTTCAAATTATACTACAAGGATGTAATAACCAAAACAGCATGATTCTGTTTAAAAATTAACACATGTAAATGGAACAGCATAGACAACCCAGAAAGAAAGCCTATACCTACAATCAACTGATCTTTAAAAAAAGTAACAAAAACAGATACCGGGAATGAATATCCTGTTCAGTAAATTGTGTTGAGACAATTGGATAGTCACATGCAGGAGAATGAAACTCAACCTACATCTCCTGCTATCTACAAAAATTAACTCAAGATGCATTTAAGACTTAAATGTAAGATCTAAAACCATCAAAATATAGCAGACAAAACCCTAGAAAAAAAATCTCCTAGACATTGGCCTAGGGAAACAATTTATGACTAGGAACTAAAAAACAAATGCACAAAAACAAAAACAGACAAATTAAACTAAAAACCTTCTGCACTATGAAAAAAATAATAAATGGACTAAATAGACAACTTTCAATATGGGAGAAATATTTACAAACTGTGCATCTGACAACATTCAGAATCTACAAAGAATGCTAGCAACCCAACAACAAAATAAACAACCCCTTAAAAACTGGGCAAAGACATGAACAGACGTTTTCAAAAGAAGACAGACATGGCAAAAAAGAAATATGAAAACATGCTCTACATCAGCAGAATATAAATTAATAACACAGTGAGATACAATCTTTTACTCCAGTCAGAATGGCTATACTGAAAAGTCAAAAAATGTCAGCATGGATGCAGAGAAAAGGGAACGTTTAAACACTATTGGTGGGGATATAGATTAATACCATCTCTACAAAAAATAGTATGAAGATTTCTCAAAGAACGACAAATAGATCTACCATTTGATCTAGAAATCTCACTACTAGGTATCTATCCAAAAGGGGAACAGTTATTATTTCAAAAAGATACCTTCACTTGTATATTTATTGAAGCAGCATGCATAATAGCAAAAATATGGACTTGACCTAAATATCCACCAATGGATGACTGACAAAAGAAAACATGTTATGTATATGCTATGGAATTGTGGTGGGTGCCTGTAGTCCCAGCTACTTGGGAGGCTGAGGCAAAAGAATCTCTTAAGCCCAATAGTTTGAGGTTGCTGTGAGCTGTGATGCTACAGCACTCTACCCAGGGTGACAGCTTGAGACTCTGTCTCAAAAAATAAAAATAATAAATAAAATAATTTGTCATATATTTCAAATAGCTAGAAAAGAAGATTTAGAATGTTTCTAGCACAAAGAAATGATAATTGGTCGAGGTAAATGGATACCCCAGTTACCCTGACTTGATCATTAGACACTGTATGCTTGTATCAAATATCGCAGGAACCCTATCAGTATGTACTACTACATAAAAAAATTTTTTAAAGAATTTAAATATAAGCATCCCAGTGATATAGTATTGCCATGTTCTAGCTTGCTTTTGCATTTCTCTAAAACCTGTCATAGCAGGTCTGCCACTCTACACAAATCCCAGGGGAGGGAACCTTTCACATAGACCCTTTGGTGTTATTTCCTTGGCATTTTACAACTGCCCAAATGTTTTTAGTTGAAATCCTTGAGGGAAAGATATTACATTTAATAAAAGTTATTACATTTAACTTGATAATTACTTGGGATTCATAGTTGAAGATTACACTGAATCAAAATCAAATTTTGTCATGAAAGAATCAAAAACACCTTTTGTGTAAATTTCTTTTGAATTAAAAAGCAATTTACTTGTGTTTAATATAATAGTTACTAAACGAGAAGAGAAAAGCAAATGTGTTTTCTCAATTATGGACTTTCTTGGACTAAATAAGCTAGGTGATTAAAAACTATGGCATATGAATTGTGGAAACAGATATTCTTGAAACAATTTAGATATAAACTATAAAATTTATGTACAAATTTTATTTATCAGAGAATCATGCACTGGTTTCCAAGTTTCTTTTAAGGTGAGGTATAATGCAAAGGAACATTAATTTTACTAGAATAAATGCAAAAATAAGATTCAATCTATATTTTTTGAAAGTCATGTTTTAATTTGGAAAAATATAACTAATACAGATCACATAAGGAATAGCATTATTATAGCACAATTTAGTTTAAAGGTGATTTTTTCATTAAGTCAAAATTTAGTAAAAAATGACTTTAAAATAGTTTTAAAAAAAGAAACTACCACTTTTATTAGATCTCTTTAGTTTTTATAGCGGGCATGGTACACAATGGATGCTCAATAAATGTATAATAAAGTGATTTATATGCATACAAAAAATAGTTTTTTAAATTGTTCTGGTACAAAAATAAAAGTGAACTAATTTTATCTTCTTGTATTATACTAATGTGTGCAACTGATGGCTATTAAAGTAAAACAAAAATTCTCATATTACCTTTACGCTTTTTATAGACTAATATGCATGCATATTTCATCTATCTGTACATATACAACATATTTTTATTAATAAGCATTTTTCTTCTATAATTTTCAAGATAAAGGGCATTATTTTAGTGTCGGCCCCATGCCTATATGGTCATGTATTATACTACTAAGCAAACAAGCTGCGTTTAATTCTTAACCAAGATTCCACACTCCCCAGGCTACTTTGTTCAATACCTGTAAAGAAGAAAATTACTTATACTGCATGAAAGCACCTATTTTAGTTTTTAAAAGAGGTGCTAGTTTCCAATAAAGAAATAAAGTGTTATTTTTCTTTGTTTTATGTTGGAAATACGGTAGTTGTGGCCTTTCAGCAGGATATTGCAAGCCACCTCAAAAAGTGCCCCCCCCCCAGTGTAGGAATTGCTCTGTGCACTGCCACATGTTTTTCTCATAAAGAAAAGAAAAATGCAGGTATTAGAGATTCTAATTATATGTTTTTACAAAGTGAATTAACACGGAAATGGCAAATTGCTTGGGGGAACATTTAACCCTGCGCCTTTAGACCATTCAAAAGTATTTGTGTTTCTGTGCACTTGGACTCTTGACGCAAAGGCATTGGACTGTTCTCTAGGATATCTGCACCTGAGAGGTTAAGTCTATACTGATGTAGTAGCGACTATTAGGTAGAACTTCTCCCATTTTGTTTTGAGGCGGTGCAACTTTTCATTGTCACTACAAATCTGAAGGCTTCAGATAGAGGAATACAACCTTGCAGTAGGACAGTGTATTCACACATGTTTATGTGCACGTGTCTTTGTGAGTCTGCGTGTGAGTATGGCTTTAGGAGAAAATGCTAACCACATCTCAGAGCCTAAACAGAGAGGTGGAGGGACAGCCTTCTCCTCCCACCTGTGATATTTGATTTCTGAAAAAAAGAAAAACAAGAAGTTTTCTCTTGGACAAATTCTACTTTTAAGTTTTAAATAATATTTAAGAAGTTTTTTATTGTTAATTTATATTTTAACAAATAACCACATTGAAGGGATAAAATAGAAAACAAAATCATTAAAGCATATGCTTGAATGAAATATAATAAGATATATTATTGTAGGAATAAATTATCTCCCAGGAATAGTAGACTGCTAGATCTTTGCTTTCTAGTTCCCATGAATTATTGATTTTGTGTTCTGTCACTCCCATTACGGTGTCTTCAAAATATTGGCCAAATCAGTTTGTTATATTAAATATATTTAAATTATATATTAAAAATTAATGCTAACTTAATTGTATTCACTTCATAAAATACTGATATTTGGGTATGATGACATATAAATTCTCATATTCTATTGTAAAAAGGCAACTGGAACAAAAAGGAGGCGGCTCAAATTTATTATACTCTCTAAATTTCAAAGTGCATATAAACATTTAATTGAAAAATTGATAAGTTTTCCCCTACATATGTAGAGAGACTTCCTGGTGTTTTTAATTTTTTTCCTCATGTCATCATGAATCAGCCGCATTAAGAAAGACAGTATTTTATACTCAAGTTTGTTTTCTTTCTTCCTTCTTTCATCGAGAGGTCATGAACCACCTGTAAGCTGAATCTTGATGGACTAAGTAAAAAGCTTGTAAATGTGAATCATAACATAATAGAGTCTATAATATGGGCACCTGGCATTTCCTTCTCTTTTATTCCATTCTCTGGTTTGTCTTCCCTAATTCTAATGTTCACTTACTTTAAATGTGTAATTTCTACAACATTTCTTTCCTTTTTTCTAAGACACCAAATAGTGACTTTTCTACTGTGCTGGGCAAACTTTGAACTCCCAGATGCTGTTTATGACAGCTCAGAATGAATGCCCTGATAGTGCTACAAAGCAAAGTAATGGCTTGAAAAGCCTACTGATGAAAAGGTTGGCAGGGAGGCAGTGCTAGCCACATGCAAGGACCATGCAAGAGGCAATAGGAGGTCACAGGTCTTTAAGGAGTAAGGATCAAGCAGGGTCAGATTGGTTACAGCCAATTGCACAGCATTCTTCCCCACTCATCCCAGCTCCATCTCTAATTATGACCTACACAGTCCGCGCTGAAGCATTAAGGAGTGGAACTGCATTGTTCCATGGTGAGTGCCTAGTAAAAAAGATGGAATTTGATACTTAGTCACAGTTTGCAAACAATGTGGTTGAACCATCTGAGGGGTCATATTTTCACATTCTGAGGCAATTTATTAGTAATGGTACCTGTCAGTCAGAAATCCCCCCAAAGCCCTTTCCTTACTAGCCGTGACTTTGATATAGAAATAGTTCAAAGTAAAAGACAAATAAAACAAGACCTAAATCATTTACAAAGAACATCACCACATTCCCTTTATCCTTTTCTGATGAACAATCTTTGTAGTGGTGCTCTAAGTGGAATAAAGATTATAGTAGTTGGGGCGTTTTAAAAGCAAGCCTTTTTATTTGTCATTGAGAGTTTGTTAAAGTTCTGAACTTCCACTTTAACTCAAAATATGAACAGAAACAAACACTAGAGTTGAGACACTTTCTTCAATGACACTTCTCCCAGCTCTAGTACTCTAAGAAGAAATGATTGAAATTTATAAACCTTGTCTCAATTTGAAAACAGAATCCTGCATAAAGATGTTTCACAGCCTTCTCCCCCCAACACACATTGAATCATACACAGATGCTTGCACACGTATGTAAACACATTTATATTTCTAATGCATAAAGCAAACTTCCATTTCTGGTTATCAGTTTTCTTCAATACAAATACAAATTTTTTTAAAATTATTTTTCTACTCTTAGAAGGAAATATCTCTTTTTACAACCAGATGAAACATCTTAGTATTTAGTTTTTCCATACATATTCTTGATATTATTACTCTGGTATACATTTCCTGCTTTCTTCTACTGACTTCCATTTAGGAACTTATTCCTTATAACTGCTGCATTTATGACATCATAGAATGCATTGCCATATGTTCAGAATAACATTGCTATTGCCAAACCCTTCTCTGCAAAAGGTTTTTAACAATGAAAGTTCCTTTCTCTAAGGATTTTATGTGGGCCATTCTAAAACAATGAACATAGGGTCCTAAGGTAATAAACAGCACACTGTAGAAAGCGGATACAGCATCTGAAAGCGCATTATGGAGAGAGGAAATATTTGAAGGTAGTCTAGATTTTATTCCACCTATTTCTTTGTTTCCTATTAGTCATTAAAAAGGAAAGAAAACCATTAAATCGCATGATGCATAGGACAGTATAATATAGTAAAAATAACTAACATTTTAAACTCTTTATTACATGCCAGGAAACATCATTTGTGTTTTACATGTGGTACAACGTCTCAGTTGATCTTCAAAAACAAGTCTATGCATCATTCGCATTTCCTATGAAGTAGTTATTACTATTCCAAATTGAGCGGATAGAAAAAATCGGCTCAAACTCAAATATACTGTTGCACTGTAAGCTGCTGACCGCACTATCAACTGATTCTTTATTAATTTTTATAATAGTATTTATGGTTTCCTCCAGTACCATAAAGGTGAGCAGTTTGATTCTACCTTAAAAAGTAGATTTGCTTTTTTAAATTTTTAAAAATAGATACCTAACCAAGCGTTCACCATTACACTTTGAATAATTTATGCATGCACCTATGCACAAATCTTTTGACCCACTCCTAAATACCCTTAATCATTTTTATTGGTCATAAATATTGACTCTTTAGAATGAAATCTTTGGTTTTGTAAATGCTAGTGTAATAATCAACTAAATTAAGAGTCAACAGAATATGCTAAATAATTTGCGAATAGTTGGGGAGCAAGATCTTGACATAGCCTCCAAGTAACACGTTGCAGACAGCTTGATAAATACATGCATTGAAATATAACTTTACAATGGAGAAATCCCACCAATACCTCTTATACTTCTTGGAAGTCAAGTTACTACTTGTCTGAAGTGAATTAAATAAACTTATTATTTTTATATTCCTGTAAAAGTTTATATTTACATGGAATTTCAAATGTAATGGACGATAATTACAGATATTTTACTTCCTAAAAACAAAATTCATTCTGCTCTAGATGCTCAGAGCACACTATAATTTTTAATATATTTTAAACACATTGTAACAATGACCTGAGTTATTTGACAAGATTGTTCTATTATCATTTGTGTCTCACTTTCTAATAGAGAATCTCCAATGTGAACTTCCTTAGTCTAAAAATTATAGCCATATTTTTATGATTGCTGATGAAATTCTCTATAATATACTTTCCAACCAAGTTGCGTATAATTTAGCAGTTCATAAAAGAAAAAAATGAAACTTAATCAATACAAATTAGATAGTGGATCTATAAACAATTCTCTAAATTTAAAATAAAATTACTATCAAAAATAAGTAACATATCTAAGATTAAATTTTTTACTTAATAAAATATAAACTACTTAATAATGGGGAGAATGAAATGGAATAAGATTTCTCCTTTTTATTCCAATGGAATCAAAATGCTTCTATAAGAAGCTTCTTTTAATTATTTCCAAAGTTTAGGAGGCTCAAAACAAGATGGGACCTATGATGAAGTCCAAGGTTAAAGTAGAAGTGTTGCTCATTGTTAGACTCGTGTTCTAACAGAAAGCGAAGGAGAAAGCCAGGAAGAGAGAAACAATGGTTTTAACCTGTTAGAAGGTATTACAGGCAAGGGCTTGAGAATATTTATTCTATTTTCTGTTACTGCTTGAGAATCTATATTTTATTAATGCTGCATCAGATAAGATTATATTAATTTACATTTTACCTAATCAATGCTGCCTAGTATTGTAAGGCATTTCTGTATGTTTCCACCAAATGCTTTATTAATATCAATTCTTGAAAATTGAACTAATAGGATGTCTTAAAGTCTTATTACAACAGTTTTGTTAATTTCTAACCACTGTATGAGAGATCACTAAGTTGTTTCACATTTTAAGCTATTTTACATATAAAAGTTGATAATTATCATATCTGATAACAGAAAAAACTATAAAATGTATCATGTAACATGACTAATTTATGAATTTTGCATAAATAAAAGATAGAATTTATTTTCCATATTCTGAAACAGAGAGAAAAAAATTGCAATTTTCCCTAAAGTATTTGATTACAAGTTATCATTCAGCTTTGTCCTACCCTATCCATTCTACTTCCTGCGCCTCAAAATGGAAATAGAGAACCTAAGGATTTTAATCTGGAGTAGAAGAGGACATAGGGCATGATCTCTCATCTAAAAATATCTTACCAGTTAAGACACAAAACAAAGACATGCTAGAGAAAGAATAGACAGTTAAAATATTTCTATCTCCTTAGTTTGATTCACCATTACAAATGACGGGGGAAGGAGACAACGTGAAACAGGGATGGATGTGGATTCTTTCCTTCTGGTCACCTCTTTGACAGGAATACCACTACCTGTGCCTAAAAATCCCACAGACCCCGTATGTTACCATGATTCTCATGCTTTGAAAAAGTTACCTTTAAGCTGTGGAAACGTATTTGTGAGTGTGTCACTTTATCAATCTAAATGGAATGTAAACTTAATTAGGGAGGCAAAGTCTTTCACAATTCTTGCTTAAAACATAGCACATCCTTCCTTACATTACCTCCCTCTTTAAAAGTAATTTTATACTTTTAGAGTGTTCTAATTATGGCACAATATATTCAAAAGAAAATATGCCATGGATGGAGCTGGAACATATTCTTCTTAGTAAAATATCTCAAGAATGGAAGAGAAAGTACCCAATGTACTCAGCCCTACTATGAGACTCATTTAGGGTTTTCACATGAAAGCTATAACCCAGTTACAACCTAAGAATAGGGGGAAGGGGGGAAGAGAGGAAGGGAGGGGAGGGTAGAGGGAAGGGGATTGGTGGGATTACACCAGCGGTGCATTTTACAAGGGTATATGTGAAACTTGGTAAACGGTCTGTGAAGCTAGTGAATGATGCCCCATGATCATATCAATGTACACAGCTATGATTTAATAAAAAAAAAAAAAGAAAATATGCGTATTTCAACAGCTTTTAGTTATCAGGAGAATGATAAAAAATGAAATGTGCCTAATTTGGGGCAAGCAAAATAATTAAAAGATTCTGACATATGCATTATCCAAACAATAAAGCATAGAGACATTTTGCAGAACTATTAAATCCCTGCAATTCTAAAAGAACAGAAATGAATTTTTTGTAGACAAACATGATGGTTAAAGAATAAAGACAGGTAAATTTCACATAGAAGAAGTAATTTCTCCTAATAATATGGTTGCCCTAAATATTTTACACAAAGGGAATCCTTAATCAAAAATATTTTTGGTTTAAAATATTTTTATTTCAAATTTGCATGTGAAGACAAGCTAAGTTCATTTAAACACGCCTTTACTGTTCACGAATATTTGAAGGGCAATTTAGTTTCCATGACTGTATTTCACTGACTTTTACTTCAACAATGTTTATCAGTGCAATTTGACATTTGAGGAGGTCTTATGAGTCTATTAGCCGTTTAAAGCTATTCTTTAAAATAAGAAGTTATGCTTTGCCAAGCTTAGAATATTACTAGCTTTCCTAAAACTCATTCTGACGTTTAGATCCAGAATTTGCTAAATTTGATTTGTATTCAATGAGAAACATATTTCATTATCATTACCTTAGGTTAATGTGAGAAAAAAAATGGACTATGTTCCAATGAAGTTATAAAATGTTAAAACTCAAAGTATTATTAGCAAGCCTAACTACCACTGATGACAGTGTGTTTTTAATTGTAATTTGAGAATTTAAGCATCATTGAATAACAAAAGAGGCCAGCTTCTGTAATAACAGAAGTGAATGTGGTAAGATTCAATAATTAAATAACATTTATTGATACTACATTATAAAGATACAAAAACTTGAGAATAACCTGCTTTCAACAGGCTTACAGTGGAGCAAGAGGAATATGTGTAAACAAATAATTTTAATAAATTTTAATAAGTGAATTGATAAAATCATTTGGAGGGCACAGAAGACAAAAAATTCTCTCTGGATAATGCAGGGTAGATTATGTAAGATGAAGTGCAGTTATGTTTGAGTACTTAACAAACAGAAGGTTTTTAGGCAGAAGAATAAAAACTGCATTATTGACACACAAAAAGTTATAATCGATAAATCACATTAGTGGTAAATGAGGAAGAGGGCTTACTCTTCATTGTATAATACTAGATTAGAAACATCTATTCCATATATTGTGGGGCATTGGAGCAGGAATAAAACAGGATCCAGATCCCTAGATGCCATTTAAAGAACATTAGATAACTCCTAATAATGAAGAAAGTAATTGAATGTTTTATTATATAAGTGACAAGATATGTGTATTTCCCTATTTGTATACGGGAAACCTGAATAAATATATATTAAATCAAAGTCGCATCTCCAGTAGTGCTATTCATATGCTACAAACCTTTTATTTCTGGCTTCATTAATCTAATTTTTTCTTTATTTTCTAAGTTATTTCAATATGCATAGCATTATACTACAGCTAGTGCTTTAATTTATTCTTTGTAAAAAAACTTTACAAGATTTTGCTGCAATTGCCTATAGGCTCTAAGTACTCATCAGCTCGTGAATGGATTAATAAAGATTAAAACATGTGATATATATAAACTATGGAATACTCTTCAGCCAAAGAAAGATGGAGATTTACATTTATATTTTTGTATTTACCTAGGTGGAGTTGAAGAACATTCTCCTTAGTATAGTATCACAAGAATGGAAAAACAAGCATTGATGTTACTCCACACTAATTTCACACTAATAGAGGAACAACTACAGGCCCACGTGAAAGGGCCATAATTAAATTCAAGAGGGAGGAAGGGGAAAGAGGGAGGGACTCAGAAAGCTCCCGCCTAGACAGGTGCAGTGCAGGTGTGTATGGCACACCTCCTGGTGACGGACTCTAATACAAGCCAGACTTTTTCTAACAAACATGAACACTGTAACCTAATTAATTGTATATATCCTTATATCAATCAGAAAAAGGAAAAAAAAACTTTACAAGATTGGTGTCTAAAGATACTTAGAGCTTCTGAAATGTAAGTTCAAATTTCTTTATGTTGTGATTTTATTATATTTACATTTGCTTTTGATACAGGGTTTCCCCACTCAGCTGAACAGGAAGCCCCATTTTCTAAGCCTGGGTGAGCTAGGAGGTCAGTCTCATAGCAGACTCTCAGGTCTAGGTACAAAAAGGCTCCTAAAAACCAACCTAACTAGTATCTCACCTGGGATGCTCCTCTGGGAGCGGGGAACACACCCTAAACAAGAGTCCTGGACCAGAGAATACACCAAACTGGACCACATTCCTTCACAAGGGCAGTTTTAAAATTAACTCTGCTTCCAAGCCCCTGATACCAAATGACAGTTGATCTCTCCAAAACCTCCCTTCCCTCAAGATAAAGACAGCAATATATAAACCCTTAGACAGAAAGCCCAATAAGCTACTCACTCCGGTCACCTCTCTTTTGCTTATTATGAATAAAATTTGTCCTTTTACTCACTCAAGTGGTTCATGGGCTCATTCTTCCAATCTTCAAGACAAAGGATCTGGCAGAGATAGATCCAAGCTACATAGTTAGGGGGCTTTCAGGTAGGATTCAAGATCTCCTATTGTGGTAAGCAAGCAGACCCTTGCTTGACTCCATCCTTTTTTTTTTTTTTTTTCCCATAGAGATGACAATGAAGTTATCAGGCACCTGTTGGTTAATAAGGCCATGTAGCATGGCTGCCAACTTACAATTTACATCTGACAGTTTGGGGGGAATAGGCCTTTGAATTCCCTTTGGCCCCAGCAAGGGATGTGTCCCTAGCAAGTGTTGCAGCCCACTCTGAAAGGGGTGCGGAGCAAAGGAGTGTGAAGGAATGTTCAGAGGTACCAGAACCCATTCTGTTTCCACTACCTTTCTGTGATTGGCAGCTGCAGGGTGGACAGTGGCAGTAGGCGGAGGTCCCAGGGTCTCTGGCAATGGTTGTAACACTATGGCACTGATGAACCTTCTGGCAAAATCCTTGAGTGCCACTCTCCCCCAGGCTCTTTTATCAGGGACCCATGTCTCCTGGGTCCCAAACCTCTTGCTGTTCACTTCTGTAAGGTCTTTCCTGCACTCTTGGAAAGGGGCCTGGTTTGCTGTGTAGGTTGTTTTCCTTGTGGTCTATATGCGTGCTTTGTTTGGTAATGACAGCAAGTTGGTAAGAGACGACTTTGTGTGTTTGGTTAGGTTTCTGCCGACTTTTTCTGGTATTTCTAAGTTGCTTTAAGTGGATTAAGTGGCAACTCTGTAGCCCTTTCCTCCCAAAATTAATCTCAATTGGCTTTTCTGTCCATTTGCAAAGAGGAAAGTGAGCTGCCTTACTGGTAGATGATTGAGAGACTGAGTTTTTAAGCTCTGAAGAAAAGGGGCACATTACTCCTCCCTGAAAGACATCCCTGGATGACCAGGAGCCTGGGTAGGAGTTGGCTGTGAGATTCCCTGAGGCATGAGTGGTCCTATGGGGAAACCCACATAAATTAATGAAAAGACAGTCCATCCATGAAACCCATATAAGAGCTGCTGATCACTTGAGAGCCCTCCCAGAGGTTTAGACCCCATAGAGAGAAACTGAGACATGTAAGAAGGTGTGACCAGCTTGGTGACGAATCTCTGAGAAGCCACCTTCAAGCACAGCACTTTGGTTCCACACACACTAAACTCTAGACACAGTTCAGTTCCTTTTTCAAAGAAAGGAAAATTGGGAGGGAGAACCCTTTAAATCATAGGGAAAGGCAAAGAGAATGATCCTGGGCCCCCAGTTTGGTTTGTCTAGTGATGTAAACGGCAAGGTTCAAAGACATGCCAAGTTTTCAAAGACTTCTGTTGGTTGGGGCTCATCCTGATGCAAACATTTCTAATGAAGAAAATGTTCAACCCACCACAATGGTGTAAAAATGCCTCTAAATTGTCCACTGGCTGTTATGGTTTTAAAATGTCCCTCAAACCTGTTTCTTTCCACCCTGATTTTACTGAGTTTGGCTATTATGGCTTTGCAGATTTTCTGAGGAAAAAACAGAGGATGGAATCTTGGTCCTTCCTGTCAGACGTAGGGGTTTCCCTACCCCCATGTCTGGCAAAAGGCCTGCTCATAATGGGTGTGATGGGAGGGACGTTCCAGGGGAACGTAAGGGGACCACGGGAATTCCTCAACAGTGAAATGGCTAAGTTAAAAGGTCTAACAAGAAAAGCTTATTTCCATTTGTGTCTTATAACTGGGGATTTGGGAAAAAGACTGAAAAATATGGAGAAGTGCCTTGCAAAAGGATGAATGAGTTTGTGTAAAAGAGGGAACCGTAAGAGAGAGAGATGAGAGCACGGAAGGCTGTGTAGGAAGGAAGTGGACTGAAGACTTTCATCTGGAAATAACCGATGATCTAAAAGAAAAATTTTGAGATAAAAGCAGAACGTCAAAGCACAATTTTGAAATCATCTGTATGAAGGTGTAAAGTTTGTAAAGAGGAACTGTGGAATAGTAGGTGAATGAGGAAAAGGGACGTTCCCTAAACTTTCACACGCCATCTTCAGGTTACTTTAAATCAACAGTACAAGCTCAGAGGTTACTAGAATAACCAGTTCTGGCAGCAGCACCATGGGATTTTGGGAAATTAATGAAAATTGGATTTTCTGTAATCTGAACGGAGACTCAGTTCCAATGAGGCCTGGTAGCGGGCTGTGTTGGTAGAATAGCCATGACGTTCGCCCAAACCTGCTCTATTTGCCTGTGGCTGGTGGAACAGAGGAACCTAGTGGGTGGAAAATGCAATGGTTATGCCAATAAATGACACTAAATTCGGGGAAGTGACTCATGGTGGGGTGGGGGAGTCACACACTTCAGTACGCTTCTCTGACTCATGGTGGGATGTCTTTATGGTTGGAGTGAGTGGGCTCCTGCAGCCCATGGAGGGGACGCCCCATGGCTGGAGCAAGGGGCAGAGGGAAGATCACCACACCTGGGTCATCTGTGTCTTCTCTTGTAGATGAAAAATTCTTCAACTCTTGGAAACCACATATCATTAAGAAGCCAGGCATTTCACAAGCATTGGAACATCTAAAGAAAGAATGCCTAATTTTTCTGCATACTAAAGCTCGGCACTAATGCAATTCCCCATGGCTAGCCATAACGGCCACAAAACACCTTGATCTAGCTCATAGGCTTGTTTTGCTGAACTGAGGGAAAATAGCCCTTCTAGCCATGGTGGTCTCTTGGGCTTGTCAGAAATCCCAAGGAAGAAAATGCTACCTTATCTTGACTCACCAAGGACACTTCCCCCACCTTCTTTGCCATTTCTAGGGGAGCTGGAGAATGAGCCGAAGAAGACTTCCCCAGACCCTATGGTGATTTGAAAGGGGCTTGAGTGTGTACCCCATTCTCTTTAGCCAAGGTAAAACAAGTTAAGAATGGTTTAGGAAACTCTTCAGATAATTCTGATAAGTGTGTAAATGTCTTCTAAGAGTAAAGACAGAGTTTTGACCTCCCATGGAGAAAAGTAAGGTTAATGAATCCTTAAGAAAGACTAGAAAGCGAGTGGCCTGTGATTTATAATAATATGTCTCCTGAAAAGGACGAGGTACCCCACGGGGAGCCAGGCTCCTTTGAGGACCTAAGTGGGACTCTGAGAATTGTTCTCAGCTGCCTTCTATCACTCAGAGAAGGGACAAAAATCCCTTGTCTTTTTTTAAATGATCTAGAAGAGCCTTGAAATTTTACCCAGTTTATACCTGAATTTTCAGAGGGCCAAAATATTTTAAAGTGTAAATTCATTACACAAAGAAACCTGGAATTAGGAGTAATTTACAAAAATTGGCTCCAGGTCCTGACCATAATTCAGAAAACCTAAAAATGGCCAAATTATTTATGTATTTATTTAATACATAGTCTCCCTGTGTCACTCTGGTTAAAGTGCTATGGCATCATCATAGCTCACAGCAAACTCAAACTCTTAGGCTTTAGGAATCCTCTTTCATCAGCTTCTTGAGTAGCTGGGACTATAGGGCATTTGTCACTATGCCTGGCTAGATTTTTTTCCATTTTTTTAATAGAGACAGAGTGTTGCTCATGATCAGGCTGGTCTCCAATGCCTCAGCTCAAGCAATCCACCCACCTTGGCTTCCCAGCATGCTAGGATTACCGATGTGAGCCATTTCACCCTACAGCCTTGTACAATTAAACCAGTAAAAAGAAGAAAAAGAAAGTAAGTGGCTCTGAGGTGCAGCCTGGCAGACAAGCCACCTCACTATTGTCTGGTATGTAAGGGAGGCATACAGGAGACCGGACTGTCCTCAGAGGCAAGGATCTCAGGGGACAGGAACGCCTATGGCCCCTGAGCTTGATTAAAGATGTCTGGGACAGCCTCTCATGGCTCCAGCTCATCACTGCCTGAGAGCCACAGGTGCACCTGACTACATAAGCTTTCTCCTCCCTGCACTTCTCACAAGTCCTGGTTTCTAGACAACCAAGTATGTACCTATCAGAGGGGTGTATGGAGGGCCCGTTACCACATTTTCTCTGAACTTTTACAGTTGTAGAAATTAACTATTCTCTCACGTCTTTCTAGTCATGCTTAACTCTTAACTCCACTCTTGAGAAGAGATATATTGATTAAAGTGGGAAGAGCAATTTATGTGACTGTGGGACAGGAGCCTATCTTATGCCTCCTCCTATTAAAGACAGATGTTGGGTGGCGCCTGTGGCTCAATGAGTAGGGTGCCGGCCCCATTTGCCAAGGGTGTTGGGTTCAAACCCAGCCCTGGCCAGACTGCAACAACAAAAAAATAGCTGGGTGTTGTGGCAGGAGCCTGTAGTCCCAGATACTTGGGAGGCTGAGGCAAGAGAATCGCCTAAACCCAGGAGTTGGATGTTGCTGTGAGCTGTGATGCCATAGCGCTCTACTGACGGTGATAAAATGAGACTCTGTCTCTACAAAAAAAAAAAAAAAAAAAAGACAGATGTTAACTCTAAAAGTATGGGCTACTGAATAAAAGAAAAGAACAAACATATGCTCAATCTGTCCATGTCTTGCTTTTTACATCTGCTGCCATAGTTCAATCTAAGACCTTGACCCTCATACTCAAGTCATACCATAATAAAACCTGAGAGACCCCACTTCACATCCAGACATCGAGATCAGGGGCTGGTAAAGAAATGGCTGCAAGACTCACCCTCCTTCTCTTCCTAACTTTTTTTGACTCAGTAACTTGGGGAAAGGGATAATACGTAATGACCTTTCAACAAGATGAGAATGTTTGGACTTAGCTAAAAATGTCATGAATGTGTCTAATTTTTTCTTGTAGGAGGAATGCATGTAGATTAGGTGTTTACATCTCATTTAATAGGAGTGTCTACTCCATCACTACCACAGCCTAAAGAATCTCACGTTACACCTGAAGAAAACTGTAACGTTCTCAGGATGCTTTACATCTTTTATCGGTTTAACTAATAGCTTGGTGCAATGTCCTAAGACAACTATTTTATCTTATGCCAATACACATAAAATTCCTAAGGGATGGTTTCTGCTGTGGGCAACAGGCTTTTTTTTTAAGTTCCAGCTAATGCCCCTGGAGGACCCTGTTCTCTAGGAAAATTAGTACATTTCTTGCTCAGGACATGGGATCTGAGTAACACTCAAATTAGAAGGACTTGGAAGACCTGTGATCTTAATCTCTAGAAAGACTGGCAGTCATGTTCATCTGTTCAGCCAAGCTGAGTGTATTTCCTTGCCTTCCTGAGTGTATTTGCCTTGCCTTACACTCCACAAGGAGTGTATTTCCTTGCCTGAGTGTATTTCCTTGCCTTCCTAGCTACGGTAATTGAATTAAATATAGAGATGGGTCAGCTACTTATGCCACGGTAAAAGCCTTGACTGCACCCTCACAAGCACCTTAAGCATAAAATTTGGACAAGTCCAGGAAGCTGTCTTAGAAAACTGAGCAGCTATTGATTATTTCATAGGCACACAGAATTTAAAGGACTGTGCAGTTTTAACCTATAGGACAATTCCAAATCAATAGAGTACCACACACAGTAAGTATAGAATAACTTCATGATGTCACCCAGAGAAGGTTTCTTTCAGTTTTGATTTTCATCACTTATTTTCTTGGGTACCTAATTAAGGTTGGCTAAAAGCCTCAGTTGTCAGTGTAGGAATTATTCTTGCTATAGGACTGTTTGTATATTCTTGCAGCCAATTTACCCCCTATTTCATGTTGCTTTGTACATGCTGTAACCGTTGTCCCAGTAGGTATTAAAAGATTAAATACTCAGGATCATGATCAATGTGGACTTCCATTTACTGTGAACTCCTGCATTGTCCTCCTCTGAGGAACCCCTAAATGTCCCCATGTTGCCATCACCCACATCCAACAGGAAGCAGTTAGGAGCAGTTGGCACCCCTTTTATCCTAACAGCAGGTACGCTTCTCTTCAGAGAGGGAGGACTGATACAGGGTTCTATACTCACGGTTGGACAGGGACATTCCCTATTTTCTAGGCCTACATGATCTCCAAGATCAGGTTCATTGCAGACCCCAACTCTAGGCACAAACAGGCTCCTAAAACTCAGCCTGACTAGTACCTTGTCTGGGCTGCCCCTCCTAGAGTATAAAACACCCTGAACAACAGGCTGACCCTCCTGAAGCAGAGAACACACCCAACCAGGACCACATCCAACCCAAGGGCACTTTTAAAATTAACTTCTGCCACCAAGCCCCTGGTGCCAAACAGTTGTGACATCCTGTCTCTATAAAACACCCCTTCCCACAGGATAGGAAAAGCAGTATATAAACCTCTTTCTGTCTCCCTATTTTGCTTATCTGTCAAGTGACCATGTCACTTACTTGCATGGTCCAAGGTTCATTCTTCAAATCTCTAAGACCAAGGACCCAGCAGAGAGAGAGAGAGAGAGAGAGAGAGAGAGAGAGAGAGAGAGAGAGAGAGAGAGACATTCCAACTACACTTCGAAACTGGCAATAGTTTTGTGTTTATACTTTTTTCTCATAACAATGAATCTATAATGCCATGTTTTGGTGGTCAGCTGAAATACAGATTGAAAATATGGCAAAAAGACATTCACTATTTATTGAGAATAAATTTAAGCCATAGTTTCTTTCATAAACTATTTATGCTATGTTCTTCGAGGGGTTAAACATTAAATTATGAGTGCGTATGGAAAGAAAGAAATGACTCATTCTGAAAGAAATTGTTTACTTATTCAAAAGTCTTTTCATTCAGCTTTGTCAAACAATTTTAAACTGTCATTCATGTTAAGTACCAGTAATTCAATTTCAAGACAAAACATAGACAAAAGAGAATCCCACTGACTATCATCTAAAACAGCTTCTCAGCTACTGTTACACGTCATTCTACAATATAAAAAACTACAAGCAGTTTTTACAATACACTATCTGGATGGCTGAGGTGACGCCCATGGGGTCAAATACTGATGATCTATGGTAAATCAAAAGAAAATAAGTATGTTTTAGTTGCTAACCTTTCCTAAAAGATCAAGTGCAATAAGCAAGGAATAATAGGATCAACTGAAATAAACAGAAATGATAGCATAGGAGGGATTTGAAATCATTTGAACTGGAAATTGGTTTTATCACTAGTATTCAAAGTAACTATGCTTTGGTCATTGTCCTTTGAAAATTTCTTTCCAGTTCAGAGTTCATCATGATAATTACTGAAATTGATGCTGTTATTAAGATAATTTTACGGATTGAGCTCATAAGATTGCATATAATTTTCTCTTTTAGTTTTAATAAAGAATATTTCATTTTAATTTTTTTTTTTTGGCCAGGGCTGGGTTTGAACCCGCCACCTCTGGCATATGGGACTGGCGCCCTATTCCTTGAGCCACAGGCACCGCCCAGAATATTTCATTTTTAAAACATTGTAAAATTTATTTTAAAAATATTCTGATACTTTTACAGCATCAGTGTTCTTTTTCTAACTCAATTTTTTAAAATAAATGAGAAATACTGCTTTAAGGTAAAATATTTAAGGTTTTTGGGGGGACAGTCTCACTATGTTGCCCTCAGTAGAGTGCCATGGCATCACAGCAACGTCAAACTCTTGGGCTTAAGCTATTCTCCTGCCTCAGCCTCCCACATAGCTGGGACTACAGGAGCCCACCACAACACTTGGCTATTTTTTGGTTGCAGCTGTCATTGTTGTTTAGCAGGCCAGGGCTGGATTCGAACCCTACCCGCTGACCTACGGGTGCCGCCCCAAAAAAGATTTTTTAAAAACTGGATTATTACATTATGACAGCGGTTTTCAACCTTGGGTCGTGACCTCTTTGTAACAATGAAAATACATCCTGCATATCAAATATTTACATTACGATTCATGACAGCAGCAAAATTATAGTTATGAAGTAGCAATGAAAATAATTTTATGATTGGGGGTCACCACAACATGAGGAACTGTATTAAAGGGTCATGTCATTAGGAAGGTTGAGAACCACTGCATTATGATAAATGAGAAAAGAGGATCCAGGGAGATGAAAATTTCAAGTTGGGAATGCCACTCAAAAAGTATCTTGAAAAGTATTGTAATCAGATTGACAGAGTAGCCTCCAATAGAACCTGTGAACTAAAATAAAATCATAAGGTTCCTTTCCAGAAGCTGACTGACCAACCAGATGCCATCTCGGCCAAGAGGATATTTCATAATTGAGTTGCTAGCCAAGAGAAAGAAGATCATAATGTTTCATCACATCCCCCTTCCTTCTTAGAGATGTCCCTTTTGACTCATTAAACAAGTCTAAGGCTATGCAAGACATACCTGTGGGTCCTCAATAGTAGTTTGTCCCTGATTAACAGACTCTTAACTAGAGCCTTCTTTTTCACTGACTCCTGATCTATTAGACAAAACCTAACTCTCTGAGATGTCCCATCTTTCAGGTCAAGCCAATGTACCCTCCATGTATGGTTTTATGACTTCTTGTAATTCCTGTCTCCTGGAAATGTATGAAACCCAACTGTAAACCCCCATCACGAGTGCACTTGCTCAAGGCTTCACGGGTGTGGCTTTAGGTCACAGTCCTCAAACATGTCCCAGAATAAACTTATTTATGTTACATAGGATGGCTTCTTTTTCATTGATAAATGTCACAAAACCATAACATGTATATCTATCAAATATTTACCATAATCAGTAGTTAGATGATACATTTCAGAAATAATTTCTCTGTACTACACTGCAATGCAGTATTATTTTTTCAGACAAATGTGGCATTAACTGCTTCCCTACAAAGCTCAGCTGAGCTTATAAAAAGCTAAAATATATATTATTTTTACAGAAAATAATAATCGATGGCTAGGCAGATAAATGAGTAAAGTCTTTGAAATGCTTTGAAAAGGAAGCAAGCCATTATAACCTGAAAAGAGGTGGAGAAAAATTTGTAAGCATGATGTATTTTCAGGAATTTCCAAAGGCTTCCGAATATGGGGTATGATACGTTAATCAAAGGGAGGTTAAGTACTATTCTTTCAGCAGTCAACAACTATGTATTAGATGTCTGCCTACTATTGGCATAAAATAGGAAGACCAAAATATGCTGGATAAAAATACCACATTCAAGAAGTTTATGTTTTAGAAATGATTTTATATATGTATACATGTGTGTAACCATATGTATTACAAAATAAAAAAGGAAGAGAAAGATGTTCCTTTGACACTGTGTATTAGGCTTAACCAACTCAGTTACCTTTTCTCATCCCTTCAAGGCATCAGACTAATCAATGGAATCCATAGATGACCAAGCCTATAATTACATTATGTGGGCTATGGCATACATTATGTCAGTCACATAGTTGAATTTCAATAGTTCATGAAGCTGCAATGGGCCAGATAACTTTCCTCTAGGTAAGATGTTATTTTGTGTGAGCTACTTCAAAGTGTGAACTACTTAACTGTGTGGATTATCACAGATTTTTAGCAAACTATTACAAATTCATTCCTTTCAAACCAACAATTGAGTAGCAAGAATATTTCTCCCCCTTCTGAGTAAAGACTAGAATACATACCCTGAAGATTCCTTCTGTACAGTAAATAATAACAGAGCATCCACCACATCAAAACAGTTAAAAGCTTGAGAGAGCAAAGAATATTATCAAGGTAATGACCTACATTTTGAGGTTTCATGGTTCTTGAAGGCTCATAATCTATATAATATTTTGTTGAAGTTTCTTCTTAAAGCTTATAGCAGATTTTATTCATGTTACTTCTTTAATACAGTTTCTTGTTTTAAAATGTGTAACATGGTAACATTCTAAAAATATTGGGGTATCTAAGCTATGCAAATGAAATGAAAAGAAAGGGCAATTTCTCCAGGGACTATGGTGTTAGAGAGAACTGAGCAGTTTGATGTAGTGGTAACAAAGTTTACAAAGCATCAATGAGACTGTGAACTGTACGGGGCAGAGTCAGAACCCATTTGTTCAGCTTTCACTCTTCATTGATGACGTTCCTTCTCTTGTGTTCCACTGTAAAGCTTTAAAAGTAAAGGGTAAGTAAAATGCTTATTTTTAATAATGAAAATACTACTTGTAATCAGAATATTAAATAAATTCAACATCCAATGATGATTCTGCTGGTTCTTGTATGGCCTTAGAATATTGAACAATAATCACCTGTACATCTCAAGGTAATGTGATTTAAAGGCTTACAAATAAGACAATGTGAAATGGCTTTCCTTCTTCCATTTAGAACATAGATCAGAATTTAGAGAGAGAAAATAGGCATAAACCTCCCCCATGTTGACGGGATACAGAAGGTACAAGGAAAAATAAAAGGCTTTGGACAAGTGAATCTTCATGGGCATACATGAACAAATTTTACCTTACTTTCATGCCTGCCAGTCTTGGTTATATTTCAAGAAGTAAAAATATTTTGTTATTTTAGATTACTGACTGCAATGCTGGTTTTATTTACAGTGTTTCTATTGAGCATAAGTAAGGCAGGCGTCCTGATTATTTTATTTTGACAGAACAAATATGTGTGCTATGAAAATTTCTGGATGATGTCTGATATTAAAACAGAGTTTTGCAAATAGATATTTCTGATGAGACTTTTCAAACAGTGACTGTCAAAGGTTAGTCACCCACAAAGAAGATTTAGATTAAAGCTATAAAAAGCTTGCTTATGGAATTACTGTTAGAAAATGGAAAAGAAATTAAATCTGTAAACTCAAAAGAAATAGGGTTGAAATGATGGTGCACGTGAAGATTTCTGACAATGTTACCACTGCTCTAAGAATCATTAAGTACAAGCAAGACACCAAGGCAATGAAATTCATATGGATTATTGAATCAAAAATACATTTACTGTTAAGTGATGAAAATTTAAAAATAAAATATTTTCAGATTACAATAATGTAATTAGTATCTATGATATATGCAGTAAAATAATGTATTTTCAATAACGTATTTTGAATGTATGAAAGCTTATTCGAGCACTTACCATGTACTTGGTACTATACTGGGTAAGAATACAGAAATACAGTTATACGCATGGCAATTACATTTAAAGCAGTGGAAGGAAACAAATAAGAATGCATTTTGTGTAAAACTAATACACAGGCAAAAGATTCTGGGAAAATGACAGAATATGAAGCACCAAGAATTTGTCTCCCAGACAGAAATTATAGTGACACAGTCTGATGTAATAGTTTGGGAACTCTTCTAGTTGAAGCTTACATCTGTTAGGGGAAGACTCGGATGGCAAACTGTGATTAATTTTGGTCACTTTTAGCACTCAGCACTAGCATAGCTCCCTGTCCTCACCCTTCAGCACCATGTCAAGCAGGTGTGCTGGAGCAGCTAGAACATAGTCAGTGAGAGCCAGGGTTGGGGAAAAAAGCCCCTGTCTTCCAAATATTATGAATCTGTGATCTGATCCCTAATTCTTTCTTCTGATCACACAAATGCAGACATTGTTGCAAGGCCCTAGAACATACAAAGGTAATGGCATACACAGAGGAAATCAGACTGTCGCTGAGCATGACCAAGGGAAGGAACCAGAACAGAAATGACTTGAAAAGACCTTAGGTTTATACTTCTGTTTGGCTCTTAACAGTTTACCAAAACAAATGAAAACAAAACAAAACAAACAAAAACAACAACAACATGAAAACCCTGGAAAGAGGAGAATATATTTTCTAGTTACCATAATTTTAGATTAAATATAGTTTTCCACAAAAATGAAAGGATACAAATAAATGGGAAAGTATGGCCTGTTTAAAGAAGAAACAATAAATCCACAGAGAATGAGCCTGAAATGACCTTATTAACAGTTCTACTAGACAAAGATTTTACAACATCTGCCTTAATGATGCTCAAGCACCAAAGGAAGACAGGAGAAAGATAAGAAAATGATTTAAAAACAAAGTAAAAATATCAATAAAGAGACAGAAAACCTAAACCCCCAACAAAACATATTCTGGAGCTGAAAATTACAACTGAAATGAAAAATTAGTGATTCAAAATCTGGTTTCAGCAAGCAAAATAATCTGAAAACTTGAAGATAAAAAAATCTTAAATTTTTAATATTGAGGAGCTGAAAGAAAATAAAAATGAAGGAAAGTGGATGGCTCCTGTTCTCAAAGGAGTAGGACGCTGGCCCCATTAGCCAGAGGTGGTGGGTTCAAACCCAACCCCGGCCAAAACTGAAAAAAAAAAAAAAAAAAAATGAAGGAAAGTGAAGAAAGTAAACCAAGCCTAACAGACCTACAGTACTCCACCAAACAGACCATCATAACAATTGTGAAGCTGCAGAAAGAGAAAGTTATAGAAAATATTTGAAGAAATAATGGCTAAATCCTTGAATTTGATAAAATGCATGAATACAAATATTTAAGAAACTTCCAAGAATTCCAAGCATTATTACCATAAGACATCTACCTGGAGATATATTATAACCATTTCTTGAAAACTAATAAAAGAATTTTAAAATAAGCAAGGAAGTTCTGACAGTCATACACAAGAGATCTTCAGTACGATTATGAGTAGATTTCTCATCAGAAACTTTGGATGCTAGAAATCAAGGGGCTGAGTTATTCAAAATGCTAAACACATAAACACAAACAAAACAAATCTGAGGGAGAAATAAAGAAATATCCAGATAAACAAATGCCTGAGGAGGTTTGTTACTAGTGCACAAGCCTTGCAGGTTGAAATGGAAGGGCACTGATAGTAATTCAAAAGCATATGAAGAAATGAAGATCTCAGTGAAGATAAATACAAGGGAAATTATAAAATTCAGTATTATTGTAATGATGGTTGTAGGTTTTCTACATTTTGAGAGACTACTATATTTTAAAAAAAAATTATAGGTCTCAAAGCTAAACTATCATTGTAACTTTATTTGTAATTTCAAATTTTATTTTCTATGTAGTTAAAAATGCTAGTGCACAGGAATTGTTCATTTATGTTTTTTGACACACAGTGTATAAAGATGTCATTTGTGACAACTGAAAGGTTTGGGGAGCAGGGCTCTTAAATGAGTAGAGTTTATGTTATTGAAGTCAAGCTGATTTAAATTCGAATTAGAGAGTCATAACTACAGAATTTGCCATCATGAAAACAAGCAATATAGCTAATGGATAAACACAAAATGAAATGAGAAAGACATTTAAATGTTTCATTATGAAAGAAAAGTCAACTAAATACTAAGGAAGTCAGTAATAAAACAAGGAATGAGGATAAAAAGGGCTATCCAGTACATAAAAACAAATAATAAAATAACAGAAATCCCTTCTTATCACTAAATATTTTAATGTACATGGACTAAATTTGCAAATCAATAGACAGAGATTGAATGACTAGATTTTTAAAATAATGATTCAACTATATGTTATCTGAGAGACTCAAGTTAGTTCCCAAGATGAAAATAGGTTGAAGAAAAGACTATAAAAGTATATTTCATGCAAACAGCAATAAATAAAGAGAGTAGGGTGGCTGTACTAATATTAGAAAAAATTTAAGACAAAAAAATCTTATAAGAATTAGGTATAAAAAAGCATATTATATGTTAATGATAGTTTTGAGACAAGGAGATAAAACAGTTACAAACCTCTATGCATCCAATAATAGACCCTCAAGATATATAAAGCAAATTGATAAAATTGGAGAAAAAGGCATTTCCATAGTAATAGTTGGAAACTTCAATATGCCATTACCAATAATGGAGAGAACAATGAGATTGTAATAAGGAAATAGAAGACTGAAAACTCATCATGAATTAGTTAGATCTAAGAGATACAGACATAACACTCTACCTAACAATAGCAGCGTATATATTCTTCTCAAGTGCACTGGTACATTTTCAGGATAGATCATATGTTAGGCAATAAATTATGTCTCACATTTACAAAAGATAATTATCATGTAAGGTCACTTCTCTAAGTACAAGATGAAATTATTTATCAGTAACAGAAAGAAAACTTGAAAATTGACAAATTTATGGAAATCAAACTACATACTCACAACCCATGAATCAAGGAAGAAATCACAAATGAAATTAGCAAATACTTAGAAAGGAACAAAACAAAGACACTGCCTATAGAAACTGAGAGAATGTAGTGAAAACATTGCTAAAGGTGCCTACAGTAAAAATCAAGAAAGATTTCAAAGCAACAGCCTATTTGTTTAACTTTCAGAATTTGAAAAAAAGACTAGTGGAAGGAAAAAAATAGTAAAGATTAGATATATTAGCACAAACAAAACAGAACACAAAAAAACAAAATCAGCAAACCAAATGTTGGTTCTTTCGAAGGGTCAAATAAACGAAAACACTTTAGCTATATGTACTAAAAAAAAAAGGAGAGGAGACTGAAATAACTAAAATCAGTAAGGAAGGTAGGAACATTATTATTAATTCTACAGAAATAAAAGAATTATCAGAGTAGTATGAGCATTTGTGAGCTGACAAATTGGATGACCTATATGAAATGGACACATTTCTAGAAATAAAAGTATACCAAGAAAAAACTTTGAAGAAATAGAAATCTGAACAGACCAATAACTTTTAAGGAGATTAAATCAGTATTCAAATGTATTTCAACAAAGAAAAGCCTCAGATCTTATAGCTTCAACAATGAATTCCACCAAACATTTAAAGAACAAACACTGATATTTCTCAAACTTTCCTGAAAAAGTTAAAGAAGAGAGAACAGTCTTTAATATTCTATGAAGACAGCATTACCCTGATGCCAAAACCAGGCAAAGACAATACAAACAAAAAAAAAAAGAAAAAGAAAGAAAGAAAGAAAACTAAAACCTAATATCCTTTATGACAAGTGGCACCAGGTAAAGATATGTAAATCAATAGCATAAAATATAAGGTCGTTAAATATACCCTCGCATATATGGTCCACCGATTTTCAACAAAGGTGTCAAAATCAGACAGGGGAGAGAAAAATAGCATTTTCAACAAATGATATCCAGAAAACTGCATATCCAAATAACAAAAGAATAAAGTTAACTAATGTCATACAAAAATTAATTCAAAATAAATCCATGGTCTATATTTGATATCTAACAAATTTAAAATTCTTAGAGAAAGACCAAAACCTTTCCGACATGTGATTTAGCAACTATTTCTTAGATATGAAATCAAAGGTATAAGGAAACCCAAAAGTAGACAATTTGAAACACTGAGGAAGGAAACCAGAGAGCAAGTAAACAAATGGAAATATGTATCGTGCTTATGGATTGGCAGAATCAACATTGTTAAAATGTCTGTACTACCCAAAGTGATTTACAGATTCAATGTTATCCTTATTAAAATACTAACATTGGTTTTGCAGATCCTGAAAAAATAATTTCCCCACTTTGTATGGAACCAGACGAAAGCCCTTCAATAGCCAAAGTAAATATAAGCAAAAGGAAGCATCTGACTTTTTCAGACTTCAGGTTATATATTATGTTCAAGGCTACAGCAATCACAATAGCACAGCACTGTCACAAGGACAGAGATACAGACTAATGGATCAGATAGTCTCATTGATCTTTGACAAAGCAGACAAAAACACACAATGGGGGAAAAAATCTCTATTCAATAAATGGCGCTCAAAAATGGGACAGCCACATGTAGAAGATTGAAACAGGATTTGCACCTCTCACCACTAACAAAAATTTATTCATGATGAATAAAAAACTTAAAGCTAAGTCATGAAACTATAAGATTTCCAGAAGAGGTTAGAAAACCTCTTATAGATTATCAACTGAGGCAAAGAATTTATGAAGACTCCAGAGACAAGCACAACAACAAAAATAAACAAATGAGACCTGATTAAAAAGCTTCTGCACAGCTAAATAAATGATCAAAAGCATGAAAAAACTTACAGAAGAAAATATTTGCATACTATACATCCTATAAAGAACAAATTGCCAGAATCTACAGCAAACTCATGCAAGTAGGCAAGACAACATCAAACATCCCATTAAAAAGTGAGCAAAAAACATGAACAGAAACTTTTCAGAAGAAGACAGACTAGTGGCCAATAAACATATGAAAAAATGCTCAACATCTCTAATCGTCAGGGAAATGCAAATCAATACAATGAGATATCACCATTTGCTTCAGAAATACCACTAGTGGGTATTTACCCAAAGGAAAAGAAAAGTCATTCTATGAAAAACAAAACAAAACCAAACCCCTGCCTTTAAATGTTTACAGGAGCACAATTCACTATCACAAAGATGTGGAAACAGCCCAAGTGAATTAATAAAATGTGGCGTGTCTATACCATGGAATACTATTCAACCATAACAAATAGTGCATTAATATCTTTTGTAACTACCTGGATGGAAATGGTGACCATCTTCCTAAATGAAGTATCACAAGAATGGAAAAAACAAGCACTACAGGTGCTCCCTTTTAAATTGGAACTAAATTACATGCATGTGTACATATGATAGTAAAATTTAGTATAGATCAAGCAGTTGGAAGGAATTGGAAGGGGGTGGAAGGGATGGTAAAATTTACACTTAATGGGTACACTGTGCATTATCTAGGAGATTGACATAATTATAACCTTGACTCAAACTGTAGAAATATAATGTATGTAATCAAAATGTTTGTATTCCCGTAACAATGAAATAAAAAAATTAAAAGTTGTGCAAAGATATCAACAGAGTAAAAATGCAATTCAAAGAATGGGAGAAAATAATTGCAAGTCATATATCTGATGAGAATATAAAAAACAGACAGAACTCATAGAAATCAACAAAATAATAAACAACTTGAGTATAAATATGTCCAAAGGCTTGAATAGATGTTACCCCAAGAAAGATATACAAATAACCAATAGGCACATGAAAAGATGCTCAAAAGAACTAATTTATCAGCAGCAAAATGCAAAACAAAACTGCGGTGAGTTACCAACTCACCCATATAAGTATGGCCACTATCAAAACAGAAACAAAGTAACAAGTGTTGAGGATGTGGACAAATTGGAATCCTTGTACACTGTTAGTGGGACTCTAAAAGGGTATAGCCACAGTGAAAAACAATGTGGTGGTCCCTTAAAAAAAGATAAAATCTAAAAACAGGATTACTGTATCATCAAGTGATTCCAATAGTGTCTGTATACTAAAATTTCTATACTCAATATTATTGAAAGCAGTGTTTCAGAGAAATATGTTTATACTCAAGTTCATAGCTGCACTATTCACAATAACAAAGATGTGGAAGGAAAACAAGTATTTATTGACAAATAGGTAAGAAAAATGAGATAGACATATTCAATACAATAAACATGAAGGAAAGTCCACCATGTGTGACAACCTTGTGGACATTATGTTAACGGTAGTCAGGCTGTCGCAAAATAAAAAGTACTTCATGACTCCCTTTACATGAAGTACCTAGTCAAAATCATAGGAAAAAACGAGAATGGTGGGTCCCAGGGGCTGGTGGGAGTAAGAACCAGGACTTGTTGAATGGGTATAAAGTTTCAGTTTTGCAAGATAAATAGTTCTGGAGATGAATGGTGATTGTGGTTGTACAAAGATATGGATGTACTTGATACCATTGAACTTTTTACTTCAAAATAGCTGTAAATTTTATATGTATTTTATCACAAAAAAAGGGAACAAAAGCAATACATACATCATGGGTCAAAGATGATTTGTCAGGTTACATTTTCTAAACATAGCTACAACAATATCTTCCATCTGGGATTTTCTTCATAAAATGGAAGTCTGCAACTTTTTCCATTATCAAAATGATCTATTTTTCACTTCTTGAATCTTGGCAGATTATAACTATAGCTTTGATAACATTGTGGCATCCAAGGCTAAGGTATTAGGACTGATGTGGTGTCTATCTGCTATTGTGGGACACTTGCCTTTTGAGTTCTGAACAATAATAAATCTGATGCCTTTATTTCTTTTTCTCACTAATTGTTCCAGCAAGGACTGCCATTGTGGTGTTGAAGAGAAGTGTCAGGATTGAACATCCTTGCCTTATTCTTTCTTAGAGTAAAGCCTTCTACTTTGCACCTGGCAATATATTTTTTGCTCAGTGATTATAGTGTATACTTAATATATGTGTACACATAACATTTCTTTTAGCCCTATGTAGAAACCCTTTTCTTTCCTTTTGGGTGACATTTAAAGTCATTTCCATGGGTAATCAAGGCCATAGGGAAAAGTCCCAGTTGTCAATTTTGAATCATTCTGGAACAAATTTATTCAGCTATCACAAATAACTCTTAAATTGATTACAGATGTTTACAGCCCTGAAATAGTATTGAATAAATTAAATTAACCTGAGATTTAAATTACTTTTACCACTAATAGTAATTTTTATTGAGTACAACGATAGAAATTTGCCTTACATGCATAAATATTTGATGCAGAAAGAACTAAACTCTCCTTATGTAGGCTCTCAATTCCTGAAATCCAGCACTATTTACAAGATGACATGGTTTGAAACTTTACAGCTTACTTATCACAGAAATTTTGCCTTGGCAAAACTTCTGTTGGAAAATCAATGACCCAGTTTTATGCTCAGTTCATGTTTCATTGGACACTTCATTGCAAATAAGAACAAAGTTTCGATTTTTCAAGGTATGTCATCTTACTTTCTTTCTTCCAAGTAAGGTTGCTGAAGGAAAAGTTGGAAGTCATTTTTTAATTCTCTGTACTTTATGCAATGATACCTAGTATCATTATATTTTTCTCAAATGAAGGAACATTGGTACAATTTGGAATCTCTGTTCTTTACTCTTAATCTATGAATGAATTTACTAGCATTCATTTATTGTAATTTGTCATTTTTCAAAGGTATTTTTAAACATTCTATCTCTATATTTACTTATTTAAAATCTACTTTTAACATGTTTTTCCACTAACCGACTTGAGTCTGAATCAAACATTCAAATAAGGATTATACTTTTGTTTTCAGTTTTTAAAGTTTAAAAGTTCAATGTTTGGCAAAACAGAATTACCACTTTTAACAAATAGATACAAGGTTGTTATTTTAAGGCAAGGTTTGTTTTTGTTTTTTAAATGGTCAGTAGCTAAAATAATTGAGTTTTAACCTGAACCCTCTTGAACGTTACTCTGGGTGAGTGACGTGCCATCAGGCTTGTTTTATCAACAGCTACAAGGTCACGAGCACCATAGTGGGGAACCAAATTCCATTGTTTTAGGGTTGACAATGCCAGCAAACCAGATGGCTCTCATACACCTTTGAATGCCCGGGGTGCCCCAAAGGTCACCACACACACATACCCTGTTTCCCTGAAAATAGGACAGTGTCTTATTTTAAGGTGTGCTCCCAAAGATGCACTAGGTCTTATTTTCAGGGGACGTCTTATCTTTCCTGTAAGTAGGTCTTATTTTCGGAGGATGTCTTATTTTAGGGGAAACGGGGTACTTAAGGAAAATGGGACTTTGCAACTAAATATAATGTACCTTTAATTACAAAATATTCATTATAAAATTTTACAAAATATTTATAAAATATCTATATCCTGATATGTAAATATAAACATATTAAAAGTATGAGTTTGTTAATTTTCCTATGTAGGGTGACCTCTGAGCACCTTGTAGTTGGCCATTTGAAAGCATTTGTATGTTTTTTCCAAAACCATTCATCAAGATAATATATAGCAATGTTACTGATAATACAAATTTAGTGTGCTCCCAAGCTGGGTAATGTCATAATGATGTCCATTCTGTTCTCCCAAAACCTAGTGATTCTTTTTTTTTAATTTCAGAATATTATGGGGGTATGAAAGTTTGGCACATGGATTGCTTTTGTACTGCTTGAGTTGGTGTTGTAAGAGTACCCACCATCCAGATAGTGTTTTTTTAATCGGCCTTCAGCATGAAACGTAATGTTATGTAACTACATATATTTAATAAAAACCAGGCATGAAAAGCCAGAATATTCAGAAGGACAATCACAGAACAACTCTGTGCTTGTGCACAAACTTCAGGTCTACCCTGTATTTTGCCACAGGCACAGCTCCACGGGGTGCTACTGATGACAGACTTTGCAGACAGCAGTAACGACTCACCTGTTTTCCTTGTACCAGCATGATGGATGCAAAGTTCATCTGTCATTGACCAGAGGTGTCATTTTTCTTTTTATTTTGCAACTTGTCTGAACTTGGTGCACTGGGTCACTTGGCACTCTGTGTGATCATTTGAGCAAGCAAACTAGAGTCTTTTCTTCAGAAGTAAATCTTTGTAAACTGTCAGGGTCTTTCCCCTTCTTGTTAACATTGAAAGCTTGCATGGTAACATTCCGTAGATTTGTTGCAAGTCATTTTAGTAAGGATAGCTTAAAATTTTTATATGTTAACCTAGTTCAAAACTTTCCAATGGATTTTGTCTCAAAGACAAATAAGTCTAGAACAAAAAATAATTGTATCCTTGCACACACAAAATACCCGATTTTAAGCAAATTAAACAGTGAGAAAGAAAGAGAGATCTTTGACTCTAGTTTCAGAATAAGTTAAGACTGATGAAACTTGGTTTCAGCTGAATGACAGAATGCATCCTAATTTACATGATGCAATGCCGCTGTCCTTTATACAAAGTCAGGAAATGGCATGTCACACAGCTACCTGAAGGGCACACTCCTAGTCTCTACCTAATGTCCACATTGTCTGTATTTAATATTCTTCTATTGTTTACAATATCTCAATAATGAGTAGTTTCTAATTTATTAATAGCTGTCTGACTTTCTTGGCAAAATATTGTGTAAAATTGTTTGCTAGTATGTCAAGAAAAGTTGTTGGGTGAAGCTCACATCAATGAATGAAACCTGACTTATTTAAATGATTTTATTCTGATTACAATTTTTATTGTTAGAAAAGGGAACAAGGAAAGGGGAAGGGAGGGGGGAGGTTAGGGTGGAGGGAGGGTAATGGGTGGGGCCAAACCTATGGTGCATCTTAGAATGGGTACAGGGGAAACTTACTAAGGCAGAATACAAATGTCTACATACAATAACTAAGAAAATGCCATGAAGGCTACGTTGAACAGTTTGATGAGAATATTTCAGATTGTATATGAAACCAGCACATTGTACCCCTTGATTGCACTAATGTACACAGCTAGGTTTTAACAATAAAAAAAATAAAAAAAAAAGAAAGAAAATGGAACAAGCACTATCTACCCTTCTTAACATTACACTGATATGCTAAAGCAAGATAAACAACCATATCAAAATATGAAGTAGACTAAAGCAACTAATATATTAGAGCAATAAAAATTATATCCATAATATGTGTGTTGCAATTATTTAAGTTCATTAAGATTAAAATATTTGCCTTCATTTTCTAACTTGCGTATAGATTCAGTGTTAAGGGACCTAAACTTTTTCTGAAAAAAGCAAAGCTTAAAAAAAAAGTATACATAAAATATATAAAATAACTGTAGTCTTGCTGCAGTTTGGAGAATATTTTCTCTCTCATGCATTTTTTTTTTCTGTTTTGTAATTACTTTTCTTTCATTATTTGCAGAAGATGCCAAGTGTTATTATAACTAAGACTTTAAAGTGTTTATTCTTGGAAATAGTAAGTTATGCAGAGACAGATAAGTCTCTTTTTTGCCTTGACCAAAAAGGAACCAAGTAACGTGAAGGTGACCGCTTAGTTTCTTTTTCACTCATTTTCCATCATCCCCTTTATGAATAGTCATAGAGTGTACACGTTATTGTCATGCCATTCTTTGAGTGAAGACCTGTGTGCAAAGGAGTGAAGTAAGCAGTTGCTTAACTCTGGAAAGTCTGGGGATTTATTCATAGTGCCAATTATAATAGCAAGGTGAAATTACTGAAACAATAAGTTTAATCATAATTTTCATGAATGTACAGTAGAACCTCCATACATTGACTACAACAAATGGTCAATATACAGAGATGCTCAACATAAAGAACTAGTCCTACCGTACTGATATGGAACAGACAGCACCTGAACACTCTATGAAATAGGTCAATTTAAAGATCTGGTCACTGTAGGGAGGTGGTCAGCTATGAGGATTCTACCTCTTTCATGTTTACATGAATGGAACTAGAACATATTCTCCTTAGTAAAGTATCTCAAGAATGGAAGAAAAAGTATCTCAAGAATGGAAGAAAAAGTATCCAATGTACTCAGCCTTACTATGAAACTAATTTATGGCTCTTATATGAAAGCTATAACCCAGTTATAACCTAAGAATATGGGGAAGGGGGAGAGGGAGGGGAAGGAGAGGGGAGGATAGGCGGAGGGAGGGTGATTGGTGGGATTACACCAGCGGTACATCTTACAAGGGTACATGTGAAACTTAGTAAATGTGAAATATAACTGTCTTAGCACAATAACTAAGAAAATGCCATATAGGCCATGTTAACCAGTGTGATGAAAATGTGTCAAACTGTTTATAAAACCAGTGTATGGTGCCCCATGATCGCATTAATGTACACAGCTATGATTTAATATTAATAAAAAAAAACTGTACCCTCTAAATCTATTTTTTCTGCCATCTGGTGGCAAAATCAAAACTCATGCAATTTATAGTAATCATACGAGCAACACTAATTTTAAATCTTTTTACCATTATCAAAGTACACTCAAATTTTATATGATTCTAGTAATGAATTTAATAGGACTAGTAGGTTCACATACACTAGCAAAGCAGTTAATTATGTTAACAAGTAGGACCTAAAAGATTTACATAGTCTTTAAAACTGTAAGTACTAAAATGTATTAAAAATAAAACAAAATGTAGCTGGTACTATATTTGTATCTCAATAGTTCTCATTTTACCATACTGAATCTTTATTATAATTTTTTTTTGTTTTTGAGATAGTCTTACTCTGTTGCCCTGGGGTTGAGTGTCAGGAAGTCACAATTACCCCAAACTCTTGGGCTTAAGAGACTCCTCAGCTTCCCAAACAGCTGAGGCTACAGGCGTCTACCTCAAGGCCCAGGTAATTTTTCTTTTCTTTCTTTTTTTTTTTTTTTTTTGTGTGTGTGTAGAGATGGGGGTTTCAGTTTTGCTCAGGCTAGTCTCGAACTCCCATGCTCAAGTAATTTGCATATCTTGACCTCCCAGTGTGCAAGGATTACAGGCACAAGCCACACACGCGGCCTTTATTATTAATTGAGTGTATAATATTACCTTATTTGAATTATTTCTTTTAGAGAATTCATATTATTAAATTATGGGGATTGTTGTTTAAGAAGAGCATAATGGAAATATAAAAACTCTCATCCTAAATTTTTGTGACATAGAAGTGTAGAGATTGAGTTTCTCATTTTAGAAATGTTTAATAACCGAAACAGGTAGTTTAAGACAGAAAAATAGTTTATATAAACATTGTATAGGGTAATTCTTTAAGCACATATTTTTTTAAAAAAGAGTACAACATTTCACAGAATTTCCTTTATTTTACTGGTCACTGTGTTTAATGTTTTCATCAAACAGAACACAAATATTTGAGAGAATATATCATAAACTAATATTTTAAATGTTCAATAGATGTTTAATCAATAAAAATATTTTGTAACCTCTCTACAATAACTAAAAAGAAAATGTCATATATTACAAGTGAATTTCAGTGAGGTGAGGTGAGTTAATGAGAACAAAAGAAGACTCAATTCCTATTTGAGGATATTTTTTTTTTGAAAAATGGTAATTTCTGAAATTTCAGTGTGAATAATTCTTACAATTTGCTCTTAAGCATCTTATCAATATATTTATGTATAAGAATGGTCTTAAATTTTTTATTAAGCTCAGAACTAAGAGGAATTTTCTTAAATATATCACTATAAACATTAAAAACTTACGAGATATTCTTCTAAAGCTCAAGAAGAAAACATCCATTCCATTTTGTGTATGGCAGAGGGAAGAGTAGAAAACATTTAACCAGTATAATAACCAAAAAATACTCCAACTTTGACACTAATGAATATTCTTTCTTTCCTAGTTGGCACCGGGCAATCGCTGAAATAGCTCATGAGACAGCTGAATAGCTGATTCATGCAGGTCATATGGATACATGTTCTGTCTACACAGCATAAAGTGAAGTGGAAATTTGGCAGCTACCCAATTTATGTGATCCTTGACAATTCAGAACTTAAAGTAGATTTAACACTTGTGAAAGAGATGCCGAAATGTAAGGATGTTTGGGATGATATTCTAAAATTATTTCCTGCACTTCACAGCTAAGTTCTCCAATGGGAAAAGTATTTCAAAAGTAGAAAATACCTCCTTTTTCCTAATCCTCTATCCTTATAAAGATATGTCGATAAAATAAGATACTCAAACATCTAGAATTTCTTTAATCAAGTAAATTTTTGAACCAGGAGATGGATAAATTTTTTTTTTTTAGTATCAGGATGTCACAGGTATACACATGTTTTGGTTACATAGTTTGTTTTGTACGTTTCAAGTCAGCACTGTAGGTGTGCCCTTCATCTGGTAGATACGCGTTAGACCTCTGAGGTGTGAGTTAACCCAACCCTTTCTCTTCCCTCCTGCCTACCTAATTCCTATGGACTTTTATTTCCTTACGTGCACACAAGTGTTGATTGAATAGTTCTAATTTAATACTGAGTATGTTCGTGTTTCCATTCTTATGATACTTCACTTAGAAGAATGGACTCCACATCTATAGTCTGTTTCAAAAAATACTAACCATTTTTTATGATTGAGTCTACAAATATCATATTAGTTCACTCATTTATTGTTTCCACAACCTTACAATTGTGAACTCTGCCTCTAAACAATAAATAATACAAATAAACATTCAAATGCCAGTGCCTTTATGATAAAATGTCCTTTTTCCCTTTAGTTAAATACCTAGTTAGTGGCATTGCTGGATTGAGTGGTAGGTCTACTTTTAGTTCTTGGAGGTGTCTCCGTACTGCTTCCCATAGAGGCTGTACCAGTTTACGAGTCCCACCAACAGTGTTCCCCTCTTTCCACATCCACACCAGTACTTATTTTGGGATTTTTTTCATAACAGCTACTCTCACGGGAGTTAGATGATATCTCACTGTGGTTGTGATTTACATTTTGGTAATGATGAGCATTTGATCATGGGTTTGCTGGCCATTAGTATATCTTCTTTGAAAAGCTTCTGTGTGTACTTTTGCCTACTTTTTAATGGGATTGTCTGACTTTTTTCTTGCTGATTGGCTTGGGTTCTTTGTAGACTGTGGTTATTAGCCCTTTATTGGATAAGCACCATGGGAATATCTTCTCCTATTCTGTGGGTTGTCTACACTACTGATCATGTTTTTGGCAGTCCAGAAACTTTTTAATTTGATCAGGTCCCAATTGTTTATTTTTGTTGTTGCTATGATTGACTTGGAGGCCTTCTTCATAAATTCTTTCCTGAGGCAAATATCTATAAGAGCTTTACCAACACATTTTTTTCTAGAATGCTATAGCTTCATACATTAGGATTAAGTCTTTTATCCATTGTGAATTAATATTTTCAAGTGATAAGAAGTTCAGGTCCCGTTTTAGTCTTTTATATGTGGTTATCCAGATTTCCCAGCACCATTTATTGAATAGGCATCATTTCCCCCATTCTATGATTTTCTCTGCTTTGCCAAAAATCAGACAAAGTCTTAATATAGTAAAATCTATCATTCCATTTTGATGATCCAAAAATATTTAGCTTACAGTACTCTTGAAATCCTAAATTAATACTGAAGTCATTCATCATTTTTTTGCTTTATTATATATCAGATAGTCTGATTAAATATATAAGTAAAAAGGGACCATTTGCTCTTAGCCTGCTAACTGTGAATGAATAAGATATGAAATGATAAGAATTCTGCTATATAAAACTATGAGCCTAATATATATCAAGTAGAAAGATCCAAACTTTTAAAAATGTATTGTTAAGTACATATTAAGTATATGTTAAGTATGTTAAGTATATATTAAGTATTAATATATTGATATAGGTATTTGTGTAGTTATATATCTTCAATACTTTAGAAAATTACTTCATTGAGTGAACTGTTCAATTAAAAACATACATCTGATTTTTTAAAATTCAACCTTACAAAGAACCACAGTGTATTTGGCATAATTTGCACTTAATATCTGAAATGCCATTTTGGAACTTCACATGGGTACATGAAGAAACACATAAGTAAATAGATGTCCATTTGTAGAATATGATAAAAAGACTCATTTAATCTTTAAGCAATTTGTAAACTAAATCTTTTTATATCCATTATGTTAAGTAAAAAAAAAAACACGCCTGAGGCTAAGGGATCTTAACTTACTGATTATGTTAGACAATAAATGATAAAGCCATGACAGTCAAGTTTGAATCTTCAAGAGCGTGTGTGTCTATACAGCATACTGCTTTATGTAATAAACACACACACATAAGATACATTTTGGTTACAAAGATAAATGGACCCTGAACTCTGATATGCCAATGCCATACTTGGTACAAAGACAAACATCAGATGATAATGCTGTTGCTGGTTTGGAATGCAGTGTCAGAAAGGGTGGAGAATACAAAAAATTGAAATTTTCTAGCTTCTCCTTAGTTATTCCTCAAGGGCAGAATATATTCTTGCCCATATGTACAAGTGCATTCTATATTTTGTAGGTATGTGTGACAAGTTTACAAATGTCAGTGTACAGTGCCTCTGTTCTAAAATGGATAGTCAAGATCCAAATACAAAGCCAACTCCAGGGAAGCTGCTGATACTAGGTAAAGGACTCCAGAGAATAATGAAAAATCTTATATTTAGAGAGGAAGATTTGTCCTTTTTTATTTTAATAACCATGGAAAACCAAAAATAGTACTTATTTTATAAAGTTTCATGCAATTTGAATTCGCAACAACTTTGAGTTGAATCTTTGCTTAATAAATCTTTCGAAAATGAAACCAGAAAATACTCTGTTTACATGAAGCATTTCTGCCAGATAAGAAAACATAATCTCACATGCTCTTATTTAATCAATTAATAAATTCACACTAAGTCGATATAATTAACCTCTAACTATCCATCTGAGATACTCTTGAGAATACAAATACATTTAACTATAAATAGAAAACACATTTTTAAGTATTTCTTTATCTCCTCTCAAATATATTGGGCATTCATTGTAGAAAAACATAAAATATTGGGTGAAGAAATTCACTTCTGTCATACAGCTATGGGAAAAATTCAGATAAATACATCACACCGTCCTTAATGTATGGAAAGTTAAAAGGCAAACAAATAAATATGTTAACTAATATAAATGAAATAAAGATCCACATTGGTGGATGACCAGAATACTTGTCTTCTGGTCCTAGTACTTCTGCTGACCCATTATGAAGCCATAATTATGGTTGTATGTTTGCAACTTGTTTCTTCAGTTATGTTCATATCACATTAAATTCTGTGCTTGGGAATGACATAATTCAAAATTTATAATTTTTTTATCTTCTAATCACAGAAGCATTACATGCACAGGAAAATTCTGTGTTTGTGATATGAAAAAGCAATGCCTGATTTTAATAACGGGGAGTGAGTTTACTTCTATGGCCTTTTGGTGAAAAGAACACATCCTAACTCTTCATTTAATGTGTACATCAGCTTTAAATCATGTATCTTTTAAAGAGAAGAAATTCATCTTCAAAAACCCCTTTATTTAACTCTAGTATTATTTAACATATCTTTGCCATTAGAGAAAGAAATTGTCAGTTTTAACTATTTTTGCCATGTAAGTCTACATATGTAGGAGACCTATTTTACTTTTTAATTTTATTGTATTTTCTAATATACTCTTGACAAAATTATGTAGTTTTCAACTTATATACTTTGCTCACCTGGAATCTTAATCTTCTTGCTATTTGCCTTTTCTTTCTTTGAAGAAAGATCCCGTAGGCCATTAGATATCTTATAAGAATCCTCTTATCTCTCTGTGCCTGGTTATCTGGAAATTACTTAAAAAAATTGATATATAATATTTATACATATTTTTGGTATACACGTATACAACGTGTACAATAAAATTAGTGTAACTGGGATATCTACCACCTCAAAAGTTTGTTTTTTATTTATGTTGGGAGATTCCAATTTTTCTTTTCTAGCTATTTTGAAATATATGACAAATTATTATTAATGATAGTTTCCCTACCATACTATGAAATAGTAAAACTTATTCCTTCTATCGAACTGAACTTTTGTACCTACTAACTATTCTTTATTCTCCTCTCCTCCCTATCCTTTCCAGCCCCTGAAAAGTATCTTTTAACCTGACATCTCTCAGCTCTCATGAAAGTCCCTGGGTGTACAGCACTAACTATCACCCTTCCAGAACCTACTTTTAAAATTTTACATATATGTAATTCTGTACTCTTTGTAAATATCCTCTAAGGCAGCAGTTCTCAACCTGTGGTCCCCCTGGGTCGGGACCACAGGAACTGTATTAAAGGGTTGCAGCATTAGGAAGGTTGAGAATCACTGCTCTAAAGATCCATTATTTTCCAAAATGGGACTATCACATTGCAGAAAGTTGTTGTGGTATCAGGAAAAACACCATGAAAGAGGATAAATGGGTTGCAGTTAAAAACACACAGTCACATTTCTAAACACTGTATGTCAAGGATTGAAAATGAGAAAGTGTATCTACTGAAATATTAAGTGGAAGAAAGATCGACACTGTTGATACAAATGGAATTTTCCACAGAATGCTGGCCATTGTACTTTATGTGTGTTTTATTTCTTTATAATAAAGCTAAAATAGTAAAGAGAGGTGTGACTCTTTAAAATTCTCTTTAAAAACTTAATATTTTTTCATATGAACAAAAACGTCTTTGTAGATGATAAATATTATCAACCTTAGTAGAGATGAAAGAAACAACATGTGATTCATGTCAATGTTGTGTGGAAAATCAACACTAACGGAGGAACAGAAAAAGAATGGGATCTGAATCATGAGTACCTTGAAGATTTCCTTTACATATTGAAAAACAATCAACTGTATGGAAAATCACAGGTTTTGATTTCCTCAGATAACTTTCATAATCCCAAGGAAATAAAATACTTTCCAAATTTATTTTGATTATAAAAATTTATCCTTATTGCATATATCTTTTCCGAGGCATTAGACAGGATTTTATTAATTCAACAATGGTATTCTAATTTTCAAAACATTAAAACCACTTGAAATAAAAATTTTAAAGCCAATTAAAAAAATGGTTATAAGCCCTGACTTGCTCTTCTGCTGAACTTTCTAATCCCGTAAATAGAGAGGCAAACAAAACAATGGGATAAAAGTTTGGCTCTATTTTCTTAACATATTCAGGAACTAGTAATACAGTGCTCATCTTTGTGTCAGAACATATGTTGTTGGGCATTTTTCCAGAAATATAATGAAGCAAGAGAAGCTATAATTTGCTAATCAATCCTCAGGAAAAAAAAAAAATGAGAGGGGAGAATAATAATAGTAATAACCATTTTGGAAGATAATATGCAAATTGCAGGCTATTATGCATCTACTTTCCTACCACCCAGCCAGGAAGAAAAGAATCTAAATTCACGTACTCCTGAAGTATTGCCATTTGTTAAAATTGAAGTATTAGTAAACAATTGCTCACAATTTAAAGGTATCAGAGCCTTTGCTATAATTTCAACTTTCCAGTCCACTGGTTGACCATAACTTGGAAACCAGGAACTTGAAACTAAATATGTTTTCCCATTTGATCAGTGTTTCACGGTTTATCCAGAGGTTTATTCCATGATATCAAGTTTAAGACATGCAAAGCTCTGTGGATGGAAAGGGATTATATTTGCCTATTCAACAATAAGGAAGCAGAGGCCCAAAAAGGAAATACAGGTAGGAAACAGAGGAACCAGGGCTTCAGCTTCGGGTTTCAGGTGATATTTCATGGCTTCTTGCAACTAGCACCCAAGTCCACCAAAGTGCAAAACTGGAGTCACAGAGCTTTGTTAAAATGCCTGCACTCACACACATTCTCAGATCGCCTTACATTTCAAGCCAAGAGGATTTACAAGATATGCAGTTAAAAAGCAAGGTTATTAATTCTGATACTTTCTAAAATACTCTTCTTTTTAAAAATTATGTAGCTTCCCTCCAAGCCCCTAAAATACATATGGTATATGCTATTTTGCTTATTTAAGGAAATGTGGTGTCTTTCAAGCCTATTTCATTCTAAATGCCATGTAATAGACATGATCCTCTATACATAGGATGTGAAATGAACTGCAGATTACATATGTTGATACATGTTTTTAGAGATTGGTCTGAAGCTGTCCTATATGGCAGTCATTTGAGTTCTTGAATTTTGTTCTTACATTCAATGTGTTTAAACATTTAAGCGACAATCCCTTATATCAATGGGCAAGAGACATGAATAGAACTTTCTCTAAAGATGACAGACGAATGGCTAACAAACATATGAAAAAATGTTCATCATCTCTATATATTAGAGAAATGCAAATCAAAACAACCCTGAGATATCATCTAACCCCAGTGAGAATGGCCCACATCACAAAATCTCAAAACTGCAGATGCTGGCGTGGATGTGGAGAGAAGGGAACACTTTTACACTGCTGGTGGGACTGCAAACTAGTACAACCTTTCTGGAAGGAAGTATGGAGAAACCTCAAAGCACTCAAGCTAGACCTCCCATTCGATCCTGCAATCCCATTAATGGGCACCTACCCAGAAGGAAAAAAATCCTTTTATCATAAGGACACTTGTACTAGACTGTTTATTGCAGCTCAATTTACCATTGCCAAAATGTGGAAACAGCCTAAATGCCCACCAACCCAGGAATGGATTAACAAGCTGTGGTATATGTATACCATGGAATACTATTCAGCTATTAAAAAAAATGGAGACTTTACATCCTTCGTATTAACCTGGATGGAAGTGGAAGACATTATTCTTAGTAAAGCATCACAAAAATGGAGAAGCATGAATCCTATGTACTCAATCTTGATATGAGGACAATTAATGACAATTAAGTTTATGTGGGGGGGAAGCAGAAAGAGGGATGGAGGGAGGAGGGTGGGGCCTTAGTGTGTGTCACACTTTATGGGGGCAAGACATGATTGCAAGAGGGACTTTACCTAACAATTGCAATCAGTGTAACTGGCTTATTGTACCCTCAATGAATCCCCAACAATAAAAAAAAATAAATAAATAAATAAAAAAAAAAAACCATTTAAGCGGAGCAAAATTTCAAGAATTTTCACTGAATATCCTTCCATGTTCCTCTAGGAGTGACATAACAACAGAGTATGAAAAAGACAGGTTGTAACTTTTTCAAAATTATGATTTTGCCCCTTGCAAAAGCATATTTTTGGTGGGTGATTTTCCCTCATGAGTATGTATTTTTAGTGCATAAATACTTGGAAAGCTTTTTTTTTTTTATAGCTATCTTCCCTTCTTTTAAATAAGATAAACTTTAGGCGCATAATTTAGAATACTTATGCATGAAGAGGTAATATTTTGTGCATTATAATCAAGCACAGGCTATGAACAAACAATAGAGCTATCTGCCATTCCCACTTTCCTTCAAATTATGCAAAATCTTTTGGGACCAAAACAAACAGTGACATTCAAACATGAGCAAAATCCACTTTAGAATACATAATGTATTACTTATCAGCTAACTCAAATACTATTAGGGACAATTTGAGTCAAATAGAAGAAAAACTAAACCACATGGAGGAAGCGAATCCATTTCATGTTTATGTAAAACAAATTTATGATTTTTCTATGTTTCCTTGACTCTTATTTATCATTAATTTCAGTTTGTTCAATTCTTTTTTAGCACATAAGTTTACCAGGGCCAATAGCAAGATTTGGAGGTTTTAGAAATATTTGAATGTCTAGCAATAATATTAAAATTATGGATATTCAGTCTTTGGGAGTTTCTTTATACTGAACTATCTTCGAAGTATCTTTTTGATTTTTTTTTCAAAGCATTCATAATAATATATTTTTATCTTTACTCTCTCTCCATAGATAATAATGCCTATGTAACTAGCATCTTACCATTTTTAACACATTTCCCAAGTAGATTCAGCATTTATATCTTTTATATTGAATTATTTTTTTTCCTCTCACAAAAATAAACCTTATTACTATAGTATTCTGAGAAATTAACAAAAGACATATGGCCTCCTTTTCAGCTTATATTAGATTTTCAGGATGCCATGGTGGCTATATTTTATAGTTCATATAATTCAGGGGGTTCATATTAGTTAAGCAACAAGAAACAACCAAGTTTTACACATAGCAACTCTGACTTCTGGAGTTATTCCAAGGAATTTTATTTAAAGAAGCCAACTTATCCCTGAAAAAAAATGTGAGGAACTAATTTTCCATGATCACTGATACACTATTATCACAGGATCATAAAAGGCACATATTTTTAAGTTAGCCTAGCTGTGATTGTGATCTATACTTTTGCTTGGCTGATTTTCTTTCAATCACATTTATTCTTGCTCACAATCCAACATTCTTAGTTATGTTCCTAAAACCTTTATTTTGATTGACTCTGAAATTATAACTATTCTAAAGCTAAAAAAAGGTACCCTGCCTGGATGCCTCCTATAATGTACTTTTGTAGTATGTGAGTAAGATAGACCCACAGTAAAAGGGACAAGAGTGGTTTAGTGAATAAAATGGTGTCTAGGGGTGTGTGTGTGTACTTCGAAATGTTCATGGAAAATAGATTTTATAAAAAATTAACTAAGCATGAGTTTCGAGATCGTTTTGTATCAAAATAAACTTATACTGATTTTTTATAACATGTCTGAATAGGATCTGGTTTCAGGTACTAGGAAGGACAAAACAATTGGTGTGAAAATTGTCCCTATCATGAATTCTGCTAAGAGTAAACTAGAAAATAAATATCGACATTACGATGAAGCTTTACTAGAAGAATGGTGAAATCACTGATGCTTTACAAAAAGTTGATGGGGACAATGTCCCTAAAGAAATCATTAGTTTACAAATGGATAAGTAGTTTTACAAAGGGTCAAGACGATGTTGAAAATGAAGCCTACATTGGTAGGCAATCCATGGCAATATATGGGGAACAATTAATCTTGTTCATACCCTAATTAAACAGGACGTACAATGAACAGAATAGCCAGCACTACAGACATCTCAATTGGTTCAGTTTACCCAATTCTAACTGTAGAAGTTGAGTAAATTTGCCACTTGATGAAAGCCAAAATTGTTGAATCCAAAACAATAGTAGATGTCAACATTGTTTTTGATAGAAATTCTAAACAAGTGGGATCAAGATCCTAAAACATTTCTTAACAGAGTTATAACAGGAAATGAAATATGGCTCTATCAATATGATCCCGAAGATAAAGCATAATCAAAGCAATGGCTACCAAAAGGTCAAAGTAGTCCAGCAAAGTAAAAACAGACCAGTGAAGAGTCACAGCCACAACTGTTATTTGGGGGATTCTCATGGCATTTTGCTTGTTGACTTTTTAAAGGGCTAAAGAATAATAAAACCTGTTTATTATGAGATTATTCCTAAGAATGTTATCCAAATGTTTAGCAGAAAAAATTCTGGATAAAGCTTCTTTAAAGTAATTTTCCATCATGATAATATGCTTGCTCATTCCTATTAACAAACTAGGGGAATTCTGTGAATATTTCAGTGAGAATTTATTTGGCATCCTCCTTACTATTCTGAATTGGCTCTTCCTGATTTCTATTTATTTTTCTATCTTAAAAATGTTAAAGGGCACTCATTTTTCTTTAGTTAATAATATAGACAACTCTACATTGACATAATTAAATTCCTAGGACTCTGTTCTTTGGAAATGGACACATTACTGGTATTATTACTTATAAAAATGTCTTGACCTTGATGGAGCTTATTTAGAGAAATGAAGTCATATTTTTAATATTTTCTTTTAATTCCACTTCCTCAAACTGTTAAAATCCCCTTATATGTGTGTCTGTGTGTATGTGTACATACATTAAATTGCAACCTCCCAGATTAACTGTGATGCATCTTTATCTTTTCCACAGACAAAAGTGAGACAAGTGACCTCACTTGCTTCTATCTTCAAATTTTCCCTCTATAGTAGCCTCTTGTTTTATAGTTAGAAATTTCTTCCATTTTAATAAATTTCCCTTCAATACTATATTCTCTATAAGTTTTCACTAAATACTTTTTAATAACCATCAACCTTTTTGAAATACTAGTTTAACTTTCTAATTCCTCAACAAATTGAATTTACATTCAGCATGTATTACTCTAGAGCAATAAATATTAAAATGCTTATAAGTGACCTATTCACAAATATTCTAACAAGTTTAATTTTTTAAACTATATAACTTTGAAATTTTAGACTCCATCAACTCTTATCCCTTCAAACCACCTTCTGAAACTTCTCATTGATTGCTGTCATTTTTAGAATTTGCCGGATTTCTGTATGTAATGACTTTTCCTTTCCTTATTAAACACTTTTACAGCATATGAGATTTAACTTGAACCAAATTATATTAAAGCCTTCCCTGGCTTCTTGCCTGCTTACCTTCGTGTTCCCATAAATTTATATCCCAAAATATATTATAACATAACTGTGCACCCTTTTCCCCCGTAGATTATACATGTGACTCTTATCCTTTATGGTGTGTCAGTATGTAATATATAGTGAACACTCAGCACTATACAAAAATGAGTTGGGCTCAGTGCCTGAACTCAGCAGTTATGGCACTGGCCACATACACCGGGGCCAACAGGTTCAAACCCAGCCTGGGCCTGCCAAACAACAATGACAACTACAACAATAACAACAACAACAAAAATAACCAGGCATTATGGTGGACATGTGTAGTCCCAGCTACTTGGGAGGCCGAGGCAAGAGAATTGCTTACACCCAAGAATTTGAGGTTGCTGTGAGCTGTGATGCCACAGCACTCTATTGAGGTCAACATAATGAGACTCTGTCTCAAAAAAAAAAAAAAAAAAAAAACCAAAGAAAAACAAAAACAAAAGCGAATTGAAAATTAAATGTAGGTCATTGGCATAGCTGATTATCTATACTTTAATAGCCTTTTATTATAATTTTCAATTCATATAGTCACATTCATAATTTTTCTAACCTTTAAGGTTAACAGAAAATGCAAATCAAATTTATTTTTGTGCTAAGGAGAGACAAATTAACATTAAGAACAGTTTTTACTTACTGAACTCTTAATTTAACAACTTGAACAATGAAATAATACTATTCATACTTTTCAACTTACACAGGGTTGAAAATATTATGTGCCTGAACTTATACCACAAGCAAGTGGCAGAACACACAGTGAAACTCAAATCCTCCTCTCCAAAATTTACATAGTAAAGTCATAATAAAACAGTGAAAAGAAAGTTGCTCGGAGGATGAAAAACCTATCATGGGAAGATATGAGGAAAGAACACTATCCACTATTGACAGAAAACCAAACCAGTGCAAAGGCCTTAGTCAAAATAGCTTGCTTGATTGGTTCTAAGAATGAAAGTAGTAAAATGAAGGACTCACTGAATGACATAACACCAAAGAAATTAGCAAAAAGGACATAACTTAGGAACACAAAATTTATGTTAAAAATTTATATTTTTCCCCAATTGTCATAGGAATACATAAAAAAGATTTTAAACTGAATAGCAATATGATCTATTTTATTATTATTTTTTTGGTTTGTAATCAATGCGAGTTTTAGAATGAATATTGATGAAGAAAGTTACATAAGTAAGATATGTAAGGTCATAATTAGTTGGTTTTGGATGTCAGAGGTATGAGAAAGATTTTTGATGATATAATTGATGCATTTGTATTTATTGAACCAGGAGAATGGTAACAAAATAAAAAGAGAAGTCAGAGAGGACTGAGGCCAAGATGGTGAACTAGAAGCAGCTCACACACAGTGCTTTTAAGGAGAGAATTGAAAGTTGCAATTGTATGCCCAACTATGGATGGGCCCTCATGGAGAGAGCATTGCAAATCAGAGAAGTGATGGGAGACACTGAAGTGAAAAGGTCAACTCTAGAAGATCAATTGGAATATTAACTCAGAACATCAAAACTTACCTAAGGAAGACATCTTCATGTGGGAAAGGGATAAAGGAGAGAACATCAGGCCCCAAAGCAGGCCTCTATACTCATTGGGTAACTACCTGGAGACTGACTAGTAAAGTTGCACTGGAGAGCAGGCTTAGCAGGAACCTGCATAGCCCCTACTCCAAGGTTTCTGCTGCTGATGCCATTTTGAGCTCTTGGGACAAGAACATCCGGTCTACATAGAGATCAGGTTCACTACAACTACCCCAACTTTGACTCTTTCCAGGCCAGAGAAAAAGCAGACACTTTCATACACCCATGAATGGGAGCCTGAACTTCTACCAACAAGGAATTCAAATGGAACTTGTGATGACACCATTTCCTACCCGAGAGGTTCCACTGCATGCCAACCCCAGCTGGGCATGCCAACTGGTGTTCCACAAACTCACAGACCTGCATGCCATGGATAGACCATCCCCCCGGCTCTGTGTGTTGGCCAGCAGCCACACCCCCATAGCCCCACACACTGATCCAGGGGATGAACATTTCTAGCCTCACCTGTCATACCAAGGCCACATGCCTGTGGACATGCACACTTCACAGAGCTCCACATGTCCACTTCACCATGTGATGTCACATCTATGGTCCAGCTCTCCACCCAACCCTTCATATCCCCACTGTGTATCACCCTTATATCTAGACCTGGATGGAGCCCATCCCCACAGCCCTGACACCTATGGTCACTACCTAGACTCACCAAACAGCCTCTGCCACTGCTATAGAAAAGACAAGCAGTGCAACCTCCTACAATGTATGCCTTTGTGGAGCGGGACTCACCCAATTCAACTGCCTGAGCTATCAACAACGGCCTAGGGCAACCTACCACTCCACATGAAGATCCCCCTGCACTGGCTTCTACTGTGTCAACCAGTGCCGTTTAGGGACCTCTCCTTCTCACTAAACAGGAGCATTCCCAGCAAAGGAGAAGAGAACCACTGAAAACCTAACTGTCTTGAACTTAGAGAATAATTTTCAGATGGGAAGAAACCAAAAAATAATTCTGGCAACAAGAAAACCAAGGTATTTCAACAAACCCAAAGGATCACAATAGACCAATAGCAGTGGACGCCACTCTTAAGGAGATTATTAAAATGTCAGAAATGGAATTCAGAAAACAAGTATTACATGAACACTAGGACTTTTTTTTTTTGTTGAGACAGGGTCCCACCCTATGCCCCTGAGCAGAGTGCAGTGGGCGTGGTAGCTCACCACAACCTCAGACTCGGGCTGCAGGCACCCCACTGCCTCAGCCTTCGGAAGCCGCTGGGATTACAGGCGCTCACTGCAGCACCCGGCTGGGTTTTTCCATTTTTTTCATGAGTCGGGGTCTCACTGTCACTCAGGCGAGTCTCGAACTCCTGAGCTCAAGTGATTCTCCCTCCTCAGCCTCCCACAGTGCTGGGATTACAGGCATGAGCCACCGCAAGCATAGACATGTATAATGAAAAGTCTACATATATGGTCACAAAAATGTTAATAGTGGTTATCTTTGAGTAGTAGAGACAATATTCTCTCTACTATTATTTCTACTAACTATATCTATTATTACTAATACTATTATCTCTACTACTAATGAAATATATGTGTTCAACATTGTTTCCTAGTTTTTGTTGTCTATGTGTTCTAATGTCTTACAATGAACATACTTATATACTAAGAATAAACACTAAAAGGGTTTTTGTGTAGAAAAAATAAATGGAATTCAGAATGCAAATGGCAAATAAAATGAATGGTATTGAAGAGAAGTTGAAACAGTATTTCAAGACATGAATGAAAAAAATCATAAAGTTACTGAAAGAGTAGAGCACATAAGAAAGGATAGAACACAACTTAAGGATACGAAAGAGCCACTTAGGGAGCTTCAAAATATAGCAGAAAGCTTCAACATCAGACTAGATCAAGCAGAAGAAACAATTTCAGAGCTTGAAGATGAAGATTTTGAGCTAAGTAAAAAATGCAGAAAAAATAATAAAGAAGAATCAACCATATTCAAAGAAATATGGAACTAGGTGAAGCAAGCCAACATACAAATTATGGGTATCCCTGAGGGAGAACAAAAATTAAAAAGCAAAGTAAATCTATTAGAGGAAATTACTTAAGAGAAAAACTTAAGTTTTTCTTCCCTGAGAAAAACTCAGGGAAAAACTTCCCTGGTATTGTCAGAGATTCAAATATTCAACTACAAGATGGTTATTGAACACCAGAAAGATTCATAGCAAATATTACATCTCCAAGACACAAAATCATCAATCTGGCTAAAGTCAAAATGAAGGAGAAAATTCAACAACCTGCAAAATGAAAGAATAGCTAATTTATAAGGAAAACCCATCTGGCTAACACCAGACTTCTCCAGAGAGACTATACAAGCCAGAAGGTATTGAGGCCCCACTTTTACTTTACTTAAACAGAACTGACTTCCATGAATTTTATATCTTGCAAAAAAGATGAATTTTATATCTTACAAAAAGTTTCATAAATGGAGCAATACTTTTTCAGACATGCAAACTCTAACAGAATTAGACTTGTCCTACAGGAAATGCTCGGTAGGGTGCTAAATATAGAATGGCACAATAGACACCCACTAGTGTAAAAACTCCTGCCAATCAAAGCTGACGGCCCTTATAAAACAATAGCACGAGAGATGTGGAACCAAAATAATAAAGTATCATCCAACATGGTGTGTGGTACCTCACACACCAATACTAACACTGAATTTGAACAGTCTTTTTTTTTTTTTTTTGGTGGCAGGTTTTGGCCAGGGCTGGGTTTAAACCTGTCACCTCCTGTATATGAGGCTGGTGCCCTACTCCTTTGAGCCACAGGCGCCACCCTGAATGGGAACAGTCTTCATGCTCCAATTAAAATACATAGAATGGCTGAATATAATTAGTGCTTCATTATAGTCTTTCTCCAAGAAATCCATCTAATTCATAAGGACACACACACACTCGAGGTAAAGGAATTGAAAAAATGTTAAAGAAAATGGAAAGCAAAAGCACGTTGGTATAGCCATCCTCATATTAGATAAAATGTACTTTAAATGAGCTGAAAGTGGTGGCTTACACCTGTAATCCTAGCACTCTGGGAGGCTGAGGCAGCTGGATTGCCTGAGCTCAGGAGTATGAGACCAGCCTAAGCAAGAGCAAGATCCTGTCTCTAAAAAATAGCCAGACATTGAGGCAGGCGCCTGTAGTCCTAGCTACTTGGGAGGCTGAGGCAAGAAGATCGCTTGAGCACAAAAGTTTGAGGTTGCTATGAGCTATGGCGCCATAGCACTTTACCAAGGACAACAGAAAACTATCTCAGAAAAAAAAAAAAATGTACTTTAAATCAACAGTGATTAAAAAAAGATAAAGATAGTCATCACATGACAGTAAAGGAGGCAAGTCAGAAAGACATGATAATCTTAAATATAAATGGTGCCAAAATGCATGCACAATTAAAGAAAAAATATATTAAAATTGTAATGCTCAATATGTACTGAAAATAAAACATGAAAAAATGAAAAAAAAACCACCTGTCAAAAAGTGAGAAAAAGACATGAACAGAATTTTTTTCAAAAAACAAATGCCCAACAGACATTTAAAAATGTTCATTGTCACTAAGCCTCAGAGAATGCAAATTAAAACTACAATAACATATCACCTTTCACTTGTCAGAATAGCCTTTATTACAAAGTCAGAAAATAATAGATTCTGGTGTGGATGCAGAGAAAAAGATATGCTTATACTCTGTTGATGGCGCTGCAAACTACTAAAACCTCTATGGAAAATAGAATGGATATTCCTCAAAGAGCTAAGAATAGTAGACCTACCATTTGATCCAGCAATCCTACTAAGGGGTACCTATCCAACAGAAAAAAAATCATTTCATCAAAAGATACTTACATTCAGAAGATTATCACAACATAATTCACAATTGGAATGATACAATGATATGGAATCAGCCTAACTGCCTATCGATATGTGAATGGATAAAGAAAATGTGGTGCGTGTATATGGATCACTATCGAGCTATGAAAAGGAATAAAATAATTTCATTTTCATAAACTTGGAGGGAACTAGAGACAATTACCATAAGTGAACTTTCTTAGGAATGGTAAAACAAACTCAACATGTTCTCACTAATAAGTGGGAGGTAAATGACAAATGCACCTGGGCATAAAAAGATGTAAAGGACCTTGGAGAAAGGGAATGGGTGGATTGGGGGTGAGGGATTAAAAACTTATTGATTGGGTACAACGAACACTGTTCCAGTGGCAAACACACTGGAAGCCCTGATTCCATCATCATAGACTGTATCCATGTAACCAAAACGTTGTACTCTTTTAATGTTTTGAAATAAAAAATGAGAAGATTGAAGTAGGAAGATTTATTTCAGTGCCACATGACTACGCAAAAGTTTCCTCTTAGTCTAAAAAGGAACCGATATGAGTAATAAACATCAAGAACTATAAATTGTCCCATTAGGTCCTCTCCTGAATGGTTCTAACAGGGAAAGAGAATTAAGGGTAAAAAGGGTAGAAATCATTAAGATGTAGTCTGCCACTTTTGAATTCTAGAATCATACCAAAATGTGTCTGGATGGTGTATACCTTTAAACAAAGCATATAAATCTGTCTACTGTTACTTCTATGTTCATTAAGTAGAAGATTACAGAAGACTAGTGATTTTCAAATTGTGGCTCTCCTCAGTGTTCTTCATGCATGGCAGGGTTTTCTAAAAGGATAAAAGTTGACCGTACAGGTAAGGACCTCCCTCCTGTCCCCAACCAGATAGCTCCAATTTTTCTCTCTTTTATATGTTATTTTCATAACATGTTGAAGTTTAACAAAGTTGAAAACCATTGCTAAATTACCTTTGGGGTCACTATCAGGTATAATATAGTCCTACCACTGACTTCCTTTTCTACTTTTCATAGATATTATTCATAGGTCTTCTCATGTAGACATTACCACATAAATTTGTATTTATTTTAATTTTGTAGTTCTAATACAGCCTTGACTGCTAAATGTGATTATTTTCAACTGCATATGTTTATCCGAAACTTCCACAAAGATACCAAACTCAGCACAGTAAAAATAAAATGCAACATATAACAAATACAGTATTGGATTGCCATTTATTTTCCAGTGCCTGAACCAGAGAAACAGAAAAGTCATTCTATTTTCCTCAGTTGCCTCATCTTAATGTGTGTCCCTGCATCTTATTTTCTCCCTCCTAAATACCCAACAAGTCTGCTCCATGTGCCTTAAATACTTAGTGCCTTCATTCCCAGCACTGACATTTCAATTGATGTTAAATAGCTTCCTCGCGGGTCTCCTGCCTATAATTGCTCCTCCCCCCCCAAACATTTGTCTAAATATCAGTTCAAAACTATTTAAAGCTGATCATTTTTCTCTTCCTTTTATAGATTCACTATCTAGGAGGCCCTTCACAGCTTGGCCTCGGTGCTAAGACCTTAGATATTAATCACATACCATGTCCCAATAATCCTTTGTTGTTTTAATTTGAAACTAGTATGTGAACCGAGTTATTGTGCGATATAATCAAAATATTTTTTGTCTTTCACGATCTTCCAAAAACTGTTTATATGAAGCTTATATTTCCCTGCCCATGAAAGAAAACTCTGGCAGGCCTCTGAATTCTTTGCTCTTTCTTAATTAAATATAGCTTTATGATCACTTAAGTCCAAGAAGAGCCCGAATTTAGTATTAGAGTATATATCTCTATCCAATGAACCTGAATTACCATCAAATCTGGCTGCTGAGGTCAACCACAGACTGGAAGACTAAATGGTACCTTGGACCTGGAAGAAGGTAGGTGGTGATTGTTTCCACTAGGGTGCCTTTGTGAAACATTCAGAAGTTCCCAAGTAAAATCCTCTCAACTATCATTCCCCTCTCTAAAATTGGGGTGATGGAGGTAACACCACTTTACTCCTCATTCCAATGAAAACCGATGTCTACAGGTTGGCAACTACTCTTTTCTGGGCCCAGAACATTCCCACTGCACAACTCTGCATCAACTACTTTTTAAGAAAAGCGCTTCATAAAATTTCTTCTTCACTCTCCACTTAAAACCATTTCAAAATGGATTATTGGTGTTCAGAAATTTCCTCCAAACATCTGCACGTGGTAATTCAGGTCCCCAATCTAGAATTTACCATTGTAGGCCAAGCAAGGCTCACCTATATTCCTAGTACTCTGGAAGCTGAGGCAGGAGGATTGCTTGAGCTCAGGAGTGTGGGACCAGTTTGAGCAAGAGTAAGACCCCATCTCTACTAAAAAATAGAAAAATTAGCTAGGTATTGTGGCTGGAGCCCATAGTTCCAGCTATTTGGGAGGCTGAGGCAGGAAGATTGCTTGAACCTAGGAATCCGAAATTGCTATGAGCAACAATAGCAATTGTGCTGATGCCACAACATTCTAGCCTGGGAAACAGAGTAAACCACCGTAAGAAAGAAAGAAAAGAAAGGAAAGGAAGAAAGAAAAAGAAGAAAGAAAGGAAGGAAAGAAGAAAGGAAGGAAGGAAGGAAAGAAAGAAAAAAGAGAAAAAAAATCACAATTTTTAAAAATTCTTGTACCTAGTTACAATGTTAATGTGTGTTACTGAATTACTCCTTAGCACAAGTTTATAAGTGAGAAATCTAAAATATAATCACTTTTATCTACTACCTGTGGATATTGAGGTTAAGAGGAATTAAATACATTTTCCTCAGTTTTGGGCTTCATAAATACCTAAGTTGGAAATAAATTTCAGGCACTGGACTCTGACTCCATGATCCAAACACCAAACTACAATAGCTTTCTGTGCAATTCCTTTTATGATCTGCCCTCTATCTACTCACTTACTTTTACATCTATTTTCCCATTTTCAGTACATTCCAACATTGCTGACCTTCTAAGAACTCTTTTCATTTACCAACCATTCCTTACATCCTGCCTTCACATAGACCATTTTCTCTACCAGAAATAACCTTACACTTTTCCTCCTTTGATAGTAAATGTTTAGAGAACTCCTATTCAAGACAGCTGTTTTCTTAAACTCACCAGAAGGCTTAAGTACGTCCTTCAACATGCCTGTATATAATATTATTATTGTATTTTTATATGTTCTCTTATAACATGTTTATGCTTAGGTCTCTCCTGCTAAAACTCAAAGCCTAATGCAGAAAGGGGCTATATTCTTTTTATTTAGCCCAGGGGGTTGGGGGGTGGGGGAATGCTTGTTGAATGAGTGAACAACAGCATCTATGAAGGCTCCGGTGACATCAAATACTTGTTAAAAATTCTGGAGAGAAAGACATATCTTTGGAAATTATCCAGTCTAACCAACTGATTTTAGAGTCAGGAAAATTCAGAATGAGAGAGGAAATGTTACTTGTTAGAGGAAACCAATATTGTATTTTTTAATTGGAACATTCTCTTCCTCTACATCTTGGAAGATTTTGAATTCCTTATTTGGGCAAAGCTTTCAGCAAGGTCAGTGGCTCAATGCCAACATGCAGAGCCCTTGCCCTAGCAGATGTGCCAGGCTGGGCCAGGACCACCTGGGAGTCATTCCTAAGTGGCAAGACTATCTGATTTATGTAAAGGTTATTAGAACTACAACAGGTCAAAATGTGAGGACAATTTTTGATCTGGTGAGAACAGAAAAGTGCTTATTTCATTATGAATAGAAATGGGCTGAACTAAAAAAGCACATCATATGTGTTGCCCTTTTTTATATTTTGGTATTTTTGAATAATAAACTTTGCATCCTTTTCTAGGAAAGGAAAGGCAAGCTCATGCATGTGAACAGCTAAACGACACAGTCTTACCTCCTGTCTTTGGGAGACTTAGCTCTCGTAGTGCTGCTCTCCCATTCGACTGCAACCCTGTGTAATCTTTAAAGAATGTTTTTAGTCATGGGCCTTCACCTTCCAGTGATTTCATCCAGATATAGTTTCTATAGGCTTTACTGTTTTAAATAGAAGAAAAGAGCAGACCATCTGAACAAAATAAAGTGTCACCATTAAATCGGTTTCTGTAGCTTAAGGTACAGTGTAATGATATTTTTCCAGCAGCTGTTTTCACTTGGATTTAAAGTTTAGAAAAAGTTTTGCATATGACACAAAGTAATAATTTATTATTCTGCAATTTTGTACATGTGATTGCTTCTGTAAAATGGTTTAATTATTTATCTAAAATAAGATGTTTTAGTGATAAATCTGTTATTACAATGAGATGAGAAGTTCTTACATATAACAGTAATTTTACTTCCAAACTCATGAAAAATATACATTTTAATAAAACACAAATTTAAAATAATCTCAAATAATAATTTACTGTGCTATTAGATTTTTTTAAAAAATAGTTAATAAAATGGGACAAAATATAAGAAAACATTAAATAGTCAAAAAAACTAATATGGAAAAACCTTTTCAATTCTTCTGAGATTACTATAGGAAATAAATATGCATTAATTACTAAATTTACTGCTAGATAATCCAACAAAAAATTGAGAGAAAAAAATGTTAGACTATTCTTCAAGCGCTTGAGAGTTCTTCATATTACAATTTTAAAAAAGATTCATAAATCCTGTACTGTTTTCATTATCAGAAATTTTAAGGTCAAGATTAAATAAGTAGAAATATTTTCCTGGTAACAATGTCCTTAACAAATCACATTTTTATGTTTTATTCATTTGGCTAAATTTATGTTTCTAATCAAAAATGCATTTTATTCTAGATAAGAACTGGGCTCTGTGATGAAGCATTTCTGGGGACACACACAGTCCCGTGAACTGTAGGACATAGTTGGAAAGCAGTGTTAAAGCAAATTAATTAATTCTGAATCATAAGAAGATGGGAGAGTAACTGCACCTTGGAGGGAGGGGTGGGGGGTATATCTCATACTGGCCTGGTGACCTCAGGAGAAAGCACAATGGATTTAAGAACAAAATTATCAATTGATACTAAAAATTAAGGCTTGTCCATAGATAATAGCTAATATTTATGAAATATAGCAAAGATGATAAATGCAAAATACCAAATCTCTTTAATTATCATTGTTTAAAAAACTTCATTTAGCTATATTCCTTAGCATGAGCTCTAGAAAGAGACCTATAAGAATAAAAGTAGAACTGTCCCAACCTCATCACTATTCACCCATTAAGCTGCCAAACATTTTAATGCCTCCTTCTCATAGGCTGCATTCAACATCAACATAATTGGATTTCACATATAAAATTATTTGGGTCAGAAGGAAAAATAGGTCATGCTTCTCTACTGGCTTACAGCCAGGAAAGGTGGGAACACAGAGGAAAAACAGGAGATGGCCCGAGGCTAGAAGGTTTTCCAACAAGCAAATAGAAAGATAGTAAGGGGAAATTAGGATGTTTTAATTATATACTTCAGCAAAAACTTTGAGGTTTATAACCTGCAATACACAAAACAGGCAGTTGTTTTCAGACAAGAAACCCTGGGAGTCAACTACTTCTCCCCATGTTTTGTGATGTTTCTTTTCTGACCTGGGTCATAAAATATTAATGCCTATGAGTGGCTGTGCAGGCTGATATTAAAATTTTTAACAGTATTTTTTAAGTGATCAGAGTCACTACTTGACACAGTATCATTTTAAAGGACTAGCAATTTTTCTGAGTCATATTTATATCTCCCTCGTTAAATAGACATACAAAGCTTAAAAGGGTGGAAGGAAATCCCCGAAGGAGAATCTTTAGGTATCTTTATTCAGTCCAAGTTTTAAAATAAAATCTTGGATGTCTTATATAACATCATAAATATCATTTTCCATGGCACATATGAACACATCTATGCAGGAAGAATCAAAAGACCTTGAATTTACAGCATTGTTAAAAAAGCAAACATTACATTTGTGAGACAATCATCCCAGTCTTTTGAGAGATAAAAATAGAAATTGTGTTAGCAACCTATCCCAATGGTTTTATATTCTCATGAGAGAGTGGGTGAACGAAAGCGTTATGAAATCTAGACCTGGAATTGCTAGAGTGCAGCAAAATCCCCAATTCCCATAACCGAAAAGACAGTCTAAACCATCTATATTTCTAGGCATTTTTTTTTTTTTTTTGGTGGTTTCTAGGGAAACATACTTTTATACATAAGGCTGACTTGGGAAATCTTTTTATAGATCCCTTGTTCCAATAAAAATTTGTTGCTTCTAATTGTGAAAAGCACATTAGGATTAGTGGATCTCCAAGTCATTTGATTCTCAGTTTTTTCCCCCGTTACTATCTTAGGTTAATGCCCATGATTATTATTAATAGCACGGACCTGTCTCTGATCACTAAATTAATAGAGTTTTAAGAAACTAACTCAAGAACTATAATAGACAGCTCTGGGGATTCCATGACCTAAAACTGAGTGTCCAGTCCATAAAATATAAATATATATGGCTGTAATAGGAAAAATGGCACATATAGATGTATGTTCGGGATTACATGTCCGTGTAATTAAAACAGACGTAAATGATAACATTGTTCATGACGTGAGAAAAAAGCAAGCTTGGGATCAAGTTTTACATTGAAAAACTTGAGTTCTATTAATACCACTTCTCCCTCTAACACATGCCTCAAAAATAAGCAGAAATTTTTAGGAAGGTTTTGGACTTTCATGGGATAGGGATTTGGGACAAGGAAGGAGTTGAGCTAAAGATCTGAGATATCAAAGGCAGGGACCCTTGGCTAACATACTGACTGGTTAAAGAAACAGTGGAAAAGTCACTACAGCTTTGCATTTTTATGGAAGCTGCCAATATCTGTTGCATTTTCCAATATGTGTTCCACTTGTCTTTCTCTTGTCATACTTGCTTTTTTCATCAGCATGTCCCCTACTTATATCAGAAAAATGGTCTTCCTTGAAGGTTTGATAGAATTCTGGTGTGAAACCAAAGCAAAGAGACAACCTACACCGTGGGAAAGGATATTTGCATATTTTGAATTAGACAAAAGCTTGATAAGTAGGATCTATAGAGAACTCAAATTAATCCACATGAAAAAAGCCAACAATCCCATATATCAATATGCAAGAGACATGAATAGAAACTTCTCTAAAGATGACAGACGAATGGCTAACAAATATATGAAAAAATGTTCGTCATCTCTATATATTAGAGAAATGCAAATCAAAACAACCCTGAGATATCATCTAACCCCAGTGAGAATGGCCCACATCACAAAACCTCAAAACTGCAGATACTGGCGTGGATGTGGAGAGAAGGGAACACTTTTACACTGCTGGTGGTACTGCAAACTAGTACAACCTTTCTGGAAGGAAGTAGGGAGAAATCTCAAAGCACTCAAGCTAGACCTCCCATTTGATCCTGCGATCCCATTACTGGGCATCTACCCAGAAGGAAAAAAATCCTTTTATCATAAGGACACTTGTACTAGACTGTTTACTGCAGCTCAATTTACAATCGCCAAAATGTGGAAACAGCCTAAATGCCCACCAACCCAGGAATGGATTAACAAGCTGTGGTATATGTACACCATGGAATACTATTCAGCCATTAAAAAAAATAGAGACTTTACATCCTTCGTATTAACCTGGATGGAAGTGGAAGACATTATTCTTAGTCAAGCATCACAAGAATGGAGAAGCATGAATCCTATGTACTCAATTTTGATATGAAGACAATGACAATTAAGGTTATGGGGGGGAGGAAAAGCAGAAAGAGGGACGGAGGGAGGGGGTGGGGCCTTGGTGTGTGTCACACTTTATGGGGGCAAGACATGATTGCAAGAGGGACTTTGCCTAACAATTGCAATCAGTGTAACCTGGCTTATTGTACCCTCAATGAATCCCCAACAATTAAAAAAAAAAAAAAGAAAAAGGATCTTAATAGCTGAGATTGTTGCATAGGACACATTTTGACCAGTGTCAAAAATATAATTCAGTGTCCCTGAATATTACTAAATTGAGAAGTTTCTACTACCTTTTTATGTTCTATTGCAATAGAAATGTAGTATCTTTTGGTAATAAAAAAAATGGTCAATGCTTGTCAAATTTCAAAATACCTTTAAATATTTTAGATCTAAATAAAAACTTTTGATAAAAATAACTTATAAGTCACAAAGGATCCTACAGGAGAGAAACTCAACCAGAAATCTGTATTCTGCTGTTAAACTTTTACTATAACATACTTCACCATATTTTATCAAGGGACTATATAAATACAATAAACCAAAGGTATAAACATAATCTTATTAGTGTATTACCACAGAGAAAGGTAAACCTCAAAGAAAATGAAATATTGACCCTCAAGTAATAAAGTGTTATTACCTTTCCAAAGTGGCAGATGATGTGATTAACAACAGCTTGTAATATTTCCATGTTTAGAGTGATATTGATCGTGATAGTGACAGTAAAAAGAACACCTTATATTCGTGTTACAAAACTGGAATCTGTACCTAGACAGGTCTGGGTTTAAATCACAGCTCTGCCACTAATTCTACATATGAACTTGTATAAAATCTAATTTTTTTGAACTACCACATACCATATACTTTCTTCATAAAGATACTGTGTAGTAGAATGGGGGGGGGGGGAACAGGACCATGTATGTGTAAAATCTTATGTATTTCTTAAGTATTAGCCTCCTTCCCTCTTTTTCCCTCTGAAGGTTTAATCCTAAATTGTTATGTTTTACCACTTTATCATGTTCCATAATTATAAGTTAAATGAATAAAATTATCGGAAAGAACCAAAGAATTAGAAAATATTAACAAAATGTCGTCAATGAATAAATCTTAAGTATTTCATGTTTTTCTCAAATAAAACAAATGTTTTAATTTCTATGGGAGCATTGGACATAGTATCTAATTATTCAGACTATACAGAACTTCGAAGAAAATGTCAAATAACTTATAGCCCCCAAACTGTAGGAATGATACTAAACATTCATATAAGTAGAAACTTTTAAGTAAAACAAAAACTTAGCCAAATGCAACAACACTAGACTGCGTCAAGAATGAATTATGGTTCTACTTTTCATACCTTTAGTGAACAAAAGATTCCTGAGATGCACATAGGTCAGGATCTTGCTGGGAGCTGAGTCAGTTCGAAACTGTATGCTGCTGTGTGTGTTTGTTCCATCACTGCAACAATAGCTCTCAGTCTCATCTGCCTAGAAATGAGAGAATCCTGACTCATCCAGTGTCCTTATCTCTTGGCCTTGGAAAAAAGTTTCTTTCTGATTTCACTGACTATAGTATTACAAAATGATATGATTAGACAATATGAAATAGTTAAACCCAAACTTTGAGAGAAAACAATCTTTCTATTTTTCTAAATAGGAATGTGGAAATTGTTTGTGTACCCAAAACAGAATTACATAGAAATTTCATCTAGGACAGGACCTTCTTGCATAAAGAAAATGGTCTTTGAGACATGTGGATCTGACACTTATTCTTCTCAATGAGATAGGTTGCTTCCCAGACAGCGAAAAGACTACAGAGAGCACGGGCGAGAAATCCTGCTGGCCTATTCAAGTTGTATAGAATTTGGGGGGGCAGGGGGAGGAGGTTATGTTTCCTCCTTTGAAAGCTATGCGAAGGATTTGTTCTATAGTATTTTTTTCAGAGAGACCTTAGAAATCATTTTGAAATGAGTACAATTATTTCTCTTTGTAGTGGCTTTTACACCTGACCTTTTATCCTCCAGGGTAGTTGCAAGGAAGATGTTTCTTTCTCCCCGACAGGACTAAGAATTTCTGGTGAATCCAAAAACCAATGGAAAGAAGAGAATTATATTATTATTATTTGGCTGTTATGCAGTGTGGCTTTTATGCAACTCTTCCTTTGAAGAGTTGGAGGCAAATCATAAAATGTTAATATTCTGTGTTCTTAGGGTGGCAAATACAGACAGTGATCCTGACACCACCACTTCCATACTGGGCAAAAGGAAGCCTCATCTACAGCAAAAAAATGGAGAGAAAATACAAATGTCCAGTAGGAATGTATATTTATATTTGATTGGAAGAATTGTCCCTCTATTTGAGAAGAACCAAAAGGTTTTGGAGAAATTTGAGATGTTTTAAAAAGTGAAAAGAAACTATAAAGAGAAATATCTTTAAAAGTATGAGAAAAGAGAAGGAAATAGGATGAGGAAAAAACATGAAACGTCTGTGACATCATTTTTCTTACCTAAGGCCTCAGATGGTCTAGAGGCGCCAGAGTTCTGGCTCCCCGTCTGCGGCTACCCCAGGAGTGCTGGGTCCCAGGAGTGTAAGGGCTGGGGATGGGGGAAATACAGCCCCTCTCACACTCCCTGGTGAAAGTGTTTTGTTTTTACTATACACATTCAACCTGAAATTTCCGGCAATAATGGATTGTTGAGAGAGAGAGAAAGAGTGAATCTGTTTTTGTCGTTGGTTTTTTTAATGTTTATTCACTTCATGTGAGGGTGTGTGTGAATGTGATGAGTGGTAATGCTTTCTCTTGTCATTGTTTTGGAGTGGTGGAGGTTTGTTGGGTTGCTGTTTTAAGGTTTAAAAATTCATATGAAACAGATAACACCTCCTTAAGTTCTTTTCTACTTCACATTCGAGAAAATGTCCAGTGACAAAAGCAGCCATTCAGCCGGTGGAGCAGACTTTATTGGGGTGGGTTTTATGCTCTAACTCTTTTACAGATAAAATATAATCAAAGGGAATTTCAAGAGCAGTTTTTTAAAGAAAGATAATCCATATAACACACAACCTACTTGTTTAGTTGGAAAGTGGGAAACCTCTCTATTTCCTTTACCTTTTCTTACTATTTTGTAAGTAACTAGCACTGAGCAAATATTTCCTTAACCAACAGATGATGTGCTCAGATAGATGGGTTTACATACAGAGCTCCTGATTACTTGCGTCACTTGTTTTGGCTTTCATTCTGAGACACTTGGTTCACAGCGACACAGCCCTACCTCTCTCTTCTTCTCCCTAAAAATAGTCTTGACCCTGGAGTTCTCTATAAAATGTCTCAAGCATTAATTTTGGGGGCTGCTTTTACTCTCCTGGCAGATTATATCTCTAATGTTCCTATGATTGTAGAGTAAAATGCATTTCAGTGAAACCTATAAATAAAGTCAGAGTTTCAGGTAAGACACAATCTTCATGGTAGCAGTTTTCAGTTTGGAGAAAAGTTTTATATTTCCTGAGAACCTGGAGATAAGTTGAAGGAACTTAAAGAATATTATCTATCTGTCTTAGTTGTCCAAATGTAGAGCCAAAACCACATAGAGGTCTTCATAAATAATGCTGTAGGGTGGTAAAACTTGAAGTTGGGTTTGTTAATTTAGACCAGTGGTTCTCAACCTTCCTAATGCTGCGACTGTTTACAATGAGAATAATTTTATAGTTGGGGGGTCACCACAACATGAGGAACTGTGTTAAGAGTCATGGCATTAGGAAGGTTGAGAACCACTGAATTAGATGGACAGTCCTTAATTGAAACAATTTTAAAAATTCAACAAATAACGTGAATGCCTAATAAATGCTACATGTTCTAGGTGCTAAAAATATAAAAACAATAAATATAAAACTCTATTCTAAATTAGACACATGGGTACAATTACTAATTATTCCCAGTCAAGTTCCAAAGGAAACAATAATTTGATCAGGTTTTCCTGTATTTAACACTTAATATTTATATTAAAGGTAAGAAATTTATCTTTTTCCAGGTTAGTGCTCTGCAAGTAAAAACAATTATAGAGGATTACCTGCCACATGTTTACAAAAAGAAAACAATTCAAAAACACGTTAATATGTTCATATCACTGTCTCAGTAGAAATGGTCTAAAATATTATTGCATAATAGTTTCTCAAGCAATATTGCTTATAAATTCATACATTGCAGAAGATGTTCTGCAAAAATGGACAGGAATTTACTTTCACTTATTTGCTCATATACTAAGTTAAATTTGCTTGCATTTATCATCACCTTGTATGAAAAAAATGTCAATGTATAGTGAGAGTTTAAGTCATTTTTGTATGAATAATGATGTGGGGGCATAGTATCTACTAAATAAAGAATGAAGCAGTGAATTAATAAGGTCTTAGATCTGGGTACCTCCAAAAATATCTTTAGGCCTATGAATGACTGTATGGTAAAATGCTTAGAGAATAGAACAAACATACAGCAGCCATTCCAGGGAAAGTTATTGATTTATTGATTAATTCTCAAAACACATGGTCAATAAGAGCATCTGATTTGCCTTTGTGGAGTTCATTCTGCCCAGACTCTATTGGCCAAGTTGTTCTCATTATCACCTGCCTTCTCAGTTGGGTAACTATAAAATTCCAAGGGGACAGCTAAGCAGCCTAGTTTTGAGGTGACATCCTTCTAGAGTTGAAGTCATCATGTTACACTGGTTTGTTTTTCCAGTAAGATTTCACATTTGTTAAACTACCCTGAACGTCAGTAGTAAAAGAGACCCTTCCCTGCCCTCAGTTGCTCACACCTTCTAGTGTCAGTTCCCTCTGGGACTTGGAACAAAACTGAGCATTTTGGCAAATCTAAAAATAATCAGTCCATTAGTATCAAATTACATCCTGAATATAGCAAGGTGCTCTTTCTCCCATCCCCACCCTGCACCCCGTCTCACTCTCAGATGTATTATGTTCAGAACACAATGGGAACCTCACTGATTTACTGTTTTCACCCCAAGGATTAAGGTCATAAAACATAATTGCATATAAAATTACACCAAACACTGTTTGCAACTTTGTATTATTTTTTTACATTCATAGGTAGTGAATGTAGATCTTGGTGAAAACCATAATACAAAAAAAACATCCACAATAAATTGGAATACATTAATACTTGATGCTGTTTCTTTCCAATGATTGTATAAATTTGGTGAAATGCACATGACATAAAATACAGAACTCAGTTTATAAAGGATTTTGAGAAAGTAGGCCATTATTACAATTGGTTAGTTATGCTAACAGGAATACTTATAAGAACAAACCTAAAGTGTTGCATTTTAAAAATTATTTATCCTCCCTTTCTCTTCTATAATTTGACATTAGAAAGTATTTTAAGCAATCTCTATTATTTTAATAAGTAGTTTTTTTATCAATCTCATGTTATTAATCTCATATCTGAGATTAATATTAAATAGGATTTTAGTAATGGCTATAGGAAGATGTTATTTACTTTTCATAGATTTGTGGGGTTACGTAGAAAGTGATATGACACTTAACTTTCAACATTATAGAAAATGATACTTTAAAAAGTATTTCACAGTTCTTCTCTTATCAAATATATATTAATATGCTCCTCAAAATAATTTTTCTATTTATCTTCCTTTGCTCACCTGAAAATTAGTCTCTACAAGAAGAAATGGAGTCAAGTGTTCTCTTTCAAAAGCAAGTTTTACGGCCACTCACAAAACAATAAAAACCCTCTACTAAGTTTCTCTTTCATGCTAAAAAAAAAAAATGCATTGGCTGGGGTTTACTTTTGGGGAGTGTAAGTGGAGAAATCTGGGGTGCTTTAAGGTTAATGGACAGTGATTAAGGTTAATGGCTAAGTGCTTAAGGTTAAGTGTTGTATTTACATAGCTGCCAATCTCTTAAAAAAAAAGTTTTAACGTCTATCAATCAGTTCCAGTTAATAGCCAATTAAACAGCAAATGGAGGATCGAGACCCTTCAACTAGCATTTACAGGGTAGAATTGTTAACTTTCTATCAAAGAACATTTATTGAACACCTACTTTGTCATGGCTGTGGTGCACACAAAGACACAGACACCAGGGACGCTGTAGAAAAGCTTAGCAGGTAGCAGGGAACAGAACAGACGGCATGAAAATACATCAGCACAGGTAGCTATCAAATAGGACACAGCCAAGACACGTAGAATCCAGAGCAGGAAAGAGAATATCTTGCTCAAGATTTCATAAAATGGGCAAAGATATTTAACATAGGCTTATGATTAATGTTTTTCAAGAGCTGTATTTCATTATTTTAGAGAAGCATAAATCTCCAATAGCGTGAACATATGTCACTGACACGGTGTGCCATACATACCGCTGGGCATTTCAACTACTTCAGCAAATTAGCCATAATACTAATAAATAAACCCAACAGTTAGGAGTATGTATATACATATGATCTTTTTCATACGCAGAATTTCAAGGTCAATTTAAAGCAATAATACTTATAACACAAATAGCCAGAGCAAAACTAAGTTAGCCCATGAACTTTGAATTCAATAGAAACTTTTTTAAACTAGGTAAACCAGAAAAGGTTGGGCAAGTGCAAGAGTATGAAGAGTCCAGCAATTATTCAAGACAAACTGCATCACCAACCCCCAAATGACAACAAGATTAATTATATAAATGAAGTTCACTAAAACAAGATTAATGTTCATTTCTGCAAAAGCCACTGGGAACAGCACTTCAGACACGGAGCAGCCTCACGTTCACTCAGTTAGCAACACACAGCCTGGACTCTTTCTTTTACTTTTTTCATTCTCCCTTAATCTCCCACTGATTTCAGAAAGAAGGTAGAGTATGGATGGAAAAAGGAGGAACACTCAGAAGGAAGAGAAGGTGAAAAAGAACAAATAATAAAAGTAAATTTTAAAACTGCTCATAAAGAGTATTTTCATTCAGTAAGTTTCTACCATTGGCTAATTTCAAAAGGTTGAGAGCAGAAAATGGGCACCAAAAATTGGCAGTAAATTTTAGTAGATTCCAATCTTCTGACAGGCAGAATGCTGTCCAGGGAGCAGCTCCCCAGGTCACCACCTGCCTGAGGGAGAAAATCACAGATGGTTCTGCCTTGAGACTTGGAAGCCCCTCAGGGCCCTCAGCCCCTTGGCCTGAAATTCACCTCTATTGATTGTTCTGACAGTAAATAATCAGAGATCTTTTCTGAAATTAAGAGTGCCCTCTTATTAACTACTTTATTAATTCAAAGCCTTAGAAATTTATTAATCCAAAGAGGTCCCATCCAACTGTGTTTTGCAGCGTGGTGTGCCTGCATTTCATAGGTTTCCCTTCCAGGATTTAACAGTGTTTGTTATACCAATAGAATGAGTTTTTGACTTAGGAATGACTGGGAAGGAAGGTGGCAATGGCAAGGATTAAAGGCTCTTTATTAGCATGGAGTTTTTTAATAGAAAACACTGCTGTTGGCAGAAGTTCAATATTGGGAACATCAGAAGTCAGTAAGAAGAGTTAGAAGCATGATGGTGACTGAGTTGAAAGGAAGAGATATTGCCCCTGAAGCTGGGCATAGGTGTAATCCTAGCACTCTGGGAGGCCAAGGTGGGTGGATGGATTGAGTTCATGAGTTCGAGACTACCCTGAACAAGAGCAAGACCCTGTTTCTACTAAAAAATAGAAAAAACTAGCCAGGTATTGTGGCAGGCACCTGCAATCCCAGCTACTTGGGAGGCTGAGTCAAGAGTGTTGCTTAAACTCAACAGCTTGAGGTTGCTGTGAACTTTGATGCCACAGCACTCTACTGGGGGCAAGAAAGGGAGGGAGGGAGGGAAGGAAGGAAGGAAGGAAGAAAGGAATTGCCCCTGAATTGGGAAAGTTGTGAAGAGAGATGGAAGCATGTCAAAGAAAAAGTTTGCAACATTCAAAATTTGCTAAGGATCAAACCAGTTCTTTATATTTCCTAGCTACAAAGGATTCTGAGAAAGATTGACCCTGACGGTGGAGTTGGTCAGTGAAAAGATGCTAGGACAGATCTAAATCTTCAGAGATCCACCAGTCTTTCAAAGTCTCATTATCCCCACCTTCTCTTGCATGTGTCTCAATTATTAATGGGTTGGGCAGCAGAAGTTCAGATCAAACGTAATTAAAACTAAACATTATTTCAAGCTCCTTTAGGGTAGCTTTGAGATGTTCTAAAAGAAATATATCTAAAAACTGCTTAGTGTTTTAATGATGTATGCAGTGAGGGCCCCGACTTCACCACAATACAATATGTCAATCAGTGAAGCACAATTGTTTTTGTATACCATGAATATATATACAAATAAAAAATTAAGTAAAAATGCTGTACGTATATTATTCACATAGATTAAGAGAACCAGCCACAGATGTTAAAAACCATTATCTGTTGAACAAATACAGAGTATAATAGAAAAAGATCTATCTAAAACTTTATATATCTCTAACAAATTTTCCTAAGATTTATTCCTTTGATTTCAAAGGAATATGAATAATTGCAATATATTTTTCTATTTCTTTAAGTAATGCTTAATGTAATTTCATGTTTTTTTCTTATTATACATAGTTTAAGTTAAATTAAGTTCACTCTTTTCAGCTAATTACACTGTACCATCTCTATTTTATTATAGTGTCTATGGTGTCTATGGTGACAGAAAAAATTACTGTTAATAGAAAGAAAGAAAATTATTATCTATTTAAACTGCAAGAAATGAATTTCAATTCTTTAATTCATGGTAAGCACTCACAGAAACCAGCAAAATTAACTGAAAGAATTAATGCCCTCATTTTTCAATATTCAAGTTACTTGAAGATATTTAATTACTCAAAAGTAGTTTATTAATTCAGTCATGATTGACTTGAAGTCATTAAAATGCATCACAAAAAAAGATTTGTTTACAAATTAAGTTTTAAGTGTAATAAATCTTCTACCTAAAGTATATTTGTAAATTGTTATTTCCTAACATTGATTGCTGTTAACTTTTGATCATAAATAAAATCATATACATATACTCTTTAAAAATCAAACATGAAATAAACTATATTCATCATCTATTTCAAATTACTCACTTTATAGTTGAAAATATCAAGGTAGTATTATTATGTAATATTACTGTCATAAGAGCATAACGCTATTAGTGTTCTCTAAGCTCATATTTGTTTTGATATTACTGCAAGTAGAATCTCTGAATTCTTGGTTAATTCTCTGCTCATTACAGCATAATTACACGTATATAATGCACAGACATTTTACAACTATTGTATAGCTAATATCTATTCCTGAACAGTAAATTAGTAGACCCAATTTCAATTGTCATAAAATTTTAGTGTTCATTTAAATAGCACTATTCTGAATTTTTAGTAATGCTTTCAAAATCCAATCATTAGCATTGGTAACAATGGTAAATGCACCCAAAATGCTTTAGGCCTTCATAACTCACATCTCTTTCTGAAAAAGTAGTTGGAGTCAACACTTAAATATTGATGATTACAGCTCTAGGAACTTATGAGGAGCATTTGTCCACACTGCTTCCATCTAGAACAGCCTGAGTTCCTGCCACAGTCATTTTTCTCCTAAAGCAGGTTTCCTTCACGTGTGGCCATGACATTATTGTCGTATCATGGCTGATGTATCATGGCTCTTCCCATGTTTAACATGTAGCTACAGAACAAGTATTCTGAGTTTTGGAAGCAAATCTATGCCAGAAGGAGTGTCCAAACTTTCTTTTCTGCCACACAATGGAAGTACAAGAGTTGTCCCAGGCCACGTGCTAGATACATCAACACCGTAAAAAGCTTAAGATCCAAAAAAAAAAGTCTACACATACATGGGCTACAGGTTGGATACCCCAAGCTCTTATTTATTCTCAGAAGTTCTATAATACACTACAATTGTTAGTCTTTTGTAGGGGCAGTCTCTGTTTTTCTTAGCCTAGTCTCACCTAACAGGTACAAAATCCCTTTGAAATTTTTAGTTGACAAATTCAGATTTTTTTTAGTCCTTTGAAATGTTCATTTGTAACCGTCTAGAGGTTTTTTAAATTTACAGAGGGGGCAGCAATATTTAAAACTTTTTGGACGCCAAATCAAAAGTCTAAATGAAGTCAGGTCTGTATACTGTAAACTCAAGCACAGACGACACTTGTAAACATAAAGAAGATGTGACACTCTCATCCTTAAAAACCATCTTTCCAAAGTCGTCCCTAATCAGCCGTGGAGAATGGGCTAGGAACGTGCTTTCTCCTTCATGATAATTTGATCTTTTGTTAACTGTCTAAATTCATTCTCTTTGAATATCGATAAAAATTAGACTGCCAACCATATTACAAAGGAAATTTCTCTAAAACAAAAATCACTCTTGACCGCTAAATTGAATCGGAACTGGGAGAATCCCTGAATAGTGTGACTATTTTCAACGGACAAACCCCTTGCCGAAATCCTAGAAGCTATGTCTCTGTTGTCACAAAAGCTATCAGTTTCTGTAGAGAAGAAAGTGTTCAAGCTAGAATACTCCTGTACCCTCCTCCTTGTGATCTTCCCTGCTTGTCCCTGAGCTGTGGGACGGCCTGATATGGACCTCCTGATGCTGCCTTGCTGATGGCCAGTGGTTCTTTCTTGTTCCCTCTCCTTCTGCGTAGATGGGTGTCAGGAGATGGCCTGTGGGAGTCCTGTGAATTTGGGTGTTAAGGAGAGTATGGAAAGACTCTGGATGGGCAATACACCACCCACATCATACTAATAAAAAAAAGATCTGGGTTTTGGTTTTGTCATGATCTAAAACAAAGTTCCCCATTTCCAAAATAGATAATTTTTTTAAAAATTATACTATTATTGTTCTAAAAAAACGTATTCTACCCAGAAGACTCATGTGTAATGCTGTGAGTAGCTGTAGCATAAAGGTACATGTTGATTAATATGAAAATCAGAGCATGAGAGAACAGCAAAGGATTAACCTAAATATTAGAAACACTGAAAGGCCAAAGTAAACCAGTAAACAAGCATTTCAAACTCATATGTTTTTCTTGTTACGAAAAGTCGTGATTTTTTAAAAATATTTTTCAAGCAAAAAGAATTCTTTTTTATTTAACAAATGATCACTGTGGAATATATTGATAGAAATCCTGCCAAGTAGAAGGTTTTACCCATAAATATACATAGTCTCTTATTTCATATACACACACACAGAGCAAGGTTTTTAGCAAATGTAGCACTACAATTAATGAATATACCTTACAATATGATTTAAAGATAAGGTTTGATATGAAATATATTATTTTTCACTGATGAAACCATCTTTAGTATTTATATTTTCATAAAAGTGACAAAGTAGAATGCCTTCCAAAAGAGATGGCATTACTTGATCTTTCCTTGAATCAAAATTTGATGGCAATACTACCTGGTTAAGAATGAGTCCTTCATGTAAAGTGTATAAGCTCATCTGTGAGGTTCACAATGTGTTCAAGCAGACCAAGTCTCTAAATTCCAGTTGCTGGCACTGGTAGTAGAATAAGAAGTTTCTATCGCAACCTACAGTGCATGTGGTCATCTTGGCATAGTTCACATTTACTGATTTTAATATTAGTCATTTAAAAATAGTTTTACAGGTTTAATATGCATAAAATCAAGAAAACAAAGCATGTTGTTTATTTGTAAAAAGGAAATGACAAATCTACCTTTGCGAGTCAATGTGAAGAATAGATAACATAAGCCACAAGACCAGTAGTAGTTACAAAAAGCACTAATGTTTCTTTTGCACATACATCCTCATGCACTTGTTTTTATATCTTAAAGAAATGCAATAAGCTACTATTACTTATCTTTTCATATTTAAGCTGTTTTGTCACAATATTGGATGTGGTGAAATATACTTTGGTCATTATTTAAGTAGTAAAAAATACGTTTTCCTGCACTATTTCATGGATAGCTGAGAACAAAATGACGATACATGTCAATGTTTTATATGACTTTTGAGATACTCTCTCTGGTACTAATAATTTTTTCTTCTTCACCATGTGTCAAAACAATTTTAGCTGTGATTGTTTGGGGGAACCAAACCTAATTCAAAGCTTCAGTATTGTGGACCCACTCTCAAATAGTACAGATTTAGGGTTTCTATTTTTAAATTTGTTTCATTTATTAAATTGTTCAAAACTGAGGCAGGGGAAAGACTCAACCAAAAATGAGTAAAATAAATGATATTAATCAAATATGAGTGTTTTATCAAGTTTAAAAATTGAAAAAATTAAAAGTGCTTTCTTGGCCTTAGACTTTTTTTGTTAAAACTAAATTTATTTTTATTTTTTTTATTGTTAAATCATAGCTGTGTACAATAGTGCAATCAAGGGGTACAATGTGCTGGTTTCATATACAATCTGAAATATTCTCAAACTATTCAACGTAGCCTTCATGGCATTTTCTTAGTTACTGTATGTAGACATTTGTATTCTGCCTTTAGTAAGTTTCGCCTTACCCATTCGGAGGGGGGAGGTTATGGTGGAGGGAGAAAAACTTATTTATATAAAATCATACTTTGTAAAACAGAAGTTAGGCTCAGTAAAAAAGTTTTGATTAATATCATTGAAACAGATTTTAATCTGAGAAAAAATATGAGCTATGTTTTATGGGAACATAAATTATATTAAACATTTAGTCCTATACTACATGGAAACCTTTTACAAGTCTGGTAAGAGTATATTACGAAGCATCACAGATATTACTTGTGTATTCTCCTATTTTTTTTTCTAGTTGACGTTAACTTCTCAAAGTTCTTCATGGTAACTTTACAATGAGCTTTGCAAAGTTCTTCCACACATGAATAATCAGACAGATGTTGTATGGTAGATATTCTCTCCAGTTTGAAAAAGAGGTGATAATTTTGAAAAAGAGAACCTGAATCCCAGTGACTTTACTTCATGCTCACTGCTACACTTACGGAGAATTTTAGATCTGTAATTCAGTCAAGTAATATTATAAATGAAAAAAATTTATGTGCATAACAGCATTTGATTTATTTCAGGAAAATCAATTCAAGTGACTAAACATTTTATTTATCAGAAAAATGATTATGTAGCATGTAAATTTTGAGGCTATTAGCACATCTGGCCAGAAACAAGGTTAAATCCTCAAGCTTGTAGAAGTACAAATAGAATACTAATTATCACCTTGCCCTTCCATCCATGTACCTTAAGGAATAGAAGAAAAGTACAGTTACTGCTCAGTAGATGCCTCTTTGAATTATGTAGGCACACCTGCCACTAACTACTATGCTACTTGAACACACAGCAATGATAAGACGTACTTCATAGCAAAATTAAAAATTCATACCCATGATTAAAAACAGGGTGTATGTTTCAGTGTGCCTAAAAGGAAGAGACATATTTAATATTAAGCAGGGGTAGAAACTCAGAACTGTTATATTTTGGTTGTAGAGATAAACCCACATGGCCACAAGTCTGACTTCTATAGGGCATAGGATGAAGAGGTTCTCATGCAAAAAAAAAAAAAAAATCTATCAGGAGTTGTGTTGATTGCTGGCTTGAGGTTCAGGGTATATGAAACTGTGAGAATGAGCAGAGACAGCCAAACCCAAGATCCACCAGCAACATTCGCATTTGCAATGTTCCCAGTATTTCACTGGAATAGGAGCCAGAATAAGCCAGTGTAAGAATTAAATCTTGACTGGAAGGCTTGGAATGCTGGGTAAGAAGAAGAGAGAGAGGAAGAAACACTCCCACTTCAGATGAGCCTACAAATAAAAATGAAGTAGTTAGTGGATAATTCAGAAAGGATTTATGAGGGTAAGATTAACTTCAAGGGGTTAGCCTGTTGATCTCTTTGACTAATGATAGTGATAGAGGAAGTCTTTGACCACTGTTTTTAAGTCATCATCAATCCCCAAGGTATTTAGAGCTTTCAGATCCTGTCACCATAGATTAATTCGGCCAGGATCTTGAGATTAGTTTTTAAACACTGTTTTTTTTTTTCTTTATCTTCTTTTTCATAATAGTCTAAATCTTTATAAGTGACAATCCTACTTAAATATCTTTTGTCAAATTAAAATTCATTATGATAATCAAAGGAACATTTACTTCTACCCACTCTTTAGAAGAAAATGTGTTGGGGGGCTGCCTAAATTTTGAAGTAATTTTCTCATGTTGATTGCATTTGCCTGACATAAATCCGCTTGTTTTTGTAAAAGTAATCAATGTGTTGGTTTAAAAATTATAATATGGACTATTAAAAATAACATTATAACTCCTTTTAAAGTAAATGTTTTGTTTTTATCTGGTAGGAGATATACAAACCTAGAATGTTAAAAATATGAGATACAAAGGATATTTTTGACAAAAATATTTTGTTTGTGATCTCTCAAGGAATCTCAATCATAGTTATGAATGTCTTGGGGAGAAAGTGTTTCAGGAGATAGTCATAAGACATATTCAAGTTCTAGAAAATTCTACTTGACATAAAATCTTGTAAAGAGATATCTTTCAGTCTATGTGTTTGCAGGACCAAAAATAGTATGTGTGTGTCTCTATATATCCAGAAAGAAAGGAAAAAATTAGTATGCTCTTTTTAAAAACATATTCAGATGGTCCTACTGAATAATTGAGTCCTGAATTGAGTCCTGAGACTCTTTGAGGATAGGTGACAGTTTCCAGGGGTCCTCAGACTTTTTAAACAGGGGGCCAGTTCACTGTCCCTCAGACAGTTGGAGGGCCGGACTATAGTTTAAAAAACAAAAAAACAAAAAACAAACAAAAAAAAACTATGAACAAATTCCTATGCACACTGCACAGATCTTATTTTGAAGTAAAAAAACAAAACAGGAACAAATACAATCACACTGCCTCATGTGGCCCGCGCTGACCCCTGGTTTACACAAATAGCCTATCAATGAGAGTCACCTGAACACATTTCCACCTGAAAGGCAGTGAGGAAAAATAAACTGTTATCCCGAAAGCACTGCCTTTCACATGGAAATGTGCTCAGGCAACTCTCATTGAGAGGATATTTATGATTAGAATCATCATTGTATGTCATATGCTTGGTTGGAAATACCCCAAAAGACAAAGTCTTTTCAGAGGCTCACCTGTAAAAGATATGGAAATCTGCAATTAAGGGTGCAAGGACCAGTCCTTCCTCACACTTGCGATATAAATGCACCTTCTTTTTTTACCTATAGTAAAATCTCAAAAATAGTAGAGGGGTTAAGTGCTGAATGATAATGTAACTGGTGTGACATCAGCCTCACTGCTTGGCTTTCAACAATTTATGCTTTGTTTGATGGGGCATTCCATCGATGTACATTTATGAATTCCTTTCTAAATTCAAGTAGTCCTGATAAGCTAGTCAGAGACAAAGTCAACACTGAACTGATAATGAAGTCCCTCAGAGAAGCAGTGAAGTTGCGGAGTTGGAAGAGGCATCTGTTCCCAGGAAAAGTTAATTGGAACCCAGGTTCTACTTACCAGCTGGGCAACATTGAGCAAGTCTCTTAACCTCTCTGCTTCTATGTTTATAAAGAGATTTAGGAACATTACCTATTTCATTAGGCTAGAAGAAAGACATAAATCTTGGATATAAAGTACTTAGGGCCATGTCTGGTACCTTGTGGGAGCCCAACTCATGCTATGTATTACAGACCTATCTGGAATTAGTAGGCTTCTAATTGGTAGCAGAAATGAAACCTTGAATAGAGGATACCCAGAAGGCATTTCTGTGTTCACTGATAAAATGTGAGACATCTAAGAAACTGTGTGCTCATTATACAGAGGTGACTACATGTCTCTTCCTTGAGTGGCCGTTGAAAACTACTGTGCTCCATTGGCATTCGAAATTGGACTTGTTCCTACATTTTAATCTTGATGTGTAACATAGTTCCTTCATTATAAGTGAAGATGGAGTATTTAAAATGGGGTCTAAATAGAAAAGTTATTTGAAGAAGAATTTCTCTTATAGTAAGTTGATATATCCTATAATTTCCAAAATTTTATTGCAACCATACAGCAATTTTCATGTGCGATAAACATACGTATTTGTTATTTAATTACTCATGTTGCAATCTTACTTGAAAATATGTGTAGATAAAGGCACAGGGACATAAAATATCTATAAATCCATATAAAAACATATTTAAGGACCACCCAACTTATTAATTGCCTAAATGTTAACGTGATATTCATTAGCAAATATAATTTCAGCTGCAAAAAATTTAGAGAAAAAACGTAAATTGAATTTACCACGATATTTTTCCAACAGGAATTTTAACTGAGAAAGTTATAACAAAACTACTACTATAAATTTTAAATGGCTATACTGCTTCTTTGTGGCTATAACTGGGCCTGTAATTACTCTCTTCATCTCCTCCACTCAGCCATGTTCTTTAGTGAATTTCTTCTTTACTGAACAATCATTATCTTCATGAGTTACCTGTGAATATTTACTGCTGGCACATAGCTAAGCATTTAAGGATAATCAACTTAGGAGAAACATCAAGTCTTTCCTCTGCCACTCGCTCTATACCCCAGAATGCTTCTTAAAACTTAATTAAATTAGCTAAAATTTTAGCCAACCCTATACATTCCTAATATTTGGATAAAGAGTGAAATTTTCCTTCATCATCCTTATCCTCTGAATCATTGGCTTGACCAATTTAAATATTCTTTTCTTTACTGAATTAAATATACTAAATGTGTTGCTATTTTGTAAAAGCAACCACATTGCATTAAAAATGTGCAACATAGTACCACTTGGTTTTTATTATACTTTGAAAGGCAAATGGAGTAAATCAAGAAGAAACAAATCTAAATGCAGTGCTGAAGTGAAGTCCAGCCTTTGAAACCAGCTTCCTATTAATCACAGTGCTGACCTTTTCATTAAGGGGCACTTGTTGAAGTCATTGACACGGTTACAACATTCATATGTGTGAACTGTACTCTGTGGCATTCATGTACTGGGAAAGGCATAGTGAAATTAGAATCTCTCCCTGTAGGGGGTAGACATTGACCGCTATTCAATGCCAACAATTGTCGGTTGAAATAGTTCATGAAGAATGAGTTTTAAACTGCGTTTACTCCACCATCAGTAATGTCAAATGCAATTCTTAAAGAAATATATTTGACTAGCAATAATTAATTAAAACTCTCATAGCAGCTACTTTATCCAAGCTAAATCATTTCTGAATATACACAAAGGAGTCATCAGGATTGTGCTGCCATGGCTTTTAAATCATCAATTTCAGTGATGTCCATCTAGAACGGTTAGAAAACAAAAACAAGACATTGGCTAATGGAGAATTATTTAAACAATGCACTAGTGCTTTTTCTAATTTTGACTATCTACCCTATATATTTGCCTTGTCTTTTGAGTTGACAATGTCTGCCAGACTAATTTTTCAAATAATGATTTAAAAAACTCACATGGCTATAGATACAGTATGCGGAGAGTTGTTAATGAATTCTTTTAATATGATCAGTATTTGAGGGATTCATTTAGGAATAATAACTGGAATCTTTGTTAGGGTGTCTGTTTTATGTGTTTATTTCTTACATGGAGCATCATACTCTGTAACAGCAAACACATTCTTTTACATTGCCTGACATTCCACCTGAAAGTCCACCGCAGTTAGCTTGTTAACACAATTCGGGATATATGGTATAGCAGTAAAAAGATTCCCCATAGCCAAGTAAAAATCAGGGTAGGGGGCTCAAGAAACAGAGCTGTACTTAGATCAAATCTGAACTTCAAGTTCAAACGTAGTTTAATGGTGAATCCAAAGTTGTAAATGCAAAATAAACGCAAAGTGAAGTCTGCTTTAAACCAAGCATGAAAGACCAAAAAGTCAAAGTTGAGATTTCCTCCATCTGGTTTTAATATCTCCTCCCGTGCTATTAGACAAATGACCTTTTGTTTTGTTTGTTTTAAAAATTCATTATCATTGTCATTGCTGCTACAACCTAATACCGCTTTTAGAGTTTTAGGTATCATTTCTTTGGTAAGAGATAAAGCTTTAGAACAGATTTCTTAAGCAAAAGTTACCATCAAATTCCTCACCCTAATGTATGAACAGTGATGTAAGACTACAGTTATACATAAAAGTTGAGATCTATTTTCAAGAAGGGTATGTGCTTCTTAAAGTTTCTTTTTTTCTATTTTGAAAACCGACAAAACACTAGCCACCATCATTTTTGACAGTAATAAAGGACATTTCACCCAGAAACAGCCAGAATACAGGATTCAGTTCCGAGACCTTCTGAATAAAGAGTCACTCCAGAAGTATTTAAGCTTTGAGTGTCAATGTCAGGGTATTGTGTAAAACGAAACTGGAGAAAATCCACGGGTTATGAACACAGGCTGTTTCCTAGTTCACTTTTGCACAGTCTTCCGAGGATTCCCTGAGAGTAAACACCCCTAATTAATTCCCAAGTAAAAGAAGGAAATATAAATTCTCCACTTACTGCATTTGCTGTCCTTTGTCCTTCTTTGAAGTGAAAGGGCTGCTCTGCTCTGCTCACCTAGCTCCAGGTTGCCCCCCGATGAGGCTTAAATGTGAACGGCAAGAAGCATGTTGACTTTGTGAGTGCACAAGGAGCAGCCCATCGCACTGATGTCAGGGAGCCCGTCAGGACAAAGTGCGAAACTTCAGCTGGAGAGCACAGCATCTATTACCCGTGAGGCTCTACCATTTCACCTACACCTGGGCGGATCTATCAAGCTTCATCTCTATTAGAGCTATTTGACTCTGTGGTTTAAGAGGGAGGAGAAGAAAAAAAAAAAGAGAGAGGCTTGCCGTTGTCACACTTGTTTCCTATTAAAGAGCCTTACGGTGGATTGAGTAATTGTGTACAAAGGTAGTCTGGCTGGCAGATGTGTGCAGCCCCAGCGGAGCACTAGATTCAAGGCAGATGGGTTGTACCAGGGCGCAAACAACATTGAGAGAGAGAGAGGCGTGATTAAAACAGCAGGCCTCTGTTTTATGGTGCTGGATGTGGGGTAACTTTAAAACTCGTGGGAGCTAGAGTTCCCCAAATGGTATTACTCAGTCGCATGGAAAACAATAAATTTAATAAAAAAGAAAGATGTTCAAACTACAAAAGTTATGGCGATATTTATAATAATCACTTTAACTCTTAATGAAGGATTAAATGAAACGCCCTTCCCCCAACACCCTGACTAAGCTTAATTAAAACTACTCAATCATGGGCTGTAGTGGGTTGGTGGTGTTAAAGTGATGAATTTGAAACAGATACTTCATTCTGCTACATAAGCCAAGGTTATCTTTTTAATCTGAATTAAATTGCTTTAAGGAGATTTACACTGTAAGGCAGATTGACATCCTGCAATAGAGCATTTTTTTATGTAGTTGAAGCCAATTTGGGGGAAAATGTCCTCCTGGAAGTATTTCTGCATATCACTTGTTATTAACCCATGGAATCTTTAGGGCTTTCTATGTCTCCATTCTTTTTGTCAATAAAAAGTAATGCATAAGTAATCAGAATGATTATAATTAACTTCAAAAATTAGAAATAGTGAATCTGTTTTAGTATGTTGTTGAGAGTTACTTTCCAAATCATGTGCAAGTACTATTGTTAATAATCATGATGGTAATTGGACAATTGATACAAGCCAGAAATTATGTAAACAGATTTAGATGCAGCATCTATTTGGAGTCCTCCAAGATACTGTAAGGTCAATATTTTATTAATATCACTTTTTTTTTTTTAAGATGATGGAATATCTCTAAAAGATTACTTTACCAAGGTTATACATCTGTTCAGGTTGAAAGCATAATTCATGGGCCTCACTTGTGACTCAGTGAGTAGAGCGCCAGCCCTGTATACCAAGGGTGGCAGGTTTGAACCTGGCCCCAGCCAAACTCCAACAAAAAAATAGCCGGTGTTATGGCAGGTGTCTGTAGTCCCAGCTACTCGGTAGGCTGAGGCAAGAGAATCACCTACGCCTAAGAGCTGGAGGTTGCTGTGAGCTGTGACGCCACAGCACTCCACCAAGGGTGACAAAATTAGACTGTCTCTAAAAAAAAAAAAAAAAAAAAATGCAGAATTCATTTCAATCTGTATCTAGAATGCTCATTCTTTACCAGGTTAGACAATCTCCATGAAGAATATTTTTTGTCTTGCAAAAAGTGAAATGATTATCATAGATTTCTTACAAAAAATTGACATACTCTTTTATTTTTATTTCTGTGGGTAGTTACAATTTAGAATTAGACACTCTGACTTGGTGTGTCCAAATAGGTAATAAAATATACTTCTGATAAGAGTTGCACCAAGAGTGCTAAGGACTCCTGAAGTCAAGAATTGGCACAGTTTCTTATGATTAAAAATCTTTGAGTACATGTTTCTTTAATATTCCTAACTGGTTTGCAGAAAATTGGTAGAAGAAAAATATGGGATTAAAAATAAGAATTTTCTTTTATTAAATTTTTTTTTGTTTTAATTATTATGAGTACATAACAGTTGTATATCTTTTTTTTTTTTTTGTAGAGACAGAGTCTCACTGTACCGCCCTCGGGTAGAGTGCCGTGGCGTCACACGGCTCACAGCAACCTCTAACTCTTGGGCTTACGCGATTCTCTTGCCTCAGCCTCCCGAGCAGCTGGGACTACAGGCGCCCGCCACAACGCCCGGCTATTTTTTTGTTGCAGTTTGGCCGGGGCTGGGTTTGAACCCACCATCCTCGGCATATGGGGCTGGCGCCCTACTCACTGAGCCACAGGCGCCGCCCTACAGTTGTATATCTTTATAGGGTGCATACAGTGTACCCTATAAACATAGTGATGTTTTCATACAGATGTCTAATTTATGTGTGTGAATTAATGAAATCGGGATAATTGAGTAATCATAGCTTTGGACATTTAACTTTTCTTTTTATTAGGAACATTCTGATTTTGCTCTTTCATTTATTTTAAAGTATGTGGTAACTTATTGTTGATCATAGTCACTTGGTTGTGCTATCAAATATTGTTCATTTTATCTAACTAACTATATTGTTGTACGCATTAACCAGCCCACCTTTGTCCTCCCCTCTCTGCTGCCCTTCCTTGCCTGTGGTAACCATCATTCTACTCTCTGTCTCAGTGAAATCAATTGTTTTTAAATATAGCTGCCCCATATAAATGAGAGTATGCAAGATTTAACTTTGTGTGCTTGGCTTATTTCATTTTACATAATGTTCTCCAGTTTTATCCATACTGTGACAAATGGCAGGATTTGATTCTTTTGTGCCAATATATTATTCTATTGTACCACCATTTCCTTATTAATTTGTCCATTGATATATACTTAGGTTGACTCCATATCTTAACTATGGTGAATAAACATGGGTGTGCAGATATCTTTTGGATATACTCAATTCTCATCCTTTTGATATATACCCAGGAGTCTGATTGCTGGACTATATGGTAGATCTATTTTTAGTTTTCTAAGGAACCTCTGTACTGTTTTCCACAGGGGTTGCACTTGTTTGCATTCCCACCAATAGTATATGAGGGTTCCCCTTTCCTCACATCCTCACTAGCATTTATTATTATTTGTCTTTTTGATACAAGCTATTTTACTGGGGTGAGATGATAACTCATTGTAGTTTTGATTTCCATTTCTTCAATGATTGGTGATGTTGAACATTTTTTTTCATATACCTGTTGGTCAATGGTATGTCTTCCTTTATGAAATGTGTATTCATATCCTTTCACCATTTTTTCATAGGATTATTTGAATATTTCTCCAATTAAGTTGATGGAGTTCCTGATGTATTCTATTTATTTATTTTTATTTTTTTATTTTTTGCAGTTTGGGGCCGGGGCTGGGTTTGAACCTGCCACCTCTGGCATATGGGGCTGGCGCCCTACTCCATTGAGCCATAGACACTGCCTATATATTCTGTTTATTAATCGTTTGTTAGACAGGTAGTTTGCAATATGTTTTTCCCATTCTGTGGTTTGTTTCTTCCCTTTGGTGATTGTTTGCTTTGCTGTGCAAAAGCTTTTCAGCTTGATGTCATTCCATTTGATTATTTTTTTTTTTTTTTTTGGTTACCTATGCTTTGAGGGTATTACTCAAACAGTCCTTGACCAGATCAATGTCCTGAAGCATTTCCTCAATGTCGTCTTTCAGTTTGGGGTTTTAAATTTAAGTTTTTAAATCTACTTTTATCTAATTTTCATATAAAGTATGTATAGTGAGAGAAAAGGGTCTGGTTTATAATTCTATATATGGATATCCAGTTTTCCCAGCAGTATTTATTAAGGAGACTATTCTTTCACCACTGTATGTTTTTGGCAACTTTGTCAAAGATAAGTTTACTATAGATGCGATTTACTTCTGGGTACTTTAATCTATTCCATTGGACTGTATGTCTGTTTTTATGGCAATACTATGTTGTTTCAGTTGCTATGGCTCTGTAGTATAATTTGAAATCAAGTGATGTGGATGTCACTGGTTTCATGAGAATTGCGTTGAGTCTGTAGATTGCTTTGAGTAGTATGAACATTTGAATAATATTGATTGTTTCATTCCTTAGGAATATCTTTCTATTTTTGTTTCCTCTTCAGCTTCTTTCATTAATGTTTTAGAGTGGTCATTATAAAGATTGTGCACTCATTTCATTAAGTTTATCTCAAGAATGAAAGAGAAAGTACCCAATGTACTCAGCCCTACTATGAGACTAATTTAGGGTTTTCACATGAAAGCTGTAACCCAGTTACAACCTAAGAATAGGGGAAGGGGGAAAGGGAGGGGAGGGAGGGGGGAGGTGGGTAGAGGGAAGGGGATTGGTGGGATTACACCAGCGGTGCATCTTACAAGGGTGTATGCGAAACTTGGTAAACGGTCTGTGAAGCTAGTGAATGATGCCCCATGATCATATCAATGTACACAGCTATGATTTAATAAAAAAAAATGTTTATTCCTCAGTATTTTATTGTAGCTTTCGTACATGGGATTACCTTCCTGGTGTCTTTTACTGGCTGCTTAATGTTGGCATATAGAAATGTTATAGATTTTTGTATGTTTATTGTGTATCTTGCAACTTTACTGAATTTGATTATCAATTCTAATGGTTTGGGAGTGAAGTCTTAGGTTTCTCTAGATATAGATTCATATCATCTGCAAACAAGTACAATTTGACTTCTTCCTTTCCAATTTGGATTCCCTTTATTTCTTTCTCTTGTCTGATTCTTCTAACCTCTTTGTCTTGTTCCAGATCTTAGTGGAAAGGCTTTCAGTTTTTCCCCCATTCAGGATGATACTGCCTGTGGGTCTGTAATATATGGTGTTTTTTGTTTTGACATAAGTTCCTTCTATATCTGGAATTTGTGAATTTTAACATGAAGGGATGTTGCATTTCATCAGAGGCCTTTTAAGCATGGAATGAAATTATCACATGACTTGTGTCCTTTGTTCTGATGATATGACATATCCCATTGATTAATGTACATATTCTGAACCATTTTTGCATCCCTGGGATGAATCCCACTTGATTCTGATTACTAATCTTTTTAAAGTGTTTTGCATTTCATGTGCTAGTATTTTGTTGAGAATTTTTACATATGTTTATCAGTGATATTGGTCCAATTGGTCCAATTTTTCTTTTTCTTTTTTTTACTGCATCTTTTCTGGCTTTGATGTCATAGTGATACAGGCCTAGTGGAATAAATTTGGGAGTATCCCATTTTCTTGATTTTTTGGAATAGTTTAAGTAGGATTGGTATTAGTTCTCTGATTGCCTGGTAAAATTTAACAGTACAATCATCAGGTCCTGGGCTTTTCTTTCATGGGAGACCCTTTATGACTGCTTCTATCTCATTACTGTGTTATTGGTTTATTCAAGTTTTGCATTTCTTCCTGATTCAATTTTGATAAATTGTATGTGTTTAGTAATTTAATCAATTTATTATCATATAGTCAATTACAGTAGTCCCTTTAGATTTCTGTAGTATTGGTTGTAATCTCTTCTTTAATATCTTAATTTATTTATTTAGGTTTGCTCTTTTTTTTTTCTTAGTCTAGCTAAAAGTGTTTCTATTTTGTTTATAATTAAAAAATTTTTTTTGTTTCATTGATTTTTTGGTTTCAATTTCATTTATTTCTGCTCTGATCTTTATTATTTCTTTTACTATTTTTGGTTTGTTCTTAAATTTCTATCACTTTAATATGCATCCTTAGGCTATTTATCTGAAGCTTTTCTACTTTTTTGTTCTAGCTAGCACTTACTGCTAAGACTTTCCCCTCGTTACTGCCCTTAATTTCTACAATACATTTTGACATGTTGTATTTTCACTTTCATTTATCTTGGGACACTTTAAAAATGTATTTATTAATCTCTTTATTGGCCCACTAGTTATTCATATTGTTTAATTTCCAGGCATTTGTATAGTTTCCAATGTTCCTCTTATTGTTTTCTAGGTTTATTTCATTGTAATCAGAAAAGAAACTTGGTATGATTTCAATGTTTTTTAATTTTTTGAGACTTTTATTGTGGTGTAACATATGCTCTATCCACAAATTGAGAAGAAGAACATGAATTTTGCAGCTGTTGGATAAAATGTTTTGTAAAAGCGTATTAAGTCCATTCAATCTATAGTGCATATTAAGTCCAATGTTTCATTGCTAATTTTCCATCTGGATGATCTGACCATTGCTGAAGATGAACTGGTGAAATTTCCAATGAATATTGTATTGGAGTCTGTCTCTCTTTAGCTCTGGCAATATTTGCTTTATACAGGTTGTCCATAAAGTTCATGTGAAATTTAAGATTACACCCTATTTTCATTGCACATGAACTTTTTAGCCACCCTGTAAATATGGCTCCTTCATGGTTTGGTCCATATATATTTAGAACTGTTAGACCTTCTTGCTGAATTCATTATACAATGACAGTTTTTATGTCTTTTTGAAGTTTTGTTTTCAAATCTATTTAATACAATAGAAGTATGGCTACCCCTGCTCTTTTTTTGGTTTCTGCTTTCCTTGAGTATCTTTTCCCATCCCTTTATTTTCATTCTATGTGTGTCTGTATAGGTGTAGTGTGCTTCTATTTTTTTTATTTAAAAAAATTAAGTATTTTTATTATATACTTTTAAACATACAGAAAATAGAAAAAAATAGCACAGGGAACATCCACATACACACCAGTTAGTCATTAACATTTTGCCATTTATGCTTCACACATATGTTTTGCTAAACCATTTCAAAATATTTTGGAGACACTGTAACAATTCATTCAAAAAATATTTGAGTATGCAAATTAAAACATTCTTCTAAAACAGCGGTTCTCACCCTGTGGGTCGCAGCCCCTTTGGACTGTATTAAAGGTTTGTGGAATTAGGAAGGTTGAGAACCACTGTTCTAAAACTATAACATCCTTCTACAGCCCATACAATTAGTGATAATTGTCTAATATCATTTAAAATTCAGTCCATATTCATTTTCTCAATTTCTCCTACCTTAAGTCAGGTGTTTTAAATAGGGTCCAATCAAGGATTCCACATTGCATTTAGTTATGTCTCTTAAGTAACTTTAAATCCAGAACAGTTACCCATTCGCACCTTTTTTCCTTCCCAACTTTGATATTTTGAAGAAACGAGGCCCTTATCTTCTATAGCATTCCACATTCTGGACCTGTCTGATCATTTCTTTAGTGGTGCCATTTAACTTGTTGCTCTATCCTCAGTATTTCTCCTTAACTGGAATGTGAATACCGTCCTTCTTTTTGATTTTGTCTAAAACCCATATAATAGCCAGTATGATAGCCACTCATGTACCAAGAGATTAACATACTTCCCAAAACATCAGTATCATCAAGGGAATCTGGACATATGCGAGGTGGTGGGGGAATAATTGGTGGTGTAGAAGGAAATGCAGGCAGCCAGCTTGACAGTGGGGTGGTAGTAGCGGCAGTGGTGGCGGCGGGCCATTGAATTTTAAACCTGCCTTTCCTAGTCCCAGTCCTGATCCTGGCATGGGGGGAAGCGGAGGGAGAAAAGAGTTCCATGGAGTAGTTTTTGACTTGATGTTATTTGATTCATTTCCAGGAAACCTGGAGTTCTCACTTTCATCTGTTGAAACTTGACTTTCATTTTCATTCTCTTGAGCATTCCGTTCTATATTATTAGTTACTTCAGAGGTTGGGGAAAGTAGATCAGATTTTGCTCTTCTCTATTTCCATATCCAGTGTAAACCACAACACTGGATATGGTTTGTTAAAATCAACCGAGGCAATGGTAGCTCTTAAAATCAACCGAGGCAATGGTAGCTGGGTAAACGCAACCATCTTCCGACCAAATGGCAGAACATTTGTCACTAACGTTCCACTGTTTCAAGGGTGTTGCAGTGTTCTTTTTTTGGCTTTTATTCTTCTTAGCAGGTTTTCTTCTAGGTGTGCCTTTTGGTTTATCTGAGGTTTCACAAATGTCACCATTCTTTAGAGCATGCTTAAATGAAGCCACAGCTTTAGCATAAGCTTTTATCAATGCCATATTATCCCAAATGTCAGAATCTTCACTCTGGCCTGTACCTCGCCAGAACAGCACCGAGTCCTCCTGCTCTGGGACCGCACCTCCGCCTCCACCACTGTCACTGCCACTGCTGCCCCTGGCCATGGCGAGCCTCGCGCAGGATGTGAAGTGTGCTTCTTGACGACAATATACACTTGGCACTTTTTAAAATCCATTCAGTCATTCTATGTCTCTTACTAGTTCATTCACATCCAATGTTATTATAGATTGGTAAGGATGTACTGCTGCCATGCTGTATTTGGCTTCTGATTTTTTTGTTTGTTTTGGTGTCCCCTATTTCTTATTCTCTGTTTTATTAAAAGAGATTTTCTCCAACAGTTTAATTTCTTGTTCTTTATTTTTTGCATGTGGATTGTAGAATTTTTGATTTGACATTACCATGAGGCTTGAAAAAACATTTTATAACCAATATTTTTAAATAGATGACATATCTACTTGCAAACAAATGAATAAACACAAGTAAAGAGAGATCTAACAGAAATTCTAACATTTAACTGGATCCCCCTCACTTTTTAACTTTTTGTTGTTTCCATCTATATCTTTTTATGCTATGTAGTATCTAACTCTAAGAAATTTTTAGTTTTTTTTAATTTCTTTGCTTAGTTTTTCTTTTTATTTCCTTGCTTTTTTGTTGTTGTTGTTGAGACAGAGTCCCACCCTATGCCCTGAGCAGAGTGCAAGGGTATCATAGCTCGGGCTGTGGGCATCCCACCATCTCAGCCTCCAGAAGCTGCTGGGATTACAGGCATTTCCCGCAGGGCCCAGCTGGGTTTTTGTTGTTGTTGTTGTTGTTTTGGTTTTACTTTTTTTTTATAAGTTGGGGTCTCACTCTGGCTCAGGAACTTCTGAGCTCAAGCAGTTGGCCTCTCACAGTGCTGGGATTACAGGCGTGAGCCACCACACCCTGCTCATAGTTATTTTTTATAGCTTTGTCTTTTAGTCTTCTTACTCAAGATATGTAGTTTATACTCCACAATTACAGCAGTAGTCCAAATGTGTGTATGCTTAGTGTTATATAGGTTCAGAAAATTTATTATTGTTTTTTACTATCTTTTTTCTTTCAGATTGAAGAACTCCTCTTAGCATTTCTTGTGGGACAAGTCCAGTGTTGAGGAAATCCCTCAACTTGTGTTTGTCTGGGAAAGTCTTTCTTTCTCCCTCATGTTTAAAGAATATTTTCACAGGATGTAAGAGTTAAAGTGTTTAACTCTTATATATATATATAGGGTTAAAGTTTTTTTTTTTTCTTTTTTTTTCTTCAGCACTTTGAAGGTCATGCTACTCTCTCCTGGCCTGTACCATTTCCACTGAGAAGTCTCCTGCTAGATGTATTAGAGCTCCATTATATTTTATTTAGTTTTTTTCTTTTCCTTAATACTTTTTATTTATCCATAACCTTTGAGATCTTTATTGTTAAATGCCTGGAGGTAGCCCTTTTTGGGTTAACTCTTCTTGGTATTTTATGGCTTTCTTGTGCCTAAATATTGACATATCTCTGTAGGTATGGAAAGTTCTCCATTATTATATTTCATTAAATAAACTTTCTACCACTATCTTTCTCTCTACTTTTTTAAAGCCAATAACTGATAGATTTACTATCTTGAGACTACCTTCTAGGTCTTACATTATGCTGCTTTTTCTTTTTTTTTTTTTTCTGTTCTGACTATGTGTTTTCAAATCATCTGTCTTCAAGCTCACTAATTTTTTATTCTTCTTGGTCAATTTTGCTGTTGAGAGACTCCGGTGCATTTCTCACTTGTCAGTTGAATCCTTAAGCTCTAGAATTTGTGCTTTTCCAAAATTTCTTTGTTAAATTTCTCTGATAGGCTTCTGAGTTCTTTCTTGATATTATTTTAAAGTTGATGAAGCTTCTTTGAGTCACTTATTTTGAATTATTTGTCTGAAAGTATACCTTTCTTTATCAGTCTGAGATTGGTCACTTGTACTTTATTTAGTCTGTTTGTTAAGGCCATTTCTTCCTTAATGTTTTTTATTCTTGTGGACGTTTGGCAATGTCTGTACATTGAAGAGTTAGGTACTTAATCTTCACAGTCTAGGCTTGTTTGAATACATCCTTCATGACAAGACTTTTCTGATATTCAAAGAGTATTGTTTTGTCCACATCTTTTGTACTTGCAGCTATATTAGCACTTGTAGTGTTCCTAGCCTAATACTGTGACTCTTGCAGACTCCTAGTGGTATTGCCTTGGTGAATTTACGTAAGACACTAGAGAATTTCCTGGATTACCTGGCACTATCTTTCACTTTCTTCCCTCACTCTCTGTGTTGGGCTACTAGAGTTGGGAAAGGAGTAATATCAGCACTTACTCATAGCCACCAGGGCCAGGTCATACCTGAAGTTAGCCCAGTTTCACCCAAAGCCATGTGATGACTATCATCTGACTAACTCTGATGTTTACTGAAAGTCCAGCACTCTTTAGTCAGAGGTGCTGAATCCTGTCAGTACTGGGTCCTTGCCTTCAAGGCAGTTTGTTTCCTTCTGGCCCAAGCTACGTCCAGAAATGCCTTCAGGAACTAAGCCCTAGATTAGGGGCCTCGGGAGTCTTCTTGGTGCTTTATTTTATGATGGTTGAGCAGGTACCAAGTTGCAAAACAAAGTCCTCTGAACTCTCCCCTTTCCTTTCCTTAAGTGGAGGAAGACTATTCCTAAGATACACTGTCTGTACTTGAGGGAAAAGTGACATAGGTACTCGCTTGGGCGCAAGTGCTGGTGTCTCACTTGTTCATATGCACTTATGCCCACTGTTTCTGAGTCAACACAACCACGTAATTGCCCGAGGACTACAGCCATTGTGGCCTGACTTACTTACAAATTTAGTCCCACGCTTTTTCTGTCAGTGGTGGGGCTAGAGGAAATTAGGGCTTTGTGATGGAGGATTTCCCCCTGGCCTGGCTTTTCAAAATGCTCTCTCTGTGCGCACTGGCAGAATTCTGCCCTGGACTGTGTTCCCCTGTCTGAGGGAAGCCCTGAGTTTCAATTTTATGTCCCATAATTACTTCACTCTTCCTCTCCCAGGCACATGGTTGGTGCATTATCATGGCACTGCGACAGGATGTGGAAGGGTGGCATAGGCAATGTAATTGTCTTTTCTGCACTCTTCTTTGCCTATTTCCTTGATATAGTGTTAAAAGCAGGTAGTATGATCACTCACATGATTGTTATTTCTTCTGAAGGTGCTTCCTTATATGGATAGGTGTTGAATTATATGTTTGTGCAGAGGGACAATTGCTGGAGTTTTCTATCTGGCCATGTTATTTGTGCACCCCTACCATAAAAATGGTGAATTTTCTACGTATTTTCCATGTTTCCTTAGTTGGCCAAAATGTATTGTTTGATTAAAACAATTTTATTTTCCTTTTTATAGTTTAATAGTTCCCTGTGCATAAATGTTTTATTTCTTTTATTAAAAGCTTATTTTACTCAGATGTAAAATCACATTATTTGGCATATAGAGAAAAAAATAGAAAAAAACTCATTTCATTTCTGGTAAAGAGACAGGAAAAATAAATCTTAAAATGAGTAAATTGGGTAAGTGGGATGGGGGAAGAAGGGATGAGTAAAATCATACCTACTAGGGACAGTATACACTCTCTGGGTGGTGAGTGCACTTTCAACTTTATCTCAAGCAATACAAAAGTAACCTATATATATGTATACCTGTAATATTCTGAAATTTAAGAAAAAGTAAGTTACTTTTCAATGCAAATTTATTTAAATTATATTGACAGTTATTAAAAATATTTGTAAAACATAATAGTATGATTCTTGAGTAGTTGTATCATCTTATGTTATATGGCAAACTACACTAGCATTCTTTTTTTGGGTACTTATAATTATCACATTAAATAATTAGCAGAAGTGTCCTCTTTGTCATCCTGTCTTAATAAAGGGAATAAAAACAAACATGCTTTCAAAATGCAAAAAAATATTTTAAGGAAAGTATCAAAAGATGATAGAGATGCAAAGAACAGAGATAAGAGAACCAGAGGAAAAACAGGTTGTGATTTCAATGCAGCCCAAGGCAACAATGCAATAGGTAGAGGTCTAAATGGTTCATGATTACTATTTGTATATAGTTGTGATATGAGAAGAAAGACTTTTTAACAATGTCTGGTTATTTTAGAGAGGGTGTTTATGTTTGAATACATGTGTATGTGTTTGCACACGTGTGGAATTTTGCATACCAAAGACATTACAAGTATATATTGATATTCAAATTATAGAAATATACTACTGAAAGGGCACAAAATTACCTGTAGAAATAAGGTATAGGCAAGCAATTTCTCATAATTTTCTTTAACTGGATTTAAATAAATTAAGTTAAAGTTTCTATCTGACATCTCTGTTATGAACTTCAGGCAAACATTAGCATTTTCAGATTTCAAAAATTTTCATTGGAAAATAAACAAAACTGCATTTCATGGTTTCACATAAAATACCATGAAGATTTTCATTGTGCATGTGTATCTTTTTTTTTTCTATCTTGGCTGAAAATGTAACATACTGGAAACATCCCAAGAAAAAATATCCTGGGGATTTTCCAGCACAACTTCTATACCAAAGATTGAATAAGATTTGGAGAACATACAGACTTTATTTTGATTTATATCTAGGTTTATTCACAACCCATTATGAGCCTACACACAAGGGTGTCCTTTTTAACAATGTTGTCTAATTTATGAACTAATGACTCAATGCTTGCTGGTTTTTCTTTTTCCTATAGAAAATTAAAAATAAAAATTTTTCTGCCAGCACACATCTAGTGGCCACCTCTTCCCTGATTTTGAACACCCTTTCTTTGTGTTTATTCCCTTTCCCTGCACTCACAAATTCCTCTTTAGTTATTACTTATCTTGACTAGAGTAATGTTTGTGATGTATGTGAAGTTGTTACTAATAAGATTCTTTCACTAAACTTCAAATGTGATCTGTCATTATCAATTAAATATCAAAATATTTTGTTCAAATGATGTAGAAATATTTTTGTTCAGTACATATGTTCAAGTATTTAAGATATTATCTTATTAAAACAAAAATGCAAGGTATTTTTAATCATCTGGTTTAAGATTTGATCTTCTTTTAAATGTGTCTCCCTTGGGTCAAGATCTTGAAGCACAAATGGTAAACAATTTTAGTTCCAAACTGCTTATTTTTGAGTTTAGGGTAATAAAACAACTCTATGCTGAACCTTAAGCAAGTCAGGGTTTCTGAAAATAGTGTATTAGCTTTTAAATGTAAATACACTTCATACAAATTGCTTTTAAAAAATTCTATATCTTTCTGTTTTTCTACTGCATAATTTAAAAATTGGGCCTCTTTACCCTAAATATATAAAATACACAAAGTTGATTAAGATATAGGGTTCATTTTTTCTTATTTATTTATTTATTTTTATTGTTAAATCATAGCCATGTAGTGCAATCAAGGGGTACAATGTTCTGGTTTCATATACAATCTAAAATAATCTCATCAAACTGTTCAACGTAGCCTTCATGGCATTTTCTTAGTTATTGTATGTAGACATTTGTATTCTGCATTTAGTAAGTTTCGCCTGTACCCATTCTAAGATGCACCCACTGTAGGTGTGTCCCCACCTATTACATTCATTCCACCCTAACCTCCCCCCTCCCTTCCCCTCCCCTGGCCCTTTCCCCATATTCTTGTGCTATAGTTGGGTTATAGCCTTCATGTGAAAACTATAAATTAGCTTCATAGTAGGGCTGAGTAATTGGATACTTTTTCTTCCATTCCTGAGATATTTTGCTAAGAAGAATATGTTCCACAGCTCCATCCATGTAAACATGAAAGAGGTAAAGTCTCCATCTTTCTTTAAGGCTGCATAATATTCCATGGTATACATGTACCACAATTTGCTAGTCCATTCGTGGGTCCATGGGCACTTGGGCTTCTTCCATGACTTAGAGATTATGAATTGGGCTGCAATAAACATTTTGGAACAGACGTCTTTGTTATGATGTGATTTTTGGTTTTCTGGGTATATACCTAGTAGACGAATTATAGGATCAAATGGCAGGTCTACTTTTAGATCTCTAAGTATTCTCCAAACATGAGAAATGACAAAGGGTTAATTATTTCTTTACACAGATATGTTTACCTCCTAGTGTACTTTATAGGGATACAATTTTATATAAGGCGAAGATAGAACAGAATTTTGCATGCTTTTATTGATTAACCAGCTTTAGAAAATGGCACTAAAGTGTTATTTTATATTTTTGACTCAGCAACTCTAAAATATATTGTGCAATGAGCAGAAAATAAAAAAATTATGTCCCACACCATGATTATTGTATTAAATTTATGACATTACATCAATGGCTTAAATTTAGCTTTCAGTTGGATAGGATTGGAGATATCAAAGGAAATATTAATATTTCTATGAGCAGTTCTCAAAAATGTATAAAGATTTGCCAGTTACATGTAAATAATCAAGAATTCAACAAAGATTGAAGGGCAACTACTTTTAAGAAATTAGGCATAATATATAGAATTCTTTGACATAAAAATATTCTTTGACATAAAAAAAATAATACAACCTTTTTGAAAGGAAGTATGGATAAACCTCAAAGAACTCAACCTAGACCTGCTGTTTGATCCTGCAATCCCATTACTGGGCATCTATCCAGAAGGAAAAAAAAAACCTTTTATTACAAAAACACCTGTACTAGGCTGCTTATCGCAGCCCAATTTACAATTGCCAAAATGTGGAAACAACCTAAATGTCCTTCAACCCAGGAATGGATTGGTAAGCTGTGGTATATGTCTATGATGGAATATTATTCAGCCATAAAAAATGGAGATTTTTCAGCATTTGTTCTAACCTGGATGGAGTTGGAACACATTACGCTTAGTGAATCATCACAGGAGTGGAGAAGTATGAATCCTATGTACTTAATTTTGATTTGAAGACAATTAATGACATGGTGGGGCATGGGGAAAGGGGAGAGCAGACAGAGAAGAAGGGAAGGGCTGAGGAAAAGGAAAAGAAGAAAAAAAAGGACAAGAAAAGAAAAATAGTGACTAATTTTCACATAAATTGGTTTTAATTTTGACCAAAGTATATTATTTAAACATCAATTTTTAACTCAACATGTTAATATGTTGTTTAGGATATTGTATCCTCATTTATAAGTGACATATGTTTGTAATTTCTCCTTTATAATAATATATTTTCTCCAACTTTAACATCAGGTGTACCCAGATCAAGTAGAATGATTTCGATGTATTTCTTCTTTTTCTATTGTCTTTAAGATTTAGCATGATCTGTTTTTTGAAATTATCTTTTACTTTTATTTATAAATATTAGTTGTCTATTTTTTGATACTTAAAAAAAAAATAAGAAATTAACTGATGACTCCATACTGAATCTTAGAGTCAAAGCATTCTATAATAGGCATACTCTTATTTGACAATGTGAATGTTACTTTCTTTGCGTTATTATTATTGCTTAATATTTCAATGTAGCAATTGTCTGATTCCTTTTCTGTATGTATTTATGTTCGTTCATTCTTTACGAGGTTTTTGTTTCTAAACCTCATCTTAGACATTGTTATCATTATTAAATTTTAAGTCTTTTTAATTTTGTGAAGGCAAAAAAATGGAAACCTAATTAACACATGTATATGTAAACATAAAAATTAAAATCAAAATGTTAAAAAATATTTCCAACATTGTTCAGATAATCTTCATATTAAATCTTAAATGTCCTTCTAGAAATACTCTCCTGAACAAGGGAAAGGACATTCTTCCCAAAAAGTTGATTGCAATAAAATTGCTGTTGATTTAAAAGAGAAATAAAAGGTACTGCCTGGAGTGTTTTCTTCATTTATTCCTCTCCACTAATTTAGGAAATTAGGTATTAATAACAGGAAATTAGGTATGGTATACCTTTCAAAGCACAAGTTGCATTACAGATGAATGTCCTTGGGAAATATGAATAGTTTTGAAGCATCAAATATGTTACAGAAGTTGTTATCAGAAAGGCTGCAGGTAGGTTGAGGGCCATAAATTCCTATAAGGACACCAAGCCAATGAAAGCTATTCTTAGAAAAATGTATATCTAGATGATTGCAAAATTGGGCAAGGATTAAAGATGGGGATGGAGAGGTAGAGAAAAACTTAAAGTAAGTCTCATAAACGAAAGTGCTACCAGTGTTATGATTTTGCTTAGGCCAATACTAAGAAATATTCAAATTAACTGGAGAATATTTATAATCTAGTTATAATATACTTATATCTAGTCTAGTTAATCTAGACTAAAAACTTGCATGAAATAAGTATTTTTAACCCTTTTTTGAGATTTGCCAATTTTTAATTCAGCTCTCAAAAAACAGTAAATATTTCTTATTAGCTATCACTGATCACAACTAGCTCTAACGTCTGACTCCTATGTTTCACAAATTATACGGTATTAAAATATACATACATCACAAATTAAGCAATATTTTACAGTCAGAAAGAATGATACCGAGAGTAAATTTAATAAGTCAGAAAAATGGGAGTTCAGTAAGGGGTTGCATGAATTCAGACAGTGAGAACGACTGTGTGTTTCAAAAATGATGACAAACGCAGTATGAATTGGGGAATCGTGAAGAAAGCTTGGGAGGAGCAAGACTGTCTAGAATAATAAAACATTGTTAGGAGGTTTCTGGTAAGTGTTTCGCATGATAAATATCATGTTTTAGAAAAATTAATTGGAAGGGAATAACAAAAAGCAAGACTACCTTTGAGGCTGCTGTAATACCCCCGCCCTGATTTACATTTCTCAGTTGATCATCACTTTTTGCTCAGTTAGAACTGTCTCTGCAGGCTGATACTCTCTAGCCCTCCTTGTATTTCATTCTCATTTATACTCCCAAGTTCATGCCATGTGCTCATGGTTCACTAGGAAGAAGAGGATGGAAAACAGTCTTTGACCTAAATCCTGATTCAATTCCTTAATAGTAATTCAACTTCCCTAAATCTCATCGATAGATGGGATTGCAACACATACTTTTGAAGTTTAAGTGTGAGGAAATCACTAACCTAGAACTTTATAAAATGAAATAAACTTGAGGCTAGGTAACGAATATCTTCATCTACATCTCTAATATCTAACATCATTGATTAGATCTTAATATACAAGTCAGTAATATTTTTAAAATGTTTATATATCCTAGTATTTTTCATAGTTTTTATCAAAAATACAGAAAACGTGCCAAGTTTAGTTTTGTAAGATTGCCATATGGACTTGGTTAATGATAATCATATTAGAAAAAAAGAAACACAAAATATTGTACCAAAGAGAAATTCAGGCTAGGCATGGTGGCTCACAACTGTAATTCTAGCACTCTGTGAGGCTGAGGTGGAAGGATTTCTTCAGCTCAGGTGTTCGAGAGCTACCTGAACAAAGCAAAACCCTCCTCTCTACCAAACTTAGAAAAATTGGCCAGATATAGTGGCTTATGTCCATAGTTCTAGCTAGTAGGGAGGCTGAGGCAGGGGGATTCCTTAAGCCTAGGAGGTTGCAGTTGCTGAGAGCTATGATGATGCCACTGCATTCTAGCCCTGGCCATAGAACAAGGCTTTGTTTCACAAAAAAAAAAAAAAAAAGGAATTTCAAAGTTAAAATTATTAAAACTTGATAAATAGAAATGAAAGAGGATGTGTAGCAAAGGAGATCCCACCTACAAATAATAAAAAATAAGAATGGACAAAATCAATATTTATTCAATGTTTCTTCCTACTCAAGTAAGAAAAATCCATATCAAGTCTGATACGGCATCATTTGTCCAACTGTTAGAGGTCCACCATCTTCCTCCTTTTTTGCTTTTCCATTTCTGGCTAATGACACCATTTTTAAAATAAAAAAAAAAGTACTTGGTAGAATTCTGGTCATTGTTTTTATGATGACCAGAGGATGGTGGAGAGGGTAAAAATGGCTCCATACCACTTGTGAAAAAGGACCAATCCATCCAGAAACTTTTGCTGGCTAGAAGGAAGGTCCAAACGTACTCATTTTAACTACCAAAAATATAAATCAGAAGTCTATTGCTAAGAACAATAGCTGAGTGTATTGCACAGGAAACCCATTCCCCTCCTTGCCAACTGAATTGAAGAACATTATTTGGGAAAAATACAAATATTTGGAGGAGAAACAATTTAAGCTGGAGTTCATTGATGTTAAAGATGATTGAATAAATGATGAATTAGAATTATGACATGATTTCCATATTTTTGATGAAAAAGAAATGATTTTGATCTACATCCAAAGGAAATAATAAAGCAAATTAGTGGCATCTAATGAAATTAGGTCTTTAATTAAAATGAATTTCTAAGCTAAATTTAGACCTGTGCTATTTTAATAAACATACAGAAATCTAGACATTTTCACAATTATATATGTTGTGTTATATATACATATGTATATTTTTATATCTGCTTGTCATCAATAACCAAATATTGACATTTGATTTTTTAAAATATTAGAATTCTTTCAACAATTTTTTATATGACACTTATTTGACTACATTGATCAATTCTATTGAAAATTGAGAACTGCTAAAAAAAATTAAGAACTGGAATTACAAACCTAGTACTTGTTTAGAAGAATAGAGTTTTCAAAATAACAAGATATTCTACTAAGATGCTTCACACAGTATTCTTGCAACAGAGAAGAGAACTGAATGTTCATATTATACATTTTGTAAATATTTTCTCCTATTCTGAGGATTGCCCTTTCACTAGTGACCATGTTCTTTGGTGCACATTTTATTTTAATCTTAGTAGTGTTAAATTTATCTACGTTTTTCCTTTTGTTGCCTGTTCTTTGGGTATCCTAGGCAAGAAATCATTGACAAAACGATTGTCATGAAGATTTTCCTCTGTGTTTTCTTCTAAGAATTTTACTGTTTCAGCTCCTACATTTGACTGTTTGATCTACTTTGTGTGAATTTTTCGATATGGGATAAGGTAAAGGTTTAACTTCATTCTTTTGCATATGTGGTTATACATTTCCCAACACATCATTTGTTGAAATGGTTGCCTTTTTCCCACTGAATGGCCTTGTTGAAAAATCACTTGACCATATTATTAGGGTTGACGTCTGGGCTCTATATGTTTGACTTTATGCTAGTATACACTATTTTGATTAAAGCATATTTGTAGCAAGTTTTGAAATCAAGAAGTATGAGTCTTCCAACTTAGTTTTTGTTTTAAGATAATTATGGCTAATGTATAAAAAAAATGCTCATTGTCCCTAATTATTAGAGAAATGCAAATCAAAACCACCTTGAGATATCGTCTAACCCCAGAGAGAATAGCCCACACCACAAAGTCCCAGAGTTGCAAGTGCTGGCACACATGTGGAGAGAGAGGGACACTTTTACACTGTTGGTGAGAATGCAAACTAATACAACCTTTTTGGAAGGAAGTATGAAGAATCCTGAAAGAACCCAAACTAGAATTCCCATTTGATCTGCAATCTCATTATTGGGCATCTATCCAGAAGAAAAAAAAATCATTTTATCATAAGGAAACTTGGACTAGACTGTTTATTGCAGCTAAATTTACAATCACTAAAATGTGGAGACAGCCTAAATGGATTAACAAACTGTGGTATGCATATACCATGTAATACTATTCAGCCATTACGAAGATGGAGACTTTACAGCTTTTGTATTAACCTGGATGGAAGTGGAACATATTATTTTTAGTAAAGCATCACAAGAATGGAGATCTAGCAAGAATCCTATATACTCAATTCTGATATCAGGGCAATTAATGACCTAGTACATGGTGGGAGGTGGAGGAAGGGGAGAGCAGAGAAAGGAAAGGAGGGAGGGGGTTGGGACACACCTTTTGGGGGTGGGACTCAATTAGAAGAAGGACTTTATCTAACAAAAGCAATCAGTGTAACCTGGTTCTTTGTACCCCAACAATGAAAAAAGAGAGAGAGAGATGCACTGATGCACTGTAAGAGGGATATTAAAAGTCCATGTGGACCTGGCACAATGGCTCGCACCTGTAATTCTAACAATTTAGAGGCTGAGGCCAAGAGTGCAAAACCAGTCTGAGCAACCTAGCATGAATCTGCCTTTCCAAAAATATAGAAAAATTAGACAGGTGTGCCTATAGTTTCAGCTACTTGGGAGACTGAGGAAGGCAGATTGCTCACTTGAGCTCAAGAGTGTGAGGTTGTATTAAGTCATGATAATGCCACTGCACTCTAGCCTGAGCAGCAGGGTGAGAGCCTTTCTCAAAATAAACAAGAACAACAAAAACAAAACAAAACAGACAAAAAGATTATTGTAGCTATTCAAGGTTTTTGAGATTTCAAATGATTTGGAGATAGATTTTTCTATCACTGTAATAAAAAACATACTGGAATTTTTTTTTATTAAATCATAGCTGTGTACATTAGTATGATCGTGGGGCACCATACACTTGGTTCATAGATCGTTTGACACATTTTCATCACACTAGTTAACATAGCTTTCGTGGCATTTTCTTAGTTATTTTGCTGAGACCTTTACATTCCACATTTACTAGGATTCACATATACCCTTGTAAGATGCACCGCAGGTGTAATCCCATTAATCCCCCTCCTTCCCTGTCCCTGCCTCCTCCCTCCCCTCCCTTTCCCCTTTCTCCCTATTCTTAGGTTGTAACTGGGTTATAGCTTTCATGCGGAGGTCCTACATTAGTTTCATAATAAGGGTAAGTACATTGGGTACTTTTTCTTCCATTCTTGAGATACTTTACTATGAATTCATAATTGCTAAGTCATGGAAACATACTGGAATTTTGATAGATACTGCATTGAATCTATAGATCACTTTGGGTACTATTGACTTAACAATATAAAGTATTCCAGTCCATGAATTGGTATGTATCTTCATTTTTGGTGTCTTTTACATCTGTAAGAAACATTTTATAGTTTCTAGATTGGAAATATTTTGTCTCTTGTGTTAAATTTATTCCTATTTTTTGATGTTAAAATTGAAAAAAATAGTATTTTTAAAAGTAGTAATTAGTGATAAGTTTTGAAGTTCCTTGCTATTATCTTTTCTCTCCAACCCATTACTCCTCCATTCTCACCAGAATCTACATGGATCAGGAATTTGATTTTAATAGTTTAAAATATGATAGCATTAGCAGTATTCATTTGCATGACCAATTCCTTGGGTTTTAATTTTTATATTTTAAAACTCAAGGTTACACTTCCAAGATTTATTCATTTTAATACAAGTAATAGTTCTTACTTTAATAATGGTAACATGTGACTCATATTTTTCTTAGTCACTAAACAGTTTTAAGGTATCCTTATTGATAAATTTTTAAAACAGTGTTGGCTCATTTTTAATTTACAAAAACCATATATAATAAGACTGTATAACATGATATTTTAAAGTATATAAACATTATGAAATGGTTCATTTGAGATAATTATTACCTCCTATACTTATCACTTTTTTATCGTAAGAACCCTTAAATTTCCTCTCTTTGCAATTTTAAAGCATGCAATACATTGTCATTAACTATAGCCACCATGTGTATAATAGAAATCTTAAAATTATTTTTTCCTATCTAATTAAAATTTTGTATCCTTTGACCAAAATCTTCTCAACCCCACCCCATTCTGCTCTCAGCCTTGTAACTCAATTTTATACGCTCAACTTTGAGGATTCCACTTATAAATGAGATCATACCATATCTGAGTTGTTGTGCCTGACTTATTAATTTAGCATAATGTCCTCCAGGTTTATCTATGTTGTTACAAATGACAAGATTTCCTTCCTTTTAAAGGCTGAATAATATTTCATTGAATGTAAATTTCACCCTTAGACACGTACATTGATTTCATTTCAATAATGTTTGCATGAACATGGGAGTACAGATATGTGTCTCATTGTAGTTTAATTTGCAGTTATCTCATAATGAGTAATACTAAACATTTTTTTCCTATGAAAGTTGACTTTTTTTTTTTTTTAAGAAATATCTATTCAGATACTTTGCCCTTCTATTTTAGTTAGGCTGTTTTCTAAGTATTGTGCTTTTTTAAGTTTCTTATGTGTTTTGGATATTAACTCCTTAGAAGATGTATGATTTGTGGATATTTTTCTCTATTATGTGGGTTGCCTCTTCACCCTGTTAATTGTTTCCCCTGCTATGCAAAGGTTTGATAATATCCTATATGTTTATTTTTGCTTTTTTTGCCTATATTTTAGGGATCATTTCTGAAATAGTCATTACATGGACCAATGCCATCGAGATTTTCTCCTCTGCTTTTGTCTGGTGGTTTAGTTTCAGATCTAAGCATTAAAATTTTTAATCCATTTAGAATTAATTTTTGTAAATAGTGTGATATAAGGGTCTAATTTTACTCTTCTGCATTTAGATATCCAGTGTTCTCAATACTATTTATTGAAGAGACTGTCCTTTCTTCATTGTAATTCATACAATTTATATATTACTTTTTCTATTGATATTTATTTAAATTAATTCTGATTTTTTTTTTACTCGCAGAAACTGACTAAGTACTTTGTGTTAAGCCATGTTCTAGGAAGTTGTAAGGGATTGAATCTCAGGATGAGCATTTATTGGGAAACAGGGTCTTTGACGATGTAATTTAGTGTAGGACTGTGAGATGAAATCAGCACATGGCATTCTTCTCTCTGTCTCTCTGTGCTCTTCCCTCTTCTTACAGAAAGAACAGCCATTCCTGGTGGGTCAGACCTAAATTTAAAGGCTGATATTCCTCTACAAAGAGGAAAGGCTATAGAGGGACACAGAGAAGAATGCCATGTGATGATGAAGGCAAAGATTGGTATAAAGCATTTACCTGCCAGCAGGGACTGCGTTATGGACCAGATTCTCCCTCAGACCCTCCGGAAGAAACCAAGTGTCCACTTCTTAATTTTGGACTTCAGGTCTCCAAAATTGTGAGAGAATAAATTTCGGTTGCTATTCATGAAAAGTTTGTTTTAATCTGTTATAGCAACCCCAGAATTAATTTATTTCTCATAATAATTCATGAATAACTACCTATTATCACCCAATTTTATATGAGGCAAATAAGATTACAAGATGTTAATTTACACAGCTAAAGGTGGAGACAGATGATAACATACAGGTTATCAGACATAGGCCACATTGCCTCCTAATCTGGGCTAATTTAGTAATTATAGGTATTCATAGGCATAAAGCTAGCTTGAACTGCTAGCATTGACCATCAGAATGGTTGCTAAATCTTTCATTTCTAACTTGCACATACTGGAAAAGGATTACTAACTGTAGTTCCATACTTCGAAAGTATGTGTATAAGCTTCTATATGAGAAACATTTTTATCACTATGATTTAAAACTTGTCACCATGATTTAGTGGGAGTTTACTACAGCACATTTTGATTATACATATTTAGACATTGCTTTTTAAAGAGGACTGAAAGAATTTGAAAAACTAAAGCAAAAGCTAAAAATCCTCTAGGCAGGAAGTATCAGAGGAGTGAAAGCTGGTTTTCATTGTTCAAACAGTCATTCCACAATACTTCAGCATTTCCCAGTGGCATGTTACATGTGTTGTTTTATTTATGTGATAGGAAAGTACAAGGCAGTACAACTTATTTAGTAAATCCAGATTTTGATAGAACAATATTTGAGAACAAAATCTTTATTATGATATGTACTTGTGTGCAATTATAAATTAGTAAACTTTTTCTAAATCATCTAAAATCAACCTAAACTTATCTGAGTTTCCTTAAATCTTCATTTCAGTTATAATATATTTATATAAAAATGGATCACTTCTTAATACCTCAGACTGCCGATTAATGTATGAGTTTTTTCTTTGTGATTTTTTGTCTTTTAAATTTTACATTTCAGAAATTATTTTTGATAATTCCAGTTTTTACAATCTTTATGTCTTTTAATATTGATTAAATATTTAGTATATGGTAAACATATTTGTGTCTATGGTGATATAAATTTTACTTTGTACCTTGTCACTGTTTAATGAATGAAAGTAACTTCATCCAACAAAGTGGTTAAGTTTAGAGATCACTTAATGTACCTGTATGTCTGCTTATACTTTCATTCATTAATGAATTTTTAATGACCCTTGAAAACTATCCATTATGCTCCCAAAGAACAGTATTCAATAGGTACTATGTAAACATATCATTTCTATAAATTTCTCTTGTTCTCTCTTGTCTTTCAGTCCTTGGGACACATTTGTAATATAGGGAAGGGAGTTAGAATTGTGTACCTTTATGTACTTACACTGTATATTGAAGAAATCTCCAACAGATTTTTTAGTGTCTTCTATCTACAAGTTAGTATACTACATTCAATGGGGTAAATATCAATTAAAATGTTATTAGTGCTGTTTACCACGGACAATTGAACGTCAGTTGTATTATTACTAAACAGTTCTGAAATATTGCTTTTAGTTTACTGAAATTATAAGCATATTTGATAATATGTGTATGGCCCTTTGTATTCCATTTCAGTAGCATTAATTATCAAGGATGCTAATAGTTTTATATATATTAGTCAGTGAAGCTCATCTATAGATACATTTTGTTTTCTTTTTTTATTATTAAATCTTAGCTGTGTACATTAATGCAATTATGGGATACAATGTGTTACTTTTATATACAATTTGAAATACTTTCATCAAACTGGTTAACATAGCCTTCACTGCATTTTCTTAGTTATTGTATTAAGATATTTATATTCTACACTTAGTAGTTTAGACATGTACCATTGTAAAATGCACCATTGGTGTGGTCCCACCAATTACTCTCCCTCCACCCATTCTCCCCCTGCCACTCCCCTCCCTTCCCTCTTTCCCCTTCATCTTGGTTTATATTTGGGTTATAGCTTTCATATGAAAGTGTGGGTGCTTATAAATTAGTTTCGTAGTAAGGCTGAGTGTATTGGATACTTTTTATTCCATTCTTGAGATACTTTGCTAAGAAGAATATGTTCCAGCTCCATCCATGTAAACCTTAAAGAGGTAAACTCCCCACCTTTTTAAGGCTGCATAATATTCCATGCTGTACATATACCACAATTTATTAATCCATTCATGGGTTGATGGGCTTTTGGGCTTCTTCCATGACTTAGCAATTATGAATTGGGCTTCGATAAACATTCTGGTGCTAATATCTTTGTTATAAAGTTATATACATTTCCACCAGCAGTGTAGAAGTGTTCCCTTTTCTCCACATCCACGCCAACATCTCTGGTCTTGGGATTTTGTGATGTGGGCTAATCTAACTTGAGTTAGATGATATCTCAAAGTGGTTTTGATTTGCATTTCTCTGATTATTAAGGATGATGAGCATTTTTTCATGTGTCTGTAAGCCATGCACCTATCTTCTTCAGAGAAATTTCTCTTCAGGTCCCTTGCCCACCCTGAGATGGGATCACTGATTCTTTTCTTGCTAATATGTTTGAGTTCTCTGTGGATTCTGGTTGTTAAACCTTTGTTGTTAAACCTGCAAATATCTTCTCCCATTCTGAGAGCTGTCTGCTTGCTTTACTTACTGTATTTTTGGCTGTGCAGAAGCTTTTTAGTTTAATCAGATACTAGTAATATATTTTTGGTGTTGCTTCAATTGCCTGGGGTGTCCTCCTCATAAAATGTTTGCCCAGGCCGATTTCTTCAAGAGTTTTCCCTGCACTTTTTTCTAGTACTTTTGTAGTTTCATGTCTTAAGTTTAAATCTTTAATCCAGTGAGAGTCTCTTTTAGTGAAAGGTGAAAAGTGTGGGTCAAGTTTCAGTCTTCTGCAGGTCACCAAGCCACTTTACCCAGCACCGTTAGTTAAATAGGGAATCTTTTCCCCACTGAATGTTTCTAATTGGCTCATCAAGGATCAAATAACAGTAAGTACCTAGATTCATCTCTTGGTTCTCTATTCTGTTCCATACATCTACCTCTCCGTTTTTGTGCAGGTTTGATCACTATCGATTTATAGTATAGTCTGAGGTCTGGTAGCGTGATTCCTCCTGCTTTGTTTTTATTTCTGAGTAATGTCTTGGCTATTCGAGGTTTTTTCTGATTCCATATAAAATGAAGTATTATCACTTGAAATAGAGCATCTGTGTCTTTTGAAGCAACCTCATCACCTTCATGCATTCTATAAGGCAAATATTAGTTTTCTTTGAATTGACCCAGAGCTCTCTGAGAGAATGATCCATTTTTGTTCTCCACTTCTCTTCCTCTTTGAGTGTTTGGGAGCATTCAAAAGTTTTGTCTTCAATGTCAGAAATCCTTTGTTCTGCCTGCTCCATTCTGTTACTGAGGGATTCTACTATATTTTTAAGATCTTTGAGGGCTACAAATTCTTGCCTCAGTGTGTCAAAATCTTTGGTAATTTTGTCTTTGAATTCATTGAATTTTTGAGACAACTTTTGATATGCTCCTTGAATTTCTAATTCCAACTTTACCTCCATTCTGTTAATCTTATTTGCAATCCAAATTCTGAATTCGATTTCTGACATCTCAGCCATTTGTTTATGAATGGAATCTTCTGGTGTGTCTGTCTTGTCGTTCTTTGGGGGGCAGTGGGGGGGGGGTTGATCTACTCTGATTATTCATGTTGCCAGAGTTTTTCTGCTGATTCCACTCCATGATGTTTTTTTTCACCATTTCACTAGATGAGCAGATAAGGTGAAATTAGACTAGGGGCTCCTGGAGTAGTGATTAATCAATCCTTTGCCCAAGAGCTTGGACTGGTGACTGCAGGTTTTCCCCTACTGCTTTGCAAAGGACCCGCACAGTACTACAGCCTGAGACATTGGGGGCCTGCTTGGTGTGGTGGGGCTAAATGACTCTGTCTTGTTTTCAGCTGGTCTCTGTCCAATCCTAGTGAATCAGTAACTCTGGGTTGAAGGCTCAGCTGTGGAGAAATACAAGCAACTAAGACACCCCACCCCCATGGGCAATAACTTGAAAAGGAAAATCAAACCTTCCTACAACAACAGAATTGGTACCACCTTGGGTGGTCCTCCGATGATTGGCCCAAAGAGTTCCAAATCAATTGTCCTAGTCAGCACCCAGTCTCAAGTGGAGAGTTCAAAAGGTCTCAGATAGGAGGGGTCTGCTGGCAGCTCGAGTATGACTGGCTCTGGTGCTCTGTGGAGTCAGAAGGCTCACCCTGCAAATACATTAGTCTAGGAAGGTTGATGTCTCCTTCCCCACCTTGTACCTCTGTCAAACCCAATTGATACTGGAATTTTGCTCTTCGGTAGGTCCTTGGTCTTGGGGTTTCAAAGAATGAACCCACGGACCACAGATCAGTGGTAAGATAGGACTTTTATTAAAAGTTAGAAAGGAATACAGAAGAAGTAAAAAGCACCAGAACTTCTGAAAAAGGAAAAGAACTGAAGAACTCACTCAGGAGTCTCCATGTGGGCCTTTTTATCTAGGGGTCTTAAGTCTAGAGGATTACACATGGCTGGCATTTGGTAGTGCAAATGAATGAATCTAGTTCCTCCTTCACTAGGGTGAGATTATCAGGTCCTTTACAGTCTTTGTCCCTGAGAAGGGATTAGGGTGTGTGACTTACCCAAGGTGGAACCACACAAAAAAAACATCATCGGCTGCTTTGTTCATGATCTTATCAGAGCCCAGAGGGTGTGTCACAAAAAAAGGCAGTCTGCTTGTGCCTGGAAATGGGGGTCTGACTACTGAGCTCATCTGGGCATACAGAATGGGAGGGCTCCCTGTCTAGCCCAGAATGATGGAATCCTGTATCACAGTCAATGGTAACCCTGCAGGGCTATGACCCAGGTCCCTCCGGTAAGAAGATGCACCGGGGGTTTGCACCTGCCAAAGTTACTAGGAGATCTATGTCTCCTCAGCCAGGCTGCTGTACTCTGCCACCAGCTGGCAGGGGGAGCTGAAGCCTCATTACCTTGGATGCTTAATGGAGGCTGGGGAGTTTCACTCAGTTCCACCCCCACCCCTATTGATGTTGCTACCACTTATATTCTTCCAGAATTTGCGTTTCTGTCCTGGCTATATTCCCCTGGGGGCCAAGTGCTGTTTGAGTTCATAGAAACTGTGACTCAGCCTCGCCCTATGCCACTGCTGCTGTGCCAATTCTCACAGAGCTGGTGTCTCTGTCTCCACTGCACTCTGTGTTGGGGCTGGCATGACTAGAGCTCACAAATGGCTCTCAGTTCCTGCCCTTCCCTGAGCTGAAGCTCTGCCATGCCTGCTTTTGTCCCAGCTATGCTCCCCTGGGTGCTGGTTGCATCTTGGGCTCACAAAAGGAGCAATTCTAACTCAGCCCTGCCCTGGGAGAATGCTGCCTCTGCTTGCATGTGGGGATTCTATTCTATTCTCCATTCCCACAGTGCCCCACCTGGGCAGGTACCGCCTCAGGCATACCCTTTTCTCTCGAGGCCTGCATTTCTCCCCCAGTTCTGTTCCTCCTGTGGTCACCACCTGAACAGAGGCCCAGCTCCCTCTGCTTGCTAAGAGAGGAGGAAGTGTTTCTCCAAAATATTGCCAGGGGTGTGAGCCCCATTGTTCCCATCACTGCCGCTGCTGTGCTGTGCTGCAGGGCACCATCTCTCCCTCTCCCGAATGGCTTCCTTGATCCACAGTCCCTGCTTTATACCTGTGCCACAGATTTCAGCACAGACTTGTAACAGCCCAGGCCCTGTCCACCCTTCTTGAGAAAACGTCCAAGAATCTGGACTCCATGGGGGACAGGCTTCCAGACCACTGGGTGAGAGTGAAGGGGAGTGCTGGGAGTTGAGAATTGCAGGTAGCATGTATGTTCAGTTTTATGCCTGGCAGGAGAGTGCTATGGCACACTAGTGGGTCCTCTCTGGGAATGAGTTCCAGTTTTTGAGGGTCTCCCCCATGGGATAAAATAGGAGGAGATCTGAACTCTGCCCGCTTGCATGTAGAAAGTATACTCTGAGCCATTTTTATGGGGGAAGGGATTCCCATCCGCTTGGTGATGGGTTTTGCACCTTGGGGTTCTTTGTTTCCTTGGGGTTGCAGCTCACCTCAGCATGGGTGATGTGTGCTCTTCAATCTTCTCTTTTGGCTCAGCTCCAAACCATCAGCTTACTTGCTAAACTTCTGTCCTTTAATTCTCCTTTTGGATATGACCCTCTGTGTAAAGCTGGCTCCAGTTGGCCATCTTGCCTCCTCCCTCTGATACACTTTGTTTTCAATACTATTTTTCATAGAATGCTTCTAAAACCTAGTGAATTGTGAAAATTACATTGGTAAAGATAAGCAAAATTGTAACATGATAATTATGGTGCTGATAAAAGCATATTCTAAGTTTCTGGAAAATGCTATTTTAAATGATGGTAGTAATTATAAACACACTATATTGGTAACCATGCTTGATCATCAGGACAGTAAGTGTGAACTGAGCTTTAAAGTAAATGTTAACAAGGGGAAGGCCTTGAATATAAAATTGAGAGTTTTGTTTTATTTTGAGATGCAATTGGAAGATACTTGTGGATCTTCAGAATGGAAATTGTGAAGCTATATTTTATTTGACAAGGAATTTCTTTCTGGAAGCATCGGCAGAGTTTCACCATTTGAAATAAAAGAAAAAATTCCAGTAGTTTGGCTCCAAGTAGTGATGGCTTAAGATGAAACTCTAATTGTAATAACAGACCAAAAGAAAATTCCAAGAAATAGTATGATGAGGAGCAGGATTTTGTAATTACTCAAACATGGGGACAGAGAACATAGATACAAAAGAGACTTCAAAATAAATACAGACTGTTCTATGACAAAACAAGAGTGATCAACTATCTTTCTAATCACAATGTTTATGGAAGTCCACATTGCAGAGTTGACTACACAAACCAAAAATATAATTATCCATATACAAAAAAGATTTAATTTCTAAACAGCATCATCTACTATTCTGCATTATTTTAGTGAAGCAGAAGACAAAATATTTTTTTCTAAAAATTTTAAGTGAATTCTTTTGGCTGCTCTGTTACTTTGTGCCAACAATAGTCAGTGTACTGAAAGGCCATCCCCACCCAGGGAAATGTTACTGATGGATTAGTGTCAGCCTGGGGAGACATAACAAGTGATGTTTTGAAAGGGTCACCTTTGCATCCAGGGCTGCTTAAGTGTTTCTTCAATGACCTGGAAAATGAAGCAGAGAATAGGCTCATCAAGTTTGTAGATGAGTGTAATCTTCTGGAGAATAAAGGCAGTACTACTCGTGGAAGATAGATTTATCATTCCAAATGAACTTGGCAAATTGGAAAGGCTGTGAGAAATGAGGAGAACCAGGTTCATAAAGGTCAAATTCAAGTTCATGCAAAGTCAAAGATTCAAAATCAATGGACATACAACAATATCTCTATACTAATGGGGGAAAAGATGATCCAAAATAGTATTTGAAATATTCTTTTTAGCAATACCATGCCAAAAAGAGTGGGGAATGATATCTGTATTTCCAGCCTAGCACAGAAGAACAGAATTCACCACATTTTTTAACTTTCTGTGGATTTTTTCAAGGGGCTTCAAAACCTCACACAAGATTATCTATTTAGCAGTACAGCAATAATCAGATATTTACTAAAAGGAATTCTCTGTTTCTTTATGCTTGTTAATGTAGTTTTTAAAATGTAGCTATCAACTATAAATAAATCTTGGTCAAAAAATTAGAATTAAGCATTTGAGAACAATCACCCAAAAAAATTTCATGTGTTTTTTGAATATGAAAAAAATGTTCTTAATTGCAGTGTTTCCATATTAAATCATGAAACATATACTCAAGAAATAATACCTAAGTAATAACTATGCATGGTATTCTGTTAGGTATTGGTATGCAGTGGTAAATAAACTATGGAATCTCTGACTTCATGGAGCTGGAGTCATTGGGCAGGAGTCACAGATTTTTTTGTAAAGGGCCAGAGAGTATAATAAATACCTCAAGCTCTACTTGACCACGTGGTCTCTGTTCCAATGAACCAACTCTGCTGTTGTAGCACAAAACAGGGCATACACAATACATAAACAAAGAGGGGTGGCTTTGTTCCCTTTTAAGTTTGTCTATAAAACAGGCAGTGGTGCAAATTTGGCCCACTACATTAGCTTTCCAACTGTTTTTCTGGTGGATAAGATAGATACATCAAATTAATAAAAACTCAATATAAATACAAATAGAGGGTCATGTGGGAAAACACTGAGAGGTGGGCAAGGAGAATATTTTAGAATGGGTAGTTTGGAAAGGTTTGGGGAAGTGAGATTTCAGATGAGACATGAAGAATATCTCATGATTGGCTGACCTACATAGAGGGGATGATGAATGCAAGGGCTCTGGGGCAAAGGGCATTTGTGCAGGTGGTACGCTAGGAGGGAACCAGGCAGCTGCAGACCTCAGAGGCCTAAAGTGCAATGAGAGCTAAGTAAAGGGAATGAGATGATAACAGAGAAAAAGTCACTATCACCCAGAGTATTACATTCCAAGAGAATGAAGCTGTTTTTATAATAATTACAAGCACATAATGAGCTCTAGATTTTCAGACAGTGAAAAGTGCTACCAAAAAAAAAAGAAAGAAAGAAACAAGTCGATAGGATATTTGTTGATTTGGAGGGACAGGGTCTGTGAACAGGGGGGCATTAGACCTAGATTGAAACAGGAAGACAGTCTTTAAAACACCTGATGGAAGAGAGTTCCAGATAGGAAAGAACAAATGCCTCATGTCAGAGATGGGAATAAACTTAGCATGACATGATGGAAGGCCAGAGCAATTGCTGGGGTGGTGGGAACATCTCATGGATGGTGGTGACATTAACTGTGAGGGACAAGATTGAGGAGCAGCAGAAGTAGGAGGAAATGCCATTAGCTCTGGTCTGGTTGTGTCGAGTTTGGGTTTTTTCTTAGGCATTTAAACCTGGTTTTTCTATAGGTGTTGATACATGAATCCATGGCTTAGAACTAAAAAAAGGCTGGTTAGGGATGGAAGGACAAATTTGGGAGAAAGACATTAACTCACAGAAAGTCACTGTGCCTGGGTATGGTTGATTATGATCAGGCCTAAAATGTTAGAGAGGTAAGTAGGCTCACCTAAGGCAAGGCCTCGCATGCTGCGTTAGACAGGTTGCATTTTATCTCAAATGTGCGAAGAAGGCATTGCATGGTTTTTAAACAGAGAAGTGACATTATTCTTTCTGCAGTTGGTTCTGTTTATTTGTGGAGAATTTGTCTACCCATAACCCCCAAATCAATACTGGCATTTTAATGGTCATTCTCAGACATTCACAGACAGGGAAGCTTTTAGTCCACGGATATGTACATGTTCCCAGCCAAGCTGGAACAACTTGATGCTCTGCCCTCTTTTCTCAGCTCTCATATTGTGCTAGTTTCCTTTTGGTGGTCTACTCTGGGTTGCCTTGTCCTCATTCTTATGACTTTCGTTGCTGACTTTGCTGTTTAGAGTGGCCTCCAGGCACAGTGCTGAAGCATCACCCTGTGTTCTCAGGCACAAGGGGCCGTGAGACTTAAGGGACAAACCCGTGAGTTACATGGGCTGCCTACAAGCACGGTTTACAGTGCAGTTGGTCCTGAGGTCAGTGCTCATGAATCAATCACATATACTAAATGAGGCGTCTTTAAACAGAAATACACTCAAGACACAACTGTGTATGAATAGGTTGATGCAAATTTTGTGAAGAGAAGATTGCAGAACCCTAACTTTGCGTTTGCCTTAGGATCAAGGGTGCCTTCTTCATTCATTCAGTGCTTGCAGTAATTTCCTAGAACATAACTACCTCAAATAATAAGGATTGACTGAATGTCTCCAAAAAGCTGCATTGACTGACATAATGAAACTGCTGGGTTCATTATAAGGAAGCTTTTCCTGTAGTTGTATAAAACATTGGCAGAACTTCTTCAGGGAACAAAAAGAAAAGCGATTCATTTTTCAATTGGCTATGTTTTAAAAAAAAAAGTCAACCAGTAACTGAGAAATTTAGCCCACAGATTATATATAATAGTTGGTTTATTTTATCTGTCATTAGGTAAAATGTAAAGTGAAGTTTCACTTGGCTTTTTCTGTCTGGCCTTGAAATCAACAAATACAATTAGGTGTGTACTAAAGCCAAGTGCTTAGTGCAGGGCATGACCAATTCTCTGTGCTCCAGTAAGTGTTGCTGCTGCTGCTGTTTCCAGGGCCCTGTCCAATGCCTGATGTCCGAGACTGCATCCCCCATCTAGCAGATGAACTAGGTTATGTTCCCTTAAGGTAGGTGTGACCCAAAACGGTTTCTACTGGTGCCTGTTGTTTCAGCCAGCAAGCCCATACTGTTGGTAGCCCCTGCTCGGTACAATGCATTATATGCTCATGCTACCCAGAGATGTTTTGTAAGTGAAAATATAAAATCTAGAGTTAGTGGTGGAGCAACCGGAGTAGCGACTACCACTTAGACTTGGAATCAGTTAGGCTAGGAGCAAAGGGATTAGGAAGTATTCTAGGTCAATGTTTTACATAGGAATTGAGTCGGTGGTGGCTGTTATAGGGTCAAAGGAGGTGTTGGATATCAAAGCTGGGAAAGTTGAAAGTCGTCAGTGTTGTCAGAGTCGGGTATCGGGCGTGATGGAACAAGCAGAGCGTATTTGTAACGGCACCCTGGGAGAAAGAGGGAACAGGCACGCTGCAGCATGGCCGGTGTGCAGAATAACAAATCACAAACTGTAAAGAGAAGATTTTTTTAAATGGGAAAAATACAGTGGCGAAGAAATATAAAGACAACAGAAAAGACAAATAAATATAAATATAAAATGCGGGTTTCAGTCTCGACTTTATTTCTTCAATTCTCTGCCTTCCCTGCCATCCTCTACTTCTCTTTCATGATCTCAATTATTTCAGAACCTTATTCTTCAAAACGTAAGCTCGTAGGTATCTATTCCATACTCCCTGCTCACTGAACCACGGCAGTCTTCACTTTGTCACTGATCTCTCTGAACTCCTGCCCTGACACAGTTTTTAAAAGCAAATAAAGAATTCTCTCTCTCTTTTTTTTTTTTACTTTTCTTCTCCAGTCTCTACATTTATTTGTGGAATCGTGCGAGTCTCCCTCTCTGTTGTCTCTCTGGAATTCTGTTTTGAGTTTCAGTAAGTTCTCCTCCTCTGTTCTCACCTACCCTAGTTTTCGTTGTCTTTCCCTGATTTTTCTTTCTTGTTTCTTTCCTTGTTTCAATTAATTATAATAAAATATTATTTTAATACTTTTTTCACTTCTCTTCTAAATTTTAAGTGAATTTTTTGTTCTCTTTAAAAAAAAGATAACTGTAAATTTTCTTCTTTGCTAAACGAAGCACTTATTCTAGTGTGATCCTGCCCGCCTTTCTTGCTGCATCTAAGACCACTCTCCCCTAATCTGCAGCCAACTCAGAGACTTGTTTTCGTCCCTCCCTAGAAGGAGTTCTTGCTAGTTTCAAGGTTATCCATTCACAATGTCTTTCCTTTGGAATAGGCTCTCTTGCTCTTCGTTACTCCTAATAATAACTCACCTTAGATGTTATTTCCTCAGATAGCTCCTCCCTGACTAGGTCAATCAACAAATACCTATTTTAATGAGGACTTACCATGCAGTGAATTTGTCCTCGTCATTGGGAATACAACAATAAGTAAAGCAAAACAACACCTCTGCTCTCGTGGAGTTTCTAACACTAATAGAGCTATCAAACTTGTGTTTTGGAAGGCAGGTAATGGAGTTAGGGGTAACTTCTGTTATATTAAATGGTCAGAGTCCTAGAGAAAACGAGGAAGGCAAGGGTAAGGAGGACAGGGATTGCGATGGGGGAGGTTGAGAGTTTTGAAATGTCATTCAGGGAAGGGCTGTCTGGGAAAATAGTATTTCACCAAAGCCCTAAAGGATGCGAAGGAATGAGCCAGGTGGAAATCTGAGGAAGAGTAAAGGAGCCTGAAGGAATGTGAAATCCAGAGGCGCTGCCGAAGAAATCCAGATAGCTGAGCCAGGGCAAATGCAGCAGGAGATGAGGTCAGGGGGGCAACCAGGCACTGACCTGGGATGGCCTTTGGCTCTTACTGGAATGGAGGCAAGGAGCTATAGAGGTATTAAGGGGAGGGGAGGCATGCACTCAATTGCATTTGAACCATATTATCCTGGCAGTGAGCTGGGCTGAGACTACACTGAAGGGGGCAAGTGTGGAATCTAAGGGGACATCGCTCATCCTCACTCTATTGTTATACCATTTTTTTTTTCCTCTTAGGACACTCTCTCTTTTTGGCATGGACTTATTAAAATATACCTCATGTATCCAATGCTATACTCATTTACTTAGCATCCTCTCCCTCATTCCTTGGAATATGTGTCTCATGAGGACCAGAACAAAGTCTCTCCGCTGACAGCATCTTTAGTCAACAGGTACTGAGCCGAAACGAATGCCTGGGCATATAGGAGGTACTGAAGAAGTAACTGTCGAAAATATGAAACAATCCAATGAGGTACTATCTCCACCTTAGAAATGAGGGAAGCTAAATATTAATAGTTTGCCCAAGTAAAGTGGGCTAGTAGGATAAATTGTTTTTTCCCCCAATTTCTAAGGTAAATTCAGTATTTAATAAATTCAGTATTCAGTTAATACTTTATATTTTTTCTTTAAAAGTATGACTATTAGTTATAAATTAAGAGAACAAATTGAAATTCAAATAACACCTTTTGATTTTCCTTTTACCTACTGCATGTAGTAATTTAAAGTTGTATTTCCCAATAAAATTTGCTTATATATAAGCATAATTTGCCATTATGCTTGTATAACGGATATAGAATTTCACAATAGCAAGCTTCCTGTTTCCTACAACAATTGCGGGTTTTTGTTGATAGAAACACAAAGATCTCTAGGGGTTTGAATATTTATAGTATATCTTAGACTTAGTGAAGGTAGAATAGAATCACATTTCCAGGAGGTTACTTAATATTATAAAAGGCTCTTGCTAAATCTCAAGTGATCTGTGGTAACATTTTATGGCTCTATGGCTCTCTACATGTGAGTGTATACATACACATGCGAGTGTATTCAAAAGTGAACTTCGGTGGACAATACATCATTAGTATATGTTTCTCATTAAAACAAAAAAGAGTTATTATATTTTCCCAATGATCTTCAAACGCACACTTAAGATTTTTGTTTTGTGATTTTAAAAACAAAACACTATGAAAACTGAGCTGCATGAATCTCAGAGTTTGTTTTTATTAAAAGTAAATTTTAAATACAAAACCTTTCAATGATATGTTTATCTGTCTAAAACAAGCAAAACATCAATGAAGTATTCCCTTAAATGGAAAAATTAGGAGGAGATGTGATAAGAGGAATTCCAAGAAATACACTCTTAGAATGTGGAGCCTCCTAACAAGGACCTAATCTGATCTATAATAGTCATGTATTCCTACATTTCACCTATGTGCTCGTAAGGAGAAAATAGTCAATAGGAATGATGGAAAGATCTGCTTTCCAGCAACATCAAAGATTTCTTATTCAGAATCTCGAAAACTACAACAAATACTAGCTGACCTCAAACTAAGAAATTAGCCTTTGTGATGAATCTGCCTTGTGAACAATGAAATAGTTCAGTTTTACCATGACATTTCTCTAATTTAGAGCATGTTAGTTATTAGTCAGATACACAGTTTGGTGAAGTAATCTGCAGTGTTGAAGGGTTGCTTATAAATTCTGGTCTCTTTCTATCTCCTGTTCAAGAACATATTAGAAATTGTAAATAAAATCAAAAAATATATATAAATTCCTCTTTAGAAAATCTTATTTTCTCCCTGCAACATGCTGACCCTCTATAATACAGGAAGGCCATAAAGTTTGTGTACAATTTTAAATTGCACATGAACTTTATGGCCACCCTGTATATCACCTTGTCGATTTTGGCAATTAAACTAATTATCAATTGAATTAACAAACTAACCCAGATGTTTATCATTTAATGACAATACCTCCAGATAGCTAATTTCATTTTAAATTCAATTTATATTTTCTCTGAATATCACTTCTAGGTTTATTTTAAAGTTTGTGAAGTGGGCATTTCAGAATCTTAGATGTTATGTAAGCTCTATTAAAAATTAGAACATATGAATTATACAGTAGGATTACACTTAGAAACATATTTGCTCAAAGAAACTCCTTGGAAGATAGTTGTAGCCTTAAAGAGCCTTTATGTGCTGCTTATGTAGTTTCCACTAATTAAATATTCCATCAGTGCTGTGGGCACGCCAGCGTTTTTATAGTTTCTGATATGCAAGATCTGGTATCCGCTTCTGTCTTAGTTCTGTTTATTTCTGCTGTATGCCTTGCCACTTAGGAAGAAAAATGTACATTATGAAAAATATTTTTTTTCTCTTCTTGAGAGGCCCAGAGAAAGCAGAAAGAATTTGGGATGTACTATAGCATATTGTTTGTGGCAGTGTCCAACAAGCAACATTTTGTATGTCTGCAGATGGTGCAAGTCTCGCTTTAATTTACCCCTTGGGACATCAATCCACTAGTGTTGCCAAAATACAGTCTTCTAAGTTCAGAGATGATAGAGTCTGAGGACAGCACACTTCCAAGGTTTTCAGCTTATAATTTTTCTTCATATTTTACACATACTCATATTAAAATATATGTAAATAGCATTTGTAACTTTGTTTTGTGCATAAGCCTGAACTCTGATATGGTAAGTAAAGATCTGTTTACTTTATGGTGATAGCACTATGTCTTTACTACTTTGGTATATTTTTCCTTTGTTTATAGTGCAACTCAATACACATGACATCTGTTAGATGTTTGAACTTTTTAAAACACAGGTACACATTTCTTTTTCTAACACAGATCCTTCTTATACACAGTGAAATATAGACTGTCCAAACACATTGTAATCTCCCATCAGAACTATTGCTTTCCCTGGATCTGATTCAGGGGTTTTTGGCCCAAGCATAGAAAGGTGTCTGCTGATTTTACAAGCCAAGCCTGACATATGTTTTTTTTATTCTTTTTTCCCCCCTCTATTCCAGAACTCTAGAATGGAGTAAAGAAAATTGTTCATATTTAGGTCAAACCAATTCCCTGGGGAATAGCAAATGTGTTCACTAACTCTTTATTACACTTGATGCTCTTGGCTCTATATCAAGGCTTTATTTTTTGTTTTTCTAGATCAGAGCATTACTTATTTCTACAAGTATACTACATCCTTGTCTTTACTTTTCTATCTTGAATGATTGTGAACAGAGGAGCAGTCTACTTCAACATACCTTCCATTAAGATGCAAACTATGTACATTTTTTCTTTCATTTCCCTATAATCAAAAGGAAGTGACAGCAAAACAACCATGAATGTGACATTTTTTCCATAACGTCTTTAGTTTATCTCTATATTCACTTCAAATTACATTCTCCCTACTAGTCACTTCTTATTAAAAGCCTAAATATGCTAGATGAAAGAAATTTGTTCTTATTCATAACACATGTAGCTTCTCAGCCCAAATATAATACTTTCAAAAAATTTTAATTCAAATATATTGGATGTAATTTTATTGCAAGCTTACCAGAAGTCATTCACACAACTTAACTTAGACCAAATAATAGTATTTAAATGTAGCCACATCTGTCGACTGGGTAATGGCGAATGCAATATTCTTTGCCTCACAGACAATTACAGCCTAGAAATAGGTTATCTAGGCACTCCCCACTAATGTCCATAATTCATTTCTGAAAATCAGAGGCTCTGTTGAAAATGTTTACTGGAAGTCCATTTCACATTATTTCAATGGGAGAAATTGCATGAATCTCTAATCTTCAGTCAATTCTCTAAAATGACTATTATAAGTAATAAACTATTATGTGAGAATGTGATGTGTTTTAAAACATTATGGCTAACTTCAGATATGAAGGAAGAAAAATAATATAAACAGTGAGTATATTTGAAGATTGTCTACCACAATAGATAAAATCCATCTTGCCACCTGAGCTTTAAAATAAAGCTTTATTCTAACAATACCAAACTCATGTTTTAAACATTACCAAACTCGTGTTTTAAAATATTAGTTTTCAGGAGCAGTGCCTGTGGCTCAAAGGAGTAAAGTACCGGCTCCTTAAGCCGGAGGTGGCAGGTTCAAACCCAGCCCCAGCCAAAAAACAAAAACAAACAAACAAAAAAATAAAGTATTAGTTTCTGGTTAATAATACAATGATATGTGTTGCTTTTAAAAAAAGTAAATGGAGTACACTGTGCTATTTGCACTCCTTACCATAAGTCTTCATCCATGCATGTTAAGTGCAATATATTAAACAAACATTTTTTGAAAAAAATGTGGTTAAATAAGATGTAACATAATTATAAAAAATATACAATTAAAAAGAAATTGGGATGATTGTTCTAGTTATCTTTTATTGTCTAATGAGTGACTTGAAACAGAAAAATTATTGTTATTTACAATCCTGTGGATTGACTGAATTTATCTGGATAGTTCTAGCTTAGGGATTCTAGTGTGACTGCACTCATGTGGAGCTGACAGTGCAGTTATCGAAAAGTGAAAATAGACTAGATGTCCAAGGTTGTTCATACACATAGTTGGCAGCACTGGCTGCTGGCCAGGAGCTGGAGATGTCTAGAAAGCACCTACACATGTTCTCTGCTGGTCCTTATATACAAAACATTGCAGAAACAAGCATTCTAAAAGGTACAGAATAATGGCATCAAGCTTCTTAGTTAGCCTCAGAAGTCCCACAGTATTATTTCTGTTCCATTCTCTTAGTAACAAATGAATTCCTAAGACCAGCTAAGATTCAAGGAGAAGGGGATTAGACTCTACCCCTGGGTGGCAGGTACAGAATGCATATACAGGAAGCAAAATAATTTAAATAGTGAGTGCATTTGAAAATTGTCTATCACAGAAGATGGCGAACGACAACTTCCAGCCAAAATCCATCTTACCACCTGTGTTTTAAAATACAACTTTATTCTAACAGTACCATATCCATTCTTTCACATATTGTCTATGCGTGCCTTTGCCATACAAGGGTAGGGCTGAGTAACTGGGACAGAAAATGTATTTCTTACAAAGTCTAACATACTTATACTCGAACAGAGGTTGCTGAACCCTGATAATAAACTGTTACCTAGCTGGGATAGAGACTTGCAACCCCGAAAAAAGTTCAGAAAGAAAGTGGGAAAGAGAAGTAGAACAATAATTGCCACAGGGTGCGGAGATTATGGTAGCGAAGAGTCATTTGAAAGAAGGATAATTTTAGGTAAACTATTAAACTCAGATTTTCCATGATTTTGGTGTTTCTATTGCCATCCCTGAACAAAAGCTCTTGAAACATTTTTAGTGGATTTAGCAGAGTCTTTTGAATTTTAAAATTAATGCAAAATGGAAGTTGGCTTACACTCCTGTATTTTGCATTTAGAATTCTTTGAAATTATCCATTCCAGGACAATGCTTATTTTGGCATAGCCCACACATCTTTATACTGCTGGTGTCAAAGGTTTTGCTCTCTCAGGTTTTCAACTCTGTGGTCTCCTTCCGACTGGGACTGCCATTTCTTTGAATGAAATCTAAAAGCTCTTTACAGTCTTTTTCAGTGACCTTTCAAAGCTAGTTACCATTGCAAGAGCAACAATTTTCCCTTTGCCACTGATCACCTTTCCAATGCTTTTTCTTTCATAGGAAGTTCCATAAGTTTTCTTCTGCAAGTTCATCATTTGTAGAATAACTCTTTTTCTCGTCTCATCAATAGTATTTAAAGCCTTTTAGGGTATAAGCATTTTTTCAAAGGCCTTTCAGTGAATCTTTTCAGCTATCATTCACACCATAGGCTACATATTGATTGTATAAGGCATATGTGCCTTAAAAGATGCAATAAGCTACCAGTTTGAGAGTTGAATAAGTTAAGTCCTATAAAGGAGGAGGAAAACTATGTATTACATATTGTCACTATATATATCCGTCTATCTCTATCTATCTATCTATCTATCTATCTATCTATCTATCTATCTATCTATCTATCTATCTATGTTACAATACAGTGTGGATGTCCAGAAACATCATTAATAGTGTAGAAAGCCTTCTTTGTAAGATTTTATTTGCCTATATTCTTCCCTGGGAAGCACAATGATTAGAATTGAATGGAATCCACAAAACCTTCTCAACCAGTGTTGATGTTGAAACTTCAGAAAGCTGGTAATTTTCTTTTGAGCCTTTCTTGAGGGCAAGGAGGTTTACAGAAGAAGAAGGTTACAGAGGTTTAAGAAGGGTCTGAAATTAACTCCCAGCAATGAGGTTGGTCTCTCCAGGAGTTTTATGATCATATGGTTTCTTCTCCTACACTAAAATCAATGGTGAGAAAGACATGCACTTCCAAAACAAAAATGATTAAAGAATTTTTGTTTTGTTTTGTTTGTTGTGTTGTTTTTCACACCAAACAATTTCTTAATGGTGTAGCCTCTTTTATCTATCTATCTATCATCTATCTATCTCTCTCTCTCTCTCTCTCAGAAATTAAATGGGAATGTGGTATTCACCTCACTGTTGGCTATAGCTGTTTTGTTTTTTTTCCCCCGTTTTCTTCAATTAGGAGTATGGCTTAAAGATATAGCAAAATTCAGGGTTTGCTCTTTAGTTAATTCATCCTTTACCAAGACCTTCATCTTTAGCTTCTAAAATGTGTCCTTCGCTTTCTCCTAGATCAACATAGTGCAGTTACTTTGGCTTAACATCCACTTGGTTTATCTTAAGCTTTCCTAATATAGAATGGCAAACATATTTTTTCCTCTACACATACTATTACAAAATTCCTGTCTATTTGCTTATTTAATTTTTTGCTTCTTATTATGATAGCACATGAGGTGGTGATTGAAGGGTGTGGTATTCACATGATATCTCTGGTGGGTTGTTCATTGTTAAAACATTATTAGCTTCATTTTCTCTTCTATGCATTCTTTCCACATTCCTTTCTAATTTTCACATGCTTTTCTTCAAGAATTTCTCAATTTTTGAAGACATTTTAAAACATGAGGCAAAAATGAAGACTAAGTACAAGTAGACGTTGTGGGAGTAAGTTCAAAACATTGACAGTGAGAGAACCATAACACTGAGAATGATCCTGGGATGACCCTCTCGGTGCTAGCAACATTTGTTACTTATATTCTCTTTTTCAGTACTCAAAATACTATTGAAAAATTGGGTGGCACCTGTGGCTCAAGGAGTAGGGCGCTGGTCCCATATGCCAGAGGTGGGTTCAAACCCAGCCCCGGCCAAAAATCACAAAAAAAAAAAAAAAATACTATTGAAAACACTGACTCCGTAGAGGGACGGAGGGAGTGGGGTGGGGCCTTGGTGTGTGTCACACTTTATGCAGGCAAGACATGATTGCAAGAGGGACTTTACCTAACAATTACAATCAGTGTAACCTGGCTTATTGTACCCTCAATGAATCCCCAACAATAAAAAAAAAAAAAAAAAGAAAGAAAACGCTGACTCATGTTTCTATTGTTTTACAATTAGATTTAGAATGCAACATGATACTTTCCTTTTACATAATTTTTAAAAATCTTTAAGGCTTGGAGTTTTATATTTATACACCTATACACACACGCGCGCGCACATACACACATATATACACACATTATATAAAACCCCAAACATAACACATGAATATTATATACACATATATGTACTATATATATAAAACTCCAAACTTAAAGTATATATATGCAACTTTTAAAAATGATATATTGTATATACGTGGATATAAATAAATTTTTCTTTACTAGACATAAAATGTAAAACTTATCACTAAAATATATTCCAAGGAACTTTGAGATTAAAAACTAGGTGATATATTATCAAAACTGAAATTATGATAATCTATATTATCATAAGCTTGTGAAAGTTTTGATAGAATTTACTACATATATCCCTATCTAGTTTTTGTTGATAGAGGAATTTCTATGAAAAATAACAAATAATAATTTATACAATTCAATGTAACTTTTTTCACATTATTAGATACATAGTACTGCTTCACTCATTAAAATAATCTTGAAAATACATATTTTTTTATACATCAAAAGAAAAGCGTATGCCAAAATATTACCTAATTATGTCTGTTATATCAGTGACTGAAAGTCAAAATTTTCAGAGTACTTTTCTTGTTTTTTTTCCATTCTGTCTATAATCTTTTTAAATTTTTAAATTTTTAAAAATTATTTTATTTTATTTATTTAGTTTTTACCTGCTACTATCTCCTAACTTTTCTTGTTTTTGTCAGTCAAGCATTTTAAGAAAAGCTGTGGTAAAAACCACTAGCTTTCCAATAAATTCCACTTTTTTCCTTCCATGTAATAGGATTAGACTCAGGCATCTGATGGAACTCCCTTCTCCAGCCTCCTTAACATTAGAGATGGTCATATTGTTAAGTTCCTCCAATGGCACAAAAGCCAGGCTTCTGATAGGGGCATAGGTACCTACCCTGTTATGATTTTCTCCATTGGCTGACTGGAGGTGGTAATATCCTAGAAAAAGGAAGAGCCAGAAATTTCTTGTTTTTTCACATGAAAGAGAACTGCTTGCCAACAAGAAATGTCCATTTTGGATCATTACATGAATGATAAAGAACATTCTGGGGTCTGGTGGCTACTGCAGTTCACTCTACCCTAAGTATTAGAGAAGCAATCTAACACATTGAAACCTTTGTGCAAAAATTTGTAAATATTTTGCTTTTTTATTGAGAAAGTAAGAATTAATAAATTTAATCATTTAAATAATTAAGAATATATACACTAGAAAAAAAAATCCCTATTTTCAATGATACTGCAGAACTGTTAACCACATGTAGAAGACTGAAGCTGAACCACCTGTCACCACCAACAAAAATTAACTCCTGCTAGATAAAAGATTTAAATTTAAGTCACAAAATGATAAAAATTCCAGAAGAAAGTGTGGGACAAACTCGTGATACTATTGGCCTGGGAAAATAATTTATGAAGACCATTGCAGCAATATCAAAAATAAATAAATGGGACATGATTAAGCTAAAAAGTTTCTGCACAGCTAAGGGTACAACAACTAAAGCAAACAGATAGCCTTCAGAATGGGAGAAGATATTTCCATGAATCTGACAAAGGACTAATAACTAGAATCTATAGACAAGTTAATTTAACCAACAAGAAAAGAGCAAACAATCCCATTTATATGTGGGCAAGAGACATATAAAAGAAACATATAATAGAAACTTCTGTGAAGAAGATAGACAAATGGCCAACAAACACATGAAAAAATATTCATCATCCCTAATTGTTGAAGAGATGTGAATCAAAACCACCCTGAGATATCACCTAACCACAGTGAGAATGGCCCATATCACAAAATTCCAAAGATGCAGATGCTGGCATGGATGTGGAGAGAAATGAACATGTTTACATTGTTGGTGGGATTGCAAACTGAGAACAGCCTTCATGGAAAGAAGTACAGAGAATTCTAAAAGAGCTAAAAGCAGACTTTCCATTTGATCCTGCAATCCCATTACTAGATATCTACCTAGAAGAAAAAAATAATCATTTTATCACAAGGACATTTGCGTTAGACTGTTCATTGCAGCTTAGTTTACAAGTGCCAAAATGTGGAAGCAACCCAAGTGCCCATCGACTCATGAATGGATTAATAAACCATGGTATATATATACCATAGAATACTATTCAGCCATACTTTACATCTTTTGTATTTACCTGGATGGAATTGAAGCACATTCTTATTAGTAAAGTATCACGAGAATAAAAAATCAAGTATCCAATGTACTCATTACTAATATAAAACCAATAGAAAAACAGCTACATGTTCATAGGAGAACAAAACACAAGTATATGCAAGTGGGGTGTAGGTGGGGGAGGGAGAAGGAGGAGTGGAGGAGGGTAAATCCTTACTAATGTGCCCAAAGTAAGGGTATAACAGCATAGCCCCTGGATGAAAGGCTCAACTACAATTTCAGCTATACTTAAGAAATGCAAACAATTAACCTATTTTTTTTTAATTTTTTTATTAAATCATAACTGTATACAATGATATGATCATGGGGCATCATACACTCACTTCATAAACCATTTGACACAATTAACCTAATCATTTGTACCCTCATATTAATCTGAAATTGAAACATAAAGAAATAAGAATGTAAAATTCTAATTTGCTTATAACCCCCAAATATGCTGTTTGGCATATATAGATATATTTTTGGCCTCATACCTGAGAATCTTAAGCATAAAATATGGTGGCTAATTGTGTCATTACCTTTTATTTTATACTTCCTTTGCGTTTTTGTGCTTATAGATTCTCCCACACAAACTATGAAACTCTTCAGGGCTATACCATGTATGTTTTATAAATGGTCTAGTTCACCTGGCATATACTAGGCACCTGGTAGGTTCATAACAGATGCTATAAATTGAATTAAGAATATTCTTCCATACTACTGTTACTCCCTTCGAGTCCTTGCCCATAAAGTTATTTGGTGGGAAAAAAATAATGACAATGACATTTATCTCAGGCATTACAGTAAAAATGAACAATATTTATATTTTTTCCTTTTTATCATCTTGGTAATGAAGGTGCTATTTAAAAAAAATGCTCATTGTGACACTAGTGTTTTTGAGGAGTTGCTTTGAGATATTTCACACTATTTTTGTCCTTTGGCAGTAAAATCAAAAGGTACAAAAATACTAAGTGTGATTCTCAGTTGTCACACAGTGTTATTTAAAATTATTTCACAATGGCTAATCATCATTGATTTGAAGCAAAATAAATTGTGAACAATACTATATAACTACAAAATTATTAATTTCTGATATTCTCAGCATAATATCTCAAAATACAATATTGTGAGAATATTGGAATATTGTAGTTACAAATTTAATAGATCTAACAAATGATTTCTATCCTGAGGTATTCAAAACTTTCCCCCCACCCCTCTGGTACATATCGGAAGAATAAGAGTTGCCTTGCACCACACAATAAAGACACAAACACCAAGGGAAGCTAATAAGAAAAAAAAATTCTGTGCATTCTTTCCAAGAGCTGCAGGTTGGACGTGCCTAGACACTAGTTTTCATTCTAAACATTGACAGTACAAATGGGCAAATAGGCAAGCACAGCTTTAAATGGTTATATAAATAAATGAAAATGCATCCGTAAATAACCCCGTCTAACTGGGCACCGGTCCCATATGCCGGAGGTGGTGGGTTCAAAAAAAAAAAAAGACAATAGCGATATTTTCTCAATCTCTGAAGTACTCTGGAGTACAATGTTGTTCTTCGATATTTATTGTATTTTTTATAAAGTACTTCACCACTAGTAATAATAATTATCACCTGGACTAAACAGAATCCATATTTGTTGTCACTTTTATATGGTTAAACCACTAATAGAATCAGCACAATTTGAAAAATAAACTGAATAATATATAATTTTTCCAAAAGTACTGATTTCATTAGTGGTTTACAGCATCTTATTTTTCTTAATTTGTTTTAAGACTACAATTAGAAACATGCTTATATTAAAACACTGCCCAGTGTATTGTGTAACTACAAATAAACATACAATAATTCTTTTAAGTTCTTTCCCTAACACCACACTCTGCATTTGATTATTATTAATGTTAATTATTTGTATGGGCATAGTCACCGATAGCAAAATTGTTATTTTGCTAAGTTATTTTCAATGTCGATTTTGTCATACTGTTGAGTCAAAGGGCAAAACATGCATAGTGATGTCTTCAAAAAAACAACAGAATTTAAAAAAGATAAGCAGCAATTAGACAATTTGTCAAACACTCAGATACCAATATTCTTTTGCGTAATCCATCTCCCTCTTTTACTAGAAAACTTATTCAGGAGTAGGGACATTAGTCCTTTTTTTATGTCAAAATATTAAAGTGGGCATAAATGTTTTTCACAATTGCAAAGATGTGGAATCAACTCAAGTACCTATCAATTCATAAGTGAATTAATAAAATGTGGTATAGGGATGTGATGGAGTACCAGTCAACTATAAAAAACATAAATCAATACCTTTTGCAACATTCGTCTTTTGAAGCACTTCTTATCTCTTGTGGTTATGCTGGCAATTTTTGCTAAAGTTAATGAAAAATCTATTATAGTCCATAGGGACAACCTTAGATATTTTGACCTTGGATGACTCTCTCAAGCCAAGTAATTAAAGCCAATAAGGCTACAATGAACTACTGAATGGTGCTGTCTTTGTGTGGAATGTGAGATGGTATGTACATGTATGGGAGAGAAAGCCATGCCTGTGATACCAAAGAACCAAGAAGTATGGTGTTCTCGTCATTTACCCACCTACACGACATTCATGCTTCCTGTTTCTCTCCATAAGTCATGAATGATACTGTGTACTTTAAATAATAATATTACATCACTACCATTTAAGTTTTATTACGTTTCAATTTCTAGATCCATGTGAACATTTTCTAGTACCATGGCTGACACCAGTGTGTGATGTTGAGAGCTTTCATTGCTCTCCTGTTTACCCTGACACAAGCTGCATGTATATGATTAGGATGCCCCAGAAGGTAATACATTATCAACTTACATTTACTCAGTTAAAAAAAAGTTATACACAATGAGATCAAAAAATGTTGAATGATGTGACAGTTTGTTTACCTTTTGCTTTCTACAAAATAGTGTGCTGTAAAAACAGGTTAGGCAGATAAGGATTCTTTTATATTTGAGATAATGCTTATATTAAAGCTATTAAAATACTGAGAATTAATTATAAAAGTTTTATATTAGCTCTGGAAAATAAACATCATTTTTCAAATGATATAAATGAGAGTTTTGTATTCTGATTTGTACTCTTAACACTTTACAATCTGTAATAATAAAGTGTGGAAATTCACTGTAAGTGGTTAGAATCATTGAGTTGCCACTTGTATACTGATGGCTTAAAATACAGCAGGTAACTGCTCCTCTAAAAATTGCCTCTCATGCAGGTTCAATGCATTTCAATTCTCCAAAATTATTTCATCCTTTTCTAACTATAAAACTTACAACTTAGTATGAGCAAGATTGAGAAAGAAAATCTAAACAGGAAAAAAAATTAAATCTCTTTTGATACAGTAGAACCCTTGTAAGTTGAGTACCCAAGAGACTTCAACAAACTGGTCAACATACAGAAGTGGTCAACATAAGGAACAAGGGTCTACTAGACTGATACAATGTGGCTCATGTCTGGTCTATGAAAATTAGGTCCCTTTAACAAAGTGGGCAATGTAGGGAGGTGGTCAACAATGGTGAGTCTACAGTATATAAAATGTAATTATGCACCTATTTCAATCATAGCTAGCATCTATTAATATGATTATTTAATTTTTTACAATAGATTTTTAAATGCTTTTTTTTATCTTTCCAAACACCAAGGTCACCCCAAATGAGTTACACTGCTTATATGGATGTAGACTGTTTATAGAGGATGGTGTTTCCAACATGGGAAAAAATATGTATTTTTGTTTGATCCAGAACTTTTACCCATAAGAATTAATATAAAGGAACTAAGTGAGCAAACTAAGTGATTAAGATTTAAAGGATTAGCTATAAGGATTTCATCACAGTATTACCTACAATAGGAAAACATTTTAAAAAACCCTAAATGTGAATAGTGGTTAAATAATCAATGAAGTATTGTATGGTCACCAAAATAATAGTGCACATATTTATTTCTATGGGAAATTTTTCACGTAGTATCAAGTAAATTTGATGTTATAAAGTAATGTGAAGTATGATCTTAGCTTTCATAAAATACACACGCATAAGGAATTTCTGAAAAACAATATACAACCTGTTAAAAAAATGAACAGACATTTAATACTAGAGATAAAACCTCTGTTTTAAAGATTGCAAGATATTGCATATTTGTTTCACCTTTTTTTTTCTGAAAAAAATTCTTTCTACAAGAGGTGCTTGATATTTAAATACAAATACTCTAACTTCTGTTGGGTGTCAAGGCTGAATTAAGGAAACATTTATACAGGTTCAGGAGTTATAGCCTTTATCACATCACTAATGGAAAACATCAAATGATGCTAATAGGAAGTCTGCAGATAAATGTACCTTTAAGTAAGCAATTCACGGCATGCAGAGAGCCACAAATAAAATCGGAAACCCAGCAAAGAGATCAAGCATAGCATTGATAACTTCAGAATAAACATCTACTCATATGGGCTCTTTTATTGCACTTTGGAATTGTTCATTTGATTAGAAAACTCATTGCCAAGATACAGTGTGTGTATCTTTTCTTTATATGTATATATAAACTATGGAAAGGATGGTGAAACTAAATTTAACTCAAAGAATACTTCTTATCTCTTTCTCAGTTTTGTTTCTTTAAGCATAGTTTCCTTATTAGATATAAGAAGTAGTGCTTAGAGCTGTCTTAAATTTTATCATGTCAATAGAATTGAGTATAGGAGGAAAGTAGTTTGCAAGATTGAAAAAAAAAAAGGAAATAAAACATAAAGATTCTCCTCATTATGCACTCTGTGTTATTCCGATGATGGTTCTGCAGAACTTACACCAAACTTTGCAGATCTGCTGTGAAATCACCTCTAGCCTACCGTGTGTGAACTCTGAATTGCACTATTAGAGCGTAAGCAGATAAACTTTAAGTTTAGGAAATCATTTTAGTTCATGTGGAAGTGTCAGTAGCTGAATCTAAATACAAAAATAAGGTGGTCTAAACTGCTAAGTGTCTCCTCCACCTTATCTATTCTTTTGGCTTTTTGTACATCAAATACAGGGCATAAAGACTTCCTATATACTTCTGGATAAAAAAACTAAACAACTGAAAAAAACAAAACCAAACAAAACAACCAAACAACTGAGGATAACAACATTGGAATCCATAATTGGTGATCAACATGTGTAAGGGACAGGCACGGGTTGCTTTTCTTTTTTTTTTTTTTTTTGAGTTGTCACTTTTCAAAACAATGAATTAAGTAATGTATTGTAGTTAAAAAATTCAGAGAGACCATGAAAAATGACCATGGAGGCAAAGAGTTGGAAATGTTGGTGAACAATCATCTTATCTGTAAATATTATATAAAGTGTGAATTGAAGAAATGAGCAAAATTTGTATGTAAGCCAAGTAGATATAACTTTCATTTTATTTTTATCCTCACACCTATATAAAATATTGTTCTAGTTCAAGGCACTAGTGTAAATATTCAAACCTGCTCAAGCTACCCAAGAATGATAAGATTAATAATACATGTCAAAAAAGAAAGCAAATGTTATGAATACAGGTGTGAATGTTGTGTGCCCTGTTTCTGGGTTTAGCTCATTTTTTTTTTTTCTTTTTCTCTTTCAATTACATTTTTTACAGGAAGGAATCTTGTATTGCATTGACGAGATGAGTTTCTAACGTTTATACCAAACAGAACAGTACCTTTAAGAAAACCTAAAAAAAAAGAAAGAAAGAAAACCCACTATAATGTTGTTTCTTTTCTTTTCTTTTTTTTTTTTTTTAAAGATTATTGTTTTTTAAAAGGCCACAAGTTTAATGTGCTGCCCTGACCTGAGATCAAAATTTTAGATTTGTTTTTAGAGGAGGGATTTTGCTTTGTCCAGTGTTTATGACCAAGCTTCCTTCATCACTGCTGTGGGTTTATCACATGCAACTGGGTTAAACAAATGGAAAGAACATTTCTATCACGTACCCAACCCTCAGTCCAGATGACAAACCAAACAATTGAACCATAAATGTCATCATTAGCTTGATTTTATATATATTCACATATATTAAATGTGTTTTTGGTATGTACATATTTGGCAATGAGTCAAAAAATAATCTACTAGCATCTTTAATAACTCTTATTTAAGCAAAATATGGCTTGAATAAGTAATATGATCCAGAAGTCTGAGTAATCCCAGCCACAGTTCACTAGGATTTTCAGTAGTTACTGATGCCTATGAATGTTTCTAGCTTTTCTTTAAGTCCCTGTGAAAACAGGTTTGTCCTTGAGGTGTCAGATTAACACTCCACTCAGAAGACAAATTGTTCATGGGCACACTGGACATATGAGAGCCATTAGATAGTATGCTCCGCATTCTTGAAAAATGAAAAATTCTAGGCAACGTTACATTTTATAAATGCAAGATGTTTATTATTACAGTACCGGCAATAAATGTTTAGAAACTGGAGAGAGTTCACAATGGTTCTGACTAGGAACATATGTCTATTGAGTTCATTGGAAGCAGAGCCATTGATTTCTGGCATTAAACAAAGGGTCTGGAAGCTATTATACATTTAGGCTTCTATGAGTATTTAATTATATCATAGGAGAACACAATTTCTGTTGTGTGCATAGTGATGAATGTCTCCACTGATTCATGTTACTATGTGTGATAGATGAGTTTAAACCAGATGCTGTAACTTTCTTGCAATTTGACCAAATTATTTAAATCACATTCTGTAGAAATTCAGAAGATATCCTCATGAATATCATTAAGGAAATGTGGCCCATTGAATCTGTTTACAGATTTATCTAAGAGCAATATACAAATTAAAATACACACACACACACATACACACACAATTTTCTATAAACATTTCTGCCCCTCCGTGTAAACTGATAAATACTATTATATTGTTTTTACACTTATGCACTTCCACAGGTCCATCAACGTTCTACCTTTCAGTGATAATTACTCAGAAATGTGATTACTGCTGCTTATTCCATATTCGCCACTGCACACTCGGACATTACCGATGATGTAATTCATGGCCTATTTTCTGGCTGCATTCTTTCTTTGTGACTGCAGTTAAGCTATGGCCTCTGGCCCTCTTTGACTGTTAAATTAAGGTGAATATTACATTTAAGGAAATATTTTCTTAAGAAACCCATTTGAGTAAGAATTTATATGAAACTAATACTTTACCTGGACCTAGAAAACTAAATTACAGACACAGCCAATGTATACCAGAGAAATGAATGAATGAGTTTCGAAAGGGCTCCACAAAAGAAAAAAAAAAAAAGTTAAAAGGTGGTACAACATTCAAGAGCAAAGCGAAATTCTATTTACCAGTAAAGATGACCTAGCTTAAAATTTGAGAATTGCCTCTATGCACAACCTATTCTGAATCTTCAAGAAATCAAGACAATTTTTAGAAGTTCCCTATATGGTGGGATTTAGAACATCTTCCTCATATCCTTCTCCACGCTCTCTGATTTGTCCATATCAGGGACCTGTGGTTAATGGATCTCAGAATATAGCAGTTATGAGTTCAAAGTCTTTTCAAATTATCAGGAATTATTCTTGACTCATGAATGCCAAATGCATGCAAGTCTGACTTATTTAAAAAATGTTGCTTTAAAAAAATGAAAAAATTACTTATTAAATGGACTACAGTGAGTATTTAATGGAAAGTTAGTTATTCATTTTTTCTATTTTTCATTGTATTATTAAATAGATTTTATAAATGGCTTACTTCTATAAAAAATCAAGAATATCAGGAAAAGCTGAAGATTTCATTTCAGTGATGACTACCATAATGAATACAGATAAAGTCATTGAAGGAATGAAGTAGCTAGAATTGTTGACATAGGCCCAGCTGAAAATCAAAGATCTTTCAGTTAATTTATCACATGTATACACAGAAGCTACTGAGGCTTAGGTAAATCAAACACCAACAAAAACAGTACTGAATATTTGTTTCAAAGTATTCAAATTTTTGTATGAACAGATACCAGATGTCATAAATGCCATTTTCTGTTTGAAATAATTATATTGATAAATCAGAGAGTATATTTAGTAGCATAAAGCCAATAAAATGTAAAGCAATATGTCTTTTCAAAGTATCTTCTCTCTAAATAATCCTTTATTTAAATTATTATTATAGAATGATGTAACTTAGAATAAGAAAAGAAAATGTATTATCTTAAGACATATTTTATCTTGGTAACAGTGTAATTATCAGGCACTATTACAATAATAAAGTGCATACCTGTTCATAGCAGAAATCAATGATTCTTTCTCTGTCATATATAGTGCGTGTGTTTTGCATTATCAAGATTGTCTGTCTCCATTAATCCATTTACAAAGTGTGGTCTTATTTTTCTTGTTACTCGCTTTTGATAATACTTTACTATATATAAATTTAAATATAATGTAATTATGCTGATTCTATTTCTTGCTGGTTATCATCTAATTGCATTGGGAAAGGTGGGAGTTAGGTCTTTGAAAATGAGGAAAACAGGAAAGAGAAAGATGATAAATCAACATCCTCCCAAATATGCAAGTCTAAATTTTAGCGTGGTGGTCTGATGACACCTTGGAAGGACAACTCAAGCTGCTGTAGGTTTTCTCAATCCCTGATGAACAGACCCTAGTTGAGCTAATTGTCTCATTTGCATTTCTGTGACTTCCATACTCATAATCCAGATTAAAAGCATAGGGTATTAGTATATATCAATTTTACTCTACCTTATATATACTTTGGAATATCCTGGAACTATAAAAAGGACAGAGGTGGGTCCTGTACCCAGAGATTCTGCTATAATTTGTGTGGGGGTGATTCTTCTGTGTAGCCAAAATTGAGAACCACAGAATATTTGTACTTCTGAATACATTTCTCTAAACCTCAAACAAAAGAAGAATAGAAAGAAGGAAGACTTTCACTAGACCTATGATCCAATTTTTTTATAGATAAAGCCCAAATATTGTTTTAAGATTTTATCTTAAAACATGTCTTGAATATGTCAAGCTAAACTATGATATATTCCTTCACACATGCATTCTTTCACCTAAACATCAGTTGAGGCATTGTTGACAGGCACTGTGTGAGATGATAAAATATACAAAAAGTAGAGTTTCCTTACTCTTAAAGATCTGTGTAGAGAATACTGAACACAACACATAAACTAGTTATCAGTAGATTGAATAAGAATAATAATGGAGGTATAAACATAACACGGTAAACTCATCAGGGAAGGCAGATGAATACTTCTCAGACACTAAAATCGTTCAAGTGCTTCTGTGAGAAGTCTGGAAGTTGTGACTTCAATAACTTGATGCTCTATGGAGTTCTCAGAAAGGGAAAATATTGATAGCATGTGGAAAGAATGAGTTGGAATTCCTTGATAATCTCAGGATTATGCAATTATGTGTATGTGGGTGGGGGGCACATGCATGTTCTTGAATCCTGTTGAAGTTTTCAGGGAAATTTGGATCACCCAGTTTACCTGGTTCCTAAAACCTTATTACTGTGATGTTTTTAAGCGGTCTGACAATGAAGTTGCTCAATTTATTCTAGAAAGTGTACTGCATACCTCATTGCTGAATATCACTATAGTCACCTTCAAAATACTCCTGTTGGGACGCTAAGCTCCATCTCTGGCACTTAGTCCAACTTTCAAAGCAATTGTGGAACTCCTTTTCTGGAATGGCTATTTAAGCTATAATTATATTTCCTTTGATGTCATAAATATCATCAAAATTTCTTTCCTCCAATATTTCCTTTATCTTCAAGTAAAATGAAAAAAATGACTGGGCCAGATCATGTGAGTAAGAGGGATGTTCCAATACTGGCTAAAAACTCCTTCACAGACAGTGCCATGGGAGCTGGTGCACTGTCACCATGCAAGAGCCATGAGTTGTTGGCCAAGCTTATCAGTAAAGATTTTCCGCTGTTTCTCTATCAACGCTCACATGGTCTGCTATACTTCTCACAGTCAACTGACAATTTTGACCCACAATTTGTCTAAGTTTTGAGATGTTTTTGTCACTTCTGCTGTTATTTGCTACCCTGCCTCGCTTCATCAGTGATGCCTTCTCTCCCTTCAGAAAGCATTTAATCCATTTGTACACTGCCACTTTCTTCCTGGCATTATCCCTATAAACTTGAACTAACATGTCCCTGAGTTCACTTTTCCCTTGTACAAACATTTACAAACGTTTGTTCATTGCTCTAATTCAAGCTCTGATGGTGGCACAAAAATACATGCAACAATAATAAATGCCACTGAGCAGACACTGGCACACAGCCACCCAAACACAGCCAGGAGACAGTGATATACCAAGTTTATGAAATTTTTACTGAATTGTATATAAAACCTTGGTGGCAAGTGTTTGAACTTAATTGTCAGACCTCATGTATAGTAGTTTGAAAATATGAAAAAATAAGTGAGCAAATAAATAAAAAAGGAAACACAACAGTTCCCTATGTAGTATTTTCTCCATAATCTAATTTTAATTTTTTTAATTTTAATTTTAATTTTTTTTAATTTTTAAATTGGTAGCTAATATTATATTCATGTATCATATACAACATGATGCTTTGAAGTATATATTAGATTTAACCATTCTTATGTAGTTTTGATTTAAGTAAAATATTTGTCCTTTGAACTGTTTTATTGGCTTTTAGTTGAACATGGCAGAACTATTTGGGGGATTTATAATTCCATTTAAGTGTATACTTTTCTCAAACTTCTGGGTCATTACTACCCAGTAGGCAATACTAGTCATTACCCTCTAGGCATTGTGCTGCACCAACATAATTCTTATTTTTGGTAGCTTCAGACACGTGATCTGTTTGTTTCATTTGTAGTTCCTTAATCCTGACTCATGATAGATAATGTCTTGGTAGACTGGAGACAACACACTCTGAAGTCAGATTTATCCAGAGCAATAAGTGTCCTCATTTCTAAAATAAGTATAATCGTGTCCCTTAAAGAAATACAGAATAGTCAACATAAAGTATCTAGCAACATGAGTGCTATAAATTAGATACTCTCTTTTGGTAGGCTACCAATAAAATCTCTCCAAGAAAGCACTCACCACCTGTCCTCTCCAGGCTCGGAATGGATGTAGTTTTGTTGTGGTACACACATAATATTACTTATCGCTAAGAATGTGGTTAAAAGATGTAGTTTTGTTGTAGTACACACATAATATTACTTATCACTAAGAATGTGGTTAAAAGAAAGTGAGTCTGAATCATTTTAAAGGGCAAAGTATTTACTAATTCTGAAATTCCAATTAAAATAGAATCTTGATAGTTATGTCAATATAAAAATATATCACTTTGTGTTTTTATTCCTTTTTCCCTGTTTCAATGCCTTAGTTTAAAATTAAAATGATGAATCTAGTATAGCAGAATCAATGACAAATTTACATATACAAGTCACAGGCAATTGAGAAAATACACAAAAGTTAAATACGATTAACAAAAAAGAAGGATATCTTTCAAAATTTTCAATGGTGAGAATCCACCCTTACTATCAAAATATGGCAAATGTCAGTGCTCAAATTCAGAAAATTTTGCATATCAGTGTCATGAAGAGTGTAAAAAGAAGGTATTTTGCCAGTGTTGTAGGAGATGTCCATGCAAAAAAGGAAATGAATTAAACAGAAGGGCCAGGGAGAATAACAAGCTAGGTAAGTACTATCAGGTTAAAAACCAGATGATGAATAATCCAAATATAACACAATTATTCATTTAAACTATTAAATGTTCTAAGTCCTTTAATATTTCCCTACAACTATTTTTTTCCTCTTTCACTTTTTCTCTTCCCTAAATGGCAGTGCTAAACATGGTTTAAAGACACTGGGGGGTGGAGGGGAAGTCAAAATTAAACAAAGTAACTTGTCTTGTTTGTTTAGTTTCCAGGAATTTAGATTATGCATTTTACAGCTATCTATTATTTACAGTGCCTCAGGCAAGGGGAGCGCTTTCTTTCTCAATGTTTATGGTAGAAGAAAATAAAGTAGGGTTTTCAACAGACTTCTTAATATTACTGCTTGTGCATCTATTAGGATAGGTGTCCAAAACACGTTTGACAGCGCTATTATTGTCATCTAAATTTGCTCTTAAGGATTTTATCATTTTATTGTTTGTTTATAATACAGTGACATCTTGGCGTTCTTTAAGAGCTGTGACACTTTTTCTCTAAGAAAAATATGGTGCAGTATTTTTGTCTTACATTTATTTTATTCTGCAACTAATTGCACTATTTAAATATATTGACTACTATTAAACACTATGAGAACATAAAATAGTATTTGTTATACAAGTCAAGGTAGTAGTAGGAGAAGAGAAGTAATATCAGAACATGGTTATTTGCAACATTTTGGATTCAGTTCTACTTATTTTATACATATTATCTAATGCTATGAGCAAATACCCATTCTAAAGATGAAATAATGAAGATTTGAAAAAGAAATTGATCTGCTCGATGGCTCAAGCAAGTAAGTGGGAAATACAGTTTGGATATTGATACTATTACCTATTAAAGATTTATAAACTACCTTTTGCTCTTATCAAACCTATAATTTAGTTAAGGAAATTATTCACTCAATTGGCAGAAACTATACCTTCTTGAAAACTATTTTTGTGAATAATTATGTCCTATTCCTTTTAATGTGTGATCTATATATCCTGACTCTCAATTAGTCTGTAGTCATAAAACAAAACTATCTTCTGTACTCCACCTGAGGGTTGTTTAGCTCTGCTTTTCTGTCATCCAAAAATATCAACCTTGACTTCTTCCAACACTTACAAATGGAGCTGGAACGTGTGGGGCTCCTATCTTTTGGCCCATTCTACAGCTGGTGCCTCACAGGCCACCTACCCACGCCCGGGCTCCATTGCACAGTTCCATGCTGTCTGTTGGTTCTACTGCGGAGTGCTGTGCTTTTGGTGATTGCTTTCTCAGGTCCCTGGGGAAAGTCCATACCATCCTATGGGAGTGAGATTTTCCTTGGGAAGACATTTATTAAAGCTGGGAATACTATATATCTGGGGTGAGTAGGGACATACTCTATCTGGATCCAGTAGGAGCCTGAACCTACAGTCTGAGGTATGAAGAATTCTTCCAGTAATGAAGTGAGCCAGCATAATCAGTCAGAAACAAATAGAGCAGGAGTGGTGATGTGAGTGACTGGAAATACTCAGAAACAGCAATACGACAAATCGATTCTGTTTGTGATTATTTTCAAAGAGATTACTGGATATCCTTCCCCTGAATCATGGAGTGTGGCCTAACCAACCCTCCAAGCATTATCTGATTCTATAAAGGTGTGGCTTTTATTGGAAAATAGCCTGAAACTCTGGCCTTTAATACATGACTCTCCACCTCCAGCCAGGTAGTTTTAGGTGATAGACGATAATGGGCTAGAAACAGAGGCAAAGTCCGAACAATTGGTGGATCAAAGTTTTAAGCAGATGGTCACAGCAGAAGGACCTAGTAGTATCAGTCCACTTTTGAATTCAGAGTAAGCAGTGGAAGATTCAACTATCTCATTGATGGTTGGAGTTCATCAATTAGCGGGTGCATGAAAACATACATGTTATAAAGATAGACTTTCTTCCAAGAAACGCATCACATCACTAGAAATTGAATATTATAAATACACTTGAAAATTCAGTGTTTCTGAATAAAAATATTAACTGGGGCTTGTATTAGCTTTATGTAGCTGCTGCAACAAATTACCAAAAACTGAGTAGTTTAAAACAACAGGAATTTATTTTTTCACAGTTCTGGAGGCCAGAAGTCTGAAACTGGTATCCTTGGTGTTATTATTTTTAAAGAGATTACTGGGTATGCAGATTTGCACTCCTTCCACAGGCTCTGGAATAAAATCCATTTCTTATCTCTTCAGTTTCTGGAGGATGTCAGCAATCCTTGGCTTGTGGCCACATCCTCCAACCTCTGTCACCTTCTTTGTGTGCCTTCTCCTCTCTCTGTGTGCCTCACTTTTATAAGGATGTGTTTAATTGCTTTTAGGGGCCACTCTGATCATTCAGATTAATCTCCTCAGCTCCACATTCTTAACCTAATCACACCTGCAAAGATGCTTTTTTCCAAATAATAAAACATTTATAGGTTATAGGGATTCAGAACTGGTAAATGGAGAATATTACTTAGCCTTCTACAAGACCACTTTTCTTTTTTTTTTAATTTGAGATATGACAATGGGCTACATGTTAAACTCAAATCCTCACATAATATCTTATAACTAAAACATAGTAAAACACTTTTGTGTAAGAAATACACTGCCATGCAAAGATAGAAAATAATATGTACCCAGAATGTTATTTCCTGATCCTTAAATGATAAAGTTAAAAACAGGTTGCTTTGTAGTTTATTACGTGGTCACTTTTGGTCTCAGCAACATTCCCTTTATTGATAGAATATTCTTCAAGACATTTACATGAGTTCTGCATTCTACTCCTTGTATTTGAGATATAACTCAAGGCTCTTCACAGATATCTTTGGTATTGTTGTTATCTACCATATGTTACTGTGGGGTATAAAAACAATTCTTTCCAATTGTACTTCCAGGTAAAAATGTTAAACGAGAGAGAAATGATTGCTTATTAAAAACAAGAGGCATTGTGCTGAGAAAATACTGACTAAGGATCTATTCTATGGGGCATGTCTTAGTTCACTGAGTACTATACTCTTAGATTTGACTATCAATGAGTCATAATGGCAGTATAATAAATGGGTCAGAGGAGAGAAACTACTTCTGCTTAGAGAGAAAGAAGATTCCAAACAGAACAAATGACAGTTGTGACCAGATAATGATGTTTTATATCCATCAAAATGTATTTGTAAGTCTTTAAATCATTAAAAAGAAAAAAAAACAGTCAAAGGCCAACATTGGCCAAGTCTATTCTAACACTGATCTGCCTTCCACTTCACCTGAATAACTATTTTTTTTTTTGCTTCTCAAGTATTTTTGTTTGTTTTGGTTTTGTGTCTGTGTGTGCACACACATGTGTATGTTGTATTTTGTATTGATTTTATTTTATTTGTGTACTCTAAAAACTCTAACAGTTTTGAGTTTCTGATACTGGAAGGTACATCCTCCAAAATATACCGAGGACTTATTCAACTTACTTCATTTCTACTGCTATCACTCTGGTTTAATCTATCATGTTTTGCTCAAATTGCTATCATAGTTTTCTAATTAGTCTCCCTAATTCCATTCTTGCTTCTCTGAAATTCCCTTCCCACACAGAGTGATCATTTAAAAATGTAGATTAGATTATATTGATTTACTGATTTTAAAACCTCTCATGTTTGGGATAAAAATCTAAAATTTTACTGTGATTCCAGGTGATGTGGCCCAGCTCACCTCATCTCTTAACAGTCATCCTCCCTCTTGCTAGCTACATTTGCCTTCTTTTTATATATTAAGTATGCTGAGTGTATCCTCACTTTCAGAGCCTGCTGTGTCCTGAGCTGGAAGGTAATTAATTCCCCAGAAGGCACCCTGCTGAGTCTTCTCATCATGCGATCATGCAAGGCTCAACTGACCTTGAGACAGCCTTGTCAAGACGGTCCAGTTGAAAGCAGCCTCGCAATTCCCCTAACTTTCAAATGCCTTGTTCTCCTTTACTTTCACGGCAGGACTTATGGTCCTCAGAAATTATTTTCTTTATTCACTTGTTTATAGTTATTTAGCACTATAAACACCTGTACTCCAGCCATAAGAATGAAATGGTTTTACTTATAACTTTGTTTTTTAGAAGAGCCTTCACTCTGCCCCACTTTTAAACACCAATTCAGTGTCTCTGTTGCTGAGTAGTCATCTTTTAAAGGGAAAACGTAGGTGTCCAGGGCTATAATGCAGGTAGATACGCGGTGTCTCTAGAATATCAAATCCTAAGGTATGTCACATTGAGAGTCTGATGAAGGACCTTTTAGTCTCCCTCTTTCAACTGGAACATCACAAATGGGTTTCAAAATGCCCAAATATTCCTCTTTAAATTTTGGTCCTAGGATAGCTCAGAAAGATATCAGAATAATTCTGTTCAGTTTACACTAGTGCTCAATAATGACAATGAGCAAATTATTTTCTCCATGCCACGATATTAGAATGTTGAGAAGTAATGCGTGGACCCCACTGGATACCCACTTAAATCTTTGTAAATAACTGCTCCCTTCTGGTATAGAAAAAATACTCCAGTGTTCACCTGACCCCTTGTTTTAGCCCCTTCATGATGCTGTAATAATATACTCTGGACTAGGTAGCTTATAAATAACAGAAATGTATTTCTTAGTCTTTGGAGGCTGCAAAGTTCAAGATCAAAGAGCTAGCAGATCTGGTGTTCGGTGAGGGCTCATTTCCCAGTTCAGTGATAGCCATCTTGTCATTGGGTCCTCACTGGTGGTATACAGGGAAAACAATCTGAGGTCACTGATCCCCTTCATGAGGACATGTCCTTCATCATCTAGTTGTCTCCCAGATGCCGCACCTCCTAATCCCACCATCATTGTAAAGGTTAGGGTTTTATCATATAAATTCAGTAGAGACACACACATTGAGACTATAGGCCTCTCAAAGTCCCAGACTTTGAGTAAACTGCATGGAAATAGTTGTGATGTGTGTGTAATAAACACTGCAAGAATTGCATAGTGCTTATTATAAATTAAAGATTCTTTGGATTTTGTTATTAGCTATCAATAGTGCATTTTAAGATTATAAAATAAATAGATTCAGTAGTTTGAGGAGGGTGAGACAAAACAGAAGGGTCAATAAGCTCCATTTATTTGAAATTTTAAAATAAGCAAAACAATCATGTAAGGAAAATAGATGGTATAAAACAAATTATAAGTGACATTTATTCTTTCTATATTTCACATCAGAACATCTGCATCTGTAACTAGATTATCTTAAATTGCTTAGGTTGTCAATGTTACCTGTCCTTTTTGATTTTAGTTTAAGAATTAGATGGAAAGAAAAACCATTCCACATAGAGAGGATGGGCAGCACCTGCAAACACCTCCTAAGTTTTGCTAAGGGGCTTGAACTTTGCGTCTGGTCATCTGTGGTTTCTATTTATTGCTTCTCACCAACTGTCCACCTGCCCCAAGACTTTCCACCTATAACTCTGTCTGTCTTTCCTCTAATGTCAACCAATCAGAGCACATTCCCTCTTCTACCTCACTGTTGAATAGGAGACGTCTACTAAAATCGAGGAGTAACAGAAGGACATTCAGTGCACAGGAAGTAGTATTGCACCACCAAGAAGTTTAAAATGGTGCATGGCAGCCCTCTTTACTAAAAAGAAAAAGCTTAGGTAGTTCCACAATTGAAAAGTATTCCCTATTTTGGGCGGCGCCTGTGGCTCAAGGAGTAGGGCGCCGGTCCCATATGCCAGAGGTGGCGGGTTCAAACCCAGTCCCTACCAAAAACCACAAAAAAAAAAAAAAAAAAAAAAAAAGAAAAGTATTCCCTATTTTCACTTCTAAGTCTTGCCTCTGAATTAACAATATCTCAGGCACCTGTGTATTTAATAGAAAATTGACTATTTCTTTAATTTTTCATTTTCAGCCAGTTTCTCTAGTCTAGGCTAATGCATGAGAGATGCTTCTCCACAACTTCAAAGGCCCATCACAGTAATCTTCCAATCAGTTCTTAGTATTATCCTTCATCTGTTATCTGCCAGATGGACGCCAGAGACTAGGAAGGATGTGTGGGTGTTGGTAGGGGTGATGAGAGGAATGAGTTCTAATGTTTGCTGTCAAACATTAGGGTGACTACAGTTAACAACAGATTATATTTTTCAAAATAGCTAGAAGAGAAGGCCTGAAATGTTCCCAACATATCACAAGGAGAAATACTTGAGTTATGGAGACTCTGGACACCCCGACATGATCATTACACCTCCTATGCATGTAACAAAATTCCACATGCACCCATAAATACATACAAATATAACATATCAAACATTTTCAAAAATAAAAGTAAAAAATATCGTTTTTCTTTCCTCTGTCTCTCCTCAGGCTTTGGAATTATCCAATGTATTTGATAGGAGCTCCGGTAAGAGCTGTGATGCTACAGGAATAGTCATAATACAAGGTGAGTGTACTTTTCTTTTTTATTATGCCAAATCAGTAGGAAAAAAAAGTATTAGGTCTGAATTTAGTAACTAGTTAAACTCTGACCCTAGAGGCCTTGCTCGTATGTTCACAGAAAACAAAGCATACAGCAAGACCACAGTAACTGCTTTGGACTAGTTTTCTCTTTGGAAATGAGATAAGACAAAGGAGAAACCCCTGGTAATTATAATCCAGAGACAAATTGGGCAGTGAGTAAGGCAAACTCAGTTCAGCTCAGCCATTATTTGAATTGATAAATGTCTACTTTTGAGCCAGGCTGTCTTTAAAGAGAATATATTCCCTGAAAAAATACTCTGAGGGTACAGAGAGGTGAATCTCAGCCTAAGAGTGGTACCCCAGAAGATGTACTGTAGGAGAGAAATATCAAATTAATAGAATCCTAAAATGTGAGGGGATAGATAGCGTGGTTTTCCAGGTGGCGGGAACAGTAGGTATCCTTAAATACATTTCCTTTCTGCTCTTGAGCTTCTCAGCGGTAAGCCATTCAATCCTTTATGCCCTAGTATTTCTCATGTCAGTCTGCTGACCTCCACTACGTAAGTGACAAGTGTGACATTGGGTAAAACACACATGAGTAAAGTTGCCAATTCTGTGGTTCTCAGACTTTTGAATTTCACCTGTCAGTATAATTTCAAAAATAAATATTATTCCATGTAGAGTTACTTAACTTTTGTATTTTGAATGCTGACAGTTTACAATTATCACAATAATGATATGACTACATATATAATCACTTCACAATAAAATGATATTATATCATTTTTTAAAAGTAGGAAAGCTTTGTAAGCCAAGAATTAAAAAGTCCCCAAATAAATTTACCTTTGCAAAAAATACATGTATATCATCTAATTTTCATTTGGACAAGACCCAAGATTTCTTCACAGACTGACTCCAAAGTGCAGGAGAGTAGTTGGCAATACTGGGAGTTGGTCTTTTTTAACTTCCCAGATTTTTTTCTCACTATGACTACCTGACAGAAACTCATTTCTTCAAGCATATGGGTTCACAGAACTTTCTAGTCTCCTTCTGGTTTTCATTTGCTTCTAACCTTAAACCACTACTGACTTTAAAGTGTTCAGCATAAAACCCAATTTGTGCTTTTATTCATTTACAGCAGATGGGGTCAGAGTGAAAAGGGGACCAGATTACAGCTTCCCTTTTTTTGTAGCTCCTTTATTAAAATCACTTGCATCATTTTTATAAGCATCACACTTTTTTCTAAGATGCTATTCTTATAAAGGATATACACTTCATTTTAGAACTATTTAGTAAGTAGTAAACCTGAGCCATCAAAGTCTCTATTAAAAAGTTATGGCCAAACTGACCTCCGTCTTAATCACAACACCCACACCTAATAGTTTTCCAAACATGTAGAAGTCTTAAACAGAATGAAATGCCAATAACATATGCTGAAGTTACAACTGCTGACAGTGAATGCAGCCAGCCCTAAAAGAATCAAGAGCTATTCTTTACTGTGGTGTGAGATAGAATGAGAAATCATTATTACTCTTTTCAATTGAAAATGCTACATATTGTCAGTCTGCCAAAGGATTGGTCCTTAACATTCTTTTTTTTTTTTTTTTTTTTTTTGTAGAGACAGAGTCTCACTGTACCGCCCTCGGTAGAGTGCTGTGGCGTCACACAGCTCACAGCAACCTCCAACTCCTGGGCTTAAGCGATTCTCTTGCCTCAGCCTCCCGAGCAGCTGGGACTACAGGCGCCCGCCACAACGCCCGGCTATTTTTTGGTTGCAGTTTGGCCGGGGCTGGGTTTGAACCCGCCACCCTCGGTATATGAGGCCGGCGCCCTACCGACTGAGCCACAGGCGCCGCCCAGTCCTTAACATTCTTTATAGACTTATACTTAGAGATTTTAGTACCTGTTACCTGTAACAGTTATGTCTTCTTTTTTTTCTAATTCTGATTTTAATTTACAGGAAGGACGCACAAAAACAATCATGAAGGATACAGATAAAACATGATGGATATAAAACAAATTAGTGAAAAGTATTAAGAAAGAAAAATATTGAAAGAAGGAAATGTCAAGAAAAGGAAGCACAGGCTCCATCTCTGAGAAAAAATCATGCCTTTCTTCACATAGACGACTTCAGGCCCTGTAAAATTCCTGTCAACTCTACTCATAGTTTGTAATTTAGCTGGCAGGGGTCCTCAAACTTTTTAAACAGTTCACTGTCCCTCAGACCATTGGAGGGCCGGACCATAGTTTAAAAAAAAAAAAACACTATGAACAAATTCCTGTGCACACTGCACATATATTATTTTGAAGTAAAAAAAACAAAATGGGAACAAATACAATCACACCGCTGCATGTGGCCCGCGGGCTGTAGTTTGAGGACGCCTAGAGGGTAACAGATTGTGCTGGTGTCATAATGCAATATATGGGCTGGTTCACTGAGTATGTCCTCATAGGAACAATTGTATAAAATGTCTTTTAAAAATTAGTTAGTAATTATGGAGTTTCTTTCACCATGTAGGTAAAATATGCAAAATGTATTTTCTATTTTATACAGAAAAGCACAGGCAGAAATAAAAACCCATTTATATCACAACTTATGTCCCATAGGAAAAAATCAATTACATGATTGAAAGTACGTATAGCATTTAAGTGGCAACTGGTAAAAGGTGGACTAACTCAAAGAAAATTCATCTCTGAATGAGAGTGATTTGAAAATGTTTATATATTTAAAATTATAAAAGAATATTCGAATAACGGCCATTTCTGATTCAATTAGATTGATAGTATTCATTTTAAATGATTCTTTTGTTAATATAGAGTATTAACATACTTAGTTATAATAAACATGGGGAATAATTTTAAAGATTATAATTGTGTTTTACACCCATGTATTAAAAGAAAAGTCACTGAGTATAGTGCAGAAAATGGGGAAACATGAATTTATTTATTTATTTCTTAAATAAAATAACATAACATTCTATTATCACTAAGGTGGTAAATATTCATTGAAGAAAATAAATAAAACAACAGAATTAACAATCTCCCAACTGATAACAAAACTAACATACTAAATTCCAGATCTTTCTCTATGTATAAATGTTTGTATTTTATTCTTTTCCTGAGCTTACTTTACACGGTTATTATAATCTTTTTTTAACCAATATTTGTTTCTATGTCCCTATTTCCATAATTTTTAAGTCTTTAATACATAGATTACATTTACATTATTTTAGTTGGCCCCAAAATATTCAAGCCAGCTAATTCTAAACAAAGCATTGCTTCTGGCTTTACTGTCTCCTACACTTTTATCCCTTATTTATAGATGTTTCTTAAACTTCTAAATCTAGCATGTTCTTTTTCCCAATTTTCCTTCTTAAAAAACCTTTTATCACTGAGAATTTCATCCATTTATAATAGGAGAATAGGATAATTTTGTTCATTTATCTGCTAGCATCAAAACTTATTAATTCAAGGCAATTCTTTATTCCCAAATACATGCTTCCTTTCTATGCACAAAACTTAATCCTTTGAAGAAAATTCTAGTCTTATTATTACCATAATATTACATCCACAAAAATACAGTTACATCTCTTTAAAATGGGTGTTCTTATAAAAGCATAATAACATCGTATAAACACTAAGTATATATAAACATATGTGTGCATGTATTTTAACATATGTAAGTATGGATACATGTATACATATGCGTAGACACATACTACATGCTTCCTGATGTGAGGTATGAGTATTTGCATATGTCAGACTAAGAATATCAATATAATGACTAACAAAATAGCTACCAAAGACAAAATATATTTTTAAAATTTTTTTTATCCTTCTTATATGTACACAAGGTGTACAGTGAAATTACTGTGTTTTAAAGGCAAGTATAATCATTTCATTGTTTTGGTTTTATCATCAATTTAAGGCATGGTTTAATTTGCTTCAATTTGCTGTAAGGTTTTAGGAATTACTGTTCTGCCCATTATAAGTTCTGCTTTATAATCATGCAAAATATTTACATGGAATAAAATGTAATAAAATAAATTAGGTATAGAGTGAAACCTACAAAACAAAGTAAATTCAGAGAAGTCCAGTTCTTATTTATGTTACCCAGTCCTCTTTCTCCCATTCCCATAGGTATAATGTATTTTGTAAATTTAATTTTAAATTTAATATTCTCACTAAAAGTTATTTTCCAGCTTATAACAGGTTGTATACATATGTGTATATATTAAAAGTCAATACATGTTGTTTATTTTTTATTATTATTATTTTTGAGACAGAGTTTCACTTTGTTGCCCTTGATACAATGCAGTGGCATCATAGCTCACGCAAACTCAAACAGCTAGACTTAAACAATTCTCTTGCCTCAGCCTCCAAAGTAGTTGGGACTATAGGTGCCTGCCACAAGGCCCAGCTATTTTTAGATACGAGGTCTTTCTCTGGCTCAGGCTGATCTCGAACCTGTGAGCTCAGGCAATTCACCAGCCTCGGCATCCCAAGAGGTAGGATTATAGGCATGAACCACTGTGCCTGCCCCTCATATTGTTCATGCTTTAACACGTTGAATTTAAACTTAACATGTGGCATGTACTGTCCCCTTCCCAGATAAGCAATAGCATATTACACCTACTTTTCTTGAGCTTTCTTTCTTGACCTAACAATATATACTACTTTCTTTCTTGACCTAACAATATATACTACAATATATACTATATACTGTAGTAGTTTACAGTGGTATTTCTTTTGCCTTTTCAGTAATACTTAGAATTATATTGTGCTATTTTACTGTTTATTCAATTAATTTCAGTCCCATATTATTGTACTTTTGCTTTTTTTCCAGTCTTTATAATTTAGATATTATAGCATAAACAGCCTTATATGTATTATTCTTTTGTTGGTACTTTTATCTGTGGGACAGGTTCTTTAAAGTGGGATTTCTTGGTCACAGGGCAAATGCATAGACATCGCAGGTCTTTACTAAATGTCTCTCCAAAGTGGATTTAACATTTTGCATTTCCATCATCAATGTATGAGTGTTTTATTCACCCTCACCTACAGGAGATGTTGTCAAACTTCTGGATTTAAGTCAACCCAATATATGAGAAATTTAATCTCAAGTTATTCTTCATTTCAAATTTTCTTTTTATAAACAAAGAAGAACATTTTTTCATACTTTCAATGGTACTGACATCTTTATTCTTTTTGAACTGTCTATATATTTTGTCTACTTTTCTATAGGGTTGGGGGTTTTATTTTTAGAAAATATGAATATATTTAGTATGCTACCCTTTTTCTATTGCCTACATTACATTTTTCTAGTTTTTCATTTGCTTTATATATTTTCCAATTCTTTTGAATTTCACAAATTTTATACGAATTTATCAATACATTTCATTATTTTATCTATGAATTGTGATATGCTTTTGACAATTTTCTCCATTCTATGTGTATGGACAAACTAACCTACTTTTTTTCTAGCATTTACATAGTAGTTTTTAATTTTAGATTTCTAACCTAATTAGAATTTGCTGGTATAATATGTAATGACTGGATGCAAATTTATTTTTACATGGCTATCTCATTACAAATATCACATCTTAAAAGGTAATATCTACTCCTCCTTGATTTAAGAATCCATCTTTATTTTATACCAAATTTATATTTATAATGTGCTATTTCTGAAATTTTTATTAAAAGTATTATTTTTAATGATATACACTTGTTGAAGTTGACTAGCAAGTTGTATAGAAAAATATCCTGCCTTTTTAACAGGTCTGATTTCTTCCCTTGAAGTATTTTATCTTATTTCTCCATTTTCTGTATTTTCAGTAAACTGGAAATTAAATTTTAAAGCTTTATAGAATGAAATGAAATATTGTTGACTCAATAATAATTGGAGGAATTATATTCTTCATATTACATCACAGAATTTCTATACTATACCATTGACCTATGATTAATCATGCTGAAATTAATCACTAACTTAGGTCACATAGGTGATCTCTTTGTTGTACATTTTCCCCTTGATATATTTTAATACAAACATGTAGAATTCATTGTCTTTAAATTGAAATGTTTTATAAAAGGCTGATGTGGTGTTCATGCCTATAATGCCGAAGTGGGTAGATTGTTTGAGCTCACGAATTTGAGACTAGCTTGAGCCAGATAAAACCTTATCCCTACTAAAAATAGAAAAATTAGCCAAGCATGGTGGATCATGCCTGTAGTCCCGGATACTTAGGAGGCTGAAGCAAGAGGAATGCATAAGTCCAAGAGTCTGAGGTTGCTGTGAGTTATGACACCACACACTCTAGCCTGGGGTAACATTGTGAGACTTGGTCTCGAGAAAAAAAAAAAAGAAAGAAAGAAAGAAATGTTTTACAAAAATGAACACAGACTAGAAGATAAAACAATTGAAAACATGTTATGACAGTTAGGATTATGGATGTTTATAGTTTTCTCTTAAAATTATCTTTAGTTTTGTGTTTTCATCTAGTTTTACTTCTTAAAATGTACTTAAATTATTACTTACAAAAGGATCTAAATTATCTGACCCAAACCATCATCTTTTCAGAAAACGTTTCGATGACCTACGTATCATTTTAAACAATCTTCATTTTTACTTTTTTCTTATTATATAGACAAGAACCACATTTAATAAAAATATGTACAAATTTTTCTAAAGTGATGATTATAAACTGAGTTTCAAAAATACGTTTCTGTATTCAGTTTCACTAGAATTATTAGTACTGTACAATGAATATAATACTGTAATATAAAATAACAGTATACATTTAGATAAATAATTTTTAAACAATTTTTAATTATTTTTCCTTTCTTAAATTTCATATTGATATGTGGGAACAAATGATTAGGTTGTATTGTTTGCATTTCTAAAGTAAAGTTCAAGTTATAGTTGAGCCCTTCATCCAGAGTGTGTGTTTTATACCCTTCCTTCCATTGTGCACATTAGGTGAGAGTTTACCAATCCCCTGCTTTCCCCTTTCTTTTCTCCTCCCTCTCCCACTTGAAGATACTTGTGTTTTTTTCTCCTGTGGGCATGTAGTTGTCTTCTATTGGTTTCATTTTAGCACTGAGTACACTGGACACTTGCATCAGCCAAGATTCAGACTCAATTTTATGTCTTCGTTTCAATTTCATAAATGTCACCATGTTTTATGTTTCAAATAAATAAATAGAAGGGAATGAAAGAAACCAGCATAGACATTTCATTCAATTATCTATACTCTATTGTATGACAAAATTGTATTGGGACCGTCTATCAAAAATCACTTTTAATAATTTGTTATCTGACAGCTCAATTAGGTTCTTCTTGAATTTTGTTGGAAGCAAACACTGGAAACCACTTGGATTGTAAAAGCCTTTATTACCCAGTCATTAAAGTTATACAACTCCTTAACATTGGGAAGTCTAAAAATTGACCTACATGACCTATCAAATGTCTTAGTTTTCATGCAAGTGTTAAGAGTTAAAGGATGCTTCTTAGGTAACAGTTCATTTCACTGTTTCTCTGTTTGGTACTCTGGAAATTTACATAAAAGGTCTAATGCACCATAGCGAGATCAAGATGTGTGAGAGTGACCGAGGGTTGGGTTACACCAGTGAGATCATCTGAAAAGGGAACCAGGGCACCTATACTTCAAATGCGTTCTCAGGCATATACAATTTAGCAAAGAGTATCTATGAAAGTGAGGCTCCTACTTGCGGAGTGAGTCTTTTACATTCTCCCTGCCTGTTTCTCCTTTGGTATGCAAGTTCTCATGGGGTACCTGTGTCTCTCTTTGAAGAATACTGCCACAGGTCATAAAAAAGTCATGCACAGTGTATCTCAAAGGGAAAGGAATGCGGAAGGTAGAGACGCTGAAAAGTTTCAAGAATCCATTTCAACAACAGACACCTCAAAATTTTCTATAGCATTGTTCTTTTTCATTTATGAAAACCTATATATTCCTTTTTCTTAGAAGACTCTAAAATTAGTCAACTGGTATCTGTTGCTCCATAGATGAACATAGTTTGATCCAAGTAGCAACCTTCTGCAAAAAAAGATTCTCATCTAAAGGATCAGATCCTTCACTGAAACCTGACATGTAGCTCATTACCCTAATGGCAGGTAGACCTCATAAAGTGCAAAATATGTGGAAGGAACATTAATAAATTAGTTTCAGTATTAATATAGTAGGTATTAGTGTCCTAATATACTACATATTTATACCTTAACATACTGCTTAAAATACTAGGTTATGCGATGCATACTTATACATTGCTTTGTGTTATGTTTAATATCCTATTATCATATTATACATCAGTGCTTAAAGAAAGTACACACGAAAATCCACCTGATTTTTGACGTATTTTTTGGCAAGCGCAATTATGGCCTTCTCTGTGAACAATTACTATCATTACCAACTTAGTGAAAGGCGAAAGTGAAAGGCGACCAGGAAATCTCTCATAGTAAAGTAACATACAGGTGTTTAGTTCTTAAATCTTGTGGTATTAGAAAACAAATGATAAATTTAACAAAGAGGCTGAGATGAATGAAAAATTGCATGGATACTAAGTCTAGGAAGACTGGACTTTACTCAGTCCTAGAACTTAGAATTTTGATTTAACATTCAGATGTTACCCAAATATTTAAAAATTTGAGGTTAGGTATTAGCAAATTTGAATTCTTTTCTTTATTTTTAATTGCCCCTAGAAACGGAATTAAATAATTCATCATTGTGTATTTAAGGAGCCAATATTTATTTAATAGCTCTATTTAATCAGAAACTCTCAGCTTATTTTCTTGAAAATATATATGGGTGTAAATATTAAGGGAAACTGTGTTGAGCAAGGTAAATCTGGAGCTTGCCAAACCCCAGACATTTTAGAATGCTTGAAGATGTTATAATGAACAAAACATATTACCAGTTCACTGAACCTTGGAGCTATTTGTCAGGGACGTAGACAAAATACCAAACATGTTGTCATGCTTTACTTAACCAAAGCCATTCTTTTGCATGTGAATTTAAATTGAAGTCTTCTCCCATTTTTAGTTTAGTTCTGAGATGAATTAGTATGATTAAAACAATGGCAGATTCCAATAAAACTTTCACCAGTTGCTAATAATTGCCTCTGAAGTAGAATTATGCATGTATTTTTTGAAGACTTTTCATAAAAGGATACATCAACTATTAATGAGTCATCTAAAATTTAAATGGGGGATGAATTTCCTACTAGTAATAATTGGAGGTTTATATATTAAGAAAGAAATTAGTGAGATTATAGACCACATGATTTATTGGGAGGAATCTTATTATTATGTCTCTTATACTAGGCACAGAGCAATATGAAATGAGTTCTTCCTCTAACTGGCTGCAAATATTTTCTGCTTCAGTTCTGACCTGAAATCTACTTATATGCTGCCATTCTTCTAAACGAATTAAAAAGAGATGCATTTTTTTATGCACTACACAGAACATCGACATAGCTTATGTATATATGAAAAATTTTACTATTTACATGAGAACAATCCACACTCCATTGGACATTATATAATATATAAAGTTTGCTGAGAAAGAGGGATTCAAGAATGTATGAGAACTACTACTATAGTGAATGTTCTGTTTCTAGTTTGCTTACATTTGAATGCCTCTAAACTGAGCTTATAAAAATTCTCTCTTTGGTTTGATTCTGGGGAATTACTAAAAGAATTCGGACATTCAGGTGAGAGAGCAAAAGGAACCAAGAGGCATGTAAAACTGGCAGCATGCATTGCATTTTGATTTAGAAATATCCAGAAGGTCCAGCCACAAGTGGAAAAATCATTGGAATGCCAAGAGTGCAAATGTTTTAAGAAGACAAGAATTCTAATTAGCCTGAATGGGAAAGTCAGCATGAGGCTAAATAGTTGGTTTGATGTTTGGAGACATTATACAGCACCGTGTTAGTAGGATCACATGATACTATTGTGATAACACAAATGTTAAATAAATCACCCATCTCAGTATTTCCTAAACAGCACCTTACAGTTTGGGGAGTGATTTTTTTTAAATATTATAGTTTTTTTTTTATTGGGGGAGGGGAGTGGTTCCCTGATGAATTTAGCAGTCTTTTACACTTAGCAGGAAATCTGGACTGATCATTTCAGGCCTGTTTTCTTTATTCATTGGGGAGTACAGGTTTACTTTTGGACACCTAATAAATCAAGATCTAACATCTAAAAAAGAGACATATTGCCACATTACTAATTCAAGGGTAGAAAAAAAAAAAAGAACAATGAAAATGTTTGGACTATCTTGCCCTGTTGGACAGTAATAAACCGACAAGAAACATTCTCCAGTAGTGATATGCTAGAATTTATCAATGATACATTAGTGCCCCGGTCTGATTATAAGGAGTTAGTGTTGGTTTTGTGTTTGAGAATGTTAGGCGTTGCCTTGTTTGTGACTCACCAAGGAATATGACCATATGTGATGCTTTTCTATTTCAGGCAATGTCCATGGCTGGATAGATTGCTGTTGACAGCTTTTGACCAGAGGGAGCCATTAGATTTTGCTGGCTAGCAAACAATTACAGCTTTGATATGAGCTACAAGGTAAAGATTAAAAGCAATCCCAATACAGAAAAATTTGCTAGCTCTGTGTGGTCTCTAGTACTTTCTTGTGCAAATGAAAAAATTGTTTAGACGTAAAAACTTATGAGAGACAATCAAAAAGAAAAGAACATTCCAAACTTTTCAGGATTCTAAGAGATAAGATGAACACTGAAAGAGCCCTTTAAAAAAACAGTGGAAACTTCATGCCAATAAAAGGAATTCAAAGGATTCATTTTAAAATAACACATACTTTTCAACTGATGCTATCGGTAAGAGAGGTTTGAAAATAATTACTGTATTTGGAAATGTATTGCTTTTATTCCTAGCAATGTGATCTTAGGGTAGCAGCTGTATCTTATATATAGTGATGCAAAAACACATTTAAACGGATGAGGCATATGGGCAATGAAGGCTTCAAACAGGAAGATAACAAAAATTGTTCGTATTATTTGGGCATTGCTGAACGAAAGCTAAATCCAGTTGATAGTTTGAAGACATTGTATGGACTAGAATAAGACTCATAAACTACGGCAAATTTAAGACTTTGGGGGGTCTGAAATTATAAGAAAAATGAAGCTTAAATATTTATATAGCTAAAGCATATCTTCCTTTAACAAAAATAATTTTACAGAGATTCTGAAGTGAATCTTACATAGGAAGATAAAAATGCTTCTCTGGGTACATTTCTGTGTGTTGAGATTTTTGTGAATTGAAAGTAATCAGTAACTTTAAGTTAATTTTAAAATTGATATTTTAAAATAAAAAAAGTTTTGGGGGTGACACCTGTGGCTCAAACAGTAGGTCGCCACCAGCCCCATATACTGGAGGTCGTGGGTTCAAACTCGACCCCAGCCAAAAACTGCAAAAAAAAAAAGTTTTAGTTGGGCACAGTGGCTCAGGCCTGTGAACCCAGAATGGGAGGCCAAGGCAGGTGGATTGCTTGAGCTAGAGTGAGATACCAGCTCTACTAAAAATAGAAAAAAATTAGCTGGGTATTGTGGTAGGTGACTGTGGTCCCAGCTACTTGGGAGGCTGAGGTAAGAGGATCTCTTAAGCCCACGAGTTTGAGGTTGCTGTGAGCTGTGACACCATAGCACTCTGCCCAAGGTAACAGGGTAAACTCTGTCACCCAACAAAACAAAACAAACAAATAAAAACCACTTGATCTTTACCTTAGAAATGAAAACAATGTAACCAAAACCTTTGTACCCTCATAGTAAACTGAAATTTTAAGAAAGTTAAGTACTAAAGAATAGTAAGTACTTCTCAGGTTTTGCTATACTCAGCAAATTAAACCTGATATTCTTTAATCATGGATAGTGAAATCTGTTACTCTTTATAAAAAATTCATCGGGCGTTGTGGCGGGCGCCTGTAGTCCCAGCTACTCAGGAGGCTGAGGCAAGAGAATCGCCTAAGCCCAGGAGTTGGAGGTTGCTGTGAGCTGTGTGAGGCCACGGCACTCTACCGAGGGCCATAAAGTGAGACTCTGTCTCTACAAAAAAAAAAAAAAAAATTCATGAAAATAGATTGGTAATTTACCAAAATACCAATATACCGTTTAATTTTTGTTGTTTGTAACTCATGCAAATTAGAATCATTCTGTTGTCCTTTGATTATTTATGTCAATATCCATATCATAAGAAAAGACAAGAAATCGATTTATTGGTCACAATAAATTGGTTTGATTTTAGTATGATAGCTAACAATGTATAGTTTTGCAATTTTATATTGTTTTCAAGGTATGAGGCGTCTCCAAATACAACTTACCTTTCTTTGGAAAAAATGCATATACTAAATATTTCCCTCACATTATATCATATAAGATTTCTGAAACAACTTTAAGCAGTTTTAAGGTATTTGGTGCCCTCTCAGTTAAGACCACTCAGTTAAGACCTCCCACCTCTCAGTTAAGACCAGTTAATAATTATTTTGGGAAGTGAAAACATGATTATAGTGCAATTGTACCATATGATGCCACCTAAGAGTCTTTCTTGGAGTCTCTGGATCCAAAGTCACTGTTCAGTAATCTGCAGAAGTGAGAAGATGTTAAGTTCCTTATCAGTAATCTGGAGCCAGATAATAATTCACTTTCTAGGAACTGAACTGAGACTCTTCCTCCAAATTTTAGTGTTATGGAAGTTCTGGCTAACAGGTAGAACTACAAAGAGATAATTGTATTCTAATAGCAATATGTATGCCTTCTTTTCCTCCAAATGCACTTACTAATTTGCTTTTAGTTCCACATCTGTTAAAAAAGACTAATGATACTTAGCATGTGGGTTATTGTGAGTTTCATAAATTGCTTTGAGCAGCATCTGAAACATGGTAAAGGCTCAAGAAGTTAGTTAATTTTATAATTGTTACTGCTTTTACTACCAGAGCACAGAGTTTTTGTCATAACATTTAGAGACCAAATTCTTTTAAAATCTATCAATGCTCATTGGAAATTGCATGAAATACATATTGTTTCTCTCCTTGGTCATCATCTAATTGTCTTCCTTTTTTTTTTCTTTAAAAAAACACTTTACAAAATTTCAAAGCTCCACTATGTAGATGCCTATTACTGCAAGTAACAAATCATTAATATTCTCTAAAAGAATCAGCAGAAATCTACAATAGCTTATAGGCTATCTTGTCACCAAGCTGCACATTTAGAACGTTGATGAGTGGCTTAAAAAAATACAAGTAAAGAAGAACCAAAATTATTTGAAACCTCAACACAAGAAAGGATTCCAATACCGGGTGGCCATAAAATTCATGTGCAATTGCACCCCAAGCAAGAGAGGATTTTGATAAGTAAGAAGTAACCATTTCCATTTTAAAGAATCCTAAGAGGAAGTAAGCAATAAATTTTAAATATATGTTGATCATTTCTTGTTTCTGCGTTTGTGGCATTAAAAAAATCCCTTTCTCTTGGTGTCTAAATTCTTGCCTCAATTCTTCTACCTCTTATGCTAATCTCTCTTTTCATCTCTTTCTCTCTCTCTCTCCAGTCTAAACAGTACTTGCGCAAGTGAGAAGGCCGAGCGCCACACTTCAAAAGCCTCTTCTTTGCTGTCCACATGCACTGTGTCACCAAGTCCTAATGACTCTACTTGAGACTATTTCTGAAATTGCTCCACCTTTCTCCATCTATACTACAATTATTTCTGTCCTGAACAACAGAAGCAATCTTAATTTAGTGTCTCCTGTTCCTTTTCCCTTTAATCGAGTCTTCTTGTAATGAAATGGTAAAATGTCAACAAGATTTCAACATTTGCCTGCTGAAAACCCTTGATTGCTTTACGATTGCTTTTAGGTAAAAGTCACTTTCTCTCAGGCCCCTATCATCTTTCACTCTACTCAAGCCAAATCGGATTCTTTCTAATTCTGGAAATGTCCAAACTCTTTCATTTTTCACAGTTTTAATATCTGCCCTTTTCTCTACCAAAAAAGACTCTTTTCCCAAATGTACCCCAGAAAATAGCTATTTAAATAAAATCACAGTTTAAAAGTTAAGATCTTAGAGAGGACTGTGCTAACTAAACAATGCAAGTTAGATCCTTTCTGTTACTCTGCCTTACAGACCAACTATGATTCTGTCTGTAACCAAACTTTTTTAACTTAGCATTCACCTGGTTTTTCCTATTTATTTCCTATGAAATTATTTAAACAAATAGAAAAGACAGGCAAGAAAGAAGTGTAAAACAGTGTGCCAGCCACAAGGTTTAATGAATCTTAAATATTCAGCCCAATTTTCTTGCAATAGAAAAGAGTATTACCAATATCAGCATTCCTAGATAGTATATATATGTATATATATTTATATATAATACTATATATATTTTATATATATATTTATATATATATAAACCTCTAATAGCAGTGTATGGAGCTACTTCATTCTCCTAATCCTTCTCAACATTGGTCAGTCTGATGAGTAGTAAATGAAATTTCTTAGTTTTTTTTTTTTTTTTTTGGCAGTTTTTGGCCACCACACCACCTCCGGCATATGGAGCTGGCGCCCTACTCCTTTGAGCCACAGGTGCCACCTGAAATTTCTTAGTTTTAAATTGCTTTTTATTGATCAGTAGTTCCTTTAACAATTTCCCACCTGTTTATTGCTCAAATTTCCTTATTCTTGTTTTGTGACTTCTCTTCATAACATTCATCTATTTTCTTCTTTACTTGTTTCCTATCCTTATCCCCATTAACTTCTGGAAGATTTTTAAAATACATGTTCTGCCTCTTTTGATTTTTTTGTATTATATGTTGCAAATATTTTCACTGAAAGTGTGTGTTTGTGCTGTTTTGAATTCAATTAAATTTTAGTTTGCTTTACAATGTCTTTTTTTTATAAAAGTGTTTGTAAAAAACACTTTTCATTTTATATCATAATACATGCACATTTATTATGAATTTATTTTGTTATCGTTTTTAAATAAAAAAAATCTTTCCCTAGTTACTGCCGTTTAAGTTCTTATGCCTTAAAATTGTATTTACCTTGGTTCTTCATTAATCTATATAAAGTTTGTTATTCCTTTACAAAATCCATAAAATGCCCTGAAAAGTTTATGCTAGGGATTACACTAGATTTGTTGAAAAATTAGGAAAATACTATTTTTGATATCCATGGAAAACTTAGCAAATTTTCCTATTTTTAATTTTTTTAATCTAATGCAATAAAAATGTATACACAATGTTCTGCATAAAAGCCTCACAAAACTTTAGATATACTTGGGCCTTACATTGATAGATTTAGTTATATTTTCTTTCAGGTAGGGAAGCACCCAGAAATTAAAGCAGCATAAAAAAAACCCTGTCTCTTTTGATTATGTCTTTCTTCTTTTTTTTTTTTTTTTGCAGTTTTTGGCCAGGGCTGGGCTTGAACCCGCCACCTCAGGTATATGGGGCCAGCGCCCTACTCCTTGAGCCACAGGTGCTGCCCTCCATTTTCTTTTCTTTTCTTTTTTTTTTTTTTTCTAGTTTCAGATTTTTATTTTTTATTTTTTTATTAATATTAAATCATAGTGGAGGGAGGCTGCCCTCCATTTTCTTATCTAGCTTCCCTGAGCTCAAGTTTGTGCAATCTGCTGTAAATGATGACTTTTTCTTCATATTTCTATGTTTCAGATTTATACCCACCATTCATTAATGTCTATCCTTTCTTACAGAACTGATTTTGACTGAAGACGTCTTTCCTCCCTCCAGTGGTGTATTTCCTAATAATTGAGTCATTGGCTCAACCAGAGGTTAGAAACCATCAGTGGTTGGGCCATAAATAACCATAGCTGTGTTTGGGGATCTACGCAATGGTTATACACTTTTTGAATCAGGTATCAAATATTTAAATATGAAGATTTTATATTAAAAGGAAGATCTTTTACTTCTCTTGATAAATTAAAAAAATTTAGAAACTCAGTTTTTGTATTTCTAATTAAAACCATTAATAGATACTGGGAAGTGCCTGCATCACTAGGAAGAAGAGTGTCATCTTTAGTTTGTCATGCAACTCCACTATCTATTGGTACATCCTGCCTGTTTTATTTCTTTTTCCAAATTCGTGAATGCCATGAGAACTTGTCTTTGCTTAGAGAAATACTTCCATATGCCATCAGCTGGTTAATCACAATCCAAGCCAGCCTCTAACTCTAAGCCGTCTTCAAGTTTAATCAATATTGAAATCTACCTAGTAATTTGTCTACTTATTTTTCTTATTTCTGAAATGGCCTTTCCCAAAAGCTACCAGTATATGTACTATCTTCACTGTTGATATGTGCACGTGGTGCTTTTATGTTTACTTAAGTCATGGGTCAGTTATGGTTTGTTTAGGTGTTTACAATGGAAGAAAACAGTGAATCAAAATTGAGGTTTATACGGTGAAAAGAATTGGAGGCATGAAAGACAGAAAGACTATTTTTAAGAAATCTGGAAGTATAAAAGGTTATGACGGAGGCAAAATGATTGGCTGGATGCCTACAGTGAGGGACTCTCAGAAAATCAGGGCAGTAGTAGGGCTGGGGATTTATTAAGGTTGCAGTGGTTTACAGAAAGGATATGAAGGCTGTGTAGGAGGAATGTTGAGATCTAGAAGAAGAGAGTGATAGAGGGATTAAATTCGGATACTTCAGGGCTGACCCAGAGTGAAAAACTAGGGAAAGGTTTAAGAAAAAAGTTTTGTCATGTGAGCTCAAGGCCCTGAAATGAGTGGAAAGAACAGGATAAACAGGCAGATAAAGTGTACATGTATCGCTCTTTCAATTTTGTTGTTTGATAGTGGTCATTCAGTTCTGCTCTGATCTTGGTTATTTCTTTTCTTCTGCTGGGTTTGGAATTGGTTTGTTCTTCCTTTTCCAGTTCTTTGAGATGATTCATTACATTATTGATTTGTGATTTTTCTGTCCTTTAGATGTGGGCATTTCAGGCTATGAGTTTTCCTCTTGGGATAGTTTTTGCTATAGGCCACAGATTCTGATAACTTCTGTCCTCATTATTATTTAGTTCAATGAATCTCTTTATTTCCAACTTTATCTCCTCAGTGACCCAATTATCATTCAACAATAAGTTGTTTAGTTTCCATGACTTTGTATAGGGATGGAAAACCTCTAGTAGAAATCAGCTTAGGGAAATTTTTATGAAGCAGAACTCGAAAGCAATCACAGCAAAAACAAAAATAAAGAAATGGGACCTCAACAAATTTACAAGCTTCCAGATAGCCAAGGACACATCAATTACTGTAAATAGAAAGCCATCAGGAGAAAATATTTGCATGCTATGTATCCCAAACCAATTTATAAGCACCGACACTTTCATATGAATGCTACAACCCAACTATAGCCCAAGATGAAAGGGAAAAAGGAGGGGGAGGGGAGGGAAGGAGAGAGGATGGGTAGAAGGAGAGTAATTGTTGGGACCACATCTATGGTGCATTTTACAAGGGTACATGTTAAATCTACTAAGTGTAGAATATAAATGTCTTAGTAATGAAGAAAATGCAGTGAAGGCTATGTTAACCAGTTTGATGAAAGTATTTCAAATTATATATAAAACCAGCACATCGTACCCCATAATTGCATTAATGTACACAGCTATGATTCAATAAAAAATTGATAACAAATATCTACAAAGAATTCAAGCCTATCAGTAATAAAAAAAAATCAATCAACCACATTAAAACTGGTCAAGGGTCATGAACAGAAACTTTTCAAAGGAAGATATTCTAATGGCCAAAAAACACATTATAAAATGCTCAACATCTCTAATCGTTAGGGAAATGCAAATCAAAACCATGATGAGATATTAATTAATTCTAGTGAGAATGGCTCTTATCGAAAAAACCCCAAACAGGTGCTGTGGATGTAGAGAGAAAGGAATACTTATATACTGTTGGCAGGACTGCAAACAAGTACAACCTCTATGAAAAGTTGTATAGATACCCCGAAGAACTAAAAGTAGACCTACCATTTTCTCTAGCAATTCCACTACTAGGTGTTTATCTGAAGGAAAAAATGATATTTTATAAAAAAAGAAACTAGCACTTTAATGTTTATAGCAGCACAATTTACAATTGCAAAGATGTGGAAACAATCCAAATATCCATTGATTCGTGAATGGATTTATAAAATGTGGTATTTGTAGATTATGGAGTACTACTCAGCCATAAAAATGGTGATCTATTGTCTTTTGAATAAAAAGGTGGTTTGACCTAGTGGATGTCCATTGCCACAGCTCATCCCCCTAGCTCAATACAATGTAGACAAACTTCAGCTCTCTGGGGAAAGAAAGAGTTCTCCCACATATTCAAGGTGCTACTCAGGAGCCTGGCTTCCCTATTGCTGTCTCAGAGTGCTGACAGGGCCTTAGTAGCTTGGTGGCCAGCGAGGACAAAGCAATTTTTTGCTTTTATTTCATTTTCCTTTAATCTGAATTTTTAATTTCTTTTTATAAAATTAAATTATAAAATAAAATTATAAAGTTCAACTTATTTTGAATAGAAGTAGGCCAGAACATGGAAAAATGGTCTATTCAAAATGCTAAAAGAATAAGAAAGGAAAATAAAACAGTACTAACAACAAACATTACACTCTGCCAACTGTCTTTCAAATTTGAAAGAGAGATAAAGGGGGCGGCGCCTGTGGCTCAGTCGGTAAGGTGCCGGCCCCATATACCGAGGGTGGCGGGTTCAAACCCGGCCCCGGCTGAACTGCAACCAAAAAATAGCTGGGCGTTGTGGCGGGCGCCTGTAGTCCCAGCTACTCGGGAGGCTGAGGCAGGAGAATCGCTTAAGCCCGGGAGTTGGAGGTTGCTGTGAGATGTGTGATGCCATAGCACTCTACCAAGGGCCATAAAGTGAGACTCTATCTCTACAAAAAAAAAAAAAAAAAGAAAGAAAGAGAGATAAAGACTTTCCCAGGAAAAGAAAAACTGAAGACATTTCTTACCACAATATATATTTTATAAGAAATGATCAAGGGAGTTTCTTAATTTGAAATGAAAGGATGATAATCTGTAACACGATAGCATATGAAAGCATAAAACTCATTGTTAAAGTTGAAAAACTCTATACTGTGAAAAGTATAAAACATTTATGAAATTGAAGAAGACACAATCAAATGGAAAGACATTTCCCATATATTGATGTCAGACATAATAGTTTAAAAATATTGATAGTAACCAAAGCAACCTACAGATTCAATGCAATCCCCACCAAAATCCCAATGGTTGTTTTGAAATAAATAGAAAAAACCCTTAAAATTAGTATTGAGCCATGAAGGACCCCAAATAGATAAGACAATCTTGAGAAAGACTAACAAAGCTGGAGGTGTCACATTCCTGGATTCTAAAATTTAGTTAAAAGCTGCAGGAATTAAAACATTATGGTAGTGGCATAAGACAAGACATATAGATCAATGAAACAGATTACAGAGTCCAGAAATAAAGCTTACACATTTATGGTAAACTGATGGCTGAGGAGGGCACAAAGAACAGGGAAAGATTTATCTCTTTAGAACAAACAGTATTGGAAAAATGGATATCCAAATGTGAAAAAAATGAACTTGGACCTCTATCTTGTACCATATAAAAATCAACCTCATATGGATTAAGGAATGAAATGCATGACCTGGGTACTGTAAAAATCACACAAGAAAACATGGGGAATATGTTTGATGACATTGGCCTTGGCAATAACAGATGACCATCAAGTATATGAAAGATGCTCAACATCACTAATTATCAGGGAAATGCAAATAAAAACCACAGTATAAGCTACCATCACACCTTTTAGAATGGTGATTACCAAAAAATAGATAAATAAATAACAAATATTCGAAAGGATGTGAAGAAATGGAACTCTTGTATACCATTAGTGTAAATGTAAAATAGTGATGCTATTATGGAAAAGAGTTTGGAATTGATTACAAAAATCATAACTAGAACTACCAGGTGACCCAGAAATCCTATTTCTGAGTATTTATTAAAAATAATTGAAATTAGAATCTCAAAACCTATATATATGCATTTTCATTTTCATTACTACAATATTCATACAAACCAAGATATGGAGACAATCTTGACGTAAAGATGAATGGCAAAATATATGTAAATGTAATGGAGTATTGCTCAGCCTTATAAAAGAGAAAAATTCTGCCTTATAGGATGACATCAATGAATCTGGAGGAAAGAAATGAAATAAACTAGACACAAATGCACAAATATTGCATGATTCCATTTATCTACAGTCTTTAAAATGGTCATATTCATAGAAACAGAAAGTCAATAATGGTTGCCAGATTATGGGTTAATAAAGGGAAATAGGGAGTTGCTGTCAATCAAAGGGCATAAAGTTTCAGGGATGCAACATGAGGCAGTTTTAGGGATCTGTTGTAAAATATCATTCTTATATTCAACAGTGCTGTATTTGTACACTTAAAAATTGTTATAAGAGAAGATCTCATGTTAAGTGCTCTTACCACTATAGATAAATCAATAAATGTGAGGTCAGACAATTAGCTTCATAAACTCATCCCAGGAAAAGTGTTACATACCCTAGGGCTGAATATCAATATGGCCGCTTTCAAAGTACTTCCCTTGGCCATCTCATGATCCCAGTGTGATATATAGCACTGCAGTGTGATATATAGCACTTTTTCTAGGATGAGTTCATGAACTTAATTGTCAGACATTGTATGATGACAGCTCTCAATGCTATTACAGAAAAAGAGTTCTCAAATTGCTTTGAAGGGTGGACTAGGCGCTGGCACAGGTGCACAGCCTCCCCAGTGGAGTACCTCAAAGGTGACCTTAGTAATATTCAGCAATGAAGTATATAGCACTTTTTTTAGGGTGAGTTCTTGATCCTAATTGTCTGACGAGCAAGAGAGAAATGTTTTCTTAACTGCCTCTCAGTGCAAGTCTCCTCCTCTAGGGCATTACTTTATGTTGGTACTCAGGTCAAAAGAGTGTCAGTTTTTCCTTTATCAGTGAGTTCACAGTGAAGACTTTATGACTATCCGGAAAAAAAAAAAAAAGCTGAAAACTGAGAGAATTATTGTCCATTCCCTCAGCTACCAAAAAACAGTTGCAGAATTTTGAAATTACTCCTATTTCAATTTAAATTGAAATCATGGCTCAGGATTCTCATTTTCCTCACTTCTGGATACAGGGAAGAGGAGGAAAGGGGGAAAGGAAATATTTTCAATCTATTTTTTCTTTTGGTTACAAGTTCAAAGACTTGTTTCATAACTAGATAGTTTAGAAAAGTTGATTTTGTATATCTAATCATTTGTTTCTAATTTGCATGTATCGCACAACTGCCAAAGTGTTCTGTATTCTACACACTTACACATTCATTCATTTATTTTTCAACAAGTAACGATTACATGCCCTATGTCCCAGCAATTCACTCAAGTCTGAGGTTACAAAAACATGTCAGATATAGTCCTTGCCCACAAGGAACATTCTCAGAAGGGGTAACTATGATTATGGTGTTATACATACTATGATTAGAGTATGGTATGAGTGCTATTGAATTACAGAGAAGGAATATCTAAATAAGATGAGGAATTTAAGGAAATTTTCTTGAAGAGACAAACTATTTCAGTTACACACAATAAATGAAGAGAATAATAAGAAGGGTATAATATAAAAGTTCACAAAGTCACTCAGTAATTTTAGGGACTACTGATCTTTACTGAAGAAAAAACTGTTCTTTTATGTATCACTGAGTCATGAAGTTACTATATTTTATTTTATATGGATTAACTAAATCTTGATTATTAAAGAATGATCTTTAGTTTTTTGTGGTGGGACTTCTAACTGTCTGTAAATAGACATTCTCTTTTTCCTCAGTAAGAAAACCTCAATTTTTAGTTAGTCACAGGGCCTCATATCCAGCCTAAAAAAGCAATTAAAAATTTAATTTGAAAACCAGTTAACATTTATAGGACACCTCTAATGTTCTAAATCTTTACCAGGATGTATCTCATCTCAGTCTGTCAATATCCTATGAAGTATGAACCGTTATTACTTCCTTCAATTTATAGGGAAGAAGGTTCAAGATTATAGAATTAGTAAAGAGATGAGTCAGAATTTGAACCAGGCAGTTTAAATCAAGGGTCTGGCTCTTCTTGTTTTGGGTATTCTGCCTTCCAAACTATGTACAAACTTAGAAAGCTAATAAAAAAAAACCCACAAAAAAATTATTTTTTTCCTACAATCCATGAAAACTAAAACTATCACAAAAGGTGATAAATTCACTGAGTTTCCAAGATATATGTTTGCCATTAAGTATGCAAAAGGTAAAATACTCAAAACTGTGCTATCAGAAAGTAATATATTTTAGACATATGTTATATTAGTGTCATGTTCTTCAGACAAATAAAACTAAAGACAAATCTAACAGTACTTATAAACAGAGACATAAATTTGTTAAATTATAAGTTAAGATAATGTATTGTAAAATTGCTTTTTAAGTAGCCAGATATTCAATTTCATGTAACTTTACCATTCCTGCATTTTTTCAGCTGATATACGATTTCTTTTATTAAGTCAGAAGACAATGGGGGCAAAAAATTCCCCTGAAAAACATAGGTAATCAGATAATTTCCAAGTTCTAGTGGACTTTAGAGAAAACCTAATCTAACCTCTTTAGTTATCAGTAAGTAGGATAATGCTCAGATAATTATAAGAAAATTATATATTACAGTAAGTTAGTCAGAGTTTGAATGGGAGATAGACTTAGTTCTTCTAACAATAAATCTTGTAACATGCCTAAGCAGGACTAATGCTTAGCCCTGGACAAACTGAACATTCCAAGTTGTCTATTATTTGATGCACTTCAAAAGTAATAATAGTTTATTGTATTCAGTGTATCATCCAGGGAAAGGTTTCTAATCTGGGGGTGATTACTGGTAGATTTATAAGCCACTGAAATTACATAGCCAAATGTTTACATGTGACTTTATGTTTTTACGACTGAGTCAATAGTTTTTTGTTAACTTTTCAAAGTAGTCTATGATCTGAAAAGATTGAGAACAGGTGCCCTCTTCAAAAGTCCTGATTATCCTCTTAAGCACTTTTCCATTTCACCATCTCATATGCAGTCTTTTGCTCTTCCAGTTTTCCCCCCCTGAAAGATAGATGTATATTTTAAGAAATTGTGCCTGAACTTGGAAAGAGAGATATAATCTAGGTGAAGTGGACGAAGAAGGCCCATAATTGCCTTGGGGCAATGTCCCATGATATAAAACAGCAAAAAGTGCGATTTTGTGGATGGCTTGGATGAAACAGTTGAGATGAAGCAGTAACTATGAATATTCATTATGGTCCAGGCTCATTCAAGAAATCCTGAAAATGGGGCAGTAAAAGAAGTGTGCTTTGAATCCGCTCTCTTTTTATCCTTTAGGAAAATGAAATGAATTGGCTTTTATGTCCTTAGTTGTGCAGAAACTTTATCTTGATCAGTTCCCATTTATTTACTTTTGCTGGAGCTGCAACTGCCTTCGGAATCTTTTTCATAAATTCTTTCCCAAGGCCAATATCATTAGGAGTCTTTACTACACTTGCTTCTAGAGTTCTTATAGTTGCATGTCTTGGGTTTAAGTCTTGTATCCATTGCGAGTTAATTTTGTAAGTGGCCAAAGGTACGAGTCCAGTTTCATCCTCTTACATGTGGCTAAACAGCTCTCCCAGCACCATTTCTTAAAAAGAGATTCTTGGAGGTCCCAAAGCAACAAATGCTGGCCTGAGTCTGAAGCAAATGGAACACTCCTACACTGTTGGTGGACTGCAAACTAGCACAGCCTTTACAGAAGGAAGTATGGAGAGTCCTTAAAGAACTAAAAGTAGACCTTCCATTTGATAATGCAATCCTATTACGAGGTATCCACCAAAAGAAAAAAAGTCATTTTATCATAAGGACATTTGCACCCAAATATTTACAGCAGCCCAGTTTACAACTGAAAAGTTGTGGAAACAAACCAAAGAGCCCTTCAATCTTCATGCCACATGAATGGATTAATAAATTGTGGTATATGCTTACCATGTAATATATTCCGCCACAAAAAAGATAGAGATTTTTGTCTTTTGTTACAACTTAGATGGATTTAGAGAACAGTCTACTAAGTCAAGTCTCACAAGAATGGAAAATCAAGCATACCATGTACTCAATACTAAGTTGGAACTTGTACATTAACAATAATCAGCACCATGAGAGAAGAACTGAATTAAATTCAAGAATGGGGGAGGTAGAAAAGAGGTTGGTAAATTGCCACCTAGAAGGTACAATGTATACCAGTAAATGATGTACTTCCTGGGTGACGGTCACAACTACAACTAAGCTTTACCTTACAAATGCAAACAATGTAACCTAATGGTATGTACCCTCATATTAATCCAAAATAAAAAAAAACACACTCTTTATGAAAATGCATTAAGGAACACAGTTAGTTTCACAGGTGTATCACACAAGCTTATTCTGTAGGTATGCTGACGGCTTTGAAGTTGCCTGAAAGTTACAAATGAAATTAATTATTGATGAGACTGTCAATAGCATCAATCATCCCACACATCTCACACCTGGTTAAGAATAATTCTTCACAGTTAGAAGGCTTTATATGAAAAGAGTTCCAGGATAAAGTTAACATGGCCAATGAACTCTTCTCTTTCCTTCCGAGAGGTTCGCCTCTGAGGTTCACCAGCAATGTAAGATGGGAAGACCTGACTTGTGCCCACCTGCTAAGAGTTCAACAGAGAATACAGTTTATTGTCCAGTCCATGCCTAGTCTTTAATGGGCAGCCCTGAACTCATCAACAGAAGCGCTAACAAGCTCATAAGACATTTATTAATTTGTGTGAGTTTAGGCATCATAGAATTTTCCTAAATTAAAAACAACTCTCTTAAAATGTGAGAAAATTTCCAGGCAACATAGATTCACGCATTGCTTTGGGAAATCAGCTTTACCAAGCAGGTTTTATTGTGCTCTACTCAGTATGGTGCTTCGTATCTAAAGCCCCACCACATGTTGCAACAATAAAGTTTATTTCTTATCGACCAGATCAAGTTGACAACCAACAAATGCTGCTATGAGCGATTTCAGGCTGAATTACAATCCTCTCCTTGGTAACCCGTCAGTGTGTTCAATAAACAGTGTTCAATTATGTTCAGTGTAGTAAACTCATGAAATATGCTCAGAAGTAAAAACAACAGTAAAATGAAAGGAAACAAGAAAAAAATTCTACGTGTGGAGAGATATCCTCCAGAAACAACTAATTGTGAAAAGACACATTTTTCCACAAGAGGAAAACAGACTTTTTTTTTTTAAAACACATGAATATTTCTAGACAACATCATGCTTTTTATTAAAACCTAACAAGTAACACTGGACTATTCTTAAGGATGGATGGGCATTCATCACCCTCCCCTTTGATGAAAGGTGTTGATACATTTTTGGTGGTAGCTTAGCTACATCGTTCTTTAACTCCTTCAGAAGTTTTAGAAGAAGACCATTTGAACTCAGTGATTTATGGCCACTTAATTTCTCATCTTTTTTCAATCAGGTCTTTGTTTTGATTTCCCTGACAGTTCTTCACCTTCCATCTTCATACAAAGTGACTCCAGGGTAGGTTCTGCTTCATCCTCCTGGAGAGAAGGCCAGGCACAAAGCACCCATCCAGGCCCCTTGCATTCTTTGCAACCTCTGTAGAATGCTTCATACACAGCCTAACAGACCAATTCAACCTCCGGTGGATTCTGAGTTTCTGAAACACTTATCTCATGAACATGTTTTAATGCACTTGGGGTGATGTGATTTATTTTATTTAAAAAATTTCCCTCAGGATTGGTATTTCAGTCCTTGGACACTTACTCCTCTTCCATCTTCTCCACACCCCGACATCTCCACCCCGACATCTCACCTCCATCCTATTTCCCTCTCAGCGTTCCTGGATCTCTGACAGTGTATGCACTGACAGGCTCTCATAGCCTGTTTCTGTAAATTTAAATGGTCTACTTTCACCCTTTGAGAGTTTTCTAATTAATCTCCTTGTTGTTGTTTTTCTTACACTTTCCTTTTGAAAATGTGAATATCCAAAAGTGTTCCTTTGATACAACGTTCTCTATGAAAATGACAAACTTGATTGTCCTGCTAATTTTTAATTTATCATCTTTTACTCTGAGATCAATGAGTCAGAAGTGACAGAAACTATGCTAATACCCTTTAGGCACTTAAATACCATACTTATTTAAAAAATCTGTTTATTTACCCAATCGTGATATAAACTTTATAAGTTCTGTTTTTAACAATGTACAAATCACATTATTGGTTATGTCACCTCTTAAACTGTGCCACTTGTGTTAAAATAACAAGAATAACAAGTTTCCCTGTTTACCAGCTCTGTCTCCTGAACTGCCACTGCTGTCCCATGCTCTTAATAGCATGCCTTTGCTGTAATGCAAAGCTTATGCCTGTAGTTCAATATGATAAATCAATCACAATGAAACATAGGTTTCTTATTAACACATGCCAATCACTCTTTGGTAGTCTACCAATACTTATGTATGGTAACCATATTTTACCCTTCTTTATATAAATAAAACAATGTGTCTCTCTCACTCGTCTAACCATTTCAATATAACACCTAGTGTCAGATAAACCAAACTGAGCAGTGGCAAGCCTATTTTTACTCCTTCCAGACTGAATAAATCTAACAGAATAGTTTTGTGTTACCACAGAAACTATGGAAGAACTGCCAAATTCCTAGTGTAACAGAAAAATATACAAATCTTTCAGCAAAATCCTAAAGTGATGACTTTGTAAAAGAAAAAAAATGGCAAAACAAAATACATACTTTGCTCTTGCTAGGGATTTTTTTTTTTTAACTTGGCTCTTAGAGTACCTTGTAATCATCAATTTCTCTCACCTGGATCACTGAGCATGCCAGATTACTTGCAGACTTCATTATCAGTATCTCCCACCTGCCCACAGTTTGCAGAAAGTACACCTGGCTCTGTATCCATCTGGTAATATTTGCGTCTAAACCCAGATTCAGTGTATTCTGCCTTCCGAGGGAACTCAGCCCTTTTACAAAATAAACAAGGTTTAGACAAATGTTATGGTTGAACTGCTCCTTTTCTAAATTCATGTATTGAAGTCCTAATCCTCAGTACCTCAAAAGGTAGACTTCTTTGGAAATAGAGTCATTACAGATGTAATTAGCTGTAGTCAAATAGGCCCCAGTCTACTATGACAGGTGTTCACAAGAAAGGGAGATATCTGGACGAAGAGACAGGCACACTAGGTGGCTATGTGTGAGCATCTGAGTTATAATGCCCCAAGTGAAGGAATGACCAGAATCTGGGGGAGAAGCTTGGAACAGATCTTGCTGGATGCCGACAGAGGGAAGATAACTGTGTTGACACCATCATCTCAGACTCGTAGTCTCCACAACTATGAGACCATTAGCTTCTCGGTTCGTGATACCTTGTGATGGCCTTTCTAGCAAATTAATGCAACAAAATTCAATACAGTTCATCAATATCAAAAATGTATAAGGTAGTATACCTTTCCTATAATGCAAAGCTTATGTCCCATGGTTCAATAGGACAAGACTGCATTATAATATGATAGGCAAGGTTATTATTTTTAAACTGAAGTGTGAAATTTTCTGCATTTGTTAGGATTATCAGCTTGCTCTTTAGGACCCCGACAGCATTTGTACACACTTAGGTTAATTGTGCTTTATCATACGAATATGAATATTGGTCTCCAGCTCTGTTTTCTGTTAACTTGAGGTCAGAGAGCACTAGGACTGTCTGCAGCTTCACCTCAGAATCCTACAATGGCACACAACACATGGTCCATGTTCATAAAATGTCTTCAAAATGAGATCAGATTTGCCATGATATTTTAGAATTTTAACCAAATTATTCAATCAAGTACAGTTTTCACTCAGAATAGCTATTGGTTCCTCAACCAGACACACGAAACAGTTCAATACTGAATTCTAATCATAGCTTTTCTCAACATCACAACTAAAAAGGGATATAGTGTCTTTTTATAGGGTCCTTCGAGGGCCAAATATACTGATAATAAATTGAACTGAAAAGTAAGAGTGAAGAGATATTAAACAGTGTCTGGCCTCTGAGCTGGATTTCTATTTGTTGTCTGTTTCTTAGAACCTAGTACTAAGAGAAGTATAAAAATAATGCCATGTGTTAACCTCTATTACAGACCCAGATTGTCCCACTTGGCCAGGAGTGGAAGCACGCAAGCTGAAACACGCATCTTAATGTGAACCAGACGGGGGGATGGGAGGGGGGCTTCACTACTGTGTACTGCCAGGTATTTAAGCTTCTCAGATACTCTGCTGTCTATAGATGACCTGCCTATAAATTCTCCGAGTCTCTGACATGGAGCCGCATGATTCTCCTCCTCCTGCTCCCTCTGAACTTGACTGTATCTCATCCGCATTGCCCAGTCGGACATGAGCTACCACAGTTTAGTCGCACTTTCATTTTGCTGCATCTGTTTCACCACATAACCCAGATCATGATGTTTCTGAGCACAGTCTAATAATTTGACTCCTCTTCCTGATAGATAATTCAGTTATATTCTTCTGACTCCGGGCCCTAACCCACTAGCAAATATCCAAGATGTAGTAGTTTGCCAACAGTGAGGAAGCACAGATTGCTGATCTGTGTTCCCAGATGTTCATGAAGAGGCTTTGAATTGTTCCTGAAAGATGTGTCCCTAAATAACTGTGCTAATATAGGCAGGTTCCTGTGTATCAACCAAATGGGAAAAAATAAAACACTTACAGACTCCATATTTCCCAATGTCATTAAGCAGCCGTCTTCAAACTTTTTAAACAGGGGGCTAGTTCACTGTCCCTCAGACCATGGGAGGGCCGGACTATAGCTTAAAAAAAAAAAAAAAAAAACAAAACTATGAACAAATTCCTATGCACACTGCACATATCTTATTTTGAAGTAAAAAAACAAAACGGGAACAAATACAATCACACCGCCTCATGTGGCCCTCAGGCCGCAGTTTGAGGACCCATGATTGGATATATTAAAACAGTAGGGCTGAATAAGTCAGCTTTGTTCAGCAACTCGGTCTTGTAGATTCTTAGGGATTTTCAGCAATTTGTTGTGAGATTTAAGTTATTTAGAACACTTTGTAAGTCTTTTCCCCACTGTCAGTATTTTCTTTTTTTTTTTTTTTTGTAGAGACAGAGTCTCACTTTATGGCCCTCGGTAGAGTGCCGTGGCATCACACAGCTAACAGCATCCTCCAACTCCTGGGCTTAAGCGATTCTCTTGCCTCAGCCTCCCGAGTAGCTGGGACTACAGGCGCCCGCCACAATGCCCAGCTATTTTTTGGTTGCAGTTCAGCCGGGGCCGGGTTTGAACCCGCCACCCTCGGTATATGGGGCCGGCACCTTACATACTGAGCCACAGGAGCCACCCCACTGTCAGTATTTTCAATCATCTAAAAAAATACTGATATAAATATAATAGACATTAAAAATATTTGAAATGACTAGAATGGAAGTTGAAAGTTGAAAGAATCCAGATTAAATGCAGTTTGCAAGTGTGTTTTGATGAACTGACAAAATGTTTATAAAGTGTATTTACTGTTAAGATTGAAAGGCAGTGTATTTCAATCTCACCTCCCTCCACCTACAATAAAAACAAAAATTCCAAATTTCTAGCTGATCTTGAAAAAGAACACACAAATCTGGCAACATTCTGTTTACATTCCCACGTGGCTGGAACTGAGCCCTGATAAGGTTATCTTTTGTTTGCCCCAGGCCCCACCATTCCTTCTTACTCCTCCCAGGCCTGTTTCGCTCTTGAGAGAGGTTTTGGCTACTGTATGAATCTAAATAATCTGTATGAGACCTGATATTTTGATGTTTTATGCAAATGATTTTATGCCTAAATTCTGCATCCTACTAAAAATATATCCCAGTGGCAGAGTCCTGTCCATTCTAACTTCCACACGCACTGACGTGCCCAGTACAGTTACCTAGAGCCCAAGTTTTAGTCTTTCAAAGAGCACAACTTTGACCTGTGGGATAAAGGCTTTTTGTTCAATAAGGAAAACCGTCAATTACATTATGTTGCTTGGTACCAAAAGTGCTTTGATCTTTTTTAAGGATATTTATTACAAAGGAAAGCAGGGTGAGAATCCTTTGACAGACACAAGGCCTTGAGGCTTTATATGAAAACCTCAAGCATTTGTGATTTACTGGCCCAAAACCATTGGTATAAAATATTTCAGATCTAATCTACCTGACCTTTCTGGATTTGATTTCCAGCTTTTCCAGTTATTAGCTATGTATTTGTAGACAAATATTAAACTCAGTAGACTTCAGTTCCTGAATCTGCCCCATTAACTCTACATTTCAAGTATGATTTCTAAAATTCATCTTCCCAAAGGTCAAACTTCACTGAATTCCTTAAAAATTGTACTGAGGCTACATGGCACATTAGAACATCTCATTCTAATTAGCATGTTAGAAATTCACAGTCACCACTCAGATGTTTTACAATAAAATATTTCTGCAAAATAATCTACAATCCTTGAACTCATTGTTTAGGAGTATTGAGTTATTTTGTAAAAGTAACTTCACATGTTTATCAGAATTGTTTAAAATTCAGTTGAAATGTCACCCTAGAATCTATTCCAACGTTTTTAAACATATTAAATCACAATACAGCTCTGTGACATCGCCTCACTTTCTGTCTCATCTTGAAGGTAGGCTCCTCCTCTCCCTCAGGTAACGGAAGTCTGAAAGGAAGAGCAGCCTCCATCCAGATGGGCACGAGGCCTTCTCTCCCTGGCTGACTGCACTGTATCATACCAGTATGAAAAACTAGGAATCCTGCAGTTACTCCAGCTTCCTCTTTCCCAGATCACACAGCACCCAAACAGTTATGAAATTTGCTCATCACTCATACTCATCTCCTGCCCAAGTTACTACAGTTGCCTAATGAGCTCTCTGTCCAAGCCTGTCCTTTTAAAACTCTGCCTAATGTCTTTAAAGTGTTCTTTCTGCAACACGTGTTTAATTCTTTCTTTTCCATAAAATCCTTATCCTCTTTCTCATAGCAGTGTGAGGGCAGTTTATCATTGTGGTTAAATGCACAGGCCTGGGGGAAGGTACCAACCATGATTATATTAGTGCTGTAAAATTGTTAACTACGTAGTCACAGGAAATCACTGAGTATGTCTGAAAGACAGCTGTGTAAAATATTACTTTGTGGAGAAGTTTATATGCATTTTAGATGTCACCATAGGAGATAAAAGGAGAACCTCCTGATGGATGTGATCGGGCTGTAAAATTTCACCACAATGCACTGGAGAATACTCACTGAGGCAATCTCAAAATGGACTTCAATGTTTTATGAAACACAATTTGCTCATCCCTCAAGGTATTGTTATAGAAAAAACCTGACATAGAGGACACACAAAGTATCGGATAGGAAAGAAGGGAAGTTGCCTGAGGAGACGGAAAATGATGTTTCCAGTCTGAGATTTTCAGATTCTTTGGTTTGAGTTTAATTGAATTGGGTTAAATTAAATTCTCATTCAATATATTTCGTACTTGAATTTTGGGACTATTTTAATTTGTAGGAGCAAATTTCAGTTTACTAAATGTTAAACTTCTTTATCAAACAGAAATACACAAGTCTTTTAACTTATATTTTATTAAACTTAATTTTTATTGAATTTAAACTTATATTTAGAGGTGCATCACCTAATATGTTTAACTCTTTGATAAGTAACCTAAGAAAAATTTAGTTTAATACACTTTTTAGGAATCTATAGTATATGCCATATGCATACACAACAGATTTTGTGATAATTCTGTACTACTGTCTATTGCTTTATTTTTCTCATTGCTCCCAAACACTGACAAATTCAACAAATGATGCATACTTCTTTGAAATGAATAGATTATTTATCAAAGAAATTGCCTTTTAATCTTAAATTTCTATAATAGTTCAAATGTCATTTATGAATGTTTTATTTTAAAATGTGTATTTTTTCAGAATCTATTTTCACCAGTGTCGCTTTTGTACTTAAGATTTTTTTTTAACAATCCCTTTGTTTCATTTAAGCCTAAATGTAAACAGATAAATTGCTGCATGTCCTAATTACTATTTTTTATATTGTGAATACCTGATCTTGGGATTAAGTTGAGACTACCAAGCAGCTTCCCCTAAACCATCAAGCAACATCATATGTTAACCATTTTCGGTCACTTTTAATCTGGTTTGGATTCAAAATGGTAAAATAGAAGTGAAAGGTCTGATATGAAAAAAAAAACAAAAACTCTCCTATGCTAACTGACCTTTAACAGTTTCTGAATTTAAGTTAATTAACATCATTCAAACTTTGTTTTCAATGTTTCAGATTAATACGAAGGTACAAATGATTAGGTTACATTGTTTGCATTTGTTAGGAATTCAAATTTAATGGAATTATCAACATGTTCACCTTCGTTGCACAAAAATTGTCCTCTATTCAGATTAGAACCAATCTTTTACTGTTCATCTCAGTATTTATTAAGAGTATCATGGAGGACCTTAGTTTTTGTTTAATTTACAACATTGTTTGATTTAGAAATAAGACTAAGTCTTAAAATTTAGTCAGGGTAACTTTTGGGGGAGTAAATATTTTGGGTAAAATTTAGTCAGGGTAACTTTGGGGGAGCAACGATTTTGTTATTTTCTCCTAGAGATTATATATGAAATTTGCTCTAGTTAAATATTCATCTCACTGCTGAAGTGTTACTTTTTGATATGATGGTCATTATATTTTTATTGTAGTAACTTACTTATAAATGAAGGAAATATTTAATGTTAAATAGTTGAATATATTGACTACTGTGTCATCTAACCCATACAAATATGAAATGAGCACCTTTTTATTCTAAACCATACTGAATGGCATTTGTTACATAGATTCTAGAAAGTAAGGATTAGTTTATGATTATATTAAAGGTTTCATACTTCACACATTCTAAGAGTTTTTAGATGAACTTATCAAAATAAATGATTTTTGTTTATAGCTGTCGTTGTTGCTTTAGCTGGACTGGGCTAGGTTTGAACCTGCCAGCCTTGTTGTATGTGGCTGGTGCCCTACCCACTGAGCTATAGGTACTGTCCAAAAGAAATTATTTTTGAAGGCATAACAGTCCCAGCTTAACTTTATGAACTTATGTACTTGATCTAGTTGTATTTTCATTATTGAAGCTTCCTTTCTTTGTCATTTTAAAATTTACTTATTGAATTGAGAAAAATGTAGATAAATATTAATGGAATTTGATAAAAAGATGACAAACATGAATGAAAATATATTTTAACATTTCTTTTTACTACTACCAAATGTAGTAATTAATTAAGGAGACATACATTTTAAACAGATGCAATAAATAGGGACCTGGATATTTGACAACCAAATCAACAAACAAGAATGAAATTTAACATATTTGAAAAATATTGTTATTGGAAATTAGACACAAAATTCATTAGAAAAAAGTAACATTAAACTTAAAATACAACTCAAAATAAAGACAGCCATAAATATCTCTCAATAAAAATATTGTAAATTGAAATAAACATATCTACTTTGATAATAAAAACATTAAAATCAATTATGACCAATTGTGATCTACAAATACCATGAAGGAGATATTTCTAGATTTTATAGGTTTTAAATTTTTTTTTATTTTTGTGTATTTTTTTCTTTTTAAGAAATACTTTAATACCCAATTCCATATTTTTTTTTCTTAAAAAAATAAAATGGGTTGTTTAGACTTCAGGTTCCATAAAACTTGAATCACCTGCTTTGTATAAAATACTATTGAAAAAAATATATAAAATCCACTCAAATGAATTATTTTAGCTATATAAACTTGAAGGAGAATTATAATCACTTTGGCTTTCTCCTTTCTATTTCCCCTTCCATTTTAGTCCCTGCGCTATACTAAGTTCTCTAAAAGCCCCCTTAAAATCTGCAGCCAAAGCAGGGCTGCTTGTGTGGAATGTATAATTCATAATGGCCTATGCTAGCAAAGGGTCTCAGGCTGATGGTTGAAGTGGGTGATTCCTGAGGTAGCCATTATTTTCCCTTCATTCAATTACATATTATAAGTATATTGACTGATAGTTATGTATATATCTATATCAGTATAACTAATCTGGAACACATATTCATTCTGATTTCTTCTTTGAAGAGAAACTAAGTTTTAGTCAACAGAAAATATAAAATAAAAGTGGCTTAAGCAATGTGTAAGTTCAAATCTTTCTCATTTAGTTGTAAGCAGTCCAGGCCTGGGTTGAGGCTCCACACTGCTGGAGGGCATAGCTCTTTCTGTCTTGCTTACCTGTTGGTCTCAATATACAGGTCCTACATTTTTCCAAGGCAACTGCTTAAGCAAATGCCTGAAGAAAGGAAGAAATGGTAGAAAAATTTGCCCACTTTTAAGAAAATTCCTGGCTATTCCACAAAATACTTACACTAATATCCCATTTTCCAGAACTTTCTAACATGGGAAATGAAATCTTTATTCTGAGTTTTCTGATGCCTAGCTAACCTCCAGGAATTATTCTAAATGAGAGAGAGGAAGGAGACAAGTTGTCCATGACTCAAAAATGAAAATGGAAAGACAAGAAAGGGAACGTGAAAGTTACAGCAAAGCATCACAGCAGTTAAGTGGCATGTACTTAAATTTGGGGAGTTAATTTTATGAAAAGAACCTGAGGGCTGTTCTTTTTACCATATATTCCATCCCCATTGTGGAAATAGCATTCCATAAATAAATAAATAATAAATAAATAAATTCCACTTAGATTTGCTAAACAATCACAGTTGTCTTCCATTCTTAGCCACATTTTCTCCAAGACCTAGATTATATTCTATCATTTGATAATATTTTTATTTGTCTAGTAGAATCTTCAGGTCTAAAATACATTTCTGTATTTATTTTATAATATTTTAGACATTCTTATTCAAAGAAATTTCTGCATTTTAAATAATGTATTTTAAAATTATTTCAGTGGCTGAATATTTTTATCAGTATTTGATTCTATAAATTAATGGAAGCAGAGAAATTTCCTCTTTGGGCATAAACAAAGTTTTATCTTTGAATTTATTTTTAGAAAAAAATATGGAACTTCTAATATCCTTTAAGAATGCAAATTCACTGCTATTCTTCGTCCTATTGGATCCCATTTTTTAAAATGACATAGCTATTATCACCAAGGCAAACTTTTGGATTGCAGAGAAATAAGAATATGGGCAAGTATAAATGTAAACTAAATTCTTCCCTTGAAATATTTAGTTTAAGTTGTGTGGTCTATTTTAAAATGTTATGAATTTCATAAAAAATATATACTCTGTAAATAGTTTTAGTAGTGTATAACTCATTTTGGCTTTCAACTGACGTAAATCGAAAAACTTACCCATCTATTCATTGACCATATTCAATTTATAATTTAATTTTGTTTTAAGCATGCTTTGAGTTGTTTTCATATTTTCTTAAATAAAACCTGTTTTACATTTCTCTTTCTCAAATCTGAAAATTGTCACCAAATACTTGAAATCACTCTTAATGCATCATTACTTACTCTCAGTCTTAATCCTTCAACTACACTGTGGTTTAAGTACTTTTATGATTATTATTGCTATTGTTATTTTATAATAGAAGAAAATGAGACATAGCGATGACACAGCTTACCCAGGAAGGTCAGGAAGCTTTTAAGCAGAAGAGTAAGAACTTTTTTTTTTTTAATCATCAGAGAAATGCAAATCAAAACTACTTTAAGAACTTTTACATGGAAATGTATTTCTGAAATCCATGCCCTTAACTAACTACTTGAACTTAAAAATATTTATTTTTCAAGAATGCTGGCTCTAAGTTTTATTTACATAATAGATACATGTGTGTATATATACATATATATATAAATTTCAAAATGGTACCTTCAAAATTCTCTACTCTTGACAAATATCAAGGATACCTCAAGTAGATTAGTGTTAAGAGTTATTTCAAATATTGTCATAGCCTTCATTTTTTTTCTTCCAAATTGCAAAAATGGGCACATGTAGTTTTAAATGAGTTGGGAGGAAAATGAACACTGAGACAAATAAAAAAACATAATTCAAGAAAGATTTATTAGTCGGAAGACTTTAAATTTACTTGTGAATCTTGATATGAAACAAAGTACACAAATTTAACAAATACAAAGAACTTGAACAGAAAATGTTTGATGAGTTTACTTCTATTTCTAACACCTAAATATCAAGTTCCCCTGAGAATTGAAAGACAGAAGCATAACAACAGCACAAAAGAATGACTGATAAATGGAATATCCACACAGGGTAAACTATGGTATGTTTGTCACTGCTGTTCTCCAGTTTATCCTCTTTAAGGTGGTTTACCAGTAATTTGAAAGCACTTTGCTAAATTCTAATCACTACACAGAGTTTTTTTTTTTTTTTTTTTTTCAGTTTTTGGCCGGGGCAGGGTTTGAACCCACCACCTCTGGTATATGGGTCTGGCGCCCTACTCCTTTGAGCCACAGACACTGGCCCAAACTACACAAAGTTTTCATTTGCTAGAAATGAATAGACTATTGGTGTCATCCCACAGCCATTATACATACAAATACTTTGCTAAATTTTAGTTATCATTCTTAATCTCATTTAAGATACAAAGTTGATAATTCTTTTTTTTTCCCTGTTAAAGTTAATCTTAGGAGATGACCTAAGATTATTCTAATAATTTTAGAGTGAATTCTTACACAATTACAATCTTATTATGAATGATGACATTCTTACAATTAAGGAGAACTTTTTTCACATTCTCTAAAATCCTATTAAGAAATAAAGTTAGAGGTTAAATAATTTAATAAAAAAATTAAAAATACATGTATCAAAAATAAGACAAGTAAAGGAAGAATACTTGGTAAATGAATTGAGGAAGAGAGGGAAACCACTTAACATGGCTGAAGTTTCACATAATGGAAGGAAAGCAAAATGGAAAGGGAAAAGTAAAGATGATGTTATTTTTTTAAATTAATAGAAAAATAATAAACTCAATAATATTTTAAAATTGGGGAGGAGGTGAATAATCTTAATGACTAATAATAATATACAAACATAAAACAACTTCATGAACAATATAGAAGAGGATGTGAACGAAGCATAATTTTCTGCTAGCTGAAGAAATAGCTATGGTAAACTTCTCATGTTCCAAGTTGTTTTTTAGGCTCAAGGAACAAAAATGGCAAATACACCAAAGTCTGTGACTTCAAGAGTTTATATGTTAGTAGTGAGAAGGACAATAAGCAAAAGAACAAGTAGAAAATTAAATAATGTTGGTTATTTGTTAGTATTTTGAGGAAAATAAAATAGGATCAGCAGAGACAGAATGCTTTATGAAGGTGGGGAAGGCAGGGAGTGTTGGCAGCTGTTTTGCCATTATTGTATGGGAAATCCTTTCTCAAGATGCCATATTGAGCAAAGTAGAATGATAACAAGGAGAAGAGTCTTGCAGAAGAATGTCCAGGACAAAGGGAATGTCTCAACGTGTACCACAGATTCTGAAATTTGAGAATACATAAGGCAAAAGATTTAGGGTTATAATACCCTGTTTCCCCGAAAATAAAACATCCTCCAAAAATAAGACCTACTTACAGGAAAGATAAGACGTCCCCTGAAAATAAGACCTAGCGCATCTTTAGGAGCATAACTTAAAATAAGACACTGTAGATATCATAATCCAGAGGACCACACATTACTCTGTGCATGTTACAAGGCATAGAATCAGAGGCTATCATCCCACTGCCATCAGTTGAAGAATAGATTTGTAAAAAGCTGATGACCTTGAAGCAAATTCTTAACACAATGTATAATGCTGAAGTGCACAGAAAAATTGAATGATGTCTTAGACACATTTCCTAAACTTTTATATTTTTGGTTTAATGATAGGTAGTGGTATTTTTAATAAAAATATGAATACAACTGGTAAGTGCTGTTTACCATATGTTGAAGAGATTTAAGATTCCCCACCTCTTTCATGCTGAAAAATTATAATGATAATCATAATAATAAATCAAATTGCTCCTAACTTAGATGAACAGATATAAAAATTAAAAAAATACATTGATATATGCTAAATGCAGTGATACCACATACACATATAGGGGACAGCATGGTAGGTGTTGTTAACCCACCCCAGGGAAAGTTCAGCAAAGCCATCAGTGAGAAAATGTCATTTCATCAATGCAAGATTGCTGCCATGCTCATCCAGAGCAGTTAGGGCTGAACAACAGGGACATGACCTGAGAAATATTCAGGTGGGAAATTTTTTGATTAGTTATCAGGACACAGGGAAGTGAACAAATCAATAATGACTTCCAAATTTAGTATGAGGGGCTACTAACTTAGCCCCTACAAAAATAGGAAAATACTGAAAAGAGGAAAAGGGAAATGCTTCGGGCATGCCACCCAAGGCCTACTCTGTTAATGTCAAATTTAATTACTCAGTATAAGTAGATCAGTAAGAGACCAAAGGGAGAAGAGTTAATTTATGTGCCCAATCTCCTCTGAGTTGTTATTTAGGTTATTAGAAAAGTGCATAGTAGGGGTCCTAACCCCCAGTGTACATCGCTTTGTACTCTAAAAGTTAAAAAAGCTGCCACTTCCTCATATTTCCTCTCTCTTGATATTTGCCTAGTGATGATAATTATGAGCTCACATGAGATTGAGAAATAATGGGACAATATTATACTTTTTTTTTTTTATAAGAAAAGATATCCAGCAGCAGTAGAATAGAGAAATCAGGAAATCAGGGGAGAAGATGCAATTTTGGAAGCCATCAGCATATGGGCCAAAAGGAAATCACAAAGGTGGATGAAATAACATGCAGAAGAATAAAAAGTAAAAACCACATTTAACTCGGAGAAAGAAACCTACGAAAAGACTTAGAAGCAACAGCAACAGAAGGATAAAGAAAATTACATGCATTCAGCAATTCAGTAGCTATATAACCCTGAGCTTCCTGTTAGTAGGTCAGCAATGGTGGACTTGTATTTAGGTCATGGACTTTCAGTTGTTTTTTTTGACACAAATTGTTATTTAGTCATTCCAAGTAAAACCTAAACTCTCTATGGCTAATATTTTCTGTTCGCAATAGTACATTAGTATTCTAAAATTCTATTACTACATTTTAATTAGAAGTAGTAGTCAAAACAATTTTGTATGTGTTTAAGACAAGATTCCTCCCTTTATTTGCACTTATAATTGGTTTTGGTTATAACTGACAAAAAGTCAATAAATACTAGGGTATTTTGGCACCAAATCATAAAAATCCAGGGGTCATCTAGATGTAGCTAAATCTTGGAATTCAAATAATATAATCAAATGTTACATTAATCTGTCTCTTTTGGGGCCCTCTTACTTCCCAACTTTACTTTCTGGTAGTTTCATGCTCAAGAATTTTGTCTCCTTGCCACCATCAGATGCAGTCTGGATTATGCTTACATGAACACTGCCGGATAAAAGTCCATAGTTTCGGGCGGCGCCTGTGGCTCAGTCGGTAAGGCGCCGGCCCCATATACCGAGAGTGATGGGTTCAAACCCGGCCCCAGCCAAACTGCAACCAAAAAATAGCCGGGCGTTGTGGCGGGCGCCTGTAGTCCCAGCTACTAGGGAGGCTGAGGCAAGAGAATCGCTTAAGCCCTGGAGTTGGAGGTTGCTGTGAGCTGTGTGAGGCCACGGCACTGTACTGAGGGCCATAAAGTGAGACTCTGTCTCTACAAAAAAAAAAAAAAAAAAAAAGTCCATAGTTTCCCTTTCCTAAGATTTATATCAATCATTAAAAAGTAAATCGCCTGGACCGCTATTTTATGTACCATGAAACTGAGGGAGAGAAGCCAGGTTATTATAGGCTCCATCAGTAAAATAAAGAGCTATCCCTCTTATAGGAAAAAGATACAAAGCAAAGGATGCCAGGAGAAAAAAGCCACAGGTATCCACTGCATTATGAGGCATATTATAGGTAAAAGAATCATGAATCAGTATTTAAATGATGTTGCAACTTATCTAAGTATCGGGGGTTTTATTATACATAAGAAAGTGTCATGTCCTTTTACAGTTTTCTATTGCTTAGAATAGTTCATAGTCCAAATCAAAATAATTAACTACTACTTTAAGTTTCTTCACCAGACATACATAAAACTGACGACTTTTAATGAAGGACTTGAGTTGGTCTGTTTTGAGTTTGTTAACTATTTGTTTAACCTGTGCTGTCAGAAGTACTATAAATCCATCTTGGATAATTGCATGTGCCTTTTTCTCTTGCTAGATACCTTTGAATGTCACTGGGGACTATCTTTTCTCCACAAATGACTAATTTTTATAAAATTATATATTTAGATTGAAAGATGTGGAAATAGCACAAGATATCAGGAAATCCTCCCAGGTCAGAAAGCCAAAAACAACACACCTGAAAAAGTAAAGAGTATAAACTATTATGCCAATAGAATAACATTTTAAAACACAAATAATTAATCTTGTTAGGCGATTTATAAAGCATTTTTCCTTAAGAATATGAAAGCAATGCTAAATTTCATTTTTTTTATTTTTCTGAAAGGCTCTATAATTTAAAAAGAAATTTGTATATTTTCCATAAAAATAAGAGAGATTTTAAAGATGGAGGAAAGTACTCAGCTCAGGGACTTTATATAACTAGAGTTTAAAAAAGGATATGATTAGGATATGGGACATAAGGAAAAGGGAATTGAGAATGACTTCTAGGCTTTTGGCCTGACATTGGGTGGATGGTGGTTCCATTCCCAGAAATAGAAAGGAAAAGTGGACTAGGGTGTTGTGGAGGGATAAGAGGGAAGTTCAATGTGGACATAATTTGCCATGACTGTTAAATAGCCAAATGAAAGCACGAAGTAGATATTTGGATACAGAGGGATTGAGAGAGAATATATAGATATGTATTTGGAAGTCAAAAATCGATAGATGATATATAAAGTCATTACACTCAGTGATATTCTGTAGGGAGGGAGCAAATATAGAGGAGGAGAATGGACTATTGATATACTTGAGATGCTTGATAGTTTAGAGATATGGAAAAGATTGGGAACTGATGGAAGGAATTAGCTACAAAGATTAAGAAAAAATGGCTAGTAAAGTAGGAACACAACTTAAGGGACACTTGGAGAATTTAATGGTGGACACAAAGGAGTTAACAGTTGGTAAGAAGTCAAGGAAGATGAGGACTCAGAATTTGGTAGCATGGTGATTATTAATAACCTTGACAAGTGACAACTTGAGACTTGAGTGAATTACTAAGATAAAGAATGAAAGCTGAGGAAATAGACAAAGAATTAATAGGTTTAAAGAGTGTTGCTATTAAGGGAATAGAATAATAGGGTGGTAATTAGAGAATATGCATTCGAGGAGAAGCTTTTAAAACATGGTTGTATTATGATGGGGATGGTCCGGGACAGAGTGAACAATTATGTAGAAGAAACAAGACGGATACTTTAGGAAACAAAGCCAGAGGAGCTTAATGGATAGGATCTAGGAAATGTGTGGAGGGATTAGTCTTCAATACAATAAGTGACATTTCATCCATTAAAACAGGAAGGTTTGGTGGTAGAAGATGATGATGTTTTCATCATTTGTTTTCTCAATGAATTAAAATATGAGATTAGAAGCTGAAAACAATGGAGGAAGGGACAGGGATTTGGAGGTTTGAGACAGAGCAACAGTGTACATAAAAAGAAATAAAGAAACATCATTAGAGAAATCTAGTATTCATGAGCAGAGTTACAATTACTATAGTTTTCATGGTTTCAGTACCAATAATCATTTCAGTAATACAACTAAAAATTGTTTGCACCTATAAAGTTACACTGGTAAAGCAGAATATTGGAAAGTTTCTAGGAGTAACCCCCTAAGATAAAAGATGGTGGGTGGAGAGGGAAGGCTAAGCTTCCCAGTGTTTTGAAGATGTGTATTCAGTTGTAAATCTCTCAGAGGATAATAAAGTATATGAGTATCCAAAATCTTCCCAACTTAATACTTAAACAGAAGCCTTTTACCAGAGAACATCTAATTGAACTAGACTTGGTTGATCATTTTAAAAATAACCTAATAAACTTTGGGAAATATTTCTTTTTGTAATTAATATTTACTTAAAATGAAGTTGGTTCATTAAACTTCTGCCATGCTAATAAAATAGTCTTTGTAACTACCAGTACCTAGTAATAGACTTAACAGAGCTCAACAACTAACTGAATCATAGAGGTTTAAAGTATTATTGAAGATGTTTCTTAGACATACAAGTTATTGTACAGTTCTTGATGTTATTGGAATACTTCAATATAAAATACCTGCAATGAGATGTTGAGATGTATTTTCAAAAGCAAATTCAATTTTCAGAGTGATATGAAGAATAATATTTCACAGTTTTTTATCTAAGCTTCAGATCTAAAATGTGTTTCCTGAGATAAAGTTATTTCATTTCTCATGAGTAATTTTTAAAAGTAGCATTGAAAAACAACAAAGTAGCATTGATTTTTGATTACTTGAAGACATCTGTATGGATAAAGTATTCAAGGTGTTATTAATAATATTTATTATTTATAGATGGCATTATTTTGAACTGAATAAATAAGAAAGAAGAGTATTTTAGCATCTTCCTTCAATTTGTAGGAGTAGTTTAAACTCATGGTCCATCTCTCTTTTATAATATTAAAGAAATGAAAACTCTCTATGCTGACAATTTTATGTTTGGCATCAGTTTTATTTATAAGCTATTTATACTGCTTCATCACCAAAATCTCTTAGCTTAATCTATTCAAGTGGACAGGAAAAACGTATTCTCTTTGTTTTGTTCTCTTCTCTCTAAAGTACTTTTAGTACTATGTTGAGTACAGTAGCTAAAGTGGGCATCCCTTAGAGGAAAGGCTTTCAGATTTGACCTGTTCATTATGATACTAGTTGAGGGCCTGTCATTTGTTATGGCTTTCCTTGTGTTGAGGGAAGTTCCTTTTATATCCAGTTTTTTAAGAGTTTTTATTTGAAGATGTGCTTTTTTTACATTAATTGAAATGATCATATATACTTTGTCTTCATTATGTTTATATAAGGTATCACTTCAATTGATTCCTTAATGACTGCTGTCACATTTGATCAAAAGCTACATGTGACTAGTGCCTAACTTTTTGAACAGCACAGATTCAGCATTTCCATAAACATAGAATGTTCCCTGGGACAGCCTTGATTTAGGTCAGAGATTATCAAACTTTCTGTAAGGACCAAGTAGTAAATGTTGTAGGCTTTATAATTTAAATGGACTCTGTAACAACTTGTTACTCAGCTCTGTTGTGGTATGAAAGCAGCCATGGATGATTCTTAAATGAGTAGGTATGAGTCTATTTCAATAAAGTTTTATTTACAATAATAGGTGACAGGCCAGGCAAGATTTGGCATGTGGGATATCATTTGCTTACTTACTCCTTGCCTGGGTCATTTTTATATAAGTAAAATCCATTTATCCAAAGGTATGTATTACTAGAAACTACCTGACATATGTACGAAAGAAAATAAAGAGTTTTTCCAAGAGAAAAATTAATTAAATGCAGATACACTAAATTGTATTGACATGAAAGAAACAATTTTTTGATGCAAACTTAAGGTAAAATATAAACACTATAGTTATGATTTCCTTCTGTTTACTTCTATTAAATTTCCCTTAAACTAGCCAATGCTATTTTTAAACATATTCTGTATTGGTCAAACATAATTTTTAAGTGGCCAGTAAGAAAGTAGTATAGTACCTGTTAAAATCTATTATCTTTATATTTCAATTTTGGCTTTTTATCATCAAATTTACAAAAAAGACATCTACCTAACTCTGAAAGACAAAATTTTACAAATAATAGTGCTACTGGAAGTAGAAGGATATTTAGCCACTGTTCTAGTGGAACTATCATTTTTCCAGAATGTCTCACTGATATCTATTAAAATCTCTCTGTGCCAAACACTGGGCCCTTCCATATGCCTATAATTTTTAGGTTTTTTTCAGTGGTTTTGTAATGTACTTATGTAAAGAGACAGATTTTTTTTTATTCCTGAGTCTAATCTGTTTTCTCTCATCTTACTGTTTCTCTAAAAACAGCATTTTTTTTTATTTTTTTTATTTTAAGCACTGACTTTAAACTTCATACAAGTTTAATTTACCTAAATTTTGAAAACATTGGAAGTAATGATAATACAATTCTATATTCTCATATATTTTTTAGTTTTACATATTTTCTCTCTTACTCATTTTTCTTTGTTCTCATATAGTTAAATACTATACATATAATATTTTTGTTAACTACTATGTTTAATTTTCAAATAAATAAGATTAAAATAAACATTAAATTTTATATTTTTTACTAATGTTTATGAGTTTACCTCTTACCTGTAGCTTTTATAATGTTTCATAACTTACATCATTTATGTTAATGGTGTTAGCAGTTTCGGTTAGATAATTCTTTCAAAGTTAAATGTGATAGTTGAAAAAGTATAGAAAAATAAAAAAACATGTAAACTAAAAATGTTCATTAGAGAAGTATTTCTGGTACATAATTTTCTTTTCCATATACCATGTCCTGATTCTTATGTAAACCAAGGTACCGTTCATACTGTACCATTAGCATGCAAAAATAGGTAATTTGCACTAAGAAAAAAATCTAAAGATATAATTTTAAAAAATTTGTTCTTAGTTCTAATTATTATGGCTGCATAACAGTTGTATATTGGGTACATGAGATATTGTGACATCAGCATAAGTGCAATTTTTGTGACAAAATAATAACTGAAGTGAAAATATATTTTTCAATGTTCAGAGTGGTTACCTCTTACTAATTTATTTTTCTTCTTTAAATAAATAAATAAAGATGGCCTGGGCAGTGCCTGTGGCTCAGTGGGTAGGGCGCTGGCCCCATATACCAAGGGTGGCAAGTTTGAACCCGGCCCTGGCCAAACTGCAACAAAAAAATAGCCAGTATTGTGGTGGTTGCCTGTAGTCCCAGCTACTCAGGAGGCTGAGGCAAGAGAATCACCTAAGCCCAGGAATTGAAAGTTGCTGTGAGCTTCGATGCCACAGCACTCCACCAAGGGCAATAAAGTGAGATGTGAGACTCTGAATCTAAAAAAAGAAAAAAAAAAAAAAGATGGCGTAACTGCCTAACTGGATATAGCATAGTAGATTTTGGGGTATAAATTACCATATAAGATTTAAGAACCTTTTTAATGTAGAAGACAAGAGAATAGTATGCAGTTTGATGAAAGGCAGAGTTCTTTGTCATTTATAGCTACAACCAAGGGAATGCTGCCACACAGGGTCATACTGGGTGTTCTATCTGGGGCTAGAATAGCACCAAGCTGAAGTTGTAGAGGACAGTTACTCTGTAGCAAGTGGGGTAACATTAGTCAGGTTTTGTTAGTTCTGTATGGATTGTCTAACTGGATTAATTTCATGGGCACCAAGGTTGTTAGGTTGTGCCTAGCTGTCTGGCACCTGTGCCCCTAGCAATCTAGTTAGGCTCATAGGTGACCTGGGAATCTGAGAACCCTCTAATGGGAAGACTTTGGGGTGTGGAGTTCATCAGCTGCTCAGGAAGAGGAACTGATTCAGCCTCTAGTCAAGGCCCCAAACCTAGATCAAGACAGCATTTGGAACAAAATGAAATAAAACCCCAAACTGTGTCACATTTGACTGCTTAATGTCTTGATGTCAATTATTTGGGGTATTTCAATGGACCAAATAGTAAAGTCTAGCATGTAAGTTGGGCATATGCTGCTCTAAACTTGATAGAAAATAATTTTATTGTGACAGGAAAAAGAAATAAAACAAGTAGAAATATGAGTCCTCATAGGCTGACCCGCTACCAAGTTTTTCATTTATATGGTGTTAGCCACGAGAACAAATACAAAATTTCTGGCATCTCTAACATCTTTGTGGTGTTGTAGAGTGTGTTAAAAGTATGACTTAAATTTTCTGTGATGATAATTTATCTTCTTGGTCTATTCCTGAGTCAAGGTGGCAGGTCTAGTATTTATGTTTTAAAGGGTATATAGTGATACTCAATGAGGTATATATAAAAGTTAGGTATAACTAAGGAGCAAGGGCAATTGGTGCTGCCTGTGGTCTGAAAAGTAAGGTTGGAGGCCTGGGTGGAAAAATTAAATGAAAAATCCATAGATTGGAAGGTTTCCTCCTCATGGGGCAGAGGGGTGGACTGCTATGAGGCAGCTAGCTCCTGGAGAAAGCAGTAACCTCAATCAATTTCTAGAATCACACAGATAATAGTGACATCTATAAGATTTCCTTTGAGGCTTGAGAGTATACTGATGTATACTTTGACAGTGTGCAAGAATTATGAGCTTAGGACACAACTCTGGGAATATAATAGAATCTCTAATATCTAAGGGAGGAAAGCAATAAATGCCCAATCTTCAATCTGACTATGTTGTAGGAGAGACAGTCCATGAACATTGCTGAAGCAGTAGGGGCTCAGTGTCATAGTGGGCAGCAAGTTCACGGCCTGTGGAAATGTCATCTAGACTGTGGAACTGGGGTGTCCTACTCATGTGAATATTCACTCAGGGGATATGGGTCATATTTTGGTAGTTCGTTGGTATAATGTGTAGGAGCATTTATGGAATTTGAAGGCAAAGTTAGACCTTGGAGCTTGACTTGCAAATACTTTTTAAATAAAGGGGTTGTGGGTTGCACAGTTAGCAAAGGTGATGACAGCATCTGTGATATTGCTGAAATTGGACCAAAATTCTAGTACCTGACTTGCACAATTAAAGCCCCAAATAATGGTGACTGAATGTAAAGGCTCCCAGCAGTCCAAAGTTTTCCTAGATGGAAGATGAGAAGGGTTCTGCTACAAATAGTTTTTAAATTAAATGCTCTGATTTGGATTTGTGTGGTTTATCGGAGTGTTAAGTTGCATGCCAATTAAAATATTTGTGGCTGAGGTTGGAGCTCCAATATTCCTGCAGGAAGGCTCTCCAATTTAGCTAATTATTATAGTCCTTTGACATCAGATGGAGTTTAGAACATTTTACTTTAAAATATAGCACTTTGAAAAAGCACGGGAAGCAGGCCATAAAAACCCAAAAGAATTCCTCTAGCTCCCCTGATGGGAGTCATAAAACCTTGCTGATCTTTTTCTGAAAATAGGTCATAACACTCTCATTCCAGAGGGGTCTTCCTTACACCACCACCACCACCACCACCAACAACAACAACAACAGTCCTTAATTCTGAAAACACAGAGCAACAGAGAAAAATTTGAACAAAAGGTCTTGATGAATGCACCCCCAGTTTATTCCCATTACACTGTACCTCTTTTTGTCCAATCACGTTTTGCTACAACTATCCACTTCTTCACACTTACTATAAACTATACAATGTTTTCCCTTGTTTCTCTGACTCATCATTTCTGAAAGCTCTCATATATTAAATAAATGTGTAAATTTTTGACTTATTAATCTGTCTGTTGTTACAGGTTTTCAGGCACAAAACTGGTGTTGGTGAGAAATGTGAGACGCATCTCCCGGATGTGTCGGTTGTTGGTTTAGAGAGGTCTTCTGGCTGCATTTAGGCAGATTCAATTTTTTCCAAATTTGGTTGAAATAATAACTTACTTGGCAGATTTGAGCCCTGTGAATTGCAAGCCATGGGAGTACCCAAGCGGATAGTAACATGGGAAATAGCCTGAATAATAATGTGCAGTTACACTTGATAAGATTTTGTTGCTTGATGCTAATTTATTATTTGTTATTGCCAAGGAGGGTTTTCTGGTTTCATAATTCTTGAATAAACTATTGATTCCATTACAATCTCAGAATGTAATTTTTCTTTACTAATGGAGTTTTCTATCTTTCTTCCTGGTAAGTCTACACTGCCTATGGGATAATTTTAATTTTAATTTTTCATAGATATGAGGAAGAGAGCCCAGATTAATCATTCCACCATTATAACCCAATATTAAGGAAAGTTTTGTGGGTGGTGGAAGTTCAGATTCAGAAGGGGTCTCTAACAGATGGTCAGGTGCTATAGAAAATCATCTATGTAATTATTTATAGGTAATGGATCCCAGGAGAGTATAAGCTTTCAACCTAACTTCCAGCCCTTATGAGCTAGTGTCAGGAATAAAACTCCATAAATTAGAGAGTAAACATTATTAAAGAACTCATAATAATCTTCATAAACATGACAGTGAAACATATCCTTTTTATATATAGGTACAAGCAACGGGAAAGTTCATTTATAATTGTGTGAGGTGTAAGTAGGCCAAAGGGCCTTGAATTAAGATAAAGTCTGAGGCAAGATAGAGACCCACTTAGGAGTCTATTTGTCATTTTGTAACTTAATAGGAGTTCTTCAAGGGGCCTATTTGGTCTCTCAATTAAACCATCTCTCTGGGGCCTATACAGGAGACAAAAGTTCCATCGAATGCCTTTTCAGAGAGCTCCATATTTGTTATTCTGAGAAGTTAAATGTATGGCTTGATCACTACCTGTAATATCTGGAACTCTGAAGGGAATCTAAAGTGTCCTGTTGAGGCCTTGATTTGTAGCATTACTATGTGCATATGTAGAGTTAAGTGCTTTCTTATTATTTAATTAATTATTAGTTAATTAATCATAAATAGAGTATAGTATAATAAATGTATTCTGGTTCTCTGTGAGGTAAAATATACCACAATTACTTATCCTAAAGGGAATAACTCTTAGGCAATGGCCCAAGGGTTTGTTAAAGTTTGCAGATGGGGCCATTTGTTGGCTTGAAATTTGAGCAATTATACTGAACCTTGGGTCCTGCTACTTCTGAAAGACTTCTTGGTTAAGTGTAGAAAAAAGCAACATTCCACTGAGCTCCACAGACTCTAAAATTTACAAAGCCGTTTGTTGAGTCTGTCAACTCCCACTGCTGTTCACTCAATCCACGGGTATCTGGGGAGCTGGATGTCCATCGTGAAGGGGACTAAGAGCAGACAAGATCACTCCCTCCTACAAGTGGAATATGCCAGAGAGCCCAGGTCCTGAGGAAGGATCAGTAGGCATGCCAAATTTATGGGGTATTGCTTCTATGATCCAAGTCCTAATGGGCAAGAAGATACGCAGGGTCACAGCCTTGGGTTCTGGGAGAGCTCTTATTTCAAAGAATTCTCAGCAATTTCCATTCTAATGGTGGGGAGCTGAGAAAGTTAGTTTCTTGTGTTGGAAGCCCATGGACAACTGATAGCTGTAGGTATTCTAGAGATTCCATGTGGTATGAGAAAATCCTGCTAAAGCCCGGATAGTGAAGATGTCTTGGAGGGACTAATAGGAATGTTTGTTGATTTTAATTTGTATTGATTCTAGATTCTTTTTTTCAGAAGGTGGACATTAAAGTGTGAGTTTGAGATTAAGTAAAATGTGTAAATGAAGAAGATGTAGCCTCTTGAACTCAAAAAAGGACTAAAAGACATTGGACGTGCATTTCTTCAATAAATGTGTCAAATCTATTCAGAAGAGAGTATTATATCTGCGTTCCTGGAAAAAGATAGATACAATTAAAACCTTATCTGCAAAAACAAAATGGTATGCAAAGGAAAAACTATTGATATATTGCATAGGTAGGCTACGAAAAGTGACCGCAAACTACAGCTAAAAGACTGTTGAAATAGGCACTAAGAAGAAAATACTAGTTAAATCTATAGTGGCAAGGTATGTACCAGTTGCTGATTACACAGAGTTAGTAATTTTAATAATATTGCTTATTTAGTATGGGACCTTTATGAATGAGACAAGAGCATTAAGTCGAGAGTAGTCTATTGTGAGGTACTATTCATTCTATCCAAGTTTGAGAATAGGCACACCTGTCAACTAGAGAAGTTAATTATGGCTAATGTAATGTGTTTGGATTCTTAAAAGCCCTGCTTTAACTTGCATTAGGTCATATTAGTTATTTCAATTCAGGAATCCAGAGTCTCATTTTGTGATGCCAGTTTGTAAGTGCCAAAGATTTAATTTAATTTTAATTTATTAGCCATCGTGCCAGAGACTCTCTGCCTGCTATGAGAAATTTCAGGGCACTGAGTAGAATAATTATGGAAAGTTTAGGCAGGCTATAGTTAAAATGAGGCATGCCTATTTTTCTCCTATTAGACATTTAATTATTTTCTTAAGATTATGGATCCAAAGTATAACTACTTTTAGCTCCAGTAGTGATTAATTCCATGAAGCTTTGCCAATTGCTGGACAATGATAGTGTTGAATTCTTCTATATCTTTTCCTGACCTTAGTTAAATCTATAATTGCAAAGTGTGTACCAGTTGCTGATTGGATAGAGTTAGTAACTTTACCTATATTTCTATAGGAAATAGTAAGGTCAATTCAGAACCTATGTTGTACAGAAATAAAAGCAGATCAGCTCTGTCGTTATCTTTATGAACCTTTGTTTCAATTAAATCATGTTAAATAATCTAATATAAATTGTCTTCCCCTGTATCCAGGGTTTTTCTTTAATTCCTTTTTGTCACTTCCATTGTTTTATGGTGTGTTCTCTCTATACTCATCATAGTATTTATGCCTTTTTTGGACTAGAGAGATTTAAATTACTATTTTCAGAATTGGGGACTCCCTCCATGACAACAATTGTATGTTTTAATGACCTTGGCCCTGGCTCAAGTTTTGTTTGAATTAACTTCTTTGTAGCACCACAGGGGTACATAGGTATTTCCCCTGTAATCCTGAGCTAAATTTAGGCTCTTTGTGTCAACAAAACCATAAATAGGATTGTGGTATAACAAGAGAGCACAGGGCTCACTACCTAAAGATGGGTGGATTGAAATCACTCTCTGATATAGTTCTGAATGTTCTCTCATATCAGGCTCTGCTTTTTTCTTTCACAATGGCAAGTCTCTTTGTAAGCTCCCATTCCCTATATCCCTTTCTTCTGGGTTTGTAGCCTCCAAAAGCTGCCATTCTCATTTTTCATCTTTTTCTAATGACTCAATAATGTATTCCATTGAATGGTTACAGGAAAAGGAGATGGGAAACCTTTGCAACTTGCCCCATAGGTACTCCTTCTCTTTTCAAGGCTTCCCAGTTCATCTTGGATGTATCTGGGTTTTCATTTAAGGGACCCATGGAAGCTTGTGCTTAGGATGGTTAACCCTGTGGTCCAAAATCAGTCCCTTCACATGCCAGTGTGAGGCAGCATTTAATAAGAACCAAGTAATTTGGCTGGGTGTTGCACATTGAATCACAGGGCCCCTTTGGCTGGTGTTTTGAGGGGTCCAGTAATAAAGTATGAATTCTTTTACCCCTGTGAATTAAACATTGGATTACTTTTTCTGATGAGGGCAATCAATGATATCCCTGGAGGTCTAGGAAACATGAAGGTTTCTGGTTACAGCAGAAAAGTATAAAGCAGCAAATAAGACCAATGAGTCAGCTACTTCCACCCGAGCAACCCTGATATAAAGATTGAGATGCCATTTTAATTTGTAATTTAATTAAAATCTATTTTATTGCCATTATATTCATTTATGTTAATGTAATATATAACTGTTGATGACAGTTGATTATGATCATGGCGATGATCTATCAAAAACCATTATATTGTACACTTTAACAAAAGTCAAGTAAATATATCCAATGAAATATATTTAAAACTAAAGAAAATTACCAGAGAATGGGGGAGACATTACATATTGATAAAATGGTCAGCCCATAAAGAAATCAAAATAATCCTAAATTTATATGTACAATTGAATAAAGATGAAAGTACATAAAGCAAAAACTGATAGAATTGAGAGGGCAAATAAATAAATCCAGAAATATAGTGGGAAACTTCAATAACCTTCTTTGAACTATTGATAGGACAAATAGACAGAATGTTACTAGAAAATATAGAATTCAACAATATCTTTATCCAACAGGATCTAACAGAGCTTAGTAGGGCAAAGCATCCAACACCACTAGAATGCCCATTCTTATCAAGCACCCACTGGATATATACCAATAAAGGGCATATACCGGGCCATGAGACAAATCTCAACAATTTGAAAGAAGTAAAATCACATATACTGTCTTTTCTGACCATGATAGAATCAAACTAGAAATAAGTAACAGTTCATGTCCACTCATATAAAAATATCCACCAAGTAGCTAACCATTACGTAAATGAAAGGAAATCTTTGCTACTTACACTATCCAAATCCTTAATTAATTTTGTATCACTATAATTTCAGAATGTAGAAAAGATAACAAAAATATTTTTGCATTCTGTTACTAGGCATTCATCTTGAAAAGTAGTGTATTTTTCTAGATAAGACAATAGTGTGAAGAAAACCATAGAGTTAGATTCAATAAAAATTGTGTCATATTGAATAAATTATTAAATCTCTCTCATACTCAGGTTCTTCTACTGTACAAATGAAGATAGTCTCTACATTCCAAGATTGTGCCAAAATAATTAGTTCATCCAAACTCATGATGTAATAATTTCATCTTACCAAGCATCATAATAAATATTGTTTCTTTTTCATTCAACAAGCTATGGTTTCTTAGAGACTATAAGCACAATACCAAGAAATGATGTTTTCAGGTAAGATATAATGTGGGGAAATTATTTTTCTCCTATCAAGTTTATTATGTATGTATTTAAAAGGTGGAAAATCAAGGTCATAAAATTAAATAATGTAGTAATGGTAACATAAATAAATGAATGTTTTTTAAAGACATATTTATTTAAAGTAAACTATGTTAACATTTTGTAAAATAGAATTTTAAATTTAGGGAAATTGTCATGTGCTATCTCTCGTTAGTTTAATCCCAAACTTCTTCGTTCTATTCACCTCTTTTTAGAAATAATTCATGGAGAAACTAGTGAGCTGAGTAAAATATACATTGTTAATGGGATTATTTATCTAAATTGTACAAAGCTTATCATGGAATAATGTTTAATATGTACTAAACAAAGTAAAAGAAAAAATCTTGAAAAATTTTTTGGGGAAAAGTGCTCTCAAAATTAAAGAAGAGAGAAGAAGCTTCTATCTAAATTGGTGAAGTTCAAAAAAAAGCTCAATAATGCAAGTTTATTTCAGATAGTTTTGCACTAATAAACAGAATTTTAGAAGAAAGAGATAGAGACACCATTATAGATGATGTCAATATATAATCAAAGCCAAATTAAGAATGTGTACCTGTCCTGGCATGATGAATACACCACTTTGACAAAATACAGGATGTGGGCATTGAAGTAGCAAATAACATTCTGAAAATTTTAGTATTATTTGAGTTTTGTAGACTGTTACATACAAATACACTCTTCCTCTTCTTTAAAAAAAAAAAAATCTATTCTTGGCGGGCTAGTATTGTGTTTAATGATAACATCTTGAAGTGTTAGTGCGTCTTATCTGAAGAGATACTGAGTCTGAAAGGTAACAAGACAGGTTGTGAAGAAAGTGTGAAGATGTAGAAAGGAACTATTAAACTGGTGCACATCTCAATGGGAGACTGAGAGCAAATAGAAACTGCATTGGGTGGATCGTATCTATAGGGATTTTCAAAAGATTAGTAGGAGGTAACAGCTAGAGGAGAATTCAAAATATGGGTGCTTAGAGAATGACAACGTAACTGACATAGCCTGGTGGTGACTTTAGGGGTGGAGAGACACTCAGGTGGAGGTGCCAAGCAACCCCCTAAAATTCAGAGTGCAACTTAGCATCAGACTCCACCACAGAGAGGGAGGGTAGAGGATAGACTGAGAGAGACATTGTGGTTGTAGCAAGAAAGAGATTGAGGACAGTCCTAGGAAAAAAAATGTATCCATGAGGAGGAAAGAGAAATACACAAAATAGGGAAAGACAGGCAAACCGCTGACTAAAGGCTAAGAGAGGAAATGATAATGATGTGTATGTGGCCAAAGAAGAAAGTCTCATCTACTATTGAGGGTTGAGGAGGAAAAATAATAGGAGAGAAAAATAAGTTATTAACACGTGTTACTGTAAATATGGTTGGATTTGACATGTTTTTCAAATGCCCTAATCAAAGAACAGAATTGCTTTGCATTTCTGTTTGGACACCAGTGATTCTAGAATAGACACCATTCTATGGTTAAGCCATTTTTAACTGTGTGTAGAAACATCAACCCAATAAGCTTAATAAAAAAATAATCTTGGAGTGCAAAGAACTTGGCATCAAGGGGGAAAGGGAGGGGAGGGAGGGGGGAGGTGGGTAGAGGGAAGGGGATTGGTGGGATTACACCAGCGGTGCATCTTACAAGGGTATATGTGAAACTTGGTAAACGGTCTGTGAAGCTAGTGAATGACGCCCCATGATTATATCAATGTACACAGCTATGATTTAATAAAAAAAAAAAAAAAGAAACTGGAGACATTGGTAAGATGTATTTTGGTGAGAAGATGTGTTGGGAAGGGGATGTGAAGTGTGGAGAAGTTGTCCAGGTGGATACTAGGTAATTTGGAATTCCCACAACAGAGGGAAGGAAAAAAAACAGCGAGCATTAAGGTGTTACAAAACAAATGAAACTCGTTTGGCAAACTTGCCTGGAGCAATGTTTATCTAAAGATAGTTTTCATGGTATGCCAAATCTTTTATTTATAACTTAAATTTTAATAAGAGCTTATGAAAAAAAGTTAACAGTTTTCAATAGAATTAAAGGGTAATAATACCTCAAGGAAATTTTGAGGAGTTCTTCTGTAAAACTAAAACATGAATTAATTTTTTTTTAATTTTGTTTTTGTTTATTTTGTACTTTTATCACGTAGGAATAGGTTTCTAGGTTGATAGAAACAATAGAGCAACCTAGAAATGTTTAGAAAGGCATTTATGTAGACTATATAAATATATTAATATATATAAAATATATATACATGTACACATATATTTACTATAGTAAATTATTTTATTATCATATTTGTGAGTAAATAATAAAAATTGCTTTAGTTCAACAAAAAAATCATGTAATATTTATATAACAAATTATACATGCACATACATTTATGTACTTGAAAACTAACATTCCAGACACTTCTCTGAAAATTTATGAACACTTTTGAATGCAGATTAATTTTAGAATTATTAACTAGGATTTGATTACCAATTCTTTCTTAGGAGTGGTCTCTCAAATAAGGAATACGTAATGGGAGCTTGGTTTTTCCACACGTGAAGAATCTTATCAATTAAGCTATTTGTTTTTAAAATCAAAGTGGAATGAAATTCATTTCCTGTATTGAAGGCTTAGTTCCCTAGAAGCTGCCAATCACCTTTTCCTATTTACTGCAGCTGGCCTAATTTTTCTTTATCAATACATTGAAATAATTAAGACCTGGCTTGATTTCTGTTTGTTAATAAGCATGAGTGAGAAACAAGACTAAAAAATTATTTATGTGTATGTTTAAATGATTTCTTTTTAGTTATTTTTCTAGTTATCACTCTACTCAACATCCAGGCAATTATAAAATTAAGTAAAATCACACCAAAATATGTCTAATTATGAAAGCTTTACAAGTACATTTTCCAAAGTATTATTAGATACATTATACAGATTGTTTCAAAATGAAATCAAATTCATAAAATCATAGGAACTAAAATTCCTAAAATAGTTAGAAATGTTGTTAAACTATACTACCCTTTTACAAATTTGATATATGGATAAGAGGAAGAAGTAAATATATGAGGACTATTGGAGGACTAGCTAAAAATTATTTCCAAGATTAAGTTGTGTATATAGAAAGAAATGTTTATAATCGTCTTTATTATTGTTTAAAGAACCGCTAGTGGGAGTGTTACTCATTTCCTGTATATTATTTTTAGCATGTTCTATCTTTCTCTTTATTGCTCTTTCATCCTCTAGTCCTATTAATGAAGAACTTTATCTTTGCTTTTTCAGTCCTTTCCACAAGCATTATTTATTTTTATTAAATCCTCAGGAATACATTTAAATGCATAGGAATAGTACAGTTGATTAGTAACATAAACTATAGAAGATTATTTTAATAATTTCCTAGTGAGGAAAATTCAGCACAAAACAATTCATGTTTGATTTTTCCAGTAAGTATTTGTGACTATCTTCTATAGGCCAACATTATGCCGAATGTTAGGAATACAGGATCCATGTGAGATATTGCTCAAAGGCAAAATACACAAGAACATAGAGAAAAAAAAATAAAGAAGCCAATCATTCATTTTCTTTTTGTTTAGAGAATTTTCTCATCTCAAATACAGATAACTAGACTAGAAGTGGACCCTTGACCTAAGTTGGACCAACTATATGTCTCTCCTCAAAATTAAAATAAATTAGCACAACATACATATTTGGGGTCCCAGATCACCATTTTGTGGTGGTTATTAGGAATGTGCCATACATCATGTGCTAAAAAATTAATAAATCACATGAAAAAGATAAGCAAGATTAAAGGCATTGAGAGATAAAAAATGGGGGGAAAAAGTGAACTGCAGTTTGCTTTCTTATTGTTTCAGTTCATTTGGGCTGCTATCCCAAAATACCATAAACTGTGTTTGGGGGTAAAATTTGAAATATTCAGGCTTGATTTTAATTCATAGAAAAAGAGAAAATTGGAGCTCCTGGAAAACTCAAACAAGATAGAGGTAGTTAAAAGAGGAACAAGTAAGAAGTTAAAGACTGCAGCAACTTTGAAAAAGACCAAGAAAGATATTGCTGGTGGAGGAAAAATGTAAAGAAATTTTTAATAATAGGAATTTCAAGCAGATATTGTAAGTTGTGGTGAAATACAACCTCTCTTCCAGCACTTCAGCACTATCTCCTGAACTGATAACCTTCTGTAGGAGAAATCAGGATCATGTATTTGTTTGCACGTGTGTTTGGGGGTCAGCAATGGAGAAGGGATGGGATTTCAAATTTACATCACAGTGTTAACTTTCTTCAAGGAATCAGGGTCAGCCAGGCCATGAGAATGTTATGTGTTCCCTTCCCCTATCTCTGTGTTCCCAGAAATAATCCCCGATCTCTGTTCTCCAAGAAATCTCCCATCTGTCTGCTCCAAGACATCCTTTAAAGAGCTTAGACTTCTTCAAGTTTTGGAAGTGAGGTGTTTGAAGTGATTTTTCCTGAATTCAAAGAAGTAGAATCTTTACGTTTATCTCTGGGTTTAATTTTGAGTCTCCTATTTACCTCAATTTTGTGAATGAGTTCTATTCTTTTAAACCAGACAGGCCCACTTCACTGAAGAACTTGAGCACCTGGAATTCTAACAAGTGTTTGCTCTGATTTTAACCAGATGATCCTAAGTGCAGAAGATATAGAAGTAATTCAAATTAATGACTAGGTATAGAGTGATAAATGCCACAGTAATTATAAGTGTACTACACTATGACAATAAAGGGAAGACAAAACCAAGTCATTTTGAAATATGATCAGGAAATGTTGTTATAGAAAAGGAGGATCTATCAGTGAATCTGGATTGGCAATTTTAAGATTAGGTGACTGCCTGGTAAAAAAAACAAATGAGTAAAAGGCATGGAGATGTGAATTAATTTAAAATATTTAAGAGATTAAAAATGATTGGATATAGATTTAACACCAGGTATATATTTTACTATCTGGAAATTGGGTTAGAAATAATTTTATATAGACGAAATGAGGCAGATTCTGAAGGTAAATGTAAACAACCTAAATGTTTAAACCTCATGAAAGACACATTTATGATTAGATACCAACCTTGGTAGCAGGATGCAGTATTGATCATCATGGAAAATAAATACTGTGGAGTAACGACACATGTTGTTATAGAAAAAAGGATAAATTTTAGAGCGATACAGAAGGCAAAATTAATACAACTTAATGAATATTGGTGAGTGAATATATGAGTGCGAGTATAATTTGCAAAAGGTGGAATAGGGTAAGATCGCTGGATGAAACGCCTACGCTTCCCTCCTGGGTGACTGGCCTCAGTGTGTTCTCATGCAGCAAGATAGAAAGTAGCGCCAAATTTGGGGGGGCTAGACAGGAATGCAAAATTCTGTTTAAGAATATTCGAGAGTTTACTGGAGAGGGCTCCTCCCATAGTTCCTTAGTCTCCTGAAAAAAAAAAAAGAATATTCAAGAGAAATAATCAATAAAAACTAGCATGATATGAAAATCAAGAGAAAAAACGATATTTGTAACCCAAGAGCAAGCAAGCAGTTGTTAAACATCATAACAAGAATTAAATTTTTCAGAGCACATAGTTTGAGAAGAAAATGAGAATTGCCTTAGCTGGGCATTGTGGCCGGTGCCTGTGGTCCCAGCTACTTGGGAGGCTGGGACAAGAGAATAGCTTAAGCCCAAGAGTTTGAGGCTGCTGTGAGCTGTGGAAACAAACAATAAAACTAACAAACACAAAGAAAGCAAAAGGAGTTAGAGCCAGAATGACAACAGAAAGGCAGAGATCCTTGATATAGAGTTCAAAGAAGATGGCAGTGAATGGAAAGCAAGTGCTGCATTGATTAATGTGAAGACTGGAAAGTGTTGGATAGATTTAATGATTCATTGATGAAGTCAACAGATAGTTGTTTAGAGCTTACTGTGTTCCTGGCTTGATTGATGAATAACCTCTGGAGATGGAATGGTATAGCTCCGAGGCCTGGTCCTTGGATTGTGGATATTATTATGGAAGTGAAAAGAGACAAATAATGACCAAATCAACAGACAAATAAAGGTTATAATGAAGGTGGTAAGATCTGGTCTCCTTCAAGCTGATATTCAGTTCTTTAGAGTTAGTATTTTAGCATAGAAATGAAAAATAAGGAGGAATTTACCAGGGAGAAAATCATGCCCAGAAGAGGAAAAAGCATGATCAAAAGGATTTAGATGTGAAAGAGGTTGGCATGTTTTTAGAAACATGGAAAAGAATCCACATAGTTGGAGAGATAACAATGAAAGAACAAGCATGTCCAAGTCATGTTTGTCTTATTTGTTTTAAGATGGGAGAGAGGCCCGGAGCAGTGGCTTATGCCTATAATCCTAGCAGTGTCGGAGGCCAAGAGTCTGACACTAGTGTGGACAGCAGTGAGATCCTATCTGTACAAAAAATCGAGAAATTAACCGGGAATGGTGGCAGGTGCCTGTAGTTCCAGTCATTTGGGAAGCTGAGGCAGGAGAATAACTTGAGCCCAGGAGTGCAACCCTGCAGTGAGCTACAATAATGATGCTGCACCCTAACCTGTGGGACAAGTGAGTCCCTGTCTCAAAAAAAGAAAAAAAAGAAAAGAAAGGAAAAAAAGGCTTGGAGAAAGGCAAGCATATGACATTTTATTAAAACATTTAAAACGTGCGTATATACTTACACTACAGTATAGGAGGTCTGATAAGTTTGTAAACTCATCCTGGAAGAAGTGCTATATATCTCATTGTTGAATATCACTATGGTCATTTTTTTTTTCCCTAAGTGACATAGTCTTGTTATGTCACCCTCGGCAGAGTGCCCTGGTGTCACAGCTCAGAGCAACCTCAAAGTCTTGGGCTTAAGCTACTCTCTTGCCTCTGCCTCCCAAGTATTTGGGACTACAGGTGCCCGCCACAATGCCTGGCTATTATTATTTTTTTTTGGTTGTAGTTGTCATTTTTTGGCAGGCCCGGGCTGGGTCTGAACCTTCCAGATCTGGTGCATGTGGCTGGCACCTTAACTGCTGAGCTACAGGTGCCAATCCCACTATGATCACTTTCAAAGTACCACCCTGGGGAAGCTATGTACAATGCTGTTACCTAGTCCACCCTTTAAAGCATCTTAGAACTCTTTTCTCTAAAATGGCCATCAAAACTGCCATTATATTACCCTTGATGTCCCAAATATCACCAAAATCTTCCTTTGAGTAAAGACAGAAGTCATTGGGGTCAGATCAGGTGGGTAGGAAGGTTTCCAGTGTAGTTACTGGTTTACTGGTTAAAAACTCCCTTACAGACAGCACTCTGTGAGCTGGTGCATTACCGTGATACAAGAGCCATAAGTTATTGGCCAAGATTCTCAGTTCAGATCTTCCTGTTTTTCCACAGATGTTTACTTGCTTAGTCTGCTATGCTTCTCATAATCAGCTGATGATTTTGCCATATAATTTGACAAATTTTTGCTATGTGTTTGTCAATTCTGCTTATTACTGGCCTCCATGACCTTGGCTTTTCTCTCTCCTCAGAAAAGTGTTCCAGAGGTGTCCAACCTCTGGGTCATGGGTCTCTCTTGCTGATTTTGTGAGTACATTTTATTGCTAATTTGTTGTGTCAGATATCACAAAAAGCATGCACAGACCTTTTTTTGCTATTCAGCTTTTGTTAGTGTTTGTGAACATAATGTGCAGCCCAGCGCAAAACTCTTCTTTTTACAAGGTAGGACAGAGAAAAAAAAGTTTGATACCCTGTTTGAATTCATTTGTACCCTGCCATTTTTTTCATGGCATCATCCCCATAAACTTGGACTAACATGTCCTTTAGTTAGTTCCATTCATTGCCATTTTAACAAGAAATTTACAATTTTTTTTTTTTTTTTTTTGTAGAGACAGAGTCTCACTTTATCGCCCTCGGTAGAGTGCCATGGCATCACACAGCTCACAGCAACCTCCAACTCCTGGGCTTAAGTGATTCTCCTGCCTCAGCCTCCCGAGTAGCTGGGACTACAGGTGCCTGGCACAACGCCCAGCTATTTTTTGGTTTGCAGTTCAGCCGGGGGCGGGTTTGAACCCGCCACCCTCGGTATATGGGGCCAGCACCTTACTGACTGAGCCACAGGCGCCACCGAAATTTACAATTTTTTTAATGCTCCAATTCAAGCTCCACGTTTCAAGACAGCCCACAAAAACATACAACAAAAATGACCACCACTCAGCGTGACACTGCCACATGTTGACATAAACATAACTGTGATGCACTAACCCCAACAAGCCAATGTTATGAAACATTACCGAGTTTTTTGTACAGTGCTAACAACTTAAATGCACAGTAACAAATTTACAAACTTAATTGTCAAACTTCATAAGTCTGTGAAGACCCAAAGATTCTGTAATAAATAGGGAAGAACACACGCATTTTATTAATAAAGTATTGACAATGTAATAATGAATTACTTGCACCTGGGAAAATGTATTTTTCTGATGCCTATTTCAACATCTTTCCCTAGGTCTTCCTTGGTGAAATGTTTCTTCCAAGTATGTGAGTCCTCTGTGGTCTGCACTGGAAACTCCCTATTTGCCAAAAGTGCTTCCCTGCTTACTTTCAAAATAGGACTGTCCCACAGCTCCACTAAGTATACCATATCTTCACTGCTAAAAAAAGGAATAATTTTCTAGCTCAGGCAGAAGATTTTCAGAAGACTGACATGAACACTGAGATCAGTACAGACAGACAAGCAATGAGAAGGGTCTTGAAGATTTTCAAGTTTCAAAACTTCTAGGCTTTTCATAGTTTGCCCACACATACTGATAAATGCATCTTTTCATTTTTTAGTTTGTTTAAACCATTTTGAGTTTTATCCTCTTGAAATCAGACCATAGTGATTCATAGGACGGCCACATTTAATTAGCATAGTTTGGAAATAAAAGTTAAAAATTTCATTGGGAACAATCATATTAAGCTCAGAATAATCAAATGTGACTGTGACAATATTGTAACAAGTTGCATCATTTGCCTTAGAGAAAATTGCTATTATTACAGCAGGAATGAAAAGAGAATAAGGGAGTCCAGAGTCAGCTCTGACATTCAAGGTCAGACAATACAGCAGAGATGAGCAGAGAAGCAGACATAAATGGGCTTTCCCTTCCCAGGGGCCCAGAGATCTAGAAATCTTTCTACACAGACACGCTTCTTACAAGGAAAGGAGAAGTAGAAAAAAACAGTCTCTCAGGGACTAGAACTTTGACTGAAAGCTTAACTGACAATGACTCTTACTGGCAAATTCATGGATTTCTAAGTGTGGAAGGTTTGGAAGACTGATTAGAATAATTATTAATGGATTATAAATCTATATCTTTTTTTGTTCATGCATGTGAGTGCAAATGTGTGACCCTTCCTGACTAGCAATAAAAGGGGGGTGGGGAGATAACTTTATTAAAAAATTACCAATGAGGTGCTCAAGTTAATATATATGTAATAATGTCCAGCTGTTAGCCAGATGCCCCCACCACTATTGCCACCAGCTGGCAGAAAGTTTTTATTATTTTTAATTAAAAAATTATCTGTTCATTTACCCCTGATATAAACATGCCATCACATGACAACTCATTTTATAAAGAGTTTATAACATTCATAAATGGATATGCTTTGATCTGGCAAGTCCCCTATCTCTAGTAAAATCTCACATTCATTTTTATTAAGTACCTTTGTGACATAGCTTTTTATTACTGCTGTGAAATAAAAATCTGGGCATAATTCAGGTTCAAGGTCATTGCTGTAAGAGAGGTAAATTGCAGGACTTGACAAGCTTATGAAAATTATAAGGATGAATAGTATCAAGGGATCATTAAGAGCTCTATGATTACACAAAGACTATAAAGTTCCCATGCCTAATCATTTGGAATTATCTCTGTTTCTTGCTTTCTTTTTTTAATCCTAAAAATGGGCCAAAAAGGTGACCATTTAGAATACAAGTTGCATATATTCCCACAAAAGAAGCATTCCTTCTTGCTTTGATGTAAATTGTATTTAGAGACAAAGTTTAACAGTTAATTATTCTTCAGAAAAAAAATAACTCTTTATATTTAATGGAGGAATTTAGTGAAAATTGGCTTTATTAGTTAATTTGCATGTTACTGACAAGATGAGTTTATTAACACTTATGTTCCTTTAAAATTTGAGGCTACAGAGCATTCTTGGTACTTCTAGGAGACTCATAGCTAGATGATCCAGAAGAAAAAGGTTGAATAAGACAGAAAAACTGAAAATGGCATGCTAAAGGGAAAGGGTTAGTTATCTACATTTGCTGCCTAAGTAAAGTTAAACAACACTGTGAAAGGAAATTCTGGATATCACAAAGAGCATAACAATTTACTGATACATTTTATTAAGGGTAGCTTAAAAGTTTTTTAATGATGCATTTAAATTCAAAAGATAAAAATTATTGCAGCAATTCATTGTCAAATGTGAGTTAACAGTTTAAAATTGGCATTAAGATAATCAAAGATTAATTGCTAATTATGTGCTAACAGTTGCAACTTTTTGTTATTTTTTCTATATTAATGAATTATAAAACTAGAGAAGCAATTTATGATACCTAAATAAATATTCATTGTCGTTATAGAAGAAAAATCCCATGGAGAGATAACACTCATTTTTATTTGCTTTCCTTTATTTACAATGGATAAAAAATATTCCTGAACAATGCTCTGAGTTGACCAAAAATGAAGAAATAAGTCAGATTAAATACAAGGATTCATTAGGACTGCAATCTTACCTAAAGTCTACTGAATCACTAGAATCACTCATTTGGAATAATTTAGTTATGATTTTTATTGAAATGTAGGATTTTATTCATTCCCAATGGCATTGTAAAACATTTCGCAGAACATTTAGAATGACTTGAAAGATTTACAAATACATAACTCTTTTTTAGTATTTAAAAAAATACTAATGGCTCCCTCTTCCAAAGAAATAAATTTCTGGAGCCCCAAATTAAGTTAATCTTACAAGTAAAACCAAACTGAAAAGATTCTATGTAAATCTATTTTCCTTTATGAATATTCCCAATGATTAGAGGCTAACAAGCAGAGTTTAATTCATGGGTGTAATGCCATGATTTGCAGAGTTTAATTAGTACAGTACTATTATTTAGCACTGTTTTTGGAACACATTCTACATATGAAATACATTACACAACTGAGCTGCTGTCAGAGTCTCCCTTCCGGATTGGCTGGGACCATTATTACAGCCCGTCAAGTCACCATCAGACCATTACTTGCTCAGCAGAGTTCCCTGTGGACTTGCATTGCTCACTTTGAACATATTGCTTTAATAAGGAGAATTATTTCAGAAAGCTTGAGTTATCTCAGGCCTGGGAAGAAGCACTTCGGAACCTGACAAACAGCGCTCTATAGTAAATGGCTTTGGAGATCACAGAGTAAAATGTATATTTGGTCTCATTTAAATAAAAACATCTAGCACAGCATTTCACAAATTAACACAAATTCGATATAACACAGAATGATATATGACTAAATTCTTCCATTTCTATGATTCCAGATGTGTTTTTCATGTCGGTTGATTTACTTTTTGATTAGTTGTAGAACTTAAGCCATCTGTTACCATTGTGCAGTGTAGAATATTTTAATGGTATTACTAAATGCCATGCGTCTATCAGTGCCTAATCTTGTGCCTAATGCTAACGCAATTCCCTGGGCAGGCTTTTCTACACAGATGTGGAACACTAGACTGCTGATCGTGAAATTCTTCAAAAATAGCTTTTATGAAAAGCAAATTCTCAGTGTTTGAACTTAGGTAGAAAAGAAACGTTAATATTCAACAAGTTTCATGATTTTATTAGATACTTTGTTGCGCTGGTTGTAACGATATGTGTTTTCTTTAGTTGCTCCATATGCTTGAGAAACTTCATTTCATTATTATTGATTATACTAGAACTTTCTGATTTTTGCTAAATATCAAGGATGTAAATTGTAGCATGTCCACTGTTAAATAATCAAAGTACAACTAGTGAAAATCAGATTCTGATCAGAAAGTGAAGCATATAATTTTCTCTGAAGAATCTGTTTATATGTTTTATTATTGCATTATTATCCAGTTTTTATAGAATGCGTATTTGTTCAGGGAATTGAGAGTGTTTGTTGCCAATCTAGGTTTAATTTTCTTTAACTATTGATAATAAAGGTTATAAAAAGATTAAGTGATGACAGAATTAACAACTAGCAACCCAGTAAATTTCAGAAATCAGTAAAATATTATAGTTCAAAAATAGTTTCAGTGATATATTTCCAGGTGATTTCATTTCACATATGTAGAATTCAAATGGTCCATAGTTCCCTATGTTTCTTTAGGCTATAAATTTTATCCTCGGGCAAATCTTATTAAGAGGAAGAACCAAAACTATTTTCTGTGGCCTATGATCCTCAGTCATACCAAGAGTCGTAATGATCCCTTCCTCGCTAGTCTAAATGCAATGGAAATTAGTGATTCTGTTGCTAATCTCTCTTTAAATTATATGTAGACAAATAGACAACATTTTAAGTAAACAGAAAGAATATACTCTGATCCAAGAAAATGAAAACATACTAAAAGAATAGCATAGGTATGTATAATTTAGTAAGTCTTTGTTCAACTTCTGGCTTCACCATCACCTAGTTGTGTGATCTTCAGCAAGTTAAATGACCTATTATGCTTGTGTTTCTTTAGGAAATGTGAAAATAAAAATAACTACTTGATAGTAGCTATGGTAAGAATTAAATCATATGATGTACTTAATGTGTCATGTGTAGAGTTTACATATACCAAGTACTCAAGAAATTTTATTATTATATTTATTATTATTATTATTCTCTTTGATAATTATGTAAAGTTATTCTGAACAAAATAGCCTATGAAGGAACTAAAGCTGATGCTTGATTCTCACTGAAAATAAACACCTCAACATCAATTATGCCCAAATGAAATTTTGCTGCTGTCATTCTATAACCTTTTAATGAAAAGAATATACACTTTATCTAAATGGTCAATATTGTTTATCACGTGGGGTATATTTTGTGCTTAATTTATCCTAATATTCTTTAACATGGGAGAGACGATTTATAGACTAATAGAAGTATGACCACTTGAAGTAATGTCATATTAATCTGGAAGGCATATTGAAAATAGCAGCATTTTTATGCTATCGTATATTGTTCATTCTATATAGTTATTTATATTTTTGCACCCATTAACCAATTGCCCTGATTTGATTAACACACATTGTATGCCTGTACTAAAACATGTACCATATAAATACATACAACAATTACATACCCATAATTATTAAAAATAAAGAAAAAAGAGCATATAGGCATTTATAAACCATTTTTTTTTTGAGATAGAGTCTCACTTTGTACCCCTTGATAGAGTGCCATGGCATCTACCACAGCAACCTCAAATTCTTGGGCTCAAGTGACCCTCTTGCCTCAGCATCCCAAGGAGCCAGACTACAGGTGCCTGACACAATGTCCACCTGTTTTTAGAGATGATGTCTCCTGCTTACTCAGGCTGGTCTCAAACTCTTGAGCTCAGGCAATCCATCTGCTTTAGCCTCCCAGAGTGCCAAGATTACAGGCATGAGCTACCACACTGGTCTATAAATCATTTCTTAAGTAAATAATTAATATATCTACTTCATCTCCGGTCAACATGTTCAAGTTTCATGGAGTAATAGGAGTACATATAAGGTATAATATAGGGCAAGTGCCCACTGAGACTAGGCACCCTCTTTAAGAAGTTTTCTTAGTGAAATTCTATCGGCCGTTCCCACATATGATACTAAACCTTGTCTCATATGCATTTTATTTTCAAGAAAGGCCAAGGTGTATACTTGTTTGTATTATTTTGTTTTTTTAATTGGGTGGTGTGACACCCCTAATCCAGATGAAGTTCTGTTTTCAAAGAGGAAAGTAAGCAGCAGGCAGCCTCGTCATAGTAGGATAAATAATAAGTAGCACTATGTGATGAAGGCAACATTCAGGTCTGTAAAATGAGAGCTCACAGAAAGGGAGAAAGGCAAGAGGTGTAACTCCAGGAGGTGACATGTTTCAATTCTAGTTGGAATAAAAGTTATCTCTGAAGCAGTTCAGAACTTCATTAGAACCTGAACTGGAGATAAGAATTTAAAGTTCTTTCATATAAACTAGACTTTATCAAAATTAAGAACTTTTGCTTTTCCAAAGTCACTGTTAGGGAGAATGAAAAGCAATAGAATGGGAGAAAATATTTACAAATCATATATCTGACGATGAATTTGTATCCAAATATTTATATAAGAATCTCAACAATAAGAAAACAATCCATCCCCCTTTCCCTCTCCCTCACGCCTCCCTCCTTCTCTGTCTGGTCTCCCCTTCCTCCATACCCCACCGTGTCATTAATTGTCCTCATGTCAAAGTTGAATACATAGGATTCACGCTTCTCCATTCCTGTGATGCTTCACTAAGAATAATGTGTTCCATCTCCATCCAGGTTAATACAAATGCTGCAAAATCTCCATTTTTTAATGGCTGAACAGTATTCCATGGTATATATATACCACAGCTTACCAATCCATTCCTGGGTTGAAGGACATTTAGGCTGTTTCCACATTTTAGTGATTGTAAATTGAGCTGTAATAAACAGTCCAGTACAAATGTCTTTATCATAAAAATGTTTTTTTTTTCCTTCTGGATGCATGCCCAGTAATGGGATTGCAGGATCAAACAGGAGATCTACGTTGAGTTCTTTGAGGTTTCTCCATACTTCTTTCCAAAAAGGTTGTATTAGTTTGCAGTCCCACCAGCAGTGTAAAAGTGTTCCTTTCTCCACATCCACGCCAGCATCTGCAGTTTTGAAATTTGTGATATGGGCCATTCTTGCTGGGGTTAGATGATTATCTCAGGGTGGTTTTAATATGAATTTCTCTAATAATTAGGGATGATGAGCATTTTTTCATGTGTTTGCTAGCCATTCATCTGTTTTCTTTAGAGAAGGTTCAATTCATCTCTCTTTCCCATCGATGTATGGGATTGTTGGTTTTTTTCTTGTGGATTAATTTAAGTTTTGTATAGATCCTAGTTATTAAGCTTTTGTCTGATTCAAAATGTGTAAATATCCTTTCCCATTGGGTAGGTTGTCTATTTGCTTTGGTTGTTGTCTCCTTGGCTGTACAGAAGCTTTTCAATTTAATTAAACCCCACTTGTTTATTGTTGCTGTTGTTGCTATTGCCATGGCAGTCTTCCTCATAAAGTCTTTCCCCAGGTCGATATCTACCAGTGTTTTTCTTATTTTTTCTTTGAGGATTTTTATGATTTCATGCCTTAAATTTAAGTCCTTTATCCATCTTGAATCAATTTTTGTGGGTGGAGGTACGGGTCAAAACCTTTATGAAAGGTTTTGAAGGAGCAAAACCTTCATGAGAACCAAAATGAGCAAATATTCAAACAGACACATCACCAAGGAGATAAAAAAAATGCAGGCAAATTAAAATCAAAATAAAATGCAACTAACTGCACACCTATTCGAATATCTAAACTTTTTAATAGTCTGATCATAACAACTATTGATAATTGTATGGAATAACGCATATATTACTGATAGAAATACAAATGGTAATACAATGACAGTTTGGCATTTTATTAAAAAGTTAAAGGTACATTTACCATATAATCAAACCATTCTACTCGTAGTTACTTACCCAATAGAAATGAAAGAATTTACACATATTTACACAAAAACTTGAACATAAATGTTCATAGTAGCTTTGTTTGTGACAGTTCCGACATGAAACAAGGAAAAGTGTCCATCAACAAGTAAATGTAGTACATAAATAAAACACAGTATTATATCTGCCAGGTATACCTATCTGACAGGAATGAACTATTGGTAATCGACACAACGAGAATGAATTTTAAAGTTACATAAATCGACATAAGCAAGACCAAAAATGAGAACATATTATATTTGTATAAAAATTGAGTTAATGCAAACAATATATAAAGACAGAAAGATGATCTGTAGTTGGCTCCCTGTGAATATGGAAGAGAATTTGTGGAAGGACTAGAGAAGGAGATTACAAAGGGGAACTAGGGCTGATGAAAATGACGAGCATGTGAACTGTCTTGATTATGGTGATGTTTCCTGGCTATGTACGTATGGGTGAGTATGTAAAAAATATCAATTTCATACATTTAATATGTGTGGCTTGCTATATGCCCATTATGTTCCAATAAAGCTGTTTTTAAAAAGAAAAAAAATAAAGTTCTTATTTTGAACTTTATCAAAAGAATAGCTAAAGTAATACATGTGAGATTGTTTTTAAAAAAAATCCAAGAATGTGCACAATGAAGAGAAAAAAAGTTATAACCTCACTGCAAGGATCAAAGTTAAGATTTCTGAGTACAGTTTTTCATTATGTTTTATATTTACACAGAGAGAGTTTATAAATATAATTTTTCACCTATTTTTATCTTTTCAAAATGAATATAACAACTTTACACGTTTTTCTGCATTACTTTAATGTTGCAGCATATGCAACTGGAGAGGGATAGAAGACATGTTGCCAATTGTAGGAGGATAGAATTGCTTTATTACGAAGCTGTGTTGTGAAGTTAATCACAGCCATGAACTAAATGATTTGGTAAAATTATAATGCAAGAATTTCAATAGGAATTTTCATTAAAAATTCACGGTATCATGTTTTTTCAAATATTATTTATGAACTCTGGACTTCCCAAACAGACATGGACACACGCATCAACTCAGACATACACAAAAACACACATGTGTGCATAGTAAATGAAACCAAAACAAGTTATCCAAACTTAATTTGTCTTCCCTCCCAAATAATCTTCTTTTATACTGTGTAGCCAATGGAACCATGATATTAACAGTTACTGAGGCTTAAGTCAGACCTTATGGAGAGGACTTTCTCAGACTAGTATGTATTCCAACTTCTAGATTCTAATCCAATTCTACCACTGCTACTTAGACCCTTGAATTATTTTTTATGCTGATTTCTCATCTATAAAATGGAAATTATATATATGTATATATATATATATTTTTTGTTTGTTTATTTATTTATTTATTTATTTTGAGACAGAGACTCAAGCTGTCGCCCTAGGTAGAGTACCATGGCATCACAGTTCATAGTAACCTCCAACTCCTGGGCTTAAGCGATTCTCTTACCTCAACCTCCCAAGTAGCTGGGACTACAGGTGCCTGCCACAATGCCCAACTATTTTTTGGTTATAGTTGTCATTGTTGTTTTGGTAGTCCTGGGCTGGATTTGAACCCACCAGCTCTTACGTATGTGACTGGAGCTTTAGCCACTTGAGCTATGACTGCTGAGCCTGGAAATAATATTTTTATCTAATTGGATACTTTGGAAAATTTAATGAGATAATAGGCAAAGAATTTAGAACATTGCCCATTTTGAGTCATTCTTTTTTGGTCATATATTGGCTATAATATGTCCTATTTCTACTTCTGCAACATTAATTACATATATTTCAAACTCTTTGTTCTCACAATTTATCATGCTCATATCTTAATTATCTTACATTCTAATTGGCCTCACAACTTCCAATTGTCCCTTTTTCAGAGCAACTAAATTAATTTCTTAAGGCAAATCTATGATAACCTTAGTCTGCTAGTCTAAAGTTGGTGAGGATCACCCAGTAACAATCAATGGGAGGACACCAAGCACTCCAAAGCCCCATAATTTGGCTCAAATTTACTATCTACTTTTGTATCTCTACTTCACTTTTTCATTCTGATACTACAGCGAACTTATACTATTTCCCCAGAATTTTCCTAATTTTACTCGCAAAACTTTCCCTACTGTATATACTTTCTTCACATTTTTCACATATTAGGATCTTACCCATTATTCAAGATTCCAATAAAAATACATTTTCTCTACAAAAGCTTTTATTATCCTGCAGTCCCAGCAACCTCTCCTGGTCCTGGAATCCTCCTGAGCTTCTTTGTGCCTGTTGTATGAGTCATTGCTTTCATACATTCATCTGCAAGTTATATTATCCACTTATGACTTCTACATATTTTAAGCATGAAAGATTTATTTTAACAGGGATTATTATTTTTTTTCCTATTTCCATAACTTCCATAATTTATATATAATACATACTCAGTAATACCTGATTGGCTTACTAAATTAGAAATTACATTTTGAAGTACTTTTTTTAGTCATAAGATTGATAAAGACAAAAGGTGTGGTCACATTACTTCAGAGTTTAACACTCCATTTATGAATGACTCCTATAATTTTTGAAGAGATCAGTAGAATCTTGCCATTCTACAGCTAATTAAAAGTTTCAGGAATCACCTATTCCAACTTACTTTTATAAGTGATGAAGCCTCTGATGTTCAGAATGTTAAAGAACTTGCAAACACAACATTTTTATTGGCAAGGAGAAGCTGGCATCAGGAATCTGATATCTGCAACTCAGTTTAGTGGGCATTTCACTAGTTTTAGGCCTTGTTTTTTTTTGTTGTTGTTTGTTTCTTTTTTCTTTCTTTTTTTTTTTTTTGAGTGTACTACTTCAGATCTGGGCATTTAACAAAAAGGTTTCTTTTAAAAATTTGAGGTATATTTTACATATCTTAATTTCAAATGTAGATTTAAATAATATTTAATTAAATTATGTTATCATCACCATTATTGAGTTTTCATTTTATATAAATAAAATCATATAATATGTGATCATTTATGATTAACATATTTCACTTAGTGAATGTTTTTGAGTTTCATCCACGCTGTAGCATTTTTCACTAGCTCGTTCATTTTTAATGGTGACTCACATTCCATTGTATGGACATACAGCTGGTAAACTATAGGTTGCTTCCAATTTTGGCTGCTATGAATAATCCTTCTATGAATATTTATATGCAAGTCTATTGTAGGAATATATTTTCATTTCTCTTGGTAGATACTAACGAGTGGAATATAATAAATTTTAGAGCAAATTGGTGTTTATCCTTTAGAAACTGCCCTATGTGCTGTGCAGAGTGGATGTACAATTTTACCTTCTATTAGCAATACATAAGAGTTCCTGTTTTGAAGCAAGAATTTGCAGCCCTCAAAGATCTGAAAAATACAGTAGAATCCCTCAGTAACAGAGTGGAGCAAGCAGAAGAAAGGATTTCTGACATTAAAGACAAAGCCGTTGAACGCTCCCAAACTCTCAAAGAGGAAGAGAAATGGAGAACAAAAACAGATCATTCTCTCAGAGACCTCTGGGATAATTCTAAGAAGGCTAATATCCACCTCATTGGAATCCCTGAAAGTGATGAAGTGGCCTTGCAAGGCACAGAGGCCCTTCTCCATGAAATTATGAAAGAGAATTTTCCAGACACACCAGGAGATTCTGAAATTCAGATAGCAGAGAGATTCAGCACCCCAGCATGACTCAATCCGAATAAGACATCCCGCAGGCATATCATAATTAACTCCACTAGTGTTAATATGAAGGAGAAAATTCTGATAGCAACCAGACACAAGAAATCCATTACCTACAAAGAAAAGAATATTAGAATGACTGCAGATGTCTCTGCTGAAACCTTTCAAGCCAGAAGAGGGTGGTCATAGACTTTTAATCTTGTAAAACAAAATAACTTTCAACCCCGGATCCTGCATCCAGCTAAACTGAGTTTCATTTATGATGGAGAAATTAAATACTTTAATGGCATTCATATGTTGAAGAAATTTTCCATAACCAAACCAGTGCTTCAGGATATTCTCAGACCGATCCTCCATAATGACCAGCCCAATCCTCTACCACAAAAGTAAACTCACTCAGAAACTTTTGATCAAACTCCAACTTCCACAATGGCGAAAGGATTAAAATTTTCCACTGGACTTTCAAAAAACTCTATACCCAAAATTTTACCAGACTTATCAATATTCTCCATTGATGTGAATGGCTTAAACTATTTTCTAAAGAGGCACAGGTTAGCTGACTGGATACAAAAACTCAGGCCAGATATTTGCTGCATACAAGAGTCACATCTTACCTTAAAAGATAAATATAGACTCAGGGTGAAAGGATGGTCATCCATATTTCAGGCAAATGGTAATCAGAAAAAAGCAGGCATTGCAATTGTATTTGCAGAAACAATAGGCTTTAAAACAACAAAAGTAAAAAAGGATAAGAATGGTCACTTCATATTTGTTAAGGGTAATACTCAATGTGATGAGATTTCAATTATGAATATCTATGCACCAAACCAGAATGTGCCTCAATTAATAAGAGAAACTCTAACAGACATGAGCAACTTGATTTCCTCCAGCTCCATAATAGTCGGAGATTTCAACACTCCTTTGGCAGTGTTGGATAGATTCTCCAATAAGGAGCTGAGCAAAGAAATTCTAGATTTAAACCTAACCATCCAACATTTGGATTTAGCAGACATCTACAGAACATTTCATCCCAACAAAACTGAATACACATAATTCTCATCAGCCCATGGAACATACTCCAAAATCGATCACATCTTCTTAGGTCACAAGTCTAACCTCAGTAAATTTAAAGAAATAGAAAGTATTCCTTGTATCCTCTCAGACTACCATGGAATAAAAGTTGAACTCAGTAACAACAGGAATCTGCATACTCATACAAAAGCATGGAAGTTAAATAACCTTATGCTAAATGATAGCTGGGTCAGAGATGAGATTAAGAAGGAAATCAGCAAATTTTTGGAACAAAATGACAATGAAGATATGAATTATCAAAATCTCTGGGACACCACAAAGGCAGTCCTAAGAGGGAAATTTATAGCACTGCAAACCTTCCTCAAGAGAACAGAAACAGAGGAAGTTAACAAATTAATGGGACATCTCAAGCAACCTGAAAAGGAAGAACATTCCAACCCCAAACCCAGTAGAAGAAAATAAATAACCAAAATTAGAGCAGAATTCAATGAAATTGAAAACAAAAGAATTATACAACAGATCAATAAGTCAAAAAGTTGGTTTTTTGAAAAGGTCAATAAAATAGATAAAACTTTAGCTAACCTAACAAGAAAAAAAAGAGTAAAATCTCTAATTTCATCAATCAGAAACAACAAAGAAAAAATAACAACAGACTCCTCAGAAATTCAAAAAATCCCTAATGAATATTACAAGAATTTTTATTCTCAGAAATATGAAAATCTGAAGAAAATTGACCAATACTTGGAAACACTTCACCTTCCAAGACTTAACCAGAATCAAGTGGAAATGTTGAACAGGCCAATATCAAGTTCTCAAATAGCATCATCCATATGCAATCTCCCTAAAAAGAAAATCCCGGGACCAGAAGGCTTCATGTTAGAATTCTACCAAACCTTTAAAGAGGAACTAGTTCCTATATTACTCAACCTGTTCCAAATGTAAAAAAGAAAGGAAGACTACCCAACACGTTCTATGAAGCAAACATCACCCTGATCCCCAAACCAGGAAAAGACCCAAGAAGAAAAGAAAATTATAGACCAATATCACTAATGAATACAGATGCAAAAATATTCAACAAGATCCTAACAAACAGAATCCAGCAACATATCAAACAAATTATACATCATGACCAAGTCTGTTTTATCCGAGGGTCTCAAGGCTCATTTAATATAGGTAAATCTATAATTCAGCACATAAACAAATGAAAAAACAAAGACCATATAATTCTCTCAATTGATGCAGGAAAAGTTTTTGATGATATCCAGCATCCCTTCATGATCATAACACTTAAGAAAGTGGTATAGAAGGGACATTTCTTAGACTGATAGAGGCCATCTACAACAAACCCACAGCTAATTCTTCTATTGAATAGAGCTAAACTGAAATCATTTCCACTCAGATCAGGAACCAGACAAGGTTTCCCATTGTCTCCACTGCTCTTTAACATTGTAATGGAAGTTTTAGCCATTGCAATTAGGGAAGAAAAGGCAATCAAGGGTATCCATATAAGGTCAGAAGAGATCAAACTTTCACTCTTCACAGATTATATGATTGCATATCTGGAAAACAACAGGGATTCTACTATAAAACTCTCAGAAGACATCAAGGAATACAGCAGCGTCTCAGGTTACAAAATCAACATTCATAAATCGATAGCCTTTATATATACCAACAATAGTCAAGCTGAAAAAACAGCTAAGGACTCTATTCCATTCACAGTAGTGCCAAAGAAGATGAAATATTTGGGAGTTTATCTAACAAAAGACATAAAAGATCTCTATAAAGAGAACTATGAAACTCTAAGAAAAGAAATAGCTAAAAATATTAACAAATGAAAAAACATACCATGCTCATGGCTGGGAAGAATCAAAATTGTTAAAATGTCCATACTACCTAAAGCAAAATACAATTTTAATGCAATCCCTATTAAAGATCCATTGTCATACTTTAAAGATCTTTTTTTTTTTTTTATTGTGGGGATTCATTGAGGGTACAATAAGCCAGGTTACACTGTTTGCAATTGTTAGGTAAAGTCCCTCTTGCAATCATGTCTTGCCCCCATAAAGTGTGACACACACCAAGGCCCCACCCCCCTCCCTCCGTCCCTCTTTCTGCTTTCCCCCCCATAACCTTAATTGTCATTAATTGTCCTCATATCAAAATTGAGTACATAGGATTCATGCTTCTCCATTCTTGTGATGCTTTACTAAGAATAATGTCTTCCACTTCCATCCAGGTTAATATGAAGGATGTAAAGTCTCCATTTTTTTAATGGCTGAATAGTATTCCATGGTCTACATATACCACAGCTTGTTAATCCATTCCTGGGTTGGTGGGCATTTAGGCTGTTTCCACATTTTGGCAATGGTAAATTGAGCTGCAATAAACAGTCTAGTACAAGTGTCCTTATGATAAAGGGAATTTTTTCCTTCTGGGTAGATGCCCAGTAATGGGATTGCAGGATCAAATGGGAGGTCTAGCTTGAGTGCTTTGAGGTTTCTCCATACTTCCTTCCAGAAAGGTTGTACTAGTTTGCAGTCCCACCAGCGGTGTAGAAGTGTTCCCTTCTCTCCACATCCACGCCAGCATCTGCAGTCCCATTTGTTTATTTTTGTTGTTGTTGCAATTGCCATGGCAGTCTTCTTCATGAAGTCCCCAGGCCAATATCTTCCAGTGTTTTTCCTATGCTTTCTTTGAGAATTTTTATTGTTTCATGCCTTAAATTTAAGTCCCTTATCCATCTTGAATAAATTTTTGTGAGTGGGGAAAGGTGTGGGTCCAGTTTCAGTTTTTACATGTAGACATCCAGTTCTCCCAACACCATTTATTGCATAGGGAGTCTTTCCCCCAAGGTATGTTCTTGTTTGGTTTATCAAAGATTAGGTGGTTGTAAGACGTTAGTTTCATTTCTTGGTTTTTAATTCGATTCCAAGTGTCTATGTCTCTGTTTTTGTGCCAGTACAATGCTGTCTTGACCACTATGGCTTTGTAGAACAGACTAAAATCTGGTATGCTGATGCCCCCAGCTTTATTTTTGTTACAGAGAACTGCCTTAGCTATACGGGGTTTTTTCCGGTTCCATACAAAATGCAGAATCATTTTTTCCAAATCTTGAAAGTACGATGTTGGTATTTTGATAGGAATAGCATTGAATAGGTAGATTGCTTTGGGAAGTACAGACATTTTAACAATGTTGATTCTTCCCGCCCATGAGCATGGTATGTTCTTCCATTTGTTAATATCCTCTGCTATTTCCTTTCTGAGGATTTCATAGTTTTCTTTATAGAGGTCCTTCACCTCCTTCGTTAGGTATATTCCTAGGTATTTCATTTTCTTTGAAACTATGGTGAAGGGAGTTGTGTCCTTAATTAGCTTTTCATCTTGACTGTTATTGGTGTACACAAAGGCTACTGACTTGTGGACATTGATTTTATATCCTGAAACATTACTATATTTTTTGATGACTTCTAGGAGTCTTGTGGTTGAGTCTTTGGGGTTCTCTAAGTATAAGATCATGTCGTCAGCAAAGAGGGAGAATTTGACCTCTTCTGCTCCCATTTGGATTCCCTTGATTTCCTTGTCTTGCCTAATTGTATTGGCTAGAACTTCCAGCACTACGTTGAATAGTAAAGGTGACAGAGGACAACCTTGTCTGGTTCCAGTTCTAAGAGGAAAAGCTTTCAGTTTTACTCCATTCAGTAAAATATTGGCTGTGGGTTTGTCATAGATAGCTTCAATCAGTTTTAGAAATATGCCACCTATGCCTATACTCTTCAGTGTTCTAATTAGAAAAGGATGCTGGATTTTATCAAATGCTTTTTCTGCATCTATTGAGAGGATCATGTGATCTTTATTTTTGCCTATGTTAATATGGTAGATAACATTTATGGACTTGCGTATGTTAAACCAGCCTTGCATCCCTGGGATGAAGCCTACTTGATCATGATGAATGACTTTTTTGATGATAAGCTGTAATCTATTGGCTAGGATTTTGTTGAGGGTTTTTGCATCTATATTCATGAGTGAGATTGTTCTGAAATTCTCCTTTTTGTTTGGGTCTTTTCCTGGTTTTGGTATCAGGGTAATGTTTGCTTCATGGAATGTGTTGGGGAAGATTCCTTCTTCCTCAATTTTTTTGGAATAATTTCTGCAGTACAGGAACAAGCTCTTCCTTGAAGGTTTGATAGAACTCTGGGGTGAAGCCATCTGGACCAGGGCATTTTTTTGGTTGGAAGATTTTTTATTGTTTCTTTGATCTCGGTGCTTGAAATTGGTCTGTTCAGGAGCTCTATTTCTTCCTGGCTGAGTCTAGGGAGAGGGTGTGATTCCAAATATTTATCCATTTCCTTCACATTGTCAAATTTCTGGGCATAGAGTTTCTGGTAGTATTCAGAGATGATCTCTTGTATCTCTGTGGTTCAGTTGTTATTTCCCCTTTATTATTTCTGATTGAGGTTACTAAAGATTTTACTTTTCTATTCCTTGTTAGTCTGGCCAAAAGTTTATCTATTTTATTTATTTTTTCATGAAACCAACTCCTTGTTTCATTAATTTTCTGAATGATTCTTTTGTTTTCAATTTCATTGATCTCTGATTTGATTTTGGATATTTCTTTTCTTCTACTGAGTTTAGGCTTAGATTGTTCTTCTTTTTCCAATTCCATAAGATCTCTTGTGAGATTGTTGATGTGGTCTCCTTCTGTTTTTCGAATGTAGGCATCTAAAGCGATGAATTTTCCTCTCAAAACTGCTTTTGCAGTATCCCACAGGTTTTGGTAGCTTGTGTCTTCATTGTTGTTATGCTCAAGGAAGTTAATGATTTCCTGTTTTATTTCTTCCTTCACCCATCTGTTATTCAACAGCAGATTGTTTAATTTCCATGCCTTTGGGTGGGGTCGAGCATTTTTGTTAGAGTTGAGTTCCACCTTTAGTGCCTTATGGTCTCAGAAGATACAAGGTAAAATTTCAATTTTTTTGATTCTGTTTATATTTGTTTTGTGTCCCAGGATATGATCAATTTTGGAGAATGTTCCATGGGGTGATGAGAAGAATGTATATTCTTTATCTTTGGGGTGGAGTGTTCTATATGCGTCTGTCAAGCACAGTTGTTCTAGTGTCTCATTTAAATCTCTTATATCTTTGTTTAATTTCTGTTTAGAGGATCTTTCCAGCTGTGTAAGAGGAGTGTTAAAGTCCCCTGTTATGATGGTTTTATCAGATATCATATTGCTCAGACTGAGTAAGGTCTGTTTAAAGAATCTGGGAGCATTTCAATTGGGTGCATCGATATTTAGAATTGAAACGTCTTCTTGTTGTATTTTTCCCTTGACCAATATAAAGTGACCATCTTTGTCTTTTTTGACTTTAGTTGCTTTAAATCCACATGTATCTGAAAATAAGATTGCAACTCCTCTTTTCTTCTGAATTCCATTTGCCTGAAAAATTGTCTTCCAACCCTTGACTTGGAGCTTTAATTTGTCTTTTGAAGCCAGGTGTGTTTCTTGCAGACAGCAAATGGATGGCTTGTGTTTTTTAATCCAGTCAGCCAATCTATGTCTCTTCAGTGGGGAATTCAAGCCATTAACATTTATTGAGATAATTGGTAAGTGTGGTAGTATTCTATTCGTCTTATTTTGTGAGAGTCCATTGCTTAGTTTTATCTTTTACATCAGTGTGGAGGTTAGGTTCTGTCCTTTAATTTCTGAGTTCTTACTTTGCTGCTGATCCATTGTGGTGGTCAGTGTGCAGAACAGGTTGAAGTATTTCCTGTAGAGCTGGTCTTGTTGTGGCGAATTTTCTCAATGTTTGTATATCCGTAAATGATTTGATTTCTCCATCAATTTTGAAGCTTAGCTTAGCAGGGTACAGAATTCTGGGCTGGAAATTGTTCTGTTTAAGTAGATTAAAGTTATATGACCATTGTCTTCTTGCTTGGACAGTTTCATTAGAGAAGTCTGCGGTCACTCTGATGGATTTGCCTCTGTAGGTCAACTGGCGCTTCCTCCTGGCAGCTTGCAGAATCTTTTCTTTTGTCTTGACTTTGGACAGGTTCATCACAATGTGTCTTGGAGAAGCTCAGTTAGAGTTGAGGCGACCTGGGGTCTGATATCCCTCTGAAAGCAGTGTGTCCAAATCTTTGGTGATATTTGGGAAATTTTCTTTTATAATATTCTCTAGTGTGGCTTCCATTCCTCTGGGGCATTCTTCTTCCCCTTCTGGAATTCCTATAACTAGTATGTTGGTACGCTTCATAAAGTCCCATAATTCTGACAGTGAACGTTCTGCTTTCTCTCTCTTCTTTTCTGCCTCTTTTACAATCTGAGTTATCTCAAGAACTTTGTCTTCTACCTCTGAAATTCTTTCTTCTGCATGGTCTAACCTGTTGCTGATACTTTCCATTGCATCTTTAAGTTCCCTAATTGACTGTTTCAGTTCCTTCAGCTCTGCTATATCCTTTTTATATTATTCATATCGTTCATCTCTTATTTGATTCTGTTTTTGGATTTCCTTTTGGTTATTTTCCACTTTATTAGCAGTTTCCTTCATCGTTTCCATCATTTCTTTCATTGTTTTCAACGTGTGTATTCTAAATTCCCTTTCGGTCATTCCTAACATTTCTTCATAGGTGGAATCATCTGCAGTAGCTACCTCATGGTCCCTTGGCTGGGTTGTTCTGGACTGGTTCTTCATGTTGCCTGGATTTTTCTGCTGATTCTTCCTCATGAGTGGTTTCTTTTATCTGTTTCCTTGCCCTAATTTTCCTTTCACTTCCTCTTGCTCTTTAAGTTCTCGTGCCTGTGGATTAAGGGTTACAGGACCAGAGGGGTGAGAAGGTTGAAGAGCAAAAAAGGGATGAAAGAAAGGAGGACCGAGTGATAAGAAAAAAAGAAAAATAGAGAAAGGAGAGGCGGTGGGTAAAAGGAATATTGACAAAAAGAAGAGAGGCACAGAAAGAGGGAGACAGAACAATATAGGTGTACAGTAGGGTACTTTGACACAATCTGAAAAAAAACCCACCTTCTGGGGGTGCCCAGTTGGGTGGTTCCCTTGAGGTCAGCAGCTCTTTGCTAACCTGATCAGACACAGTACCCCACCTCCACCCAGTAGAGAGGAAAGACAATAACGCTATAAATCAAACTAAAACAAGCAGACAGAAAACTTTATGGGATAAAATTAGGTGAAAAACCAAATAACAGCAGTAGAAACACTAGCAAAAATGAAGTTCTAATTATTGAAAAAGACAGCAATGGGAAATTATAATTAAACTAGAAAAATTGAGAAAGAAAAAGGATCTGTATGGAAAAGGTTGAACTTATAAAACAAAGCAACATCAACAACATCAAAATAAACAAAAAAAAAAACAACCAGACCAAAAAAAAAAAAAAAACCACAACCAAAAACAAAGCAGTATGTATATGTTATTGAATGTTGTCTGGGCAACAAGTGGTTTTCTGGGGTATGAGATGTTAATCACAGTTCTGATAGGACTGGAGGGTGCTGATTTCTCAAACCCCAGCAGGTAGACACCCTAAATCTCTCTTCGGCCCACTTAAAAGGCACTGTGAACTTGTTCACTTGCTGAGCAGAAGCTTTCCCAGGAAAGTGCTTGTCGCTGGAATCACTGCTGAAGTGGCTATCCACTTACCCTGTGTGCCAAAACTGGTCTCACTCTGCCCCTGAGGGTTAGGGATACAAGGTGGCTCAGACCCTGCCCTTAGGCTACTTGGTCGCTGGGTTACCAGCTCCCACCCAATTCTAGCTCTGCGACCCTGAGGGCGGAGCTTGCCGGGGCAGATCGCTCACAGTGGCTCCCTGTGTCCCACCGCCAAACACCATTAGTTCTGTCTGGCTCAGCGGCTCAGACTGTGGCCCTAGACAATGGCCAAAGTTCTCTGCACTCCCGCTCAGGCTCTCCCCAAGGCAGTTCAGCTGAGTGCCAAGTCCAAAGACACCAAAACAGTTCACAGGTAAGGCCTTTCTGGTTTGCAGTCTCGCTGCTACTGAACTTACAGTTGCGGGCGGGTTTAGACCGATTGAACACACGCGACCACTTGCCGGTTTTCCACTGTTTTAGTCCTCCTCTTGGGGTCCAGAAGTCTCTCGCTGACTCCCTGTATCCACGCAGGGGTGATGATAGGCAGATCCCACCAGCCAGAGATGCCTGGAGTTCTATCTCCCCAGACTCATGGTGCCCAGATGCAAGAAAGCTGTTACTCGGCTGCCATCTTGCTCCGCCTCCCTACTTTTAAGATCTTGAAAAAATAATATTTTGTTTTATATGGAATCAGAAAAAACCTTGAATAGCCAATACATTACTCAGAAATAAAAACAAAGCAGGAGGAATCACGCTACTAGACCTCAGACTATACTATAAATCGATAATGATCAAAACAGCATCGTACTGGCATAATAACAGAGAAGTAGATGTCTGGAACAGAATAGAGAACCAAGAGATGAATTCAGCTACTTACTGTTAATTGATCTTTGACAAGCCAATTATAAACATTCAGTGGGGGAAAAGATTCCCTATTTAACAAATGGTGCTGGGTGAACTGGCTGACACCTGTAGAAGACTGAAACTGGACCCACATCCTTCACCATTAACTAAGATAGACTCTCACTAGATTAAAGATTTAAACATAAGACATGAAACTATAAAAATACTGGAAGAGAGTTCAGGGAAAACCCTTGAAAAAATCAGTCTGGGCAAGTAGTTTATGAGAAGGTCCCCCCGGGCAATTGAAGCAGGTTCAAAAATACACTACTGGGACCTGATCAAACTAAAAAGCTTCTGCACAGCCAAGAACACAGTAAGAAAAGGAAGCAAACAGCCCTCAGAATGGGAGAAGATATTTGCAGGTTATGTCTCTGACAAAGGTTTAATAACCAGAATCCACAGAGAACTCAAACGTATAAGCAAGAAAAGAACAAGTGATCTCATTGCAGGCTAGGCAAGGGACTTGAAGAGAAACTTCTCTGAAGAAGACAGGCACAAGGCCTACAGACATATGAAAAAATGCTGATCATCTTTAATCATCAGAGAAATGCAAATCAAAACTACTTTGAGATACTATCTAACTCCAGTAAGATTAGCTTATATCACAAAATCCCAAGACCAGAGATGTTGGCGTGGATGTAGAGAAAAGGGAACACTTTGACACTGCTGGTGGGAATGTAAATTAATACATTCCTTTTAAAAAGATGTTTGGAGAAAACTTAGAGATCTAAAAATAGATCTGCCATTCAATCCTATAATTCCTCTACTAGGTATATACCCAGAAGACCAAAAATCACAGTATAACAAAGATATTTGTACCAGAATGTTTATTACAGCCCAATTCATAATTGCTAAGTCATGGAAAAAGCCCAAGTGCCCATCGATCCACGAATGGATTAATAAATTGTGGTATATGTACACCATGGAATATTATGCAGCCTTAAAGAAAGATGGAGACATTACCTCTTTCATGTTTACATGGATGGAGCTGGAACATATTCTTCTTAGTAAAGTATCTCAAGAATGGAAGAAAAAGTATACAATGTACTCAGCCCTACTATGAAACTAATTTATGGCTTTCATATGAAAGGGTGATTGGTGGGATTACACCTGCAGTGTATCTTACAAGGGTCCATGTGAAACTTAGTAAATGTAGAATATAATCATCTTAACACAATAACTAAGAATATGCCAGGAAGGCTATGTTAACCAGTGTTATGAAAATGTGTCAAACTATTTATAAAACCATTGTATGGTGCCCCATGATCATCTTAATGTACACAGCTATGATTTAATATTAATAATAAAAAAAGAGTTCCTGTTTCTCTGACCTACACCAATATTTACTATTATCTGTCTTTTAATGAAAGCCTTAATAGTGATTATTAGATAATGTCTCATTGCAGTTTTAATTTGCATTTCCCTAATGACTAATGATGTTTAACATCACACACACACACACACACACACACACACTCTTTGGTGAAGTACCTATTCTGATCTTAGCCTAACTCAAGGTTTCAAAGATATTTTTCCATGTTTTTCTCTTAAAAATTTTTGTTTTAAGCCTTACATGTAGGTTTAGGTGCTATTTTTGAGTTAAATTTGTGTGTGTGTGTTTTGTGGCAAGGGTTAAAGTTAATCTTCTCTGCCTGTGAATCTCTAATTATTAAAAAGACTCTTCTTTTTTATTGAATTGCTCTGGTACCATCCTTGAAAAGTAGTTAACAATAAGTGTTAGGATTTATATCTGGATTCTCAGTTCTGCTCTGCTGATTTACCTGTGTACCCTTATTCTAATACCACACAGATTTGAAATATATAAATTTATAATAAGTTTTGAAATTGGGAAGTGAAAATTCTTCAACTTTGTTCTTTTTCAAAATTGTTTCAGTAATTTTAGGTATTTTTAATTTTCTATATTTTAGGAACAACTTATCAATTTCTGCCAAAAAATTTAAAAAGTTAAAAAATAAGTCTGCTAGACCTATGATAAAGACTACATAAATGCAGAATACAAATGCTTACATACAGTAACTAAGAAAATGCCATGAAGGCTATGTCGAACAGTTTGATGAGAATATTTCAGATTGTATATGAAACCCGCACATTGTACCCCTTGATTACACTAATATACACAGCTATGATTTAACAATAAAAAAAGGGAAAAAAATAAATAAATTTATTAATTATGAAAGAAATACCATCCTGACAATTTTAAGTCTTCCTATTTGTAAACAAAGCACATTTTTTCTTTAATTTTTTTTAATAATGTTTTATAATTTTCAGTATACTATTGCATTTATTTTGCTAAATTTTATTCTTTTTGATAGTAACATGAATAGAATTTTATTCTTGATTATATTTTGGATTGTTCATTGCTAGTATGTAAATTAAAATGCAATTAATTTTACATATTAAAAATTAATTACATATTACATTTTACATATTAAAAACTAATTACATATTAAAACTAATAACATATTAAAAACTGAACTCTGTAAACTAGCTTTTTTATTGTTTATAATTAGACATTTGGGAGGATGCCTTAGGAATTTTTGTATAGAGGAATATCATAAATAAAGTTTTCCTTCCTTTTTTGTAACCTGGACACCTTAGTGATGGCTAGTTCCATTCTCTAGAACCTCTCGAACAATGTTAAATAGAAGTGATGATAGGGGAAGTCCTTGCCTTTTCCCTGATCTTAAAAAGAGGACAAAATTTTATTATTAAGATGTTAGCTACAGGGATTTTTGTGTGTGACCTTCATGAGATTGAGTATATTGAGAGTTTTTAATTATAAATGGGTGTTGATTTTGTCCAGTGATTTTCACACATCTATTAAGACATTATTTTGGGGTCTTTCTTCTATTAAGATAATGTATTGAATTAATTGATTATTCAATGTTATCAACTTTAGTTTCCAAGCATAACTCCTACATAGTCATAGTGGATACATTTTTACTTTTTGTTGGATTTGGTTTACTAATGTTTGGTGCTAAATAGCTTCTTAAAAGTTACTCAAAATTTTTTTTCCTTTGAGTGTTTATATGTCACTAATCTAAATAGTAGACTAGGAATGCTGTGTAAACTCTGTTGATAATGAAGAGATACTTTCTGCTTGTAATTACATCGTGATATGGTAACTAAAAAGAGACAAATTTCCAACATGGATTTAAATACTTCTGCATAATTTCACACCATATTCATTATCAGTTAAAAACTATTGTCATTATTGAGCTAATGAGACAAAGATGGGAATTTTCCACTCACGCAACTCAATATCAAACCACATCCCTTGTTTCTGAACTCTTTCCAAATCTTTCAGGTACATTAACCCTCATCTTTGATCAGATTATATCTTTTAGTATTTTTTATGGGCTTTTATTTCATTCATTCCAGCAACAATCTTCTGGGTACATTGTGGTTCCTTTGCTTGCTAAATCTAGTCTGTTTTTTTTTGGCCGGGACTGGGTTTGAACCCACCACCTCCGGTATATGGGGCCAGCGCCCTACTCCTTGAGCCACAGGCACTGCCCCCTAAATCTATTCTTAAGAAGAGTTTATTCTTTTTTATTTCAATTCTACTAGACCAACTAAATCATTTTTTTTTTTTAACTTTTAAAATTCTGAGTCATTATAAAAAGTCCCTATATAATGACCTGGTCATTTCAAAATCAATTGCTCATTTATCTGTTTTTACTTTCCCTTGAATTGAAGCTGGCTTTATGATTTGCTTTGACGTAGAATGTAGCAGAATTAACGTTGCTAAAATTTTGGATTCTAGGGTTTAGGAGATGTTGCAGATTCCACTCTTGCTCTTTTGGAATACTAAGACCACTATGCTGTGAAAAATTATAGGATGGAGGATAAGCGACAATAAGGACAAGACCAGGGCCAAGTCAGCTGACAGGCAATACCAACTGCTAGCATGTGAGGCCATTCAGTCTAACCACACCTCCAGGTATCTTCAGCTGTGTGGGTGATCTTAGCTGACCAGAGCAGGAGAAACGCCTGAGCTGCCAATCCACAGCATAATGAAAGTCACTGAAGGTTGAGCTGTTATGTCACATGGCGAGAGATAACTGATACACTATAGTCAAGGTTCTTTCTTCATTCATCACCTTTGTCTCATCATAGTCACTTTCATTGATATCTTTACATTCTTTTTAAATCAGAAAATACTTCTTTTACTGTGAAACTCCTCTTTAAGTTTGGACAGTTTTAAGAATCATTTCTAATACTAATCAATACTAACCAACTATTAAGTTCTTGAACATACAACTTCTTCTACCTACACATTTCTTCTACCAATATATAGTAACACACACCCTTTCCTGACACATCCCGTAGAGTTAACAGCCGCTTCTTCTATACCCCTACTTGGTACACGCTTCCAGGGTTGTACTGTTCATTCTCCACTGTAGCTTTATGAGTTCACTTGTCTGTCTCATCTTTTTGACTGTGTACTTTCATGGTCAGAGTTTGTGTATTGTCAACCTAGGTAACGTAGGTAACCATACTTTATCGGCACAGATTCAGGCCTCAGTGAATTTTTAGTGAGATAATTAATGTATGAATGATGAATTGATAGAGGCACAAATGAAGGAATAACTGGGTCCTTTGTTTATATATTTCTTTAATTTGTTAGTTCTTTTCCATTTTTACTTTTAACATCTCTAGAGTCATATGCCAAGAGATTTATCATCTTTTCTTAAGTGTTTACATGTGTGTTTTCCTTCCCCAAATAAATTTTAATCTTTGGAGTTTTGAGAATATAACTGATAGTACGGTATATTTCCTGTAAATAAGTGTTTTCTACTGAGTCTTTGCTGCATATATTTGATTGTTTTATTCCTAATTTCTCTACCTAATACTAATAGAGCCATATAAAACTTTTAATTCTCATAGTTAAATCATTTTGGTTTAGAAAATTTCCTGACAACTGGCATACTAGAACATCAGCTTGCTATAGAAAAAGGCTAGAAATCTCAGCACAGGCACCAACAAAATTACTGTTGGCTAAGACACCAAAATGTAAATCTTGACTGCAATAAGTTTCTCTAACTATCAGTGCTACTAAAACTTTAATTTTTAAGTTTTAAAAATTAAATAATGGATTAAATTATAGATTTTTTTAAAAAAATCTATTAACTGCTAAAACTTGACATGTCTTGTTTCTGTTATTTGGTACACCCATTTGGTGAGACTATGGTAGTTATTTCTGGTATAAAGATGACTAATTCTAGCCAGAAAAAACATGTGTTTTTTTCTTTTTCTTTCTTTTCTTTTTTTTTTTTGCAAAGGGATTCATCATTTATATTTGAAAAAAACTCAGAGCATGTTTTTCAACAGTATCAATGTCACAAAGAAATAGTGGTGAACTATATTATTTGTATATTTTTAAGTAACTTGACTAAAATATACGTGTGTCTATCTATGAAGTCTAAGCTTTCTGTACTGCACATGCTTTAGTCCATAGCCCAGAGGATTCTCTTTATATATATAGTATACATATATAAAATTTATATATACATATATTTATATCTTCTTAGGAGTGGAATGCTTATAGAGATTTTCAGTATGCAATACTAACAAAGTCCTTCAAGACTTCCTATCTTTTAATCACTTAATGTTACATATATTTTCTATAAAAATACACTGCTGAGATTAGTTTCATAATTAACAACCTTAATTACTGTACTTGTGGCTGCTGTTTTATTGCTATGTTAGAGACAAACAGCAATTAGAACAGATACTGCATTTATTATATACAGTGGCTTGAGATTTGTAATGTATTCTCCAAAACTCTAATGAACAACCTATAGTGCTGTATTCTTTCTATAATAATTGCCAGAAATTTTTCTGTTAAATAATTTCAATTATTTTCAATAATTCTCTATGAATCTGTTTGATAAACAAGAAGATAACCATAGTCTATAATTTATTTTAATAAATGAGGGTTTGAAACTTACTAACTTCATTTTTTAAGGTTGTAAACTAGTGATTATTTTGATATACAAATAAATGATAATTATCTGAATCCTGTGAAAAAGTTTGACTGCATGTGTTATAAAAAGAATAGGTATTGTTTGTTAAGAAAAATTGGGTGACTACCCAAGAGAACTCAACTGAAAGAAACTTTCAGAGTTCTTCCAGGACAACAAGAAGTCACTTTTTGTCATCTTTCTGTAAGTACTGACTTCTCTGTTGCATAAAAATGTTTGACTGGATTTGCAAAAGCTTTAATGAGTTATAAATATGACAGAAGACATTTGCAAATTGTAAAAGCAATAACATATTTATAATGAGTCTGCAGACCTAACTGCATTTATCCTACTAAACCACTATTTGGACAGATTCCCCGTAATGGGACTCAATATTCAAGAAGAAACAGAACACTCACAAAGGAATTTGTCTCAATAATTGCATTTAAATAAGTAAACAAATAATCAGAGTGTTAACTAGTAGAAGATGTAATAGATGAAACAAATGACATGTCTCCAGATATTTTATTTTTTATTTATTTTGATTTTTATTTCAGATTAATGTGAGGGCATAGTTGGTTAGGTTACATTGTTTGTGTTTGTTAGGTAAAGTCCAAGTTGTAGTTGAGCCCGTCACCCAAGAAGTGTCCCATATACCCCTACACTGTGCCCATTAAGTGAGAGATCTGCCAATCCACTCTCCTTCCTCTCTCTCTCTCTCCCCCTTCCTACTCCCTACCCCCCACTTGAAGAGGCTTTTGCACAAATGCTCCGGAATTTTTTAACAACAACAAAAAGATGTGAACTCTTAAAAATATAAAACCTTTCATTAACTGAATAGTCAAGTAGTTCTTTGAAATTTTCTAGTATAATAAAAATTATAAAATTATAGAATTTCTGCATTTCACCAATCAGTTTTGTGCAAAATTCTGTAATAAGAATTTAATAAGAAAAGAATACATTCTTTGCGGCAGTATACTCTACTATACATCCAATTACTATGGGATTTCTAGAAAAAGAAATTTTTGATTCTTAGCTTACTGAGTGAGGCTGCTGCCCCTAAGTAGATATTCAATCCCCTGACATCCTTTGTCTGCTTAGGCCAGACCCTCTAAGTCCAAATAACAAACCAAAATGCCAAGTGATGAATTTCTACAGATCTCAAGAAATAAAAATTTACACTGAAATCAGTAGTTAGAATCAATACAGAATGCAATTCTATAAGAGTTGTTGCTAGTTTCAAGACAGGTGTGTCTGTATCTGAGGGTGCTTCCAAAATTATGGTAGTTAAGATATCCTAGTTGGTCCCAAGGAAGAGAGAGTTCACAGACTTGCTTGAATTTGTAACTCCCACTCTAATGCTCCACTGTCTCCCTGGCTATCCAGCACACATTTTTCTTATTAAAGATGTTTTGAGAGGGTAGGTCATCATATTCTTGTCTAGATCACCTCTTGTCATAAGTCGGAATCATCCAGATAATCTCCAGCGATTTCCTTCAAGCACACCATTTCACTAGAAATGATCTTTGTGTTCGTCTAAAAACCTAATGTTTCTTATCTTAATAGACAAGGTTTGAGAAACATTAAAAATGAATATATTCTGGTGATGTGGATTAAATTAGAAATTAAAGACCAGAGCTTTCTTATGATGTGCATTTTCTTCAATCCAAAATGACATTCAAAATATTCATGTTTCACTGCCAGCTTTAATATTCAACGCAAAAACCATGAAATTTTCAATGAACTTAACTTGATCCTGTGTCTGTCCTGACATAAGGCAGATTAGAAAGCTATTAGTCATTAACAATTTACCATGATGATTAGATTCTTATAACATAAATTCAGGGTAAAATCATCCTGCTTACTTCATACCTTGATTTCTAGCAAAGGATGTTAAAGAGAACATACACTGTAACCCAATATGCGAAACATTAGGGAGTCTGAGAAATTCCTTTTTCCCCCAAGTGTGTTCTCCTATTTTATATTGTCTGAAAAGGATTGCAGGACCGAATTGTGATGAAAGCATACAAGGTTTCTCAGAAAAAAAAAAAAAATAGTCCAAGAAGAAAAACAATATAGTGCTTTAAGAGAAGCATCATTTTTTTTCTGAAACAAATATGCTAAAACCTAATGCCTCATTTATTTTACATTGTAATGATTTTCTTCTAATTATTCGGACTAGAAAAATAGCTATAAAAACTATAGCTATTGTGGAATAAAAGCTAAAATGTATATACATTGTTTATAATGGCAAATATTTACACAATGGTAATATCTTTTATTGTTTTGAAATTAGCATTTATTTAGACTTTTTATAATTTTTTTTTAAATTTATAATTATAACATTTTAAGATTTCTGTCAGCTACTTTATCTAAATCAAATCAAAGTATTATAAAATCGTGATTCACAAAAATTTTTAGAGGAAAAAAACCTACATGTCCTCCCTTAACACACTTTTAAAAACCAATTTTGCGAGCGCTTCTAAATAAAATCTATCACACGAGTGAGTCTTTGGTTTCTCAAAATAATATTCTCAATGTGTACCCCAGTACCTATTACATACCTGTGGCTCCCTCTTTCATTAGTGAATAAATGACTACTATATTGAAGCTATCTTTGATCCATCTTTGATCTTTAAACCATCAAAACCTTAAACACGTTAAAGTTTCAAATATTTATGTAAAGGAATATTTACATATTTGTAATATTTTATTTAATCTAACTAAAAACAATGTTATTAAAAGAGGAAAAAGAAAACACCAAGAATTTCTTTGGAGGGCACTAAATTATGCATTCAATTCAAAAGACACAGCTATATTTATAGTTTGCAGAAAGAATCAGACAAATGAATTGGATAATGAATTATGTAAGTGACATAAGAGTTCCAAGAAACAAAACAAATGAGCCAAATATCCTATATTAAATCTAAGGAAAGTCATAAACTAGAGCCTAATTATTCTCAGGTATCCGACAGAGTCAGTCTAGCATGTCTTTACTTTTTCTAGTTTCCTTGATCTTTGACACTCATTTTATTAAGGCAGTTCTTTTATTTTATGACAATTTTTTATGTCTCATAGTAAGTATTCATGCACATAACCCTGATTTTAAAAGGTATTTTCTAATTTGTAATTAATATATTGAATATTGTTAATCAGTGTCATTATTTAATTGTAAAAGAAGTGAAAATACATTATTCTCTTTTTATATTTAAATAAGATTGTATTACTAGCACTACATTTTAAAACAATGTTTTATGAAAAATTAACATGTAAAAGTCATTTGAAAGCAAACAAATAGATGAAACATGCAGAAAGTTTATTCCCTGCATATCTTTCATTGTAGTATGGCACAATTTTGTTACTAATTTTATATCACCAGCAGATTTTTTTAATTAAATCATAACTTTGTACATTGATGCATTTATGGGGTTCAGTGTACTGCTTTGATAGACAATGTGAAATGCTTACACTGAACTAAGTAACACACCCATCACAAGCACCAGCAGATTTTTATCAATTGATTAATCTCTCATGTTGTATTGAGTTAAAAAAATAAATTTCCCAATATATAGTCATCTCTCTAGAAGCCTGTATTTTAGTAAAATGGCAGTATGACATTGACCATAATATAGAGAAGCCTACACATTTTAATCTCATTGAATAAATAGAATTCAACTATTTTATGTAAGGGAGTTCCAAAAATATCTGTCCCAACATTTATAAAGTCAGTTGACAAGACAAAAAATTTAAAATGCCTCAAAATTGTTATCTATTTTTCTTACATCAGAGAAAAAACATGCCTATGGGTTTTCTTCAAAAATTTAAGTTGCTATCAAATTTTACCATATCAAAATATCAAATTTCTTTATGTTCCTATTCAGAAATATATGTCATTTTATATGATTATCATTTTAAGTGAAAATATAATTAGATTTAATAATAAATAACCCTAAATACAGAATTAAAGTATGGAGAACACAGCTTACATTTTTATTGTTTATTTTAAAATCTTAAGGGCAAACAAATGTTTTTAGTTACACAGATTGGTTTCGTAATGCCTTGACTCCTGGTTTTTTTTTTTTTTTTTTGGCCGGGGCTGGGTTTGAACCCACCACCTCCGGCATATGGGACCAGCGCCCTACTCCTTGAGCCATAGGCACTGCCCAACTCCTGGCTGTTTAATCACAAAATACAATGAATGTTTGAAGCACTGTTTCCACCAAACCATCTATCTCGTTAATACTTCTGCATAGTTAATAAAACTATTTTTAAATATTGAAGCACAAAATTAAATGTGTAGAAAAGCATCCAATAGGATTATAATCTCTTCCAATTCTCCTTTCACCTGATTCTTTGTGTGCATATAAAGCACATTCGAGGCCAGAGCATTTGTTTATTCTATCACAGTCAGTACGAACTGATTAGCTTATTTCTAAATTTTTGAATTCACAATTGCCCACCCATTCACATGGATGCTTTCATTTTTCTGGGCAAGCTATTTAATTACACTACTAGAGTTTTTCTGTATTCTCAAACTATAGTTTCCTAGCAGGCAAAGTTATTAACCTCAATGGCTAACTCTGCTACATTTGGGAAAACGTTTCCTATCTCATCACAGCCATGTTCCTATTTGTGCCCCAAAGCAATTTGCAGCTCTACAAATCTGCTGTGAGGGGCTCCCCAAAATGTCTCAAATACTTCCCATGTATAATATTAAATGTCTCAAAATGTGCACAAATAAAACTCTAGAGTACAGTCAAATTTTATCCAACCATGAATTTGATATGTTAAACTTACCATAAATTTGTTGGAAGTTAGTTGAGGGATAAGTCTAATTCCTTCCAATTTATAAGCTATTATATATTAGGCACCAGTCATTATGTGCTTGACATGCACTTTTATTTCTGCCTCTCATTTTTCCCCCATTAATTTTGAGAATCAGGGCTCATCTTTATCTCTGCTTTCCACATGAATAAAATGAAGTTCAGAGAAAATTATAACTAGCTCTGTTTTTTTGTCTACATATTTTTGAGACACAATCTATATAATACATATAAAGACATCCATGTAAAATAACATTTTAATGTTGTTTGACTAAATTATGAGGTCAGACAATTAAGTTAGTGAATGTATCCTTTAAAAAGTGCTACGTACTTCATTGCTGAATATCACTACAGTCACCAGATGGCCAAAGAGAGTACTTCAAAGATGACGGGAGTGATATTCAGCATTGAGGTATGTAGCGCTATTTCTAGGAAGAGTGTAGGGTGGTTTGGTCATTAGATAATTTATTTTTAACTTTATAAGACACTACACATCTATAATACTCATTTCCTTAATGATCAATAATGTTGAATGCAAGTTCATGTGCATATTGGCCATCTATATTTCATTTCTTCCTTGGTAAAGGTATGTTCAAATATTTTCGTTTCCTCCCTGGGCACTAGCAGAACCTCCCCTTTGCTGAGTTCCTCTGTGCCAGGCTGGTCCTTAGTTCCAATGCATAGCCCCACAATCACATCACTCTCTCTTCCCCAGGTACACAGATTCTCTCTCCACCAGCAGCCCTGGCTTGGCACAGCTGGGGGATGGGAAAGAGGTGCTGTAGGCAATGCAAGACTGTCTTTTCTACTCTCTTCAGTACCTCTTTTGTTGATAATAATGTTAAAGCCATGCAGCAGTATTACTCGCCTAATTTGAGGTTCTTCTGAAGGTGCTTGATTGTGGGGATCATTGTTAATTTGGTGTTCCTACAGAGGGACAATCACTGGAGGTGTCTCTCAGCCACTCCTCTCCATTCCCAAATAATTTGCTCTCTTAGTTTTTAAGATGGAAACTTGGTCCAGAGGGTTTACAGAGTTTCGCTTTAATATAAGCATGCATTGTTTCAAGTTTCCCCCAAACACAGTGTTAGCTCCAGTCCATGAACTTTGATGTACTATGCGTATTAATCAGTGCTCTGCAGAAAAAGATAACCCATAGACTGTGTGTATATATGCTTGGGCATACATATATACACGAATATATATAACATATAATATATGTGTATTATACAGTCATGTGTGTATATACATACATCCACAAACATGTGCCTGAAATCAATATTTCTGTCAATAGTGGATGACATGACAGTTTATTTTCTTTGCTGCTAATATTATGGAAGGTATTGCATCTTTGATCTGAGTCTCAGTTCGACTTTTGTTGGAAGTATATGAAAGTTACCAATGTGCATAAATTTGTTTTGTAGCCTGAGACTGCTGAATATATTTATCAACTCCTGAAGTCTCTTGGTTAAATCTTGGGGGTTTTCTAGATATTAGGTAATACTATAAGCAAAGAGCGTTAATTTGATTACCTCTTTCCCCATTTGGATTCCCTGATTTCCTTCTCTTGCCTGATTGCTCTGGCTAGCACTTCTTGTACTATGTTGAGTAGAAGTCTCCATTTATTTTGCTAGATTCTTTCTCTCCCTGTAGATCTAATAATATTTGTTTTATATATCTTGGTGCTCCAGTGTTGACTTTCATAAATTTCTTTTTTACTGAAGTCCGTCGCTCATGTGCACTTATGTTGAAATCTGTGCATCTGATGTAACAGTCACTTTTTCTAATTTTTGGATTTGCTTTCATAGCAGAGGACATTTATGAAGATGTATCTGTGGTGTTGGCTGAGCAAAGCACTTTGGCTTTGATTCTGGGTGAATGAAGCAGTATAGTATTTGTGTTATTTCTTTGGCCATCGACAGCATCTGTAGTGTCCATGATTTTGGCAGTGACTTAAGATGCAATTGTTAGTAGAGACTGTGGTGAAGTTTTGATGGGAATAAGGATGGGGAAACAGATGGGTGAATTCTTGGGCCCCAGTGTTGGCAGCAGCAGATTGAGCTTATCTGTCCTTGGGCCCCAGGGCAATGTCCAAAGTATACTGGCACCAGTGTTAGTGAGTCTAGGTGATTTGGTTCTTATGCCTCCAGATGGTTATCTTGGGTAGTGGCCATGGGCAGGTAGGTATTCTGGTAAGCAGGTTTTGGGGTTCCTGGAAAGCAGGCAGAGCATGTACAATGGCAGTAGCAGTGGTGGGACTATTTTCTGGTTCCCAGGCACTGGAAGTTTTGGCAGTGTCAGTGATAGGATGGATGAGCCAGTCCACAGTCTGCAGGTGGATGAGGCAAGGCAATCCCCATGCCCCCAGACATAAGGGGATAGAATCAGACCCACTGAGTGTGGCCCTTTATGGTGTGGGCAGGCACTGGTTGTGGTAGGCAGGGAGAAGGATGATCCCCAGGCCCACTGCCGAATCTTTGGGTGGTGCTGCCAGTGGTTATACTATAGCCCTGCTGCTAGAGAGGGTGGGTTGCTTTCAATGGCAGCAGTGATAAACAGGTGCCTGGAGAATCTGTGCTTTGCCCCAGGTGGCGGCCATAGGATGATTAGCCTTTCCTCAGAGCACTTGTAGATGTGAGGATCGTGCATCACTGCCAATGCCTGCTCTTCAGTCTTGGTGGCAGCAGCAAACAGCAGCCCCAGGCTGCTTGCAAGTTATGTCAATGGGGCTACAGAGATGTGGAGATGCAGACATCTTGGGCAAGAAAATATAACAACCATAAGCAAATATGCATCTAACACAGAAGCTACCAGATTTTTAAATCAAACACTACCAGACAAAAGCAAAAATATGCATCAGGAACATCATACTTTCTGGGAAGTTCAGCACTCCACGACTGAACTATATAGAAGATCAAGGAACAAACACTGGACTTAACCAGTAATCTGGGACAAGTAGAACTAACAGACATGTAAAGAAAATTCTACCCCAAATTGCAGAACATATATTCTTCTCATCAGCACAAGGGGCATTGTAGATCATAATGTTAGCCAGCCCACAAAACAAGTCTCAGCCAATTCAGAAAAAGGAAAATCATTCCACATTTGTCACAGCACAATTCACAATCACAAATATTTAAAATCAACCTTTCTGCTCATCTTTTCATGAGTGTGTAAAGAAAATAGAAAATATGGTATACACACACACACACACACACCATGGAGTACTACTCAGCCATAAAAAAGATTGAAAATAATGTCTTTTGCAGCCATTGGATAGACACAAGTGGTGACTATAGTCCTAAATGAAGTATCTCAGTAAAAGTAAAAAAAAAAAAAAATACCACCACATGTATTCTCTAATAATTAGGACCTAAATCATGGGCAAATCAGGCAAGAAGAGATGTAAAGGTTATTGAAAACCAGTAAGAAGTGAGGATCAAAGGGAAATGAGGAGTAAAACTTACGTATCAAGTACAATGAATGCTATTCTGGTGATGGCCATGCTAAAAGCATTGGTTAGCATTATACGAGGTATCATCTATCAGAAACATTTTTACTTTCTTAATATTTTGAAATTAAACAATAAATAAAATGTACATTTATAAAGAAAGTTAAATATGTTCAAGGGATGAACTAATCAATTATACAATTAAGTGTTATCTAGTCCTTTAAAAAAATCCCATTTAATTATCACAAACTTAATGAATTTGTATTGTTATTCCTATTTTATAATTAAATGTCTTTATAGAATATAGCCATATTATATATATATATTCCAAATAAAAGATTTGAATACAAGTAACATTTCTTGGTATAAATCTTCAACATGGAAAATCTAATGTAGCAGGTAAAGTTTGCTGTTTTGTTGTTTTTGTTATTGTCTGATCTTAGTGTTGATATTAGTTTATCTTAGAAGTTGAATTATAAAACATTAGACATTTTATGAGTGCAAAGCATTTTCATGCTTGCTTAGGTAATTGATAATACATGTTCTTAAAATGTTAAAATAACATTAATTCAGCCAATGTGAATGAATATTATAGTCTCTGTTATTCACTTGTTCCTTTTTGGTGTAATTCTTAAATATCTTTTGGAAAAAGACCTTGGCAATACCTTATAAAGGGCTCTTTTGACTGCCCTCCTTTTTTTGGCATTTTGTTGTTGTTTCATTAGAGTGTTGTTTTGACATTTTCATTACATAGGAATCTATCAACTTTACCAACACATCAGAAATGAATCTCCTACATCAGCATCAAACACTATCGATCCACTAACTTTTGTATTGGAGAATATTACCTATAACTTTTTGATACCAAATTCTTACGTAAATTAGATTTAATAAATGGCATTCATGGAAGTTGGCCTAAAGAAAATATAATGTATGGAGAAACCTGATACAAAATATTTTTGCCCTGTTACCTGGAGCTTAGGGTGCCATGAACTCAGCCTAGCTCACAGCAACCTCAAATTCCTATGTGCTAAAGCAATCCTACTGCCTCAGTCTCCTGAATGGCTGGGACAACAGCTGCTCTCCACCGCATGAGACTAATTTTTTTATTTTTAATAGAGCTAAGTTCTCACTTTGCTTAGGCTGGTCATGAACTCCTGGGCAGAGGCGATCATCCTACCTTGGCCTCTCAGAGTGTTAGTATTACAGGTGTGAGCCACTCCTCCTGGCCACATCCTAGTTAAAATTTTAATTATAAGTATAACTTATGAGACAGGTTCAATTTATTTCTCTCTGTGTGTGTTTGTGTGTGAATTAAATTGGAATATTTTACATTAATATTGAGGCTTTCTTGAAAAATTAAAACCCACCCAACTAGCAACCACATCTTCTCAAGGCAATGCCAAATTTGAGCTGAGCACTGCTCTCCAGTCTTCTGAAGTTTCCTTCTTTTTATTTTTTTTTTTGAGGCTTTGAGAATATTAACTTATTTAATGCTTACAACATTTCTGAGGGCATTACAAATAGCAATTCACTGAATTCTTTTTTTTTTTTTTATTGTTGGGGATTCTTTGAGGGTACAATAAGCCAGGTTACACTGATTGCATTTGTTAGGTAAAGTCCCTCTTGCAACCATGTCTTGCCCCCAGAAGGTGTGGCACGCACCAAGGCCCCACCTCTCCCCCTCCTTCCCTCTCTCTGCTTTTCCTTAATTGTTGTTAATTGTCCTCATATCAAAATTGAGTACATAGGATTCATGCGTCTCCATTCTTGTGATGCTTTACTAAGAATAATGTCTTCCACTTCCATGCAATTAAACTGAAAAGCTTCTGTACAGCTAAGGAGACAACAACCAAAGCAAACAGACAACCTACACAATGGGAAAGGATATTTGCATATTTTGAATCAGAAAAAAGCTTGATAACTAGGATCTATAGAGAACTCAAATTAATACCATATATCAATGGGCAAGAGACATGAATAGAACCTTCTCTAAAGAAGACAGATGAATGGCTAACAAACATACGAAAAAATGTTCATCATCCCTATATATTAGAGAAATGCAAATCAAAACCACCCTGAGAGAAACCACCCATCTAACCCCAGTGAGAATGGCCCACATCACAAAATCTCAAAACTGCAGATGCTGGCGTGGATGTGGAGAGAAGGGAACACTTTTACACTGCTGGTTGGTCTGCAAACTAGTACAACCTTTCTGGAAGGAAGTATGGAGAAACCTCAAAGCACTCAAGCTAGACCTCCCATTTGATCCTGCAATCCCATTACTGGGCATCTACTCAGAAGGAAAAAAATCCTTTTATCATAAGGACACTTGTACTAGACTGTTTATTGCAGTTCAATTTACAATCGTCAAAATGTGGAAACAGCCTAAATGCCCACAACCCAGGAATGGATTAACAAGCTGTGGTATATGTATACCATGGAATACTATTCAGCCATTAAAAAAAATGGAGACTTTACATCCTTCGTATTAACCTGGATGGAAGTGGAAGACATTATTCTTAGTAAAGCATCACAAGAATGAAGTTTCCTTCTATCTTCTTAGACCACTTTACTCATCTGTCTGTCCTCTAAAAACCATGTGGGTTTATGACTCATGAACTAAGCCTTCAGAGAAATACATGATTAATCAACATTATTGATTCCTGAAGATCATTAAATTATACTTTGGTAGTGTGTGTATATATATATGTATATATATATATATATTTAATACCAAGTATTGCTTGTGCAAAGCAATTACATAAAACTTCACATTGAAAGATGAGAAACCTTTTTGACTATCATTCACTGTACCCTTTTCTCCTGTGCCACATGTAATACAAATTCGTGTGTGTTCATGCATGCAAGCAATTGACATTGAATCATAGGAGTTAAGGTATCTGGCTCTGAAGTCAAGCTGTTTCTGCACTCAAATCCTCTTTTCAACACTTAGTACTATAATTGTGGCAGTTGTTGAACATTTTCTGCCTCAGGTTCATCAAAAAAAATCAAAATGCAAAACAATGATAGACTGACTTTGATATAGTTTTAAAAACTCAGTGATCTATAAACAAATTAATAAGTACTAGATATACAGTTAAAACTCAGTGAATATTAGCCATTATAACTAATATTACCAAAAACGTAATAAAGCTTAAAGCATGTCCAAATTATAAGTCACGTAAGTGTTGAAACCGCCTACGTATTTTCTAGGGGAGTTTATTTCATTCAAATCTTTGTTCAAAAATAATTAAAGATTGCATATTTGGTAAATTCTTATTTTTGTCTAGTAGAAATATAAGTTATTTCTGTCCAGTAGCACAGACAATATCCAAGATTACAGTGTATTTCCCTGTAACACATTAACTAATTTTGTCTCTAACACAATAAACTTTCAACATTAAATTGTTTACATACACATTATATATTTCTCAAATGGCCTTTGGCTTTTTGAACTGATGTTAATATCTGACTCATTTCTCTCATGAAGTAAGTTGAATACAAAAATTTTAACAGATATTATATTTGCATTATTTAACTATTTTAGCTCTTTTAATATTTACTTTAATGCAGATGATACTCCCTTCTTGGTTTTGTCACCTTAGAAATTCCCACAAATCTATGATTATTTTTCACAACTACACCCTTTTATTTATATAATTATACTATAAATTTGCATCAATCCTTTAAATATATATTAGTGAGCTATATTATGCTGCACCACAGTAGAATCAATCCAATAAGCAAATAAGTTCTACTATTTCTTACCATTTTCTAATCACATTTTATTATCTCCTTTTTTATAACTATCTTGTAAATCGATGCTATATCTTGTTTCTGTTCATTTTCTTATTTTCTTTCTAGTAAACAGAATATTAAATATTTTGATGACCAGAATATTTAAGAAACACTCATACAACGTAATGGGAACAAGAGAATACACATCTTTGACAGTTAAGTTTAAGGCAGCACTAAGGAAATATCTCACAACCAGGGAAATTTCCATCTCTCTGAGGAAGACTTTTTCATGGAGAGATGAACCTTTTCACATAACAAATCAATTGAATAATATTTTACACAGATGTATCACATTTCCCAGAGAACAAATCAATACCACTGACTATTTTACAACACTAGATCCTGAAACATGATGAAATTTTGTGACACACTCTAACTCACTCAGCAGGCATATTGCAGATCTGAAAATATAATTCAATTTGAAATTAAAATGTTAAAGCATTTTATATATATCTACATATATATCTACACAATCAGATTGACTGCTTTTCATGGAACAGAGTTGGTACTAGTCATCTGTAGAGAATACCGAAGGAGATAATGGTGATGAAAACTTGACAACAACATAACACATGAAAGGAAATTCCTGCTATGATGGGAGAAGGGAAAGCTACATCTGTTATTAGCATTAAACAGGTTAAGACCACACAATAAAATAGCTGGTGCAAGTAGATGCAAACTAAGTTGCAATTTTTTTTTCTCTTTTTAATGTATAACAGAACTCTAGAGAAATTGAAGAATAACTATTGAACAAATGTATGATCATGTATAAGACTATTAGCATTTTATTGTTTTTAATAAATGGTAATAGTCAAAACATTAGTTTTCATAACTGTAAAAATCTTTATGTTTATGATATATTTCATATTGATTTTATAATTAAGATATTATATTTTTAAGAAGTTTACTTTTTATAATTAGGTTATCAGATTTTTTTTTTCATTTTTTTTTTTTTTAAACGGTGGTGTCTGGACAGAATATAAGCACCATCCCAGTCTGCTAGAATATGAGGCCTATCCCAGTCTGCTAGAATATAAGGGCTATCCCAGTCTGCTGCACTTCCAGTTTAAAAATAAATTACCAACCTCTACCCATTCTTTTCTTTTGGGGATTCACTGCTAAAGGCAAACGCAACCTTGGGCGTTTATATGGCTCTTGTAAGTTTGCAATTCCTTGGTACTGCATACCAACTAAACCCCAGAATATCTGTTTCTAGGCATACAAACCACATATATTTGACCTGGCCTATTGAGTTGCATTATCTCTGGAACAATTCTGTACCACCTTTACTCTTTTTTGTATATATGTTTTATTATATAAACATTAATGTAGATAGAATCATTTCCTTTACCTATTTGAGGGAGATATCTTTTCACATTCAAAAACCTTGTGATTTAAGTTGAATGCAATTACTTTTATTTAGATGACTTATCATACATAAAATTATGATTATGTGGATACAGTATTAAATATTGGCCCATATATTGCTTAAAAACATAGAGATTATTAACAAATGCTAATTGAATAATAAATTGCAAAGCCACTAATTCTGTTCAGAAAATAAGAAGTCTGAGGTGAGACAAGATGGCGGACTGAAGCCAGCTTTCAACAAAGGCTCCCGTCCAGAAGGAGAGTTAAGGGACAGGAATTTAGTAAGTATCCTGGTGGACTTGAGCCTCACCAAGAGAGAAGGCTGAAGAACGCACATCAACACCTCTGAGGCAAGTTGTGATCACAAGGACGCAAACAAAAGGTACAAAATCCACCACCAAGCGGACGGGAGTCCCCCTCCCCCATGAGACCGGCTCAAGAGCCCCACAATTGAATAAGCGGGCAGAAATTAAAGGCCCTCCCACTACACTCCACGGGAGAGACCTTCTAAAAACTGGACCTACCTCCCCTACTGGGGTGCCGTGGCGTTCTCCTGCCGGACATAGGGCTGAATAAAACTTTGGGAATCCTTTGCCGGCAACCCTGAATCCCCGGCGCTCCCCTCCCGCCCACTGAGGTCTGGAGGCCTGTCCCCCAGGACTTCGGATCCTTGGGTGATTTCTCAAGGGGAGTGGACAGTCCCCGAGTTGCGACTGGTCAGCATTGACTCTGAGGCGCACAAGTAAGGAGAGGGCACCGGGCTGAGGGGGAGTCACGCCTCGCGGCACTTCCCTGCGGTGCAGTGCAGCAACCCTCCCGGGCATACGGGGCCCAAGACTGAATAAGACTCTGGCCTCCCCGCTGAGAGCTGAGAACCCCTACTCTCACTCGGGGTCTGAGGGCCTATCCCCCAGGAGTTCGGCTCCTTGGGTGATTTCTCGAGGGGAGTGCACAGTGCCTGAGCTGCGTCAGGTCAGCGCTGACTCTGGGATACGTGAGCGAGGAGAGGGCACTCTGCTGAGGGGAAATCAAGCCTTGGCGGCACTTCCCTGCGGTGCAGTGCAGGAGCCCTCCCCGGACCGTAGTATTGCGTGAAACTGAATGAAACTCTAGCTCCCCCCCCACTCCCAATCGGGGTCTGGGGGCCCATCCCCCAAGAGTTCTGATTCTTGGGGGATCTCTTAAGGGGTGTGGACCCAGCACAAACTGCGGCCGCTCAGTGCTGACTCTGGGGCGCGGGACAGAGGAGAAAAGGGTCGCCTGAGTGCCCACACCAGAGCAGCAGTTCCCTGGAGGTAGATCAACAGCCGTTATTTCTTTAACGGCAGAACGCTCACTTCTGGATATTCTGAGACCACACCCCCTGTCTCCCTGGGCAACCAGAGGAGGCCACCGGTGACACGGCTCACAAACCTGGGAAGCTTCCAGGGCGGGGCCGACCCAGAGAGGTGTTCAGACGCAATTCTCCAGCAGCAAAGATGTTTGAACTCAAAACAGCCCGTCTTCTGTAGGCGACGACAGGAACAGAGACAGAACCTCACAAAGTTGTCTGTTCTGTTCTGTTCTGTTAGCAGCATCCATCAGGGATGGGGCTAAGCCTGAGTGAACACCTCCCTCCCATCACCTGCATCAAACACTCAAAGATGTCAGGCCCCATCTCCTCCTGCTAGATAGCGGCAGTCTGCGGGGGCCTGGCAGACTTCCTTGCGATTCAGGCAGGTGCAAACCCCTGGAGTGTCTGTTCACTGCAGGCAACTGGGTTAGCCATCTGCAGAGATACCAGTGACTGGGTCCGACGGAGGGGCAAAGTGGGGAAGGAGACGTCAACCTTCCCAGACTGCTCTGTTTGCTGGGTGGCTCCTCCTGACTCCACGCTGCACTGGGGTGAGCTGTGTCAGAGGAGTCACCAGGCCCCTGTGATCCAGTTCCCAGAGACCTCTTGAACCCTTTCACCCGAGACAAGTGCCAATTGAGACAGTTGATTCGGACCTTTTGAACTGGGCTAATAGACTGAGGACTTTTCAGGCGGTGCCCTGGGTGTGCGATTGTAGGAAGGTTTGATTCTCCTTTTCCAACTGGGGCCAGAGGTGGGCAGGCGGGGTGACTTAATTGCTGATTTTTCCACACAGCTGAGACTTCAAGCCAGAGTAGAAGTTGCAATAGGATCGAACAGAAACCAGCTGAAAACAAGACAGAACCACTTTGCTCCACCACACCAGACAGGGCCCCAGTTTCTCAGGCCACAACACTGTACGGGCCCTCGATAAAACCCCAGGGGAAAAACCAAAGGGAGTAAACCATGGGGCGGAATCAGCGGAAAAACTCTGGTAACATGAATAACCAGAATAGATCAACCCCCCCAAGAAAAGATACGGCAGATGTGATTGAAGATCCCATTCATAAACAACTGGCTGAGATGTCAGAAGTCGAATTCAGAATTTGGTTTGCAGACAAGATTAATAAAATGGAATTAGGAATTCGAGGAGAAATTCAAAAATCGTCTCAAGAGTTTAACGAATTTAAAGACGAAACCACCAAAGACTTAGACACACTAAAACAAGAACTTAAAGCCCTCAAAAATATGAAAAATACAGTAGAATCCCTCAGTAACAGAATGGAGCAAGCAGAAGAAAGGATTTCTGACATTGAAGATAAAGTCTTCGAACGCTCCCAATCTCTCAAAGAGGAAGAGAAATGGAGAGCAAAAATGGATCCCTCACTCAGAGAACTCTCAGATAATTCGAAAAAAAACAACATAAGGGTTATAGGAATTTCGGAGAACGATGAAGTGGCTGCCAAGGGCACAGAGGCCCTTCTACATGAAATTATGAAAGAAAATTTTCCAGACATGCCTAGAGAATCTGAAATTCAGATAGCAGACAGCTTCAGAACCCCAGCACGATTCAACCCCAATAAGCCATCTCCCAGACATATCATAATTAGCTTCACTAAAGTTAACATGAAAGAGAAGATTCTCAAAGCAGCCCGGCGAAAGAAAACTATAACGTACAAAGGTAAGAATATTAGAATAACTGCAGATCTCTCTGCTGAAACTTTTCAAGCAAGAAGAGGCTGGTCATCAACTTTTAATCTCCTAAAGCAAAAAAACTTTCAACCCAGGATCTTGTATCCAGCTAAACTGAGTTTCATCTATGATGGAGAAATTAAATACTTCAATGACATTCATATGTTGAAAAAATTTGCCATAAGTAAACCAGCTCTTCAGGATGTTCCCAGACCTATCCTCCACAATGACCAACCCAATCCTATACCACAAAAGTAAACTCACTCAGAAACTTCGGATCAAACTCCAACTTCCACACTGGCGAAAGGATTAAAAATGTCCACTGGACCTTTGAAAAACTCGATACCCAAAATTCCACCAGACTTATCAATACTCTCCATCAATGTGAATGGCTTAAACTGTCCTCTAAAGAGGCATAGGTTAGCTGACTGGATACAAAAACTCAAGCCAGATATTTGTTGCATACAAGAGTCACATCTCAACTTAAAAGACAAATACAGACTCAGGGTGAAAGGATGGTCATCCATATTTCAGGCAAATGGTAATCAGAAAAAAGCAGGTGTTGCAATTTTATTTGCAGATACAGTAGGCTTTAAACCATCAAAAGTAAGGAAGGACAAGAATGGTCACTTCATATTTGTTAAGGGTAATACTCAATATGACGAGATCTCAATTATTAATATCTATGCACCCAACCAGAATGCACCTCAATTTATAAGAGAAACTCTAACAGACATGAGTAACTTGATTTCCTCCAGCTCCATAATCGTTGGAGATCTCAACACTCCCTTGGCAGTGTTGGATCGATCCTCCAGAAAGAAGCTGAGCAAAGAAATCTTAGATTTAAACCTAACCATCCAATATTTAGATTTAGCAGACATCTACAGAACATTTCATCCCAACAAAACTGAATACACATACTTCTCATCAGCCCACGGAACTTACTCCAAAATTGATCACATTTTAGGTCACAAGTCTAACCTCAGTAAATTTAAAGGAATAGAAATTATTCCATGCATCTTCTTGGACCATCATGGAATAAAACTTGAATTGAGTAACAACAGGAATCTGCATACCCATACAAAAACATGGAAGTTAAATAACCTTATGCTGAATGATAGCTGGGTCAGAGATGAGATTAAGAAAGAAATCACCAATTTTTTGGAACAAAACAACAATGAAGACACAAACTATCAGAACCTCTGGGACACAGCAAAGGCAGTTCTAAGAGGGAAATTTATAGCACTGCAAGCCTTCCTCAAGAGAACGGAAAGAGAGGAAGTTAACAACTTAATGGGACATCTCACGCAACTGGAAAAGGAAGAACATTCCAACCCCAAACCCAGTAGAAGAAAAGAAATAACCAAAATTAGAGCAGAATTAAATGAAATTGAAAACAAAAGAATAATACAACAGATCAATAAATCAAAAAGCTGGTTTCTTGAAAAGGTCAATAAAATAGATAAACCTCTGGCCAACCTAATCAGGAAAAAAAGAGTAAAATCTCTAATATCATCAATCAGAAACAACAAAGACGAAATAACCACAGACTCATCAGAAATCCAAAAAAGCCTTAATGAATATTACAAGAAACTTTATTCTCAGAAATATGAAACTCTGAAGGAAATAGACCGATACTTGGAAGCACGCCACCTTCCAAGACTTAACCAGAATCAAGTGGAAATGTTGAACAGACCCATATCAAGTTCAGAAATAGCATCAACTATACAAAACTTCCCTAAAAAGAAAAGCCCGGGACCAGATGGTTTCACGTCAGAATTCTACCAAACCTTTAAAGAGGAATTAGTACCTATATTACTCAACCTGTTCCAAAAGGTAGAAAAAGAAGGAAGACTACCCAACACGTTCTATGAAGCAAACATCACCCTGATCCCCAAACCAGGAAAAGACCCAACAAGAAAAGAAAATTATAGACCAATATCACTAATGAATATAGATGCAAAAATATTCAACAAGATCCTAACAAACAGAATCCAGCAACACATCAAACAAATTATACATCATGACCAAGTTGGTTTTTACCCAGGGTCTCAAGGCTGGTTCAATATACGTAAATCTATAAATGTAATTCAGCACATAAACAAATTAAAAAACAAAGACCATATGATTCTCTCAATTGATGCAGAAAAAGCTTTTGATAATATCCAGCATCCCTTCATGATCAGAACACTCAAGAAAATTGGTCTAGAAGGGACTTTTCTTAAACTGATAGAGGCTATATACAGCAAACCCACAGCCAATATCATATTGAATGGAGTTAAATTGGAATCATTTCCACTCAGATCAGGAACCAGACAAGGCTGCCCATTGTCTCCATTGCTTTTCAACATTGTAATGGAAGTTTTAGCCACCGCAATTAGGGAAGAAAAGGCGATCAAGGGTATCCATATAGGGTCAGAAGAGATCAAACTCTCGCTCTTCGCAGATGATATGATTGTGTATCTGGAAAACACTAGGGACTCTACTACAAAACTCCTAGAAGTGATCAAGGAATACAGCAGCGTCTCAGGTTACAAAATCAACATTCATAAATCGGTAGCCTTTATATACACCAACAACAGTCAAATTGAAAAAGCAGTTAAGGACTCTATCCCATTCACAGTAGTGCCAAAGAAGATGAAATATTTGGGAATTTACCTAACAAAAGACGTGAAAGATCTCTATAAAGAGAACTATGAAACTCTAAGAAAAGAAATAGCTGAAAATGTTAACAAATGGAAAAACATACCATGCTCATGGCTGGGAAGAATCAACATTATCAAAATGTCCATACTACCCAAAGCAATATATAATTTCAACGCACTCCCTATTAAAGCTCCACTGTCATATTTTAAAGATCTTGAAAAAACATTACTTCGTTTTATATGGAATCAGAAAAAACCTCGAATAGCCAAGACATTACTCAGAAATAAAAACAAAACAGGAGGAATCACACTACCAGACCTCAGACTTTACTACAAATCGATAGTGATCAAAACAGCATGGTATTGGCACAAAAACAGAGAAGTAGATATCTGGAACAGAATAGAGAACCAAGAGATGAATCCAGCTACTTACCGCTATTTGATTTTTGACAAGCCAATTAAAAACATTCAGTGGGGAAAAGATTCCCTATTTAACAAATGGTGCTGGGTGAACTGGCTGGCAACCTGCAGAAGACTGAAATTGGACCCACATCTTTCACCATTAACTAAGATAGACTCTCATTGGATTAAAGATTTAAACTTAAGACATGAAACTATAAAAATACTAGAGGAGAATGCAGGGAAAACCCTTGAAGAAATTGGTCTGGGTGAGTATTTCATGAGGAGAACCCCCGGGCAATTGAAGCAGCTTCAAAAATACACTACTGGGACTTGATCAAACTAAAAAGCTTCTGCACAGCTAAGAACACAGTAAGCAGAGCAAGCAGACAGCCCTCAGAATGGGAGAAGATATTTGCAGGGTATATCTCTGACAAAGGTTTAATAACCAGAATCCACAGAGAACTCAAACGCATCAGCAAGAAAAAAACAAGGGATCCCATCGCAGGCTGGGCAAGGGATTTGAAGAGAAACTTCTCTGAAGAAGACAGGCGCACGGCCTTCAGACATATGAAAAAATGCTCATCATCTTTAATCATCAGAGAAATGCAAATCAAAACTACTTTGAGATATCATCTAACTCCAATGAGACTAGCCTATATCACAAAATCTCAAGACCAGAGATGTTGGCGTGGATGCGGAGAAAAGGAAACACTTCTGCACTGCTGGTGGGAATGCAAATTAATACATTCCTTTTGGAAAGATATATGGAGAACACTCAGAGATCTAAAAATAGATCTGCCATTCAATCCTGTAATTCCTCTGCTGGGCATATACCCAGAAGACCAAAAATCACAACATAACAAAGATATTTGTACCAGAATGTTTATTGCAGCCCAATTCATAATAGCTAAGTCATGGAAAAAGCCCAAGTGCCCATCGATCCACGAATGGATTAATAAATTGTGGTATATGTATACCATGGAATACTATGCAGCCTTAAAGAAAGATTGAGACTTTACCTCTTTCATGTTTACATGGATGGAGCTGGAACATATTCTTCTTAGTAAAGTATCCCAAGAATGGAAGAAAAAATACCCAATGTACACAGCCCTACTTTGAAACTAATTTGGGACTCTCACATGAAAGCTATAACCCAGCTACAACTTAACAATAGGGGGAAGTGGTAAAGGGGGTGGGTGGGTAGAGGGAGGGGAATCGGTGGGATCACACCTGTGGTGCATATTACAGGGGTATTTGCGAAACTTGGTAAATGTAGAATGTAAATGTTTTGGCACAGTAACTGAGATAACGCCGGAAAGGCTATGTTAACCACTGTGATAAAAATGTGTCAAATGGTTTATGAAGTGAGTGTATGATGCCCCATAATCATATCATTGTAAAAAAAAAAAAAATAAGAAAATAAGAAGTCTTAGAGGAAATGGAGTTTTTCTTTTACATTTGGTCCTCATCCATCCACTACAGCACGCTAATGATTTTACTGCATGTGTATTTTCTTCATTCCTGGACTGAGTTGTGGCTTTTCTGAAACAGATTGGAAGTGAAGGATGGGAGCAATGATCTTACTTTTTACTTCTTTAACTTTTTAGTAGATAAGATTGCCTTCTTCATTGATAGTATGCTTAGCTAAGATTTAAAGGGGTATGGATTTCTCCTTTAGAAGATAGTGGTGGCACCCACAGCTAAACTCTGTCAATGAATTTGATCTGTGTGGATCAGATATGCTTCATAAAGTTCAGAATTTCTGCTAGACAATAAATAAGACCTTAAATAACAGACAAAGGATGGGAACTTTTTCCAAAAGACAAAACCAAAAGAAAGAAGAATAAACTCTAAAAGTCTTAACTCTCCAACTTCTAGCTCTTCTTAAACTGAATATGGCATTGTTACATCAGCTGTATGTCTTTTTGCTTGTTCATTATGGAGGGTCAGAGAGACATGTGGATTGTAACAATCATGTAAATTTAGGATACTTTTTTTTTTTGTAGAGACAGAGTCTCACTTTATGGCCCTTGGTAGAGTGCCGTGGCCTCACACAGCTCACAGCAACCTCCAACTCCTGGGCTTAGGCGATTCTCTTGCCTCAGCCTCCCAAGCAGCTGGGACTACAGGCGCCCGCCACAACGCCCGGCTATTTTTTGGTTGCAGTTTGGCCAGGGCCGGGTTTGAACCTGCCACCCTTGGTATATGGGGCCGGTGCCTTACCGACTGAGCCACAGGCGCCACCCTAGGATACTTCTTAATGAAATTCAGAGTAGTCAAAATAGACCTGGGCCAGTGACATATATTGAAATGTTTGGTTTGATCCTTTGTCATATTCTCATTAGGTGAATAGGAGTCAAAATTAATTAGCATTTCTAAAACTAATTACTTCTTCTTTAACATAGTAATAATGCCTACCTCACTATGTTATTGGAAAAAAATTATGAATAAAATACGTGAAGCTCCTAACATATAGAAGACTCTTATAGTAGTGTTAGAGTGGTAGTGTTAGTAATACATTTAGACACGAAAAAAATAAGACATAAATGACAGGAAAATCATGAAAACATTAATTCCAGATGACTGGAAAAATTATGACCATACTTAAAGGTGAATTATGATCAAAGGAAAAGAATTGATAGTAGTTGGCTATCCTATTATTTTTATATTATATTATAGTGGTAAAAAATAAAGCTATTTAATGGAGAGGACATCATAACCCATGAATTTAATTGTACAGTCCATAGCATGGAAATACTTCTATAGTGTTGACAAACACTTCTGAATATCATAGTATACTATATATATGTGGTCTAATAATTAATCACAAATGCATCCCAGAAAAAGTGCTACCTCACTGCTAAATATCACGTTGGTCACCTTCAAAGTACTTCCTATTGGAAGCTATGCAATGATGCCAAAACCTCGTCCACCCTTCAAAGCAGTTTTGGAATTCTTTTTCTGGAATGACCATTAGAACTGTTTTTGTATTATCCTGAATGTTCTGAATGTCATCAAAATGTCTTCCTTTCAGTGTTATCTTTATCTTCAGATAGAGAAAAAAGTCATTGGTGACCAGATCAGATAGGGAGGTTATTCCAATATGGTGGAATAATTGGAGGTTATTCCAATATGGTTATTTGTTTATTGGATAAAAACTTCCTCACAAATGGTACCGTCTGAGCTCTTTAGTTTAGTTCATCAGTGACTCCTTCAGAACCATTTTCACACCCTCCTTTCTCAAGCCAACATTTTCAATTATGTTTTTCCAGTTCCACTATCAATGTTGACTTCTGCTATGCTCCTTAGAGCCAGCCAATGATTTTGATGCAATTCAACACATTTTTGCATTGTTTTGGTCAGTTCTGTTCTTTACTGGCTGCCCTGACCTCTCTTTGTCAGGGATACTTTCTCTTTTTTTAGAAAAACATTTACTCCATTTGTACACTGCCTTTTTCTCCATGACATTATCCCCATAAACTTGAACTAACATGTCCCTGATTTTACCTCTGTTCTTGACAAGTTTAATAAGAAATTTAATGTTTGCTCCTTGCTCGAATTCGACTCTGACATTCTCATGATGGCACACAAAAACACCCAATGCAAATTATGAATGACACTCAGCAAGACACCTCTACATCACATTGAGATGAACACAGCTGTGAGACACTGATATACCAAGGTTATGAAAGCTTACCAAGCTGTTTGTACAGTGCTCCCACTGTAAAGGCATGATGGCAAGTTTGAGAACTTTCAGACCTTGCATATGTGGGTATGTGTGTGTATATATACAGTATTCTGTATATAAATGCCATAAATATGTATAAATAACACAAATACTATTGAATGACATATTGGATTACATATTTTCCAAGCAGTCATCTAATTGTAATTTTGTACTCCATGTATTTTGCCAACCAAGGAAAAATGTACTTTTTAGCAAGTCTAATCAATAGTTTTTATTAATAATTCAGCTACTCTGGTTTTCTGCACTATCCATCATAAATCTGCCTAATGTGAATCATATTTCTTGAGTCTCTTTGAAATAAAGCCTGACATTTATTTTATACAATAAAATATGAGCATAAGCAGCATGAATTACTTCTGCCAAGGAACTTTAAGAGCATGCATATGAACTGGTACCTTCCCTCTGCCTGCTTTGATGATTATAGAAGCAAGTGCCAAGATGGAGAGTCTATCATTACAGGGACCCTGAATGTCCATAATGAGCTTCTGATTCCTTCTTTGTTTATTGCCATTCATTAGTCATATAACACAAGTAAGCAATTTGAAGTAAATATGAGGGATTACATGTTACTGCAACATAACATAGCCCATTCTGAGTGATGTAATAATTGCATACTTTTGAGAAACACTAGTATAGTATATTATAAAAGTTAAAGCATTATTTTTTCTGCCTTAAAACATTAAATGATTTATCCCATATAATTCTTAGTTCCCTTGCTTTTACTCTTCTAAAGTACACAAAGACACAAGTAATAGGAAAAAGTACTGTTTTGTTCCATTGAACACACCAAACACTAAGTGATAATATTGTGAAATCCCTGCTAATGGAACTATACATACTTATACATCATACTCAAGTATTTTGAGGGATATGTTGCTTCTGATGTACAAGAATATAAAATTTTATTCTTTAGAGATTCTCAACAAGTAGATATTCTTATGATTATTATTAGTTCTTGTCCATCTAAATGTAAAGCCAGTTATGTAGTTTAGTTAAAAATCTTCCAACACTTATTATGTCTTACGCATTACACTTAGTGCTTATGCGTATTACTCCAATTAATCATCACCACAACCCTATAAGCTATTGATATTCTGTTGTACAGGGAAGAAAATTAGACATAAAAGTGTTCAAAACGTGTCCCCAGATATAAGAATACAAAGAGATTAAGCAGCTTCCTATTAACTATCTCATATTATCAAAAACATTTGGTCAGCTCATTAATTGACATCCCATCTATGGTAGTTTAACATACAATTTTGGGCTAATAGTTATTTTAGTAATTAGCAACTAAAAATACCAAACATCTCAAAATAGTAAAATATTTTGCATCTTTAATGTTCATTTATGAATTATATTTTAATAAATATAATTTATGATTAGACACATGTGTACCAAAGAGATTTTTTTTTTTTTTTGCAAAGTATAGAAAAAGTAGAGCAATGTGTTCATTGATTCTGTGTGTTTGTCTTAATAGTTCTCCAAACTTTGGCTGAAAAAAATATATGGTCGGTAAACACAGTAGCTTATAAGACAGCATCATCAGTCATTGAACTGTCCCCCACACTGGTACATTGCAGTGAAGGTTCTTGATATGATGGTTTATTAAGAATCATGCTGCCCTTCACTAAAGTCAGTACCTATAAAATCAGAGTGAGGTTGGGAACCTCATCCATTTTCCAGTTCTTACCTAGCACAAAGCACGATTGTTTATTGACATGTTCCCTAATGGGAAGAAGAACTTACCAAGAGTTGAAAAAAAAAAAAAAAGAAGAAAATAATACTAACAAAATGTCTCTTCATGAATAACAGGAAGTAGGTTAATACATTCATAAATTATAGCCACAAAATAAAATTTTCATATTGACTAAAAATATATATGAGAAAGACTTTTCATAGGAAGTTAAAAAAAAAATTGGTCTTTGAGGTTGCCCAATGAATAATAATACAAGTTTTAATCTAAAACTTAATCTTGTTGACAATCTAGAACAAGATATAATAATTTGCTTGAATTATTTCCTAATTTATCTCTGTTCATTACTTTTAATGAACTATTGGCTGAATTGTACTACCTAACAAATTGTTCAATACTGTCTACAATATGTGTATATATGAGAATTTGTCCATACATTTGTAGATATAAATTAAAGCAGTATTATTCTACTGCCCTCAGAATATGAGTGAGAATTAAAATTTAAAAAAAAAAGAAAAAGGAAAAACCTGGTTAGGTTTGCACTCACAAATTTAAATAGGCTTAAATACTTATAAGAAATATCTTTCTTAATAAAAAAAACTGTGAATTTATTAACATCTGACTTCTTTCCTAAAAGACCTGGCAATAGTATAATATTTCTTAAAATAAAGGTATTTTTAATTAGTAAAAATTATAGCAGGCCACTGGAACAACTATATGAGATTCTTAATTTAAATTACTCAGGATACAAGAAGAAAACATTAGACACTCACTTGAGTGAAATATAAGATCTGAACTTACTGAATGATTCACTTAGGGCAATAACAGGCCATCAATAAAAAGCTATGAACTCTCTCAACCATATTTAAAAAATAAATAAATAAAATGTTGCACACACAGCTAAATCTCATGTTGCAAATTGTTTTTATATCCATGTTTAAATATTAAGTTCTAAAGAAAATACCCAAGAGAATTGTGGATAAGGGCTGGTGAACTAGGGACAAAAAAATGCATGGAATGCCTAGAAAGAGCTTATTTTACTAAGCTCTGAAGTAACTAAAAATGGCAAGAGAATGGCTGAAGTACTCTAATTTCTGGGCCCTAAGCCTATTCTTTCAGTAACAATCTATGTTCATTTGTTTATTCTAAAATACTAAAATTCCTGACTCCAAGCTTACACAATGAACCCCATTCTGAAAATCATTCTGCAACTGTAAGAATCGAGTGCTGTGAAGAGAAAACTAAGATGAATGGGAAATTATATCCAAAGCATCTGCTCTCAGCATTGCCCTGATTGGACACAAAGGCATGAGCACGGCCTGCAAAAATTCTCAGTTCTCACAGAAAATCATGCAATTAGGGTACCTTTTTGCCAACAAAAAAGAAATGTACCATGTTTTTAAATGGTCAATAAATTAAAAGGGATCTTATTCTTAGTGTGATACAAAAACATCTGTTCATTTTGTTTTTTATATCTTACGCACATTACATTTTAAACAGGGTGATCATAAAAGATATATCAGTTATCTAATAACCACAAGTGTGTACGTAAAAACAATCACAACAATCAAAGTAACATACAACAATAAAAGTTTATTTAGTTTGCAAATCTAGCAGCCTACTACAGTCTGGTGCTCTAGGCTGGGTGAAGTGGGGTGACATGGCTGTGCTCCACCTTTCTTGTCCTCCTTCTGGAACTGTTGGACCAGCCTGGATATATGAGGTCTGAAAATTAAGTTCACAAACTTGTCATCATGCCCTTATGTTGGCAGCTCTGGGTGAACAGCTTAGTAAGCTTTTGTAACCTTGGTACATCCGTGTCTCACAGGTATGTTTGTGCAAACCTGTGGTGGTTCTTGCTGAGTAGCATTCATTATTGTTGTTGTGTATTTTTGTCTGACTTTGAATTAGAGCAATGAGCAAACATTAAATTTCTTGTTAAACTTTGCAGAGTGGAAGTGAATCAGGGGTATTGTTAGTCCAAGTTTACGGGGATAATGCTATAGAGGAAACATCAGTGTACAAATGGATTAAAACTTTCTAAGGAGAGAAAGTGTCACTGATGAAGAGAGGTCAGGGCAACTAGTAAGGACAAGAATTGATGAAAACATTACAAAAATTCATTGAATTGTGCATAAAAATTATCATCTGTGAGAAGCATAGTAGACCCAGCAAACATCAATAGAGAAACAGTTAGGAAAAACCTAACCATAAATTTTGGCCAACGACTCACGGCTCTGGTTCTCGCATCTTGACAACGTACCATCTTCATCTGGCGCTGTTTGTGAGGGAGTACTGGAACTGTATGGGAACTAAGAGAGGAAGTAGGAAGTATTGGAAGTATTCCATCAACAGTATTGGAACTCTCTTCCTACTCAACTGATCTGGCCCCAATAACTTTTTTTTTATCCAAAGATAAAGGAGATATTTTAAGGAACGTATTTTGATGACATTCAGGACATCAAGGGTAATACAATGGTAGCTTTGATGGCCATTCCAGATAACAAGTTCCAAAATTGCTTTGAAGGGTGGACTAGGCACCAGTGTCAGTGCATGGCTTCCTACAGGGAGTACTGTTAAGGTGACCACAGTGATGAGGTATGTAGCACTTTTTCTAGGATGAGTTTGTGAACTTCATCGTCAGACCACCAAATTTGTCCTAGATAGTGCTACGTACCTCATTGCTGAATATCACTACTATCACCTTTGATGAACTCTCCTTGGAAAGCAATGTACTGACACCTCTGCCTAGTCTATCCTTCAAAGACATTTTGGAACTGTTTTTCTGGAGTGACCATCAGAGCTGTCAACATATGGCCCCCAAAACATGCAACAACAATAATGCAATAATAATGAATTCCACTTAGCAAGACATTGGCACACTTCAACATGAACATAGCTGTGAGACATTGATATACCAAGCTTATGAAACCTTACTAAACTGTTCGAACAGTGCTACCAATGTAAGGGTACAGTGGCAAGTTCACAAACTTAATTGTCAGACCTCCTGTTTCTAACCTGTAATCTACCATAAAAAAGGGATTTCTAAAAATATCTCATTTAAACAAAGACCTAATGGAACAAAGAGAATAGCAAAGTGTTTTTATATCGATGAAAGAATATTCCTGGAAGAAATTCATGCCTAAGAGCAAAGACACAGAGTTGGGAACATGATGTTGGAGTAGTCAGGAGCCAGAACAGTGTGATTACAAGGCAGTGTATAGAGGAGGTCAGATAGGTTACATAAGGCTAGGCTGTGAATAGAATTCTGTTCATTGCAAGTAGATTGGCCTTGACTTGTGGGATAGGGAGTTTCTGCAGGCTTATGTACAGACAAATGACAGGATCTATCCATACTTTCAAAGGATCACTATGGGTGCCGTTTTGAGAAGAGAATTTTAAGGACATTGCTGGTAGTAATGAGATGAAGTAGGAGGTTAATGCTATGATATAACTAAAAAGGGAATAACAGAGAAAGTGAGTAGAATTGGATTTGGCATATGTAGTCATTCATCTCATTTGCAAACATTTATTGATTGCCTGCCTGTGTCAGATACTTTATGCAACTTATATCTAGGGATAGATTATGAAAACATGTAGAATTTGCTAAGGGATTAGATAGGGAGTTGGAGAAAGGAGTCAGAGACATCAACGGTTTTGGCCTATGTAGCTAGGGTCAACACAGTTGGGGAGAAACAGGTTTGGGGACCAGGAATAGAATTCCATATATTTTTTTTAAATCATCGCTGTGTATATTAATGCAATCATGAGGTACAATGTGCTGGTTTCATATACAATCTGAAATATTTTTATCAAACTTGTTAACATAGCCTTCCTGGCATCCTCTTAGTTATTGTGTTAAGACATTTATATTCTACATTTAGTAAATTTCACATGTACCCTTGTAAGATACACCCTATATTTTCTCATGGTAAATTTGAAATGCATACTATCTGAGGAGTGGTGTTCAATAGAAAGGTGGCTACATGTGTCTAGAGATCAGTCAAGAGGCTTGGGCTGGAGACATAAATGTGGACTCACCAGACTATAAATGTGTTTAAAGCCACAGGAGTAGATGAGACCAATAGGCAATGAATTACGATGGAGAAGATAATAATGGATTAACTGCAAGGCACTCAGCATTGTAATTCAGGAAGGTGAGGAGAAAGTCCTACTATACCCAAAAAGTGGGTAGATAGAATAAAAATTAGAATCCATATTGTCCTAAAGAAAATAAAAACAGTTTTTCAAGAATAAAGAAGAGACAATTATAAAAAGTCACTTCTTTTAAAATAAATAAAGCAAAGACTGGGCGTGGTGGCTCCCGCCTGTAATCCCAGCACTCTGGGGGGCCAGGCAGAGGGATTGCTTGAGCTCAGAAGTTTGAGACCACCCTGAGCAAGAGTGAGACCGTAGGTCTAAAAGTAGCAAGACATTGTGGTAGGCACCTGTAGTGCCAGCAACTGAGGAAGCTGAGGCAAGAGAATCGCTTGAGCCCAGGAGTTTGAAGTTGCTGTGAGTTATGATGGCACAGCACTTAACCCCAGGTGACTGAGTAAGACTCTGTCTCACAAAATAAATAAATAATACAGTAAAGCAGAGAAAGCTCAAGACTTAGGAAAGGGAAAGGAACCTCAAGATTTGGTAAGATGTGGGATCATGCACTTTAAATGTGTTCAGCTGCTTTATCAGATGCTTCACCAAATAGCAGGCTTCCTGTCTATCTCCTAAATCTTGAGGGGCTCTCTTTTTTCTTTTAACAAGAAGAGACTTTTTCTCACAACGCTAGGAAAAAGAGAGTAATGATTTAGCAAATGCTAAATGGAATCCGTAATTTCTTAATCTAAAAATAAATAAAGGGCCAGGCCTGGTGGCTCACACTTGTAATCCCAGCCCTCTTGGAGGCCTGGAGGGTGGATTGCCTGAGCTCACTGGATCGAGACCAGCCTGAGCAAGAGCAAGAGCCTGTCTCTAAAAATAGTTGGGCTATGTAGTGGGCACCTGTAGTCCCAGCTACTCTGGAGGTTGACACAAGAGAATCACTTGAGCCTGAGAGTTTGAGGTTGCTGTGAGCTATGACGCCACAGCACTGTACTGAGGGTGACAAAGTGAGACGCTGTCTCAAAAAAGAAAAATAAAGAAAAATAAAGAAATATTAATCATAAGGGAAAAAAACATGAGAATGATGTCAGACTGCATTACCTACTCTGTGTATTTAACTCGTTTAAGCTCTGCTTACTTCCTTTTGCATAACTGACAGCAGATAAAAAAGAATTACATGATGACAGCCAGTCAACCCAAGAACAAAGGGTATATTCCACATTAGAACACAGTTCTTCAAATGACCCGTGAAAAATAGCAATAGACCATATACTTAGTATGTAAGGAAACAACCTCAGAGAAAGTTTAATGTAAGGACGTAACAGGAAAAAAAGATTGAATAGAAATTGAAACCAGCTCTTTGAGTCTGGTTTGAGCCTCACCAATACATTCCACTCTTACGTTCCATGGTACATGTGAGGAGGTAGTTTCATACATTTGACAAGTCTAGGGATCATAAGTGGAGCTGGAGCTGAAATCTGTGACAGGACTTCCCGCAAAAAATACCAAAACCTGCAGGAGAAATTCAACCTGAGTAGCTGAAAAAGAACAGATCTCATGTATGGAATTATACAAGCTCTTCAAATTCCATGAAAATACTTACGTCATAGACAACTATTTTATTCATTAATTTATTAAGTTATGGAGGATTATTCTAATTATTATCCTCCCTTCATCTGATGATTTTTATTAAAAACAGTTAATATATACATGTTAAATATTTTATTGTCACCAAAAAGTATTAGCTGTATTGCCTTTGATGAAATTATTTTGTAAATATGTACTATTTCATTTATTGTTTCTATTCTTGGTTGCTATTATTTACAGAAACATGTTAATTTTTAGAAGCAAGTGAGGTTTCAAGGTATCTTTTTTAAGACACAGAAAAAAATAAAGAAGACGCATTTAAATGCAGTCAATGTTATACATAGCAAAAATACTACTTCCTTTTTTAAATTTTTTTATTAAATCATAGCTGTGTATATTAATGCAATCATGGGGTACCATGAACTGGTTTTATATATAACTACTTCCTAACATGTATAACTATGTTTAACAATTAGTTAAACATGTTAGTTAACTAACATGTATAACTATGCTTAACAATTCTAAACATAATCTTAAACATAGATGGCCCAATAAAATTTATCTTCACCACTCCTTAATTATTTATTATGTATAGCTCAGAAATATTAAAATTATATGCTACAGAAAACATTTCAAATATTTTTGAGGAATCATATTTGTAGTTGGTAATTTTGAGCTGAAGTCATTGTTATTAGTATTATTGAGTGATTTTTTTAATATTTTAAGTTTTTTCAGTATTTCCAGAGTAAATATCTTAAATTTATTTCTGCTATTTCTATGATGTCATGCAGACTGTAAAAATTAGATCAGAGATTTAATTTTGTCCGCCATGGCTGCATATAAGTTCAATAACTCTTTCACTATATTTTGATAGTGGAACTTCAACTCTTCAAATCTGGTTTGAGCCCTAGAGCCCTTAATATTAATATATAAGTATAGAAGATCACAACCTGCTCAGTGTGAGATATTTTAAAGAGTAAAAGTTTCTGTTTCCTACAATATGAAGTCTTATGTGTCAAGTGAAATCTTTCCAGGTACAGCACGTTTAACACACCAGATTTGTGCTCAGTTTCTAAAACAAAGTTGTCACCCATAAACAAAAGCATGTGATGTGTCCCCAAACAGCTCATTCAATGTCCTAATTATAATTCCACTCACTTAGGTTATATTCAGTTCAATAAACATTTGAGTGACTATTTTATGCCAGGCATCTGAAATGCTTTCACTGAACTTGGAGTCTAGAGCCTCGGGAAGGAGACTCAAAAGAAAATGGAAAATTTCAATAATGAAAAGTGCTAAGTTAGAGGTTTGCCTGAATAGCATGCTCTAGGTTAGAATTCAGAAGATTGGCATTTAGCCTCTGTTTTAGACAGAGGTACCCTCTGGAATCTGGAATACCGATGGGAGAAAAAGTCAATGAATTCATACTCAATTATCCATTTCTAGCATGGTTAGAATATAGAAAAAAGTCAGAATATTATTCACATTAGAGCCAACGACGTTTTTGAACACATGAAGTGAGTTCTTATGTGTTGTGGCTATTTATATTTTTGTGGATAACCATATTAAAGATGAATATACTTTGTAATGATTACTTACAGAAATGTGCTTTGAAAACAAAGATAAATATTTCTATAAAACAGAGAAAGGACAATACAGAAATAAGAACTTTTTTCTGTAATTCTAATCAGTCATATTTATTTCAACTTGAAATTCAGATAGTCTTTTTCATGCGTGAAAAACGTATAAACTAATATAAATATATCTTCAATGATGTCCTAAGTTAGCACTCTTTTTGAATGTATTAAACTAGCAGGCATGTAATGCTGGTTGGAGTCTTTTAAGCATTTATACATAAAGTAGAACAGATAACATCAAATGTGATTTAAAACAAAAGAATGTATTTTATGAGAACACTGGAAAAAGAATCATAAACAATAGTGGAAAAAGGAAATGTATTTCTTTTTTCACTATTTCAGGAAAGAAAACTTGAGAGGATTCCCACAGAAAATACAGTCCATGATGCTGGAAGTTAGAGAAAAGGTTTTCAAGAAATAAGCTAGGGTATTATTTTTCTGCTTCATTAAATATGTAACTTTATTCATGACAGCAATTAGAAATACTTAAAGTCAACAAAAATTTCTATACTCATATTTAGGTTTTTTGAATTAGTTTTCAAAAAATGTGAAAGTAATGGTGAGCACAAAAATCATAGGCTGAAAATGCTGATGAGCTAAAGGTATTATCATATGAGCAATGTAGTACCTTAGCGCCCTTGACATTTACTTTTTCACTAAAAGGATTTTATTTTTAGCATGGCCCCTTTTAAGAAACATTAATTGTCCCCTTTCTTATATGTTACTTTCATGAGTATTTTTCAAAAAAATTAAGATAAATCAAATATATATTTTTAAATATTGCACTTCTGTGGATACATATGACTGTATGACTCCTTAGAATTGATTGATATTTTATTTTCCTAATTTAACTTTTCAGTGAATACTGTTTTTTAGCACTATTGTGAATGGTCATGCCATTGGAAAAACCATGGAAAAAGTGTAAATAAGCCATATAGTATCACTTAGAATGATCAACATTTTAAAATTATCAAATTGAATACATGTTAGTACTTGTAAAATGTTTACAAACACTATTCAAAACTTAATTTTTCTTGAGAAGTTACTGAGATACTACACAGTATACATTCTACTGAAAAATATGACATTATATATTGTAAAATCCATTATACCTTGATGTGCTATTAAGAAAGAGAAAGATGGTTCCAATTAAACCATAATGAAAGTCTATAACATCATCAATGTTAAAACAAATCATGATCCCAAAGATAGTTTAAAAATAAAAAAAAAGTAACTTCCACATTTGATGAAACACAGGACTAATCAAAATAATAATTACAACTATTTAAATATATGGCAGAGACTGGTTAACTTCCTCTTCTTTCTGGGTTACACTTCCTGGGCGTCATTGCAATTATCTATGTTCATGTGACTGAGTTCCTGACTCTGGGCAGCAGTGACATATTATATTTTAGGGTCTAGTTCCAAAAGACTTCCCCTATGCAATAAATCACCCATGTTCTTCTCTCCTCTGCATGCTGCATGTGGACACTCAGGAAAGATTAGAAGTCATGTGTGGAAGATTATAAAATTTTTTTAAAAATGGACCGCCATGTGAAAGCATGAAACGGAACACCTCCTTCCCCAGTCAGCCAGGAAGACCAGCATGGCGTTGCAGCTTGAAAAAGAGCACTCCATTCATTGAATTAAGCCACTGGATTGTGTCCATTTTAAATCAATTTACTATTATTAATTTATTACTAATGCACCTTACAAATGCAATACTTGATCTGACAATGTAGGAATCAGTTTTAAGAGTTTGAAAAGCATGGGTTGTTCAACTCCTTCTCAAAGTGCCAATATACAAATAAGAGAATTGGAGAAATCTCAAAAATATTTATAGCTATTGCATAAAAAAATAAGGCACTAGGTGGTACAAGATGGTAAACTATACACACACACAAACACACACACATATATATATAGGAAAATGCAAAACCCAGTTGTAATTATAATGGGGCACACTTTTAAATGTGGATGATGTGATTAAGCCAAGTGGCAGCAACAAACACACGTAACATTCTGAAACCATTACAGCCAGAGGACTATCTGGTGGAGTGTTATATAAAGAATTACAGAGAAAACCTATTAAAATTGAAGTAGGGGAGGGAGAGAGAAAGTGAAAGAGAGAGAGAAATCAAGTTAATTTTTTCCATTTGATGCTTTTAGAGATTGAGATTTTATGCCTTTTTGTTTAGGTTTTATGCGTTAAAAATATGTGTAACTTGCATACCCTAAATGATATGTTCATGAAGTTTATTTTTTGTGGATTATGATATTAATATCTTATAGGATATCTAGACTTCATTGAATAATTTGCTGCTATAGAAAAAATAATTAAAACTTTTAAGTTAATAGAAATAGTATTTGAAATGTATTACCAATTCCCCCCACCACTACAACAGAAATAGGATGGACATTCTCCAATAGTTTAGTAGTCGGTTTGGGGCAGCTTGAAATGCAAAGGTGAATTATATCAGCTTTTTCAAAATTAGAACCTATGGTAACAAGAAGACAGATGTCATTGGTGAAGTGTATGTAGTATTTAAAACACTGACACTATAAACACTTCGGAAAGAAAATGGAGATTCCCTGCAACTCATATTTAAGGAAAACTCTGATGTGACCTAGCATATATCTGCATAATTTATTGATATCAACATATGTTAAGTTATACTCTGGTAGCAAACAACCTCTAGATTTCAAATACTCAAAATAGTAAAGGTTTATTTTTGGTTCACACCATGATACACCCGTTTACCCTCCACCCTACTGCCTCAGTTGGCTGATTTTCCAGTTTTGTATCAGCACTGTCCTCTCTACAGAAGAAATACTCTCCGGAAGGATGGCAGAGGGGGGATGTGGCAAATTGGAGGGTGGTTCTTAAAGCATCACTGGAAAGTGACACGCATATCAGTTTTACTAATATTTCAACTTAAACTCATTTAGGTCACAAAATGGGATGAATGAATAATACTGTGGTAGACTACAAATAAGGAGGATTTGGGCAAGAAAGAAAGCAGAGATGCTTCCTTTATAATAAATTGGTAGGGTTTCACCAAGTTTTTTATGTTGACTGTAGAGGTATCAGCGTTACAGCAAAAAACCCTCATGTTAGAGCTGTGTATTCACGAGTGAGAACACAAACCGAACAAACATACAAATTCATATGTCAGTTTCCTCTTAAATTATATACAGGTTATTAAAGGGGATGGTTTTTGTTTAATTTGATTAATCCTTTTATGTTTTTTAATAAATCTCCAAGAGGAAAGAGTGGTTCTATCAAATATTGCTAGGTTGACTTATCTGAGGGCTGTCGCACCCCTGGATAGTTGTAGGCAACGTTCTGAATTTCAAAGTGATTGCATTAAAATTATTGAATAATGCACAAATTCATGTAACATCTCTGTAGTGATGTTACATGAATTCCATTTAAAAGTACAAAATATGCTAGTGACAAATCCATTACAAATTTTATTAAATTATCTTCTATAGTGTCATGCTTAAGAATGAAATTCTGGCTAAGGACAAACTGAAGTTCTATTATTTATTAGCTGTATTATCTAGGAAAAGCTGGGGTGAAAGTTTATTATAATACTACCCACCTAATAGAGTTGTCATAAAGAATCAAGTAAGTAGGTCACTTAAAACGTCAGCACAGTACTTGGCACATTCTAAAAATGTGATGATAGCAACAAGAGCATTAAAAGTAACTAAAATCTAGAATTTGCTGTTATCTCTCCCTTTACTCATTTGTTTTTCAACTATACTGAATATTGTCATTATTATACAGGAAAATGAGGTGGCAAAAAGCCAGGGCAAACAAGATCTCATTTGCATCTCTTTTGGAAAAGGAGTTGCAGGAGCCCAGCTCTGCTTTCTTCTCAAGAGCATGGCTTGCCTTCAAGTCATTTTCATCCTTGTGAATATAGAAAGTTTCCCCATCTTCACATGCACGTTCAGAAATCACCCCTGAGCTGACCCATGTGGACCCTTCTTCTGTCCCTAACACATATCCCTTTCTGCCTGGTGTGTATGCTGACTAACCTGGCTAGCTCTTCTTTAACGTGTGTTCTTGTCCCCCATCCCTAGTAGTTTATCTCCTTGTTCCAGAAACAAAAAGTTAACACTGAGAAAAAGCTTCTGGGCTAAGTATAGCAAAGGTGATAGTGGAGCATAGTTTGAAATAGTTGAAAAATTATTTCTGAAGTCCTGTTTTATCACATAAATTCATTCTGGATAAGCAAAGGTAACAAAGATTTATGTTAATTCAAATGTGTCAAAAACAGGCTGTTTCAGTACTTCTGTCAGTCACTCATACTAAATTCCCCTAGGTTTCTGGGATCCACAGACAGACAAGAGTTGGACACAGACTGCGGGTAACCTGAAACTTCTGCATCTCCCTGGCTCCCTGACATGCCCACTCAATCTCCAACCCTTGTCCGCTCATAGAGCAACGCTCTTGCTCTTTGTATAACCTTTACGGATTCGCACCGCCACCTGCAGCTGCTGCAGAACTTTTCTTAGATCTCTAGTTTTCCGTTTTCCTGCTCACATCCTCACAGCAGATGAGCTAGTGCTGCACTTTTCTGAAAATGTTTCCACTTGCCCATTCCGTTTCAACCTATTTGAGAAACATGATTTTCAAATTGTAATTTGGTATGCACATATATACATATCTGTTGGTATCTATTTTTAACTTTCACCCTCAGTTACAGCAGTACTTTCATGTATCTTATTTTCATTCTTTGAGTGAAACTAGAAATTCAGGTATTTCTGCTTCAGAAAACAAAGTCATGTAATGACCTTATGTTCTACATAAGACAAGATAATTAGAGGTGCCAGTAGAAAAGAATCCAAGGAATCTATCCACGAGCCACACTGTCTTTAACATATATAAGTATCATATTTAAAAATGATTTAGGAATACAGATAATTTGCATAAAAATGATCCCCTGCCATACCCTATTTAATTTAGATTTTTATTAAGGATGGCAGAATACAAAATCCCTTTGAATGATGTATTTATGTACAAAACATTTTAATTTAATTCAATATACATTCTATGATCTCTGAACTGGGGAATTGAAGCATAAGGTGTATACAAAAGCTGAAAGGGTAAAATTATATGAGCGGGCCAACAGTCATGATCTAAGATCTTGTAAACGAGATTTACTTTCTGTTGCTGCTTATGGTCAATGTGCCTCAATATCCTTTTTAGAAAAATTCTGTTTAAAAGATCTTTTTGATCCTCAGTTTCTTGCTTAAATTAAATTCATTAGCAGCTGTCAACCCCCAAGGAAAAACGTCAACACTAATCAAGACAACATCTGAAGGTGTCAGCTTTCCTTCATTTATCTCCTGTCCCCAGAAGGTATGGAGCCATGAAATGAAAAACTCCAGGTAATGACTGCATTTGTCATTTGTTAAATGTGATTAGAATGCAGTTGCACAGGCATGAATGTTGTTTCAAGCTGCCAATGACACTTGTCTTTATTTTTTTTGAGAAATAAAATAAAATTACAAGCTTTACCTTTACCATAGGTCTGTACATGACAGTTCACTTAATTTGCTTCCGCATAGAGTGATTCTATAATTGTCTGACGCACTGCATCTGTCACAGGAGGCACATTCCGTTGTTACCTACTACTCATTCTTTTCAATTCACAAACTTTGTCGTGGAAGTAGTCCAGGATTTTTATTCCACTTTCTTCAGCTTATAAAATAAGAAAATTTTAGTAAAGTGTTAAATATTGTTGTATCTGAGGGCATTGCCAACTTTGAAGTTTGATTAAAGAATTGTTTTAAAGTTATAACTGAATTGACACCTTCAACAATGGAGGATTTGGTAATTTTTCCATTTGAACTATTCACGTTACTAGAATACAATATGGCGTATCGTTATAACAAGTTTACTTAGTTACATATATTTCAGCTGAAGAGCATATTAATCAAAAGCCAAGAAATCATTTTAAGCATAATTCCAGGCATGAATCTACTTTTTTATTTTTTGCAGAAAAGAATAATACTGTGCTTCTATATATCATTAGGTGGCAATGGTAAAAAAAGCTGGAAGAAGGCTAATATGTGTTTATTATATTCAAATTATTCATTTACAAAGTTCCTATAATAATAATATATCCATTTAATTTCAGAGCAAGAAAGAGTATTTGATATAACTTAGTTTATATCATTGACTTACATATGACTATATTCATGCATAGAAAATTCAAATTATTTGCTTCTAATCCATGCACTTATTTTAGGACAACTTAAACTGAAAGGTAGACATTTTCCAAGGTAGTCTATTGTTATTTTCTACCAATTATTTTACTACTATTGCTATTCTGTAATTTTTTTAGTAGTTAATACCTATATTTTTTGCTATAATACTATATTTTTTGCTAAGCACTTTACATAGATCACACTCTGCTCTGAGGTGACGTCTATATTAATCTCATGTTCAGATTAGGAAACTGAAGGTGAATGTTATTAAGTAACTTGTCCAAAGCCATGTGGATAAGTGGCAGAATGTCCCTTTGCCTTTTGAAATTGCTTTTTCCTGGTATGTTAATGTTCTTGTTATAGCCATCTGATTGTATAGAGAGAGCTGGAATGGCCATATCAAAATTTACAAATGAGAAGAGCAAATTTGTAAGAAGATAACTTACTTATAAGTAAACTGAAAATACATGAATTCTATCAAAGTCTCCAGCGCCTGGTCTCTCGTTATGTGCATATATTACATAATGTTTGAAGTATATTAGATACTATGAGCTAAGAACCAATTATCAGTGGGCTAACCCTATGACACAGATATTAGTTAAATGTCAATATGCCATGCCATGGTACCACATTTGAAAGGGTTTCTGCAAATCATTTGGGCTATATCGAGTGCTGTCTTGGCATTTTAAACAGCCTACGAATGGAGTTAATTTGAGATATACAGTATATATTAATAATGTATACGGTGTTAAAAGACTGGTAAGCATTGTTCATTTCTGTAATGAACATTTTCTTCAATTAAAATTATCTTAAGTTTGTGTTTAAAAAATAAAAATAAATGTCAATAAATGCTAATTTTTTTTCAGGTTTCTATGAGAAGTGATAAAATGTAAATACTCACTCAAAAATAATACAATGGAAATACTTAAGTCATGCATAAAATGAAAATATAGGTAAACTTTTTTTAAATGACAAACATATCATGTTCATGGGTAGACGGAATAAAATGTCCATACTACGCAAAGTGAGTATAGATTAAATGCTATTACCATCAAAATACCCACATTATATATTACAGATGTAGAAAAAAAAATAATCTACACTTTGGTTAACACAAGAAAAGAGCCAAAATAGCCAATGCAATCTCAAGCAAAAAGAACAAATCTGGAGGCATCATTTTAACAGAATTCAATTACACTATAAGGTTACAGTGACTAAAACAGCATGGTATTGGCATAAAAATAGAGACATAGACTAATGGATCAAATTTTAAAAAAAATCCCTGAATATAAAACCATACATATATAGCCAACTGATCTTTGACACAGCAGACAAAAATACACCCTGGGAGAAGCATCTGTATTCAGTAAATAGTGCTGGAACAATTGGATAGACACATGCAGAAGGATAAAAGGATCTATAGTTTTCATCACTCAAAAAAATTAATTCATAATGGTAAAGCATGAAACCATAAGAATTTTAGAAGAAAATGCAAGAAAAAATCTTCTAGATATTTTCCTGGGCAAAGAATTCATGACTAACAACACAATGGCAATTACAGCAACAACAAAAATAAATGGGACTTGATTAAATTAAAAAACTTCTGCAAAGCTGAAGAATACTCAACAGAGCAAATTTACAATCTACAGAATGGAAGAAAATGGTCACAAGCTATACATTTGATGGAGGGCTAATAAGAATCTACAAAGAACTGAAAAAAATCAGCAAGAAAACACAACCCCATTAAAAAGTAAGCAAAAGAAGACTTACTTATAAAAATAGTTAAAATATTTGAACAGACATTTCACCACAGAAGATGTGAGCGACTAATAAGCATATGAAAAGGAGCACATTATCTGTCACTAGGCAAATGAAAATCAAAACTACAATAAGATATCACCACACAATGAATTATGTGGCTATCTTCAAAATGTAGAAAATGAAAAGTGTTAGTGAGGATGTAGAGAAATCGAAGAGCTGATTTGGCAAAATATTTTGGTAGTTTCTTCAAGAGTTAAATATAAATATCCATATGACTGAGCAATTCCACTCCTAAGTACCATGAAAAGAGCAAACAATATCCACCTAAAGGCATAGAAGTGAATGTTCATGGCAATGTTAGTCATAATCATCAACAATGGAAATAATTTAAATGTTCATCACTTGGAGAATTAAAAAGCAAAAAAATGGTATGTCTATACAATGCAACATCGTGGATAAATCTCAAAAACATTATGCTCAATGAAAGAAACCAAAAGCAGTTATGTAATATATGATTGAATTTAATGAAATAAACACAAATGGCAAATTTATAGAGGTAAAACTGAATCAGAGGTTGCCTTGGGGCTGTGGATAATTGATGACAAGCAGATTGAAGGGGATTTCTCCGGGAGTGATAAAAATGTCCTAAAATTGGGTTGTAGTGATACATATTCAATTTTACAAGTTAAGTAAAAATTATTAGATTATAGTCTGACTAGAGATATAATTAAAATTGTAATTTTTAATTACAATGCCTTAAAAGAAATAAAAATTTGTAAATAAGAATTGTATTCCTTCTGAGGTAGATGATTTAAATCAGTATGGTTTTTTGGAGAGGGGAGTGTTTTTCTTGGGGTTAGAAGATGGTATAAAGAGAGAATAGTATTAGATTAGTCATTCTTAAACTGTGGGTCATGACTCACAGGAACTGTATTAAAGGGCCACGGCATTAGGAAGGTTGAGAACCACTGTATTAGATGATAACACTCGATTGTGATAAATTTTATATTAAAAAAATGCTTTCTCTATCCTTCCCCTAAGCTGTCTTCCTTTTTCTTTGAGACTTACCTTTCATACATTCTTATTATATAGGAAGACAAGTGAAAGTCAAGGGATGTCACTTCATATTTTTAGATAGGAAGGCCCAGGAGGTTAACCTTTGCGTTGGCATTTGAACTTATTCTTGACAAATAAGTCAATCAAGATGAGAACATTATTTGAGCAGATGGATATCAGTATATTTTGAGAACAGAAAAGCTGCTATTATGTTATACTAATGATTAATATTCTCAAAACATTACTGACATGTAAAGGTTCGTGCTTCCTTAATATTTTTGTTATTGTGCAATAACTTACATTATCAACTCCATATAACATGCAAAAGATAATTTGAAGTATCTTAGATATGACTTCTAAAACTTAAAATATTAAATATCATATTTATGGAAATAACATATAAAATAGTATTTGTTTTGCCTGTAAAACATTTAACAAAATTATTTCCCATTGCAGTTTCATTCATAAATGCTAGAAAATGGAATTTTTAAAGATTAAATCTAAATTTTATGAAATAAAAATACAAATACGGGCATGTACTACATAAGGACTAGGGATCACATATACAACAGTGGTCCCAGAAGGGTATAAAGCCCTAATTTTACTGTACCTTTTCTATTTTAGATATGTTTAGATATACAAACACTTACCATTATATTACAATTGCCTACAGCATTTGTACAGTAACATGCTGTATGGGTCTGAAGCCAGCAGTAATAGGCTATACTAGACAGTCTAGCTGTGCGGAAGGCTATGCCATTTGGTTGTGTAAGTACACGCAATGATTTTCACACAGTGACAAAACAGAAAAACAACACATTTCTCAGAATATAGTCCCATCATTAAGCAATACCTTTATATAATACAAAGAATAATAAGGTCAAAAATGTTGTTCTTGAGAAACTTCAATATAATTGATACTGAAAATCATCTATGCCTGATAAAAGCAACAGAGAGAGAAAATATACTACCTATATAAAATTAAAAATACCTAAATATGGATGAAGAAAAAACTTTAATAAGAGATTAATACATACTCCTATGGCAATAAATCTAAAATGCGTGGAAAAAATGTGACTTTGTAGCAAAGTAGAAATTACCAAAATCTACCCATGAAAAAGTAAAAGACTTCAATATGGTAATTACCAAAGAAGAATTGGGAAATAATAAAAGCATTATCATTAAAAAATAAAGGCATTGGAAAAAAAAATAAAGGCATTGGGATCAACGTTTCATTCAGTCTAGAAAAATCAGATATTCCCATGTTATCGAAACTTTCCAATGCTTGATAAATAGATGGAAAGCTTTTCATTTATTTTATTTATTTATTTATTTTTATTTTTGCAGGATTTGGCTGGGGCTGGGCTTGAACCCGCCACCTCTGGCATATGAGGTCAGCACCCTACTCCTTTGAGCCACAGGTGCTGACCTTATTTCATATCAGTGTGAATTTCAAAATAAAATGAGACACGCTACAGCAAGAAGGCAATTGTAGACCAATCTCACTAATAAATATGTGCACAAAATTCAGAGATGTTTGTGAACCAAGTTTAAAGTTGTGAAGTAGAAAAAACATTTTCAAGTCAAAGAAGTTTTAGTTGAGGACATAAAAGATTTGATGTAGTCAAGATAAGCCTAGAACAAAAGGTGTTCATTAATGACCATCAGTTTGTTCTTTTGGGTTTCCAATTAAATGAAATATTCACTAACGATGAGGGAAAGTTAGAGTAGAAAAGATGAAGATAAAATCCATGGTGTTCTGATGATGTGATCTATTTTATTTTATTTGTTGTTATTTCAGATTAATACGAGGGTACAAATAATTAGGCTACATTGTTTGAATTTGTTAGGCAAAGTTTGTAATTGAGCCCTTCACCCAGGGACTGTGCAGTATGCCCTTACATTGTGCCTATTAGGCGAGAGCACACCCTCTTCCACTCTTACCCCCACTTGAATTTAACTTTGCTTTTCTCTCATGTGGAGTATAGTTGTTTACATATTGGTTTTATATTAGTATTGCATACATTGGAAACTTGTTTTTCCATTCTTGTGATACTTTACTAAAATGAATGCACTTCAACTTTACAAAAGATATAAATTTGGGTTCATTCCACGTTTTGCCAATTGTGAATTGAGCTGTGATGAATATTGTAGTGCAAATGTCCTTCTGGTAAATGATGTTTTTTTTGGTTGTTGTTTGTTTGTTAGTTTTCTTCTAGGTAGCACCTAACCCCAGTGAGAATAGCCCAAAGCTGCAGATGCTGACATAGATACAGAGAGATGGGAACTATTTTACTCTGTTGATGGTATTGCAAACTAATACAGCCTCCATGGAAAGTAGTATGGTGAATCCTTAAAGAGCTGAAAGTAAACCTTCCATTTAGTGAGATTCATTTTAAATATCTTCTCTCTAGCCCTCATGAACTGGGGCTACTGAAAAACAATCAATGTCTCTGACCAAAGTGCTTATTTGTCTCTATTCAGTTGAGATGAAATGTGATTAGGCAAAAAATGTCTGTGAATGCTTCTTTGTGGAAATATCTTCTACATTTTTTTTTTATTAAATCATAGCTGTGTACATTGATATGATAATGGGGCATCATACACTAGCTTCACAGACCGTTTGACACACTTTCATCACACTGGTTAACATAGCCTTCCTGGCATTCTCTCAATTACTGTGCCAAGACACTTACATTCCACATTTATCAAGTTTCACATATACCCTTGTAAGATGCACTGCAGGTGTAATCCCACCAATCCCCCTCCCTCTACCCACCTCCCCCCTCCCTCCCCTCTCTTTCCCCCTTCCCCCTATTCTTAGGTTGTAACTGGGTAATACTAGAGGAGAGTGCAGGGAAAACCTTGAAGAAATCAGTCTGGGCGAGTATTTTATGAGGAGGACCCCCCGGGCAATTGAAGCAGCTTCAAAAATACACTACTGGGACTTGATCAAACTAAAAAGCTTCTGCACAGCCAAGAACACAGTAAGTAAAGCAAGCAAACAGCCCACAGAATGGGAGAAGATATTTGCAGGTTATGTCTCCGACAAAGGTTTAATAACCAGAATCCACATAGAACTCAAACGCATTAGCAAGAAAAGAACAAGGGATCACATCGCAGGCTGGGCAAGGGATTTGAAGAGAAACTTCTCTGAAGAAGACAGGCCTTCAGACATGAAAAAATGTTCATCATCTTTAATCATCAGAGAAATGCAAATCAAAACTACTTTGAGATACCATCTAACTCCAGTGAGACTAGCCTATATCACAAAACCCCAAGACCAGAGATATTGGCGCGGATGTGGAGAAAAGGGAACACTTTTGCACTGCTGGTGGGAATGCAAATTAATACATTCCTTTTGGAAAGAGATATGGAGAACACTTAGACATATCTTCTACACTTTAACACATATAATCTATTTGAGCCTCATCTTCTCTATCAAACCCAGAAGTCATATACTACCAGTCAGTTGTACTTTGACCAGAAGTACAGTAACCAATCCCGGGCTCTTTATCAACAGTTATTTGCATTCTAATTTTATTTTGTGTCCTAAACATCTCCATAATACTTAGAGTGAACTGAGATAGTACAGGAGGTGAACTTTGGCTACCTGCCTGAGCCTTAAGCCAAAGCTTAATTAAGTCCTCTTAAGATATGGAACAAAGATATGGAACATATTGCTAAGATGGGATCAAGGTTGACCTCATAGAATTTTTGCCTCATTTTAATACTAAAAGTTATACCCAAGTATGAGACATGTATGTTCTCATTCTCATGACCTCCATCCTTTTCCCGGGAATTTGATGGTAGATCACTAGCTCTCCTGTTATGGGAGGAGCCCCAAGCATCCCTAAAGACTCTACCCTCAAGGGCCCATTGTCAAGCCAAGATAAATTCAAATTAGATAATCTAAAGGAAAAGGAAAACTTATTTTTCTCCATAATGAAGCCTAGCCTCAAAATAGGGACCAAGAAAAATGGCTACTAAATGGATCCCTTAATTTTAATACTATCTTACAATTAGGTCTGTTTTGCAAAGAACAAGTCAAATGAGGATAGTCCCCTATGTCCAGTCCTTCATGGCCCTTTACCTAGATTCTGATTTAAAAAATTAATAACCCATGACTTTGTCACAAAAAGCCTTCTCGAAAACCAAGAGAAGGACATCTTAGGTGACCTGCTCTTGTAAGTTACTTGAAACTACCCACATTTTCTTCTTTCCTCTCAGCCCCTGCACTCTATCATGATAAAGATAAAACTGGAGGTGATAATAGGAAGGCATGAGTCTCCTGTGAACATACTGAATCCTGAGCCCCACTCAAAACCTTAGCCTCCAACTCCTGTTCTCTCCCCTATGAGACTTCGCTCAGGTTCCAAATTTGAGTTGCCAAGAACGTGTTTCCTTTTAGAGAAGTGGCTGATGGTAGTGAAAGGATTGCATGACTCCATGTATTCTTTTCCATTTTGGATTTTGGACTCTGTAAAGAAATATTTGGAAGGCTTTTGGAAAATCCTGACAAGTTTAGAGGTGAATTCACCAAGTTTAGTTTGACTTTTTCCCTAAAGCTGGTAGTATATCATGGTCATTTTGGCCCAATGTTGGATCAAAGATGAGAAGACAGAACTTTTAGGAGAGCTAGAGAAAAAGCAGATGAAATGATGGTTTACAACTCCTGCCACAAAACCTATAGAGCAAGGGGAATGCCAGTCCCCAACCAGCATTCTCAATGGCAGTATAACAATAATTTCAACAAGGCTAGAATGATTAACTTCATAGTCTGTTAGATAGAGATAATGAAAAGATGCACAGTGAAACTTGTAAACTGTGATAAGATGTGGGAAGTTATCTGAGAGAGAGGAAAACCCAGTTGTCAACCTTAATAGATTAATAACAGCTTTTAGAAAATATACCAACATGGTCCCAAGTCTGTGAAAGGTACAGGTGTGATGGCAAAGGATTTCATTACACAGCAGTACCAAGTATTAGAATAAAGCTTTGAAACTTAGAGGGAGGAAACCAGACACTGATACAGAGATGGGTAGGGGAGACCTTTGTTGTCTTTAACAACAGAGATAGGACAGAGGAGGCTAACCAGGACAAGAGATTGACTAAGAAGATTCAGTTATTGGCATCTCTTAACTAGTTGCTTTGAGGTGACTATAGGAGGCCACCAAAAAGACCAGACCTCTTTTGGAGATGCTTGCTGGTGATTAACCAGTGTGCCAATTGTAGGAAAGAGGGACATTGGTAAGGAGACTATCCTGATTACTTCTGCCCATGCCAAAATTGCCTTCTGGCCAGTGTAACAAGAAGCAAACTAAGAGTGATGAAGCCCAGGTACCTGCATGACCTTAATAGATAATATTGCTATCACCGCAAGTGATGCTTTGGATCACTCTCAATGTGGTAGGTAGGAAAATGAACTTCTTCCTGGATACCACAACTTCCTATTCTGTCCTAACGTGACCTTTTTGCTTCTCTCCCACTGTTACTGTTCTGTAACTGGAGTGGATGGACAACCCAATGAAAGACAGTTTACCTTTCCTTTGCCTGTGAGGTCAGGTCCAAAATTAATTCCCACTCATTCTTGTATGATCCTGAGTGTCGTATCCCCTTACCGACAAAAGACCTATTAACTAAAATCCGCAAACTGTTTCACTCTATGCAAGCCAAATTCAAACAAACATAAAGCCTGAATAGGGAATTAATTTACAGGTCTTCTTAGAGAGAAAGACCCCTCACCTGGCCGATATCCCTGAAAACATGTCAATCCAGACAAACCCAGTGGTTTGGGATATTAAAACAACAGGCTGATCATTAATGTCTCCCTGTAAAATTACAAAAGGTTATAAATTTAATTAGGTTTTCCAGTCACCTTGTAATACTCCCATTCTTCCAGTGAAGAAACCTAATGGACAATATTGGTTTGTCCGATTCCTACACTACTTACCTAGGAACTGAGAGATGCCCAATTGTTCACTGTGTTACATTTAAAGAATGCTTTCTTCTGTATTCCCCCTCCCTCCATGTTCCCAATACCTGTTTTATTTTGAGTAAAGAGAACAAGACACCAAGGATGACCATACTTACCTAAGGATTTAGGGACAGTAGGGACAGTCCTCCTTTTTTTTTTTTTTTTTTTTTTTGGTACCCTTCTGTCAAGAGAATTGAGGGAATTAACTCTAACAGATGGAACCTAACTGCTGAATGTGGATGACTTACAAAACATCTCTGTGGAAAAGGCCTTAGAAAGGGAGTGAAACAAATTTCTTGAGCTTGACACTTGTGTCTACAAAATAATCCCTGATGCTATCCAATTACCCCTTCCTTAGTCTAGCTAGTCCAACACAGAGGAACTTAGCCAGGAGAGGACCAGCAAATAGATTTCACTCAAATCCTTCCCCCAGCAGGGTTTACACTACATATATTTCTTGATGCTTGTAGATAATTTCATTGGATGGGCTGAGGTTTTTCCTTTTCCTTCCAGAACCAAGAAAGCAAAGGAGATGTGGAAATAGCTCTTAAAGGAAGTAATTCCTTGGTTTGGATTTCCACAACATCATAGATATGGGGAAAAAGAACACTTCTACACTGCTGGTGGGATTGAAAACTAATACAGCCTTTTTGGAGAAAAGTATGGAGAATCCTCAAGGATCTAAAAGTAGACTTTTCATTTGATCCTACAATCCCATTACTAGGTATCTACCCCCCAAAACAAAAATCATTTTACCAGAAAGACATTTATGTCAGGAATGTTTATTGCAGCTCAATTTATAATTGTCAAATCATAGAAGCAACATAAGTGCCTATCAACCCATGAATATACCAACAATCTATGGTATGCATATACCAAGGAACACTATTCAGCCATTAAAAAAGATGGAGACTTTACATCTTTTACATTTACCTGCATGGAGTTGAAATACATTTTTCTTAGTAAAGTATCACAAGAATGGTAAAATAAAAATCCAATGTACTCCATACTAATATGAAATCAATATATAAACAATTAAATGCTCACAAGAACAATAAAACCCAAATATAGTCTAGTACGGGGGTAGAGGGAGGCAGAAGGGGGAAGGGTGGAGGACAATTGGCAGAACGATGGAGGGCCTGAGGTGAGATCTCACCTAATTGTGAGGGTGTATAACATGGCCCGTGGGTGAGGGGCTCTTTTACAAATGGAACTTTACCCTGGAAGTGAGAAGAAAGTAACCTAAAAATTCATACCCTTATATTAATTTGAAATAAAAAATAAATTAAATAATAATAAAAATAAACGCTATAGAATATTGATGAAAGGAATTGAGGAAGACACACACACACACACACACACACACACACACACACACACCCCTCTACCTTAGTAATGGAGCTTCTTTTTTAGCCAAAATAACTCCAAGTCCTTTCCTCTGTTCTAGGAATTAGCTACCAACTACATTCTTTCTGGCATCCTCAGTATTCTGGAAAGATTGTAAAGGCAACTCGTAGATTCAAACAAACTTTAAATAATCTCTTCCAGGAGACTTATGAACTTGGGTTAAGTTCCTACCCATTACCCTCTGTGGGGTATGAATTGCCTCTAACAGTGACAAAAATTAAGTCCTTTCAAAATGCCTTATGAAAGATCTTTGGAGGAACTTAGTAAAAGCTTGTACTATGTAATCAGTTTTGGACAGGTTATTCAAAAATATGGGAACCAAATATTATCTGCTGCTATTCAAGATTCAAATACTCCCCTGCCAATCCAACCAAGGGCCAACTATTGCTTAAAACCTGTAAAGAAAGATGTCTATAAAAACAAATACAGCCTAAGCAGAAGGGGCGTTACCAGGTGATCTCTGTGATCCCAACTGTGGTCAAACTACAAGTGACCACTAGCTGGGAACACCTAACTAGAATGAAGTCGATCTTATCTGACTTTTCTCAGGTAGCATCTGCCACCCATACAAACATCTGTGAGCCAGTAAGCTCCCAGCCAAAAGACTAGTTGAAATAGCTAGTTAAGGCCAGCCCATCCCTACAAGCCTCTGAAGCTTCCTAGAGAAATCAGCCCACCATCAAATAAGTGGGATGACATTGGATTGGGGCATAATAATAGTGAACACTGTAATATGAAAAAAAATCTTGCTATTACTCTGTCTCCTCACTTAATCTCCTCTCTCAGGAAAAGAATCTTCTTATCTCTGCTGGGTGTATGGACTTGATTTCTTTGTCATGATGCACCTGATACTATTGCTTGCCCAGCCTGCCTGAGTATCTAGAACCCCCTTTCTTTGGGTTAACAACACCATGTGTAGGGGACATAGCCCTGGGGGTGGGGCGTGGGATCCAAGAACTCTTGGTGATCCAAGAACTCTCATTAAACCTTGGTCAGGGAGACCCAAGATCAGGCAGTGAGATATTCTTATAAATTCCCAAAATAGATACTGTCAATGTCCAAATGTCAGCAAAAAGCAGATAAAGAAGAAAAGATCTGCTGCCCTACTCCCTTAAGAATGAGGAAGATAAAACCAAAACCTCTCAGGGTGAATGAGATAGTATTGGAAGTAAACTTTGGCTACCTGCCTGAGACTTGAGCAAAAGCTTAAGTCTGCTTACATTACTGAACAAAAGCTTTGAAAATGATTAACACCCAGCTTCACTAGAAGGGAGCTCTGCTTTCTTTAACAGGATTGGCAACCCCTGGAGCAGGGATCTGCTGGCCCCAGACAAAGCCAGAACAAACTGCCAAAATGGAGACCAAAGTTGACCTCTCATAGACCTTTGTCTCATATTCATGCTAAAATTCATGCCTGATGGTGGAGATTTACCATGCTTATGAGACATGCAATGTATGAAGAAGCATGATCCACGGATGGGCAGCTGCCAACCAAACCCCACCTCTGCATGCTATGATTTCAATGCTGGCATCAAACTTTCCCTACCCTTAAAAGTCCCCAGCCCTTTGTTCTGAGAGTCAATCTCATTGCTCCCTAAAGAGCACTTTCTCCCTTTGTTTGAGCAAACTCCTCCCCCTAATAAAGTCTTGCCTGTATAAATTCCTTTTTCAATCTCCTGCCAATTTCTACTGAGTCAAGAACCAAGAACTGTGAGATTGATAATAGAACAATTATATCTATTGCGACAGAAATATATTCAAATACCAGGAAGCCAATAGGGAGAGAATTGCCTGAGGGAAGCTTTTTGATTTCTTCTTTAAGAAAAAGAAAACAATCTCCAAATTACACTCCCCAATTAAGATCAAACTTGTAGTTACAACTTCTTTAGTCCCTTTCATGTGGTTTAGTATTTGCAGTATAGAAAAAGAGGAGGGAAGGCAATAAAAGTGAGGATTGATTTTAATTCCTCCCTACTTTTCTAAAGGAGGGAAAACTAACCAAACCTGTTTTTGGAATGTAAATGCCTTTGCTCAGTAAAGACTGAGAAAAAAACTATGGCTTAAATCTGTCTCATCTTCAACATAACCGTAGTTCATTTGATAGGAATGCACATAAACATTTGGTAGGAATGCAAACATAACGTACTGGCTCTTGTGGGATTATAATAAATTTAAACGATTAAATTTGCACAAGGGAAGTGTACAGTCTAGTGAAGGAGATTGATATCTAAATAGAAGTAGTAGACTTTTTTTTTCCCCCTAGATGCACAAACTAAAAATGTTATGGGGAGGAAAAAAGAAGGCTATTTAGCACCTGCATTCGGAGATGCAGAGGGGAATATTTCCTGGAGGAAAAAATGGTTGAGCTGAATCTTGAAGAAAGGAGAGGATTTAGTCCTGTGGAGAGAAGAGGATACATCACAACACAAAAGCTGAAGTCCAAAGGGCATCTGACTGTTTGAAGGCTTGGGCTGACTTCTTGTTCTTTGCCTGTGTTGCTTACTGTTAAATACACAGAATCTTTCCTCTCAAAAAACATGATTCTGCAGTCTGCGGTTTTATTCCATTAGAATAAAATTCAGGCCAACTTTGTGGTGGCATGTGTGTGTCGCATGGTCTAGTCACACAAAGATGCCTTTTTCTTCAGAGAGTATATGCTTTTAGAAGGATTTGGAAATAGTCCAATCTTTTTTGCTGACTCTGTTGTCTGCCTGGAGAATGAGGAAAGACAGTATTGGTCCTGCAAGATTTTATCTTCATCTTCACATGGATCTTTTTATTACTTAATGTTCTTAAGGAATGGACCAGAAAAGAGATGCTAGAGTGTCTGGTTTTTCCTTTTCTTCTTATTCTTTTTTGATTGCTCATATGTACATTTCCAGACAGCAGGTTTTAATCTCTTTGAAAGAATGACCTTAAAGATAAGTTGTATTTTTACTTTTGATACACAGTCAGTTAGAGGAGAGGTTTCGTATTCATGTTCGTGTGTCTGTATTGTATTTGTATATATTTACATTTATATATTTGCCTGTGATCTTCAGTCCTCTGCAGGTGAGATCTCAAAAGCCTCTTTTTATTTCCCAGTTTTTATAGAGGATTTCTGATGTTATAAAAGGCACCACCCCAGGAGAGCTAAGTAAAGGTGGTTATACCAGCTAAATATATGTAAAACTAGAACCTGAGTCACAGGTGGAGGAAAGCAGGAGATCTCCATGGAGTCTAAGTTTAAGTTTTAGACATAGGTTAAATATGGAGTCTATTCCAGGGTGGTGTGTGTGTGTGTGCGTGTGTGTGTGTGTATTTTAAGAGAATCCTGCAGTTCAAAATCGCTGTCAAGAAATCATTGTAGCTACAAACGGAACCACCAAATTTAATTTTGGATGTACTTCTGATGATTTTCACCAACAATTTTCCTATGTGGAATAATGATGATATTTTAAACTTTTCCTAAAATGTACCTGCTCATATTTTCCCCCCAAGTGAGTTGTGTATTCTTACACAGATTTTTCTAATTTAAAATAGTCAGCACATAGCTATAAGATAGATTGTGGCCTTTAGTAACATACTGTCTTCTTCAGGGTTTACTTCATAGAATCTCTTCTTTTCCCTTTTGTACTCTGCGTACTTAACACTCGCATGCTAATATTAGCACTAATGCCTCAGGCCTAAATAGCAATAATTACTAGATGACATAGCGGCTTCTATTTAAGTTGACAACTCAATAACTTGACATATGCATTACATTTCTCTTACACTGGAATCTAAATGGCACTTTGCAAAGCATTCCTTTTATATTTAGTTCACGGTCTGATCAGACTGGAGCTTGTGCTTATCATGTGTCTATTAAATACTAGTGAATGTGTCATTATTTCTAAGACCTTGCCAGTGGGAGATAATGGAATCATGGAAAGCTGTATTTCCAGTGAGATGTTGGGGCTTTGGTAACACATATTTTTTTTTTTAAAAAGATACTTGCACTATACAAGTTCTCCTAAGTATAAAATGCCACTAAGAAATTCATCCTGAGATATAAGGAATAACTTTTGTAAATACACTTTGTTTTGCAAACAAATACTGAAAGATGTTCAAAATACAAATCCACTTCATAAAATAGTAATATCTGTACAGCTTAGCCATTTTTGTTATGGCAGATTTTCAATTAGCAAATGTAGAGCAGAATAACAACAAACAAAGAAACAAACAAAAAACACCTCTGTTCTCGTTACCTCAACCTCGGTCAGAAATGTTTCAATCGATCTTAACAGATTATCTGTAGTTTAAAACATTATTTCTTCCTAGCCATCCTTTATCATTTTTTCCTCTCTATTCCTCTTCTTCCCCCTCTTTTTTCTCTCCTGATCTCACTCTTTCCTCTCTTGAACACGATCCTCATCTTTTCTCTTCCAAAAGATATTATCTGGGGCAAGTAATACAGGTAGAGGAGTGAGTGTAGCCAGAGCATGGCCAGTAACAGTAGCCCATGAAAAGGCTATGTGTCAGAGAGAAGTGTTGAGGGCAGCTTGGTAGATTTGAAGATTAGCAATACATAAGGGATTCGGAAAACATGTAAATATATCAAAGATAATAAGAGCCAGATTTCCCACTCCTACAGTGAAGGTTCAAATGTTAGAGAGCTTTGGTATTGGAATTCTTTATTAATAATGAACATGCCCACTGTTCACTTAACTTCTCATTTATTTAATATCACCTTCCACCAAAGAGGACTGGAGACTATTAATAGAAATAACTGATTTTAGGCCTGGGGCAGAAAAAATAAGATATGACCCAGGAGGATCTTCTTGTTCCAGTAAGGAAGAACTCAATGAAAAATGGGAGTATGATATTCTGAAAAGATCCAGAAGCGAGTTTGAAGGGATTCCTACCAGCCAAATAGAGGATAATTTAATTGTAACCATTTAATTAGATGATGATTATATCTATATAGTCCCTTGAATAAAAGAGGAATTGGTGAGTTCACACTAATATAAATAAGCAAACAAATAAATTGAAAGAAATACATACGGAAGAAACGGAAAAAGTCACAATATGACACTACCATGATTAATCCAGCAAGACATCAATAACTGTTAGAAGGCAAGGGTGGAAGTAAGAGGAAGAATCGCATGTCTACAGAGTTTCAAGTTTCCCCCACACAAAGTACTTATTAATTACAAAGGAGAAAGGAATGGAGCCATCCTACTAACACCTTCTTAATTATGTGAAGACTATTAACACAGGTATTGGTACAAAAAATACAGAGTGCTACCTGATAGGATGCAACTAAAAGCACAATGTCACTTCTGAGATATTGCTGCCAAAAATGCATAGCCTAGACCTACTCATGAGAAAACCTCACAGGAACCCAAATGAAGTTATATTCTATAAAAAAAAAAAAAAGCCATGTAATTGTAGATAATATGAAGGTCATGAAATGAAGGAAAGATTGCCAAAGGTCCACAAATGAAGGAGTCTGTGTATTAAAGTCTCCATACAATGGGGAGACTTGTATGGAGACTTTAATACACACACACACACACACACACATAATGCTGCATTGTATACTTTTATTATAAAGGGCATAAATTAAGATGAAACTTTAAAACACTTTGTGGCTAAATGGTATATACAACTTCTTTGTATTTTCCCTGTCCTATTCTTGCTACTTTTCAGTAGGTTCAAAATTATTTCAAAATAAAATTGATGGCTTAAAAATAAAAATGGAATATTCATTTATATTTCTAAAAGTTTTCTCAAAATAATAATGTTATTGAGGTATAATTGATATACAATAACTGTAAATTTAATGAGTTTAGACATATGCATACGTCCATGAAACTATTGGCACAATCATACTAAGAACAGTTAATCTGAGATATACCCACTCAAAACTTTTAAGTGTAAAATCTGGTAGTGTGAAACATGAATCCCTCTTTTATTTTGAGAAGTAGTTTTTGTTTTACATCTTTTTTTAAACCTCTTTCATTTGCCTGACATGCAATTTAGGTTTTGCCTAATTTCCCGCATATGCTCACATAGAAACTTCCGGAACATCCTAATAGAGATAGAAGATCAGCAGCTAAGGGAGGAGTGCTTTTGACCTTTCCTTTTATTTCCTTTGACCTGGACACCTGCATCCGGGATGGTATCACCCTAAGTTCGTCATGACAGTTCAATAGGAAATGACAATCTTATCAAACTTCCTGGAACTCTTGCTTTCCCAAGGAAAATGTGGACAAACCCCACTGAAGCAAATGTTCCCTTGTAGTGCTTCTCTCAGTGTCCTCGCAAAGTGACATTGTTAATAGACACGGTGAGGGATGTGAGTTTCACGGCAGAAGGCAACACCACATCCATATTTATTAAGTGCCCTTCAACCAGCGTAGCAATTTCCCTTGAGAATGTGCCCTGACAAACAACATGACATCCAGCACTTCATAGACGACATGTCATTAACTGCAGAACTATCTATCATGTGGTTTGCTCCACTGTGTTCATATTTCTTTTTTTTTTTTTTTTTGCTGATGCCAAATGAACACAGAATTTCCCAGAAGGAAATAAATGGAATACCACAAAGAATGAGTTTGGGAGGCAGTTCATGTACCTCTCAGAAAGTAAGAAGGAAACAGGATCAGGTCAAGGAGAAAAACAAGTCTGAAGGGCACAGTGGGGCTGAGTATTGCGAAAAGATTGATGGGCATGTGGAAATACGTATGAATGAATCAGGAAAACAGATCAGATGCTACATTTGTCTCATTTGACAGACTGAAATCAACCAGTAAATCAGCCAAAAAATAGCTTGAAAATTATCAAAATTGATCAAAAGGACAGGTGTCAAAAAAGCATCAGCTTTTCCAAAAAGTTCTGCAGAACTATTCATTATGTTGAATTCAAATTGATTTCACATATATCTGAGTACTTAGTAGTTACAAAACACTGGTGGAGAGAAAGGCCGGTCCATGAAGATGAATACGGTATAATCTCTAACATCAGAATGCTGAAAATCTGTAAGATGGCATTGCTGTAATACAGAGCAGACTGTGATCTATTCCCATGGGGATTTGGAGTCAAAATTTCGGAAAGGACAACACAGAAATCTTTTGTAAAACTTAATCAAACCTGTACAGAAAAGTAGGGAACTTCAAAAAAAAAATGATCCTCAGGGAGGACCAGGTAAGTTTGGTAGGACCTACAGAGGGCACTCATGTTAGCTGCAAATGTCTCTCTCTATGGCAGCTTTGCAGGATTATTGTTCAAACTTCAAAACCAGAAAGTCTCTGACAAGTCCCAAAGCAACTGTGGTTCATGGGCTATGAGGAAAATGGGAGAGAAACTGTACAAAGGGCAAAAAGTAAAGGGAGCAGAGGAAACAAGTCTAATTTGATTCGATTTTTGCCTAAGTCTCACCTTGATAGAACATCTGTCAGATCACGCCCAGCCTGCTGATAAGGAAAGGAAGGACCCTCAGATCACCCCTGACACATCTTTCTCACATATGTCCCACCCCTACTAATGCCTTAACAAAGTTCTGTTTGTTTCTCCTACTAGTAAACTTTAGGGGAATTTTCTATTAAAATTAAAACAGCTTTGAATGCATTTTCAGGTGCTGTAACACTATGATAAAAACAATACAACACAAAAAGATAATTTTCTTTAAAATCATGACTCACATAAGGATTTACTAAGCAAATTCTATATTTTGTCTGGGTGAAACATTGTCTTTCCCTTCTTATTTTCCTTAATTCTTATTTTTCTTATTTGGTTTCTGTGTGTCACTTATCCTATGCTAACCAATATAAGCAGGTATTAAGATTTAAAGTATTTTGGGTGGTGCCTGCGGCTCAAGGAGTAGGGTGCCGGTCCCACATGCTGGAGGTGGTGGGTTTAGGCCCAGCCCCGGCCAAAAAAAAAAAAAAAAGATTTAAAGCATTTTTAGAGAACACTTATTTACCATAAAAGAAAGGGAGAGGAGATCCTGTCCTACATTTTCTGTAAAGAAGTCCTCCTGCTCAAAGTCCTCCCTCTGCTAACACCCTCTCCTCATACAGCCCACTTCCAGAGTTACCTGGGGGCATTGAACCTGGGCTTTTGGGGATCCTGCATTATTAACTAGCATATCAAGGACAATATTGAGCTTTTTCTTGTCCATTGCTGCTTTAAGATTTAGCTTTCCTGAGTTCATTCAGTTAATTTCTTAAGTTTTCTCTCTTGTGTGCATTCTATCCTCATGAATTTAAACCTTGATTTCTATGTGGGTAGGGTGTATTGAGGAAGTGAAATGAAAGTGTATCCAGGGCAGTGCCCGTAGCTCAGTGAGTAGGATGCTGGCCCCATATACCAAGGGTGGCGGGTTTGAACCTGGCCCGGCCAAATTACAAGAAAAATATAGCCAGGCATTGTGGAGGGCACCTGTAGTCCCAGGTATTCAGGAGGCTGAGGCAAGAGAATCGCCAAAGCCCAGGAGTTGGAGGTTGCTGCAAGCTGTGTGATGCCACGGCACTCTACCAAGGGTGACAAAGTGAGAATCTGTCCCTACAAAAAATAAATAAATAAATAAAGTGTGTATCTAATCCACCTTACATCCATGTATTTTGTGTATGAATGGTTATCATTTGAATTATATATTTTATCTATTGTATTTTTAATTCTTAAGGAATATCAAAATCATACTTACATTGACACTACATGCAATAGCATCTGAATGAAATATTTTATTTATCTTTTTTGGAAGTATAAATGTCTTTTGGCAGACAAGTTTGCCATATGACCTGTTTACTACATTATTAACACATGCTACATTATACTATGGGGACTTGCATAAAACAGGGTGAAAATGTGAATCTGTTTGAAAACAGCTTAGTAATGTCAGTAATGTATTGATTTAGCTTCAGTCAAGAAATCATAGCCACTTTAAAGATTTAAGAAACAGGATAGAATGTAGGAATTGAACCTCATAGAAATGTTAAGGAAAACTGGGGAGAAAAGGTTCAGACACTGAGCTGGAAAGTCAGAGAAGGAGACATTGAAGATCTCAGGGCAAAGTACAAAAGTGGGCAGGTTTTTAAATCTTACAGGCAAAGTACTGTATTTCTCAGGATATATGAAAGGCACCCATTGGTCCCCTGTGCACAGTGAAGTGGTTGGTTCTCAAGTACTTGCTGAGAACTCCTGTAAATTGTAATTAGTTCCAAAGAATAACTGTCCCTCCTAAATGTATTTGAGTCTCACTGATTATCAAACACCAACTGACAGTCATTGAGAACAGGGAATTCTTGTCCGAGCAAAGGAAACTTAAGAGGCGTATTAGTGAATCTGAGTCAGCAACAGACCATCTATATACAAACAATAAAATTGTATCTATTCTTTTTAAGTCTTGTGGTCGGGGCTTATTTGCAATGGTACTTGAGGGAATAAGGACAGAACACATCCAGGGGTAGTTATAGACTGGGAAAAGCTGAAAGAGGGTGTCTTAGTCTATTTTGTGCTATGGTATGTGCTATGATACTTGAGAGTTTATAAAGAACAAATATTTATTTATTGGCTCATGGTTCTGGAGGCTAGGAAATCCAAGAGTGTCCTGCCAAGCTGGAGAGAACACCTGACTACGTTAACCCACGGCCAATGGCGGAAGGGCAAGAGAGAATGAGATCTCCGGAAGACAAGAAGAGCCCAAATGTGTGTTTATGACAGGCCCACTCCTACAGTAACGATGCTAATCCGTTCATGAGAACTCCAACACCTCCTGAAGAAATCACCTCTTAATGCTGTTTACACTGGGGATTAAGTCTTCAAAGGACACATTCAAACCATAGTAGAAGGTAAGGCTGTAAACCAAAATATTTTTCTCACATATCAGGTTACATAAAACATATAAAATAAGGGGGAAGGGGAAAAGAGAGGGGAGGGAGCGGGGAGGTGGGAGGAGGGAGGGTGATTGGTGGGATTACACCTGCGGTGCATCTTACAAGGGTACAGGTGAAACTTAGTAAATGTGGGATATAAATGTCTTAACACAATAACTAAGAAAATGCCAGGTAGGCTATGTTAACCAGTGTGATGAAAATGTGTCAAACGGTCTATAAAACTAGTGTATGGTGCCCCATGATTGCATTAATGTACACAGCTATGATTTAATAAAAAAATATATATATATATAATATTCCTACTTTTAAAATGTCAATTTTGAGAGTACAGCTAAAACCAAACCAAAGAGGAAAATAACTTTCCCAGTGCAATTTGGCAGAGAAAGCCAAATTACTACTAAGAAGCAGGGGTAGGGGGAAGAAAAGAAAAAAGAGCAGCTCCTGAAATCCAGAATCTGGACTGGTATTCACAACCAGACAGTGTTATTAACAAAAATAAGTTCATAACATACCAACACCAGACAAGAGTTATTCCGAGTCTATGATAATGTGAGACAAATCAAGCCCAGTTCATAATTTCGTCTAAACCCTGACAAAAGCAGAACAGTCACTGGGCCAACCATAAAATACCAAACACCCCCTTTTTAGATACATGCATGACTGCTCACTCTTCTTTAACAAACAACTTTATCCTTATTCTACTTTTTTCTTCCTATAAATCAAGTATACTAAAATACCAATCATAAAGTTGTCCCACCTTCTCACAACATCCAATGTAGAGCAAATCTCCCCCACTTCTGCTACTTCCTTAAACCTTTTCCTAAATCTCTCAACCAAGCCCTCAAAAATCTTTTAATATGTTCTTTCCAACACTCACTTATTGAGAAGCCCCATAATTACCCATTGTGATGGTTGAAGTCATGTGCCAACTTGGCTAGATGCCCAGTTGTTCACTCAAACACCAGTTTAGATATTGCTGTGAAGTTTTGTTGTTGTTGTTGCTGTTGTTTTGTTTGGGGGATCTGATTAACCTTTAAATCAGTAGACTTTGAGTAAAGCAGATTACCTTCTGTAATGTGGTTGGGCCTTATCCTCTGGTATTTGTTCTTTCTACTGCAAGAAATAACAAACTCAATGTGTTTAATTACACAGTGTTCTGGGTGGACATTCTTGAAGGACATTGATACTGTCCAGTCTTGTCCTGTTTGAGTTCTCTCAAGTAACCAAAAGGAAAAGAGAAGGATACTATCCATCTCTAATAAAAGAAATAGGAAAATAAGGGCTTTATAAAAAAATTTTTAATATTAATAAAAGGGTACAACATGTGGACTTTTAAATTTTAGTTTTTATTTATTCCTCTATAAAGAGAATACCAAAAACTTGAAAATAACATAAAACTTAGATGTTTTCCACAGTGAAGATTTTAAATGTAAAGTATCAAAACACTTTAAATATCTATAATTTTAAAGAAGGTTGTGTGCCAAATTTTGGTAACTTTCAGTTCATTAACTACTTATTAGGGATCATGATCTTGACAAACACATAGAGCAATGTTAAAAGTATGTACCATAGAATACAGATTTATTTTTTGTCATTCTTTCCCTCAAAACATCAGCAACATTACAGGAATAGCTCATCTTGTCAAATTCTGTTAAATGTACTTCCTATGTCCTGGACATCATTTTCGCTTTTATTTGTACTTCCTGTACACAGAATTTGGACAATTTGTAATTTTCCATTCATTCCCAGCACATGTGAAAAAAAGAATTTATGGGCATCTGGAGTGTTAAGGTTTGTGACGAAAGTCAATCCTAATGGGAAATAGTGAGTTCATTTACAACCAGGAAACCATTAAGGAAATTCTATGTTTCAAGAAATCCCATTTGGTCATATGTTAGTGGCCACACCAGTGATTAAATCACCTTTTACGTAACCACCAGAAAAAATAACAAGCTGCTTTCATACATCCATGGCCGGCTGCCTCTGTACCCCAGGCTATGATCTTATCAGCCCTTATGAACAGGTCAGGGTCAGATATGATATACAGTTGTATGGAACCATTCCAAGAAAAACCCAGGTGCTATGGGAAGTGATACGGGTGATACAGTAGGTGGTGATCTTTCCTCTCAGTCAGCTCTGGATCAATTACCCAGCATGAGGCAAGGGAGCAGTGCTGTGTGAAGGCCTGTCGCAAAACTAAGTTCTTATGGAACACGGTTTCTTATAGTTAAATGGAACATTTTTATAAACTGCCAAATTATTGTGTCTCCCACGCAATAAATATATAAAATACCATACATCTTTGCTTGTTCTCTCCACATAGAAATAAGAATTATAATACCATGGCCAATTTAAAGAGTTTTAGCTCAGAGTACTGCTAAGGCTCTCAAAGTATCCTTAGGGATCATTATACTCAAACTTTGTTTTATAACTAAAAAGGAGATCATTTACATGAGTGGTAGAATTAGGACCCGGTTTTCTGACATCTTAATTCAGGTATCTTGTTTTCACTGTTTCTCTTCTATTTCACTTTTTTATTCTGTGATCTTAACAATTTATTTTTAATTCCAAATAGGTTATATTATAATCAATTAATTAATAAATAGTATATAAAATTACTCAATAATATTAGAATATTGGGGTTTTCTCTTTTTTTCTTTACATCTGATTAACCCGTGCAAATTTATCACAGAGTTTTTGGTGAATTTCAGATCTCTAATAGAATTACCAGTGATTTCCAATCATTTATGAATTTTATAGGAAAAAAATTTACTCTTTAAAAAATTTACTTCAGTAGTTTTATTTATTGAATTACTATATTCTTCTTTTAAGGAAAATGTATAGTAAATCTGTTTTAACATTGAGATTTCTATTAAGGGAAACTAAAGATACCTGAAAAGAAACTTAAAAAAATTTGAGCACTAGTATTATATATAAAATAATGATGTAATAAATACTAAGATAATTCAGAAAATAATATTGCTTACTAGTTGTTATTGATCAGGAAAGAATGATGTAAAGAAAACACCTAATATCTCATTTATCATTTAAACTAGAAGAAATGCTAAGTTCAGCTAAGTTTAAAAGATCAATTCAGTCATTGTATAAGATCTATCTGGTCAAAGGATAAATGTGATGAAATTTCTTGTTATTAACTAGCAAAGACTTTGTTATTCTAATATCATAGCAGTAAATACATGGTACACTGACTATAGCTGCAAGCATTGTCATGTAGCCCACATTTGAACAAGTCTGATACACCATTCACATGATCCTTTAAGGCCAACTGTCCAAAGGATTGACATTTGTACAAATTTCCTTACAAATTACCCTGATTTGCAGAACTTGTGCCATTTCTTGACTTATACCAACCCTAACTTCTTTTCCACATGTTTTCAGATTCCTACTCCATTATTTATATGTCTTGGCTCCAGATTTGGTCTTTGATTACTTTGGTTGATGTTTTTGAAATATGGTCATACTCAGTGGTTTGTGATTTGATTCTAGGCTCCCAGGAACCACCAGCTAAAATATCTCTGATGCCTCTGAACCTCAAAATTTGAGCCCAACTAATTGGTCAGTGCACAACCCATATCAAAATGTTATTGAACTTAGCTTTGTCTATTTAGCCCCTTGATAACCATTCTGAAAATCTGGCCCAAGAAAGAAAATGTAGGAAAGAAGATTTTTAACTGTTTAAAAAGTTCTTTAAAATAATGTAAGTGATTAACTCAAGGATGGCTATCTGTTAATTAGAAAGAGAATCTAGAGATTTGATTTGGGGATTCACAACTATGTAAGATAACATTTTACCTTAAAATGACGACACATTTCATGTCATAGCATATACACTTTAAAATGAGTACTGTACTGAAATAAAGCCCATTTTATGTGTATTTTTCCTGAAGATAGTATTACTTAATTTCAATAAACATTACCTGAATACTATTTTATAATATTTTTAGTGCCACAATTTTATTAATAAAAATGGCATCTACTTAATTTATTCATTTATCATGAAGACTAAATAAAAGAGAACTTTAATTAAAATAATAGATATGTAAAACTGGGCCTTAAAGAGATGGAAAATTGGGCGGCGCCTGTGGCTCAAGGAGTAGGCGCCGGTCCCATATGCTGGAGGTGGTGGGTTCAAACCCAGCCCCGGCCAAAAAAAAAAAAAAGATGGAAAATTATAGTAGTCTCTCAATTATAATATAACTTGAACCATTGAAAAACAGATTTACTTCATTTATTTTAATTACATTAAGTCCTGTAAAAAGAACTCACTGAGTTTGTCTGTATAGCTATTAAGGAAATTCTGAAATTTACCTAAGGAGGATTTTTCCTTATGACTTTTCTTGACACCTATTCCATGTCATGCCTTGCAATTAATTTTAAAATTCAAACTAAAACACATAGTCCTAGCTTTCCAATATTGCCTGTTCTAGTGAAAAATTAATACAATTAATAATGCTGTTAGAAGTTCTATGATACTTATATGTTTATAGCACAATGATAATATAAAAAAAGACAATCTGAGGATTTTAGAGTTTATGATATTTGGTCTGAATCTTGAAAGGTAAATATTTAGGAAGAGTAGAAAAATGAGAAATAAGGTTTTCAAGCAAAGAAAATAATAAAACTTAAGAATAGAAGCAAGAGAGCTTGAATGGAACTACATCACCCAGAATTCCTTTCTAAGTTTCCTTTTTGGGTGAGTATTTCCTCTCAAGAGAAGGTTGTGTGAGATTTGGAAAGCTCAAAAGTGGAAGCAGCCATCATGCTTATGAAAGATTAGTTAGGGTCACGTGCTTGCCACTTATACTGGCTTTTGTTGATCTGCTGGCTCACTTTGTTGGTCTGATGCAGCTGTTTGGTTTACTGGTTCTCCAGCTCCCAAAAGATGTCCTTCTTTAGTTTTCCCAGGCGTTACTTAGATGTGAAAAAGAATGCCAGCTTCTGTTCAGATCACCTGCAGAACTGGTAGAGGACTGTAGAGAGTGAAGAATTTATACAAGTGTCATCTAACTCACACAGGTTCCAGTTCACCCTTTTGGATTTCATTTGTCTTCACTCTCTCTCCTGCTTTGTATCGATCTTTCTTTCCAGAAAGGAGCTCTGCTGACTGCCGGCCCAGCACCAAACACAGGCACAACAGCTACACATTCATTTTTCAAGCACTTCATGCAATTGTATCAGAGCAAATCCTGTAATAAGCTGCCTATTCTGTGTATTTTCTATTGTCTCTGCTTCTCTGAAAGAACCCCGATGATACAGGTGGAATCCAGAAGGTTTAGAGGGACATTAGTGGTGAAGAAACATGATCAAATATGTAGGTTTTGAAAGCATTCTAATGTAGATTATGACCTGGACAAATGTATGACAATACTAGAAGCACAGAGACAAGTAAGGTAGCTCTAGCCATAATCTATTGTAAAAGGCCAAGAGCCTGGGCAAAAGTACAAGTAAAGATGTGATGAAAATGAGAAGATGGATTTAGAAAATATTCTATGATGAGTACCAGGGAAATGTAACTGCCTTTTATTGAGATGTGGTATGCAGGCATGGTAGATCTGAAAATTAATCTGAAAAATTCTGTTTTGAACATGGGGAGTTGATTGAGACCATTTCTATTCATAGATTAAGTGGAGATGTTCAGTACATGCCTCTCTATGTGAGTTTAAAACTAAAGAGCAAGATCTGAGTTGCAGTTAATATATAAGGAATGAAAAGAGAGTTGTACTCAAAAGAAAAGTTGTTGATACTTCAGGGAAGAATGTCACTGCAAGAGTGATAGCAGATGGAAAAAAGGGATGAGTGAAGATGTGTGGAGGGCAGTATATTCTCATTTTATTTTATTTCTTTATTTATTTTTATGTTTTAGGCAGATTTATTGAGTGGTTTATTGCGGCCTGTATTCCCTGGTGCTGTGATTTTGCTCCCCTTTGTAAGTGTCCTCCTAGAAGCAAAGATCCTGTTTCATGCGTCTCGATGTCCTGGTGAGTAGCAGGTGCAACACAGACTACACAGGAATACTTGTATAAGGGAATGAATGAATACATTCAACTGCCTACCAATCAATCAAGAAGGCAGGAGGCAACTGTAATAATTAGGATTTCTGGTGTGTGGTATTATAATATTATGGTACTTTTTAATGTCAGAAAATTCAAAGTATGTCTTCTTGTTGGAAAGTAGGATAAGCTCAGAAAAGCCAAGACAGTATAGCTTCTGCCCTGCTGCTGCTCATCCATCCCTTTATGCAGGAAACGATTAGTTTGCATGCAAATAACCAAAAACCAAGTAGCAGAAAACCCAACTACCAATGGCTTAAAGTATAAGGACATTTATTATTTACTGTGCAGAAGATTAGAGGTAAATGTCTCTCGGGCTGGTTCAGCATCTCAACAATGTCACCCTGCCAATCTGCCACCCTCTTATTGCCACATGGTCAACAAGTGGCTGCTGTAACTCTATGCACAACATCTTCACTCAACTGTGTCCCAAGACAGGAAGTGGGATGTGGGGTGTGTGTGTCGGGAAGAGAAGAGCTGTGCGTTCAGAACAGTAAGAAGCTCTTCTTTCAGTTCTTTCTCTTTTTTTTTCTTATTGTTAAATCATAGCTGTGTACATTAGTGCAATCGCCTGTACCCATTCTAAGATGCACCGTAGATGTGGCCCCACCCATTACCCTTCCTCCACCAAAACCTCCCCCCTCCCTTGCCCTTCCTTGGACCTTTCCCCATAGTCTTGTGCTATAGTTGAGTCATAGTCTTCATGTGAAAGCTATAATTTAGCTTCATAGTAGGGCTGAGTACATTGGATACTTTTTCTTCCATTCCTGAGATACTTTGCTAAGAAGAATATGTTCCAGCTCCATCCATGTAAACATGAAACAGGTAAAGTCTCCATCTTTCTTTAAGGCTGCATAGTATTCCATGGTATACATGTACCACAATTTGCTAGTCCATTCGTGGGTGGATGGGCACTTGGGCTTCTTCCACGACTTAGCAATTATGAATTGGGCTGCAATAAACATTCTGGTACAGATGTCTTTGTTATATTGTGACTCATCATCCTTAATCATCAGAGAAATGCAAATCAAAACTACTCTGAGATATCACCTAACCCCAGTAAGAGTAGTCCACATAACAAAATCCCAAAACCAGAAATGTTGGCATGGATGTGGAGGAAAGGGCACACTTCTATACTGCTGGTGGGAATGCCCACTAATACGTTCCTTCTGGAAGGATGTTTGGAGAATACTTAGAGACCTAAAAATAGACCTGCCATTCGATCCTATGATTCCTTTACTAGGTTTATACCCAGAAGACCAAAAGTCACAATATATTCTCATTTTAAAAGGAATGAGATATGACCAAAGGAAGAAACCAAGTCCCCTATGCAGCATTTCCCTTAAAATGGGACATCGAGTGTGGCGCCTGTGGCTCAAAGGGTTAGGGAGCCAGCCCCATATGCCAGAAGTGGCGGGTTCAAACTCAGCCCTGGCCAAAAACTGCAAAAAAAAAAAAAGGATATTGATGGGGCTCCCTTTTGTTTTTATCTTGCCCGTATTGAATGATGATAGGATTGCATGTTGGTTATATCCACAAACTCTGGACTTAGTACGTAACTCTGCAATGTATTCGTTATATGATCATGGATTCTCAAAATGTTACCTTCCTTCAATGTTAATTAGATAAAAGCAATATGGAATTCATAAAGATGTTATGAGGATTAATAAATAAATAAAGAAAAGACACTCAATAAATGTAAATGACCATTAAAATGGTTATCATAAATGGTAATGACCATTACAGTAACATCATTGTATAACAACACAATTGACACTGATGACTGTGCCATACTTTTTGTGGCCATATTTCTATAAATAAACTATGTACATGGGCTTCAAAAATTAAAAATAGGTACTATATTCTTTACATATCTTTAGTGAAAGAAATGTACCTTGTATGCTGCAGTATACAAGTCTAAGACCATTAATCTCATTATAAATAAACTTAAGACTTAAAACTACCATTAATATTTTAAAATGTCTCCATGTATTATTATTTATAAAAGTTAAATGTATTATTTATAATTAAAACATATATTTCATACATAAACAATATAGATTTTTGGCTTTATATTTTATCTAACTGCTCCTTTTTTTTTTTTTTTCACCACCTCCTGCATATGGGCTGGCGCCCTACTCCTTTGAGCCACAGGCACAACCTTAACTGCTCCTTTTTTTAACAGTGTCCAGGATCACATTTCATTTCTATGTGATTATTATAAAGCACTTGGAATTTAAATATTTTCATTTCTTGATTCTCTGGTTTTTTTTTTTTTTTTTGAGACAGAGTCTCAAGCTGTCACCCTGGGTAGAGTGCCGTGGCGTCACAGCTCACAGCAACCTCAAACTCTTGGGCTTACTCGATTCTCTTGCCTCAGCCTCCCAAGTAGCATGGGCTACAGGTGCTCATCACAATGCCTGGCTAAGTATTCTCTGTTTTGATGCAAATGTCAGTCTCTAGTTTAATACCAATACATGCTGTTTTATTTATTATATCCTTGTAGTATCGTCTGAAGTCTAGTAAAGTGATGCCTCCAGATTTGCTCTTATTTCATAAGATTCCCTTGGCTATTTTGGGTCTTTTTTGACTCCATATGAAGAATAAACCTATTTTTTCAAAATTAGCAAAATATGATGGTGGTATTTTAATGGGAATTGCATTAAATATGTAGAATGCTTTGAGTAATATAGACATTTTAACAAAATTCATTCTACCAACCCATAAGTGTGATGTTTTTTCCATATGTTTATAACCTCTGCAATTTATTTTTTCATTCTTTTAAAATTCTTGCTATAGAGATCTTTTACCTTCTTTGTTAAATATATTCCAAGGTATTTCATTTTCTGTGATGCCACTGTGAAGGTTATTGTGACTTTGATTTGATTCTCAGCTTGACTGTTGTTGGCTTATATTAACGCTACTGATTTGTGTGCATTGGATTTTTTAAACTGAGATGTTGCTATAATTATTTATCAATTCTAGGGATCTCTTGGTTGAGTTGTTAGGGTTTCCTAGGTACAAAATCATATTGTCAGCAAAGAAATAGTTTAACTTCTCCTTTCCCCATTTGGATACTCTTGATATCCTTTTCTTGTCTAATCCTCTTGTGAAGCCTTCTAGTACTATGTTGCATAGCAGTGACAATAGTGGGCTAGTTTTAATTCTTAGTGGAGATGTTTTCAATTTTTCTCCATTTAATATGATATTGGCTGTGGGTTTGTCATCGATGAGGGGTTTGTCATCCTATTATTGTGAGGAAAGTCCCAACTATGCCAACTGTCCCAACTATGACACTTTTCTTAAGTGTCCGTATCAAGAAAGGGTGTTGGATTTTGACAAACTCTTTTTCTCAACTGAGAGGATCATATAGTCTCTGTTTTTACTTCTATTTATGTGATGAATTACATTTATAGATTTGTATATAGTGAACAACACTTACATCTCTGGGATGAAACCTACCTGGTCATGATGAGTTACTTTTGATGTGCAGCTGAATTCTGTTTGTTAAGCAAGCAAAAACATAGGTCAGACAATTAAGCTCATGAACCCATCCTAGAAAAAGTACTATATACCTCCTTGCTGAATATTATTATGGTCACCTTTGAATTACTCCCCTTGGGTATCTGGTAACCATAGTGATATTCAGCTATGAGTATGTGGCACTTTTTTTAGAATGACTTTGCAAACTTAATTATCAAACTTCATTCAATGGGGAAAAGATCTCTATTCAATAAATGGTTCTGGGAGAACTGAATAGCCACATGTAAAAGACTGAAACAGGAACTACGCCTCTCATCATTCAAAAACATTAAGTCACAATGGATAAAATACTTAAACCTAAGTCAGGAAGCTATAAGTATTCTAGAAGAAAGTATTTAAAAACTATTAATATATAGGTCCAAGGAAAGAATTTATGAAGAAGACCCCAATGGTAGTCATAGAAACATCAAAAATAACTGAACAGGACCTGATCATGTGTAAAAGCTTCTGTAAAGCCAAGAATACAATCAACAAAGCAATAAAAAACCCACAGAATGGGAAAAATTATTTACATGTTACACATTTGATAGAGACTGATAACCAGAATCTCCAAAGAACTCCAAGCAAATCAATAAGAAAAGATTAAATGACTCCATTAAAAGTTGGGCAAGAGACATGAACCGAAACATTTCTAAGGAAGACACACTGGTGACCAACAAACACATGAAAAATGTTGAACACCTCTAATTAGAGATATCACTTAACCCAGTGAGAATGGCTTATCTCATAGAGTCCCAAAGCAGCAGATGGTGGAATAGATATGGACAGAAAGGAACACTCATGCACTGTTGTTGGAATGCAAACTGTCCAACCTCTGTGAAAAATAGCATGGAGAGTCCTCAAAGAACTTAAAGTAGGCCTATCAGTCCTGCAATAACTCTATTAAGAATTTACCCAAAGGAAGAAGACATTTTATTAGAAAGACACTTAAACTCAACTTTCATAGCAGCACAGTTCACAATCACAAGGATAGAGACCCAAGAGCCCATCAATATACGAATGGATTAACAAAATGTGATATATGTATATTATGGAATACTACCCAACTATAAAAAGATAGCGACCTAGTATCTTTTAACCCAAATGAGATTAGAGACCATTCTTCTAAGTGAATTATCACAAGAATTAAAAAACAAATATTACCTGAACTAAATAGTAGATTGAAACTAGTTAACCAACTGGTATGTTCTCATAGGGAAGCAAAACTCAATAAAATTTGGGATTGGGGGGAGAAGAGGAAGGGTAATTCCATTAAAATTATCCTGACCTTTGCACTTTTATAGGTTTTCCTTCACCTAGAAAGTGTGCAATGTACCCATTCAAAGTACCTGATCTTGGTACACCTGGTAGGTACTTTGAATGGGTATACTGCACACTTTCTAAGTGAGAGGCATACCTATAACTTTGACTTAAAATTTATAAAAGCAAAGTATGTAACAAAAACATGTATACCTGCATAATATACTGAAATAAACTTTTAAAAACTTAAAAAATAATTAAGATAATTTAAACATTTCATGTCTTATATATATAGGGTGATCATAAAGTTCATGTGAAATTTAAAATAGTTTTCTTTTAAACAGAAAGCTCAAAATGAAAATAGAGCCATAATAAAAAAGATGATAATTAAGTTGTTAACACATATTTAGACTTGATACATAAAAGTGGTATATTTAGCCATGTTTTAATAGAGTTTGGAAGACTCTTTTATAATTAAATATATATCAGATTATGAATAAATATTGTAGAGGCCTTTGTTCTCTAGGTGTTCAGTTAGAGCTCCCATTAAAAAGGAATGGAAAACGCATTTGTAGATTTTTCCCATTGCTAGATCTCAGCGTGAAAGTGCTAGATGTGTCTTGGTGATGATACTTCGTGTAGAAAAAAAATATAAGCTGTATTTTAAAATTGTTGACAAGAATGTTTGATTTCTTCATACTTTGATAAAAGTGCAAAGGTCAGGATTATTTTTATGGACGTTTTCCTTCTAAAAGATATTCAGATTAATGTTCCCTAGAAATAGATTTATTGTAGCCATTTTCTTTATCAAATAACTCCACGTTATATATGTATATATATATATTAGTTTCAGAAGAAGCAGACATTCTTAAGAATAGAAATATTAATTCCAGAATTTCATTTAAAATAAAATGATACTGCATTAAGAGGAATAGGAATTTTGTTCTATAAATATTTTATATATGAATAAATGTTTGCACTGTTTATTTAATTATATTTTTCTCTGAGCTTACTGAAGGATTATATTGTTATAGGATGTTTTCACACATACACACACAGAGGTGCAAAAAACTATATACACATGTTATGAAAGGAAAAAAGCTGCATTAAAATTGTAATATTTGATATATACCCATAATATTTATCTTGTATATTGTATCTCTTGTAACCATAGATGTCAATGTGAATTGAGTATTATAATTTTAATTTAGTTTCCCCCCTTTTTAAAAGGTAGTTTTAAAATACAGTTTTTGTACACTTTGTATGTGGGAGTGTATATATTTTTTGCACCCTATGTGTTTGGGGGAGGCTTACACAGATGAGACTACTGACACTTACAAAGTTGAATTGACATGGCCAAGGTGACAAAATTTCAGAATGAAGATTAGTATCAAAGTCTTTGTAGTTGTTTCTTAACACAAAATTGTGGTAACTAATACTAGATAGTAGGGCGGAACAAGATGGCAGACTAGAGACATCTCCTTACCAGTCACTTGCAGCAAGGCAGGGAAAAGTCCCCCACTCCTTTGGCTGGGGGAACCCACACAGGACATCACTCTGGGGACACAGTGAAAAAGTGGTGGACTACGGGAGTCAGAAGGGAGTTTGGAGCTGAGAAAAAACAGCATAGAAGGCAAGTGTTTGGACATGGGTAGGGATCAGCTGGCCAGCCCACCTGCAGAGGACAAGGGACAGGAAGGGACTGCAGTTTTTGATTTTGTGGTGAACTTCTCATTGTAACTGCCTTGGATGACTTCTTCACATCTAAGGACACAACAATCAAAGCAAATAAATAACCTTCAGAATTGGAAAAGATATTTGCATGGTAAGAATCTGACAAAGGGGGTGGCACCTGTGGCTCAGTTGGTAAGGTGCTGGCCCCATATACCGAGGGTGGCAGGTTCAAATCTGGCCCCGGCTGAACTGCAACCAAAAAATAGCTGGGCGTTGTGGCAGGCGCCTGTAGTCCCAGCTGCTTGGGAGGCTGAGGCAAGAGAATCGCTTAAGCCCAGGAGTTGGAGGTTGCTGTGAGCTGTGTGATGCCATGGCACTCTACCGAGGGCCATAAAGTGAGACTCTATCTCTACAAAAAAAAAAAAAAAAAAGAATCTGACAAAGGATTGATAACTAGAATATATGGACGGAGAATTCTAATTAATCAACAGAAAAAGAGCAAACAATCCCATCTATCACTGTGCAATAGAAGAATGGCTACTGAACACTTGAAAAAATTCTCATCATCTCTAATCTTCAGAGAAATGAAAATCAAAACCACCCTGAAATATCACCTAATCCTAGTAAGATAATCCCACAGTACAAGGTCCCAAAGTTCCAGATGCAGGCGTGGATGTGGGGAGAGGGAAGCACTTTAACACTGTTAATGGGTCTACAAACTAATACAACCTCTTTGGAAAAAAGTATGAAGGATTCTCAAAGAACTCAAAGTAGACCTCTCATTTGACCCTGCAATCCCATTACTCAGCATTTACCCAGATGAAGAAAAATAATTTTATTATAAAGACATTTACATTAGATTGTTTATTGCAGGTCAATTTACAATCATGAAGATGTGAAAACAACCTAAATGTCCATCAACTCAGGAATAGATTAACAAGCTATGTATACCATAGAATACTATTCACCTATTTAAAAAGATGGAAATTTTACATCTTTTGTATTAACCTGGATGGAGTTGAAACACATTATCTTAGTAAAGTATTACAATGGAAAAGCAAATATCCAATGTACTTAATACTAAAATGGAGCCAGTAGACCATCTAATTCACACCCACAGAGGGTTAAACTCATTTCAATTAAATGTGGTGGGGGGGAGTGAAGAAAAGGGGGTTGGTGTGCTTCCACTTAATGGGCACAATCTAGAGCTTCATGGCACAACTTTTACGTGTGTGACACAATTACAATAGGAACTCTACCAAACAAATTCAAATATTACCACCTGGTTGTACCCTTACATTAACCTGAAATAAAAAATAAAACAAATTGTAGACGCAGAGTTTCCTATGATCCTTAAATATTACAGAAATAAGTTCAAATTTTATTTCTTATACTAATTTTCAGCATTGAAGCTAGGCCCACAACACCACTCTGCCAGATATCTATGTTTCATTGATCAGCACTTTTTTTACATTTTAATAATTTTCTCTTCAAGTAAGCCCAAATAATATTTCCATCCTGAAAAGCCAATCAGCTCACCAAATAACCAAACCAAATCTTCATTAAAAAGAGAAAAAAAAATCCACCATGAACAACAAAAACCTAAAAAAAAATATTGCCTCCGTCTCTACTTTCTCCTTTAGCCATTGGCCTCTCTCTCCTCTTTTTCATAACCTTTAAATTTATTGTGAATTTTCTTATCTCTCGATCGCTCTCCTTCAAAACAAAATTCCTTTCTGTCATTATTATTTTCATTAAATGTTTTTAACAAGATTGATACTGATATACACATTGGATTTGTACAAATATTCATATCTAATTTGAGCCCATATCATTTGGCATCTTTGATCTTCTCCCACCTCTGCTACTTTACTTCTTTTCTTTCTTTTTTTTTGGGGGGAGACAGAGTTTCACTTTGTCACGCTTGGTAGAGTGCCATGGCATCATAGCTGTAGCAACCTCAGACTCTTGGGTTCAAGTGATTCTCTTGCCTCAGCCTCCTGAGTAGCTGGGGCTACAGGAACCGTCCACAATGCCTGGCTATTTGTAGAGACAAGGTCTTGCTCTGTCTCAGACTGGTCTCAAACCTGTGAGCTCAGGAAATCCACCTTCCTTGGCCTCCCAGAGTGCTAGGATTACAGGTGTGAGCCACTGCGCCCAGCCCTGTTACTTTATTTCTATTAAATCACACACTACTAATTTTCTTTCAGTGACTCTTTTTTTTTTTTTTTTTTAATCTATTTCCTTTGAAATAACCTGGATGGAATTACGTTGGTACACATTGGTGTATCCAGGCCTTTTCTCTTTCCTATCGTGTCAAGAATTAAGCAGTCTTACAAACTGTATGATTTTTATTCTCACCTGTATTTAATTGGCTGTCAATCCCAACATATTCAAAAATCTAACATACTTCTCTTGAATATTCTGTAAATTACCTTTTCCAAATTTGAACATATTGCCTTAACTCATAAAACTGTTCCTCTTACTTGTTCTTTCTTTTATTCTCCCTACCCATTCAAATGTTGTAGCTGACTTCTTTATTACAAAATATGTGTATTATGTCCTAGGAATTTCTAAACTTTTCAACTTCACTCCTAGTTCATTGTTATATCTAAGGTATTATCTTTCATCTAGTTTATTTCTAAATCTCTAAAACTTATTGTTTTCTTTTATCTTCACAATATTCTAAACAATGCAAAAATTATTATTTACAATTCCAAATTTAATTATGTCATTCATTTCTTTTTTTTTTATTAAATCAAAGCTGTGTACATTAATGTGATCATGGGGCACCATACCCTAGTTTCATAGACCATTTGACACATTTTCATTCACTTCTTAAAATACTCCATTGTTGCTCTATTATTCAATACACAAAATACAAATTTTTTAATGGGAGAGACTTGACATTGCTGATCTCTCTTCCCCTGATCTCTACAGCTTCATCTTGTTTCTATCTTGCAACTCAACCTCAGCTTTCAACCATATAAATAACTTACTTATTAAGACACTCTAGGTTTCTGGTCACCTTTGGACATTAAATCTCTTCTGCCTAGAACATTTCCTCCATTGCTATTCCTTCTTCTTCTCACCAACCCATCCCTATGTGGGTAACACCTAGTCATTTTAATTATGCTCTTTCTTATTTCAGTTTATATCTTTCTTTATTCATAAAGTCTTCCATAATCAATACTACATTTCTGTCCCAATCATTGTCCTTATGCTTTTCCATGGCACTATAACTTATAACACATAAAACAATAATTATCTAATTACTTGTCTTCATTATTTATTAAATCATATCTCCTAGAGGGTTGGAAATATTTTCTATTGTTGGATCTCTAGTGTGTAGCAGAGAGGCTGGGATATAGAAGACACCTGAAAATGTTTGTTGTAGGAAGCCATGAAAATGCATGTATATAAACATGCTTTACTAATTATAAAATTAATGTGATGGATGTGTTACTTGGTTCAATGTAAGCATTTCACATTGTATATCGAAGCAGTACCCTGAACCCCATAAATGCATCAATGTACAAAGTTATGATTTAATAAAAATTAAAAAAAAAAACAGTAAAAGTAAAATTGCAAATAATTCCACAGTGCTTTGTAAATATCCTTCATTGTTGATTCTTTAAGTAATTTTATAATTTAGATGTTAGTATATTTTTAGAAAAATATTTTGATTCTCTCGTCTTATTTACTTGAACATACATCTGTACTTGATAACTCCACAAGTTTAATTTTGAAAAGACTAGTTCTGGCTCCTGCAATAGTTGATACATAGTCAAATATTGAATTTACAATTTGTTTTGCGTATTTTTAGCGCATTTTCAAATAACTTAAACATTGGAAAGGAGCAAAGCAAGATTAGAAAGAGAAACTGCCAGTGATTGTCCCTCCATGTGAACATAAATTCAATAGCTCTCCATGTAAGCATGCACCTTCAGAAGAACCAAAGTCAGGAGTGCAATCATACTACTTAGTTTTAACATTATATTGAGGAAAGAGACACCGAAGGCAATCTCACATTACTTTTGTCCCCTCTTCCCTGTTCCCTGGCAGGACTTACCAGCATGCTAAGTGGATAGGGAATCTCTGTGCCCAGGAGAGGGAAAGAGAAGTGATTATGGAAATTTACACTGAAACTCAGGGACACCTTGGCACAGGGCAACACAGGACAGGGTAGAATTCTGCTAGTGCCCATGAAGGGGTCATTTATACAAGCCCATACAGAGGGAACGCTTCTGCCACAAAACCTGAGATCTAGCCCCACCACAAGCTGACAAAAAAAAATAAAAAACAGTTTCAGGCCTGGATTAAATTCATAAAGCAGTCAGATCACAAAGGCAGCAGGACTTGGACAATTTTTGCAGATGTGCTGGCTCAAAGCAAGTAGCCTTGGTGTGCATATGACTCAGTGAGACAATAGCAGTGGTGGCTAAGCCAGTGCCTGTGTCACCCTCTTTCCAACTATAGGGGGTGCAGCGGAGAGAGAGTCTTCCACTTGGGGAAAGGAAATGGTGTAGTTCAGAGGACTTCGTTTTGCAACTTGTGCACCAATTCAGTCATGGTAAAGTACCAAAAAGGATACTGAAGCCCCTAAGTCCATACCTTGGATCCTAGAAGGCATTTCTAGAGCCACCCTGGGCTGCAGAAAACCTGCTTCCCTAGGGTTCATCACCTACTGACTAAAGAGCCACTGGGCTTTGAATAAACATCAAAGTTAGCCAGGGGATAATTACCGCTGGCTTTGAGTGAGACAGGGCTTGCTTTGGGTGTAACCTGGTACTCATGGCCATAAGTCAATCCTCCCCAACTCTAGCAGGCCAGCACAGAAAGTGAATGACTTTGCCTGGAAAACCAGGGGATTCTCACCCATCTTACCCTAGGCCACCGATGTTGTGCCACCAAAGTCTGTAAGAGTCATAACAGTACTAGTCTGTGAGCACCTTCAGCGCTGATATGGCTTTACTGACCAAAAATTTAGACCATAATATTCATTTTCATCTGACTACCTATTGAGCTTTCTCAAAAAGGAAGGGTTTAAATAACTTCAGACTAGAAAGATTAAAATAAAAATGTAGGGCGGCGCCTGTAGCTCAGTGAGTATGGCGCCAGCTTCATATACTAAGGGTGGTGGATTTGAACCCGGCCCCTGCCAAACTGCAACCAAAATATAGCCCCAGCTACTCAGGAGGCTGAGGCAAGAGAATCACCTAAGCCCAAGGGCTGGAGTTGGCTGTGAGTAATGATGCCACAGCACTCTACCGAGGGCAACTCAGTGAGACTCTGTCTCTAAAAATAAAATAAAATAAAATAAAAATGTAAATTTTCAATGCCCAAACATTGATGACTATCCACAGGCATCTAGAACACTCAGGCAAATATGATCTCACCAAACTAAATAAGGTACTTGTGACCAGTCCTGTACCAACACAGGTATGTGACCTTTTAGACACAGAATTAAAACTAGCTGTCCTGAAGAAGTTCAACAATGAACAAACTTCAAGACAACATACGGAAGGAATTCAGAAGCCTATCAGAAAAAAATTAGCAAAGAGATTGAAATAAGTTTAAAAAGTCAAGCAAAAAATTTGAAGCTTAAGAAATCAATTGACAAACTCAGAAATGGATCAGTCTCTCAATAGCAGAATTGACCCAGAAGGAGAAATAATTAGTGAACTTGAAGACAGGCTATTTGCAAACATGTACTCAGAAGAGAAGAAAAAAAAAAAAAAACACCTAAAATAAAAACAGATTAAAGCATATCTATAAAACCTAGAAAATACCCTAAAAGTTATTTAAAAATTATTGGCCTTTCCCAAAGGGGGGAAAATTTTTTATCAAAGGGCACATACACTTGAAAGATATTTTTGTTCGTTTGTTTGTTTAGCATGTCATGGCCTTAGCCTGGCTCACAGCAACCTCAAACTCCTGGGCTTAAGCAATCCTCCTGCTTCACCCTTCCCAGTAGCTGGGACCGTAGGTGCATGCCACCACAACTGGCTAAATTTTCTATTTTTAGTAGAGATGAGGTCTCGCTTTGCTCAGCCTAGTCTTAAACTCCTGACTTCAAATGATCCTCCCTCCTCAGCCTCACAGAGAGCTAGGATTATAAGTATGAGCCAGTGAATGCAGCCTAGAAGAATGTTTATTGCTACAATCACAGTGATGTGGAATCAACCAAAGTGCCCACCAATCTATGAATGGATTAATAAAATGTGGTATATGTATACAAAGGAGTACTACTCAGTTATAAAATAGTGATGAATGAATACCTTTTTTAACAACCTATATGAAACTGGAGACCATTTTTCTAAGTGAAATATTGTAGGAATGGAAAACTAAACACCACATGTACTTAATACTACATTAGAACTAATGGATTAACACCCATGTGCACATCTGGTAGTATAACTCAACAGAAAGGAAGCAGAAGAGAGAAGGAGAGGAGGGGAAAATTCACACCTATTTGGGACAATGTGCACCGCCTGGGTGATGGGCACACTTATAACTTTGACTTAAACAGTACAAAAGCAATTCATGAAACCAAAACATTTGTACCCCAATAATATTATAAAATTCAAAAAAATGACAAGAAAAAAATGGATAGAATCGACAAAAGGTTAAAAAGTAGAGTGATATGAAGTTAAAGGATAGAACTTATGTGAGGTTTCTCTTTGCTTGTTTGTTTTTAAGCAGAGTTGTCATATGTTTAAAATTACTGGTTATAGAATATTTTTTGGTAATGACATAATATCAAATCAAAAAAATCTATAAGAGACACAGAAAAGATAAAAAGCAAGAAACACATCAATTGGTTAAAAGACACCAATAAAGAAAAAAATTAGAAAGACGATAAGGAAGAAATAAGAAAGAAAGAGATGATAAAATAAACAAACTGAATAATGACATGACAGTAGTAAGTTTTTACCTATCAGTAATAATAATGAATGTGAATGAACTAAACTCCCTATCTTATGAAAGCTATAACCCAATTAAAGCCCAAGAAGAAGGGGAAAGGAGAGAGGGAGGGGACGGGAGTGGGAAGATGGGTGGAGGGAGAGTAATTGGTGGGACCACATCTACAGTGCATCTTACAAGAGTACAAGTGAAATTTACTAGGTGTAGAATATAAATGTCTTAACACAATAACTAGGAAAATGCCGTGAAGACTATGTTATCCAGTTTGATGAAAACATTTCAAATTGTATACAAAACCAGCACATTGTACCCATGATTGCATTAATGTTCACAGCTATGATTTAATTTAAATTCTTTTTTAAATGATTATTTTAATTGATGCTGAAAAAGCACACAATAAAATTCAACGCTTCTTTATTATAAAAACAAAACAAAACAGTATTGGGTGGCGCCTGTGGCTCAGGGGAGTAGGGTGCTGGCCCCATATGCCAGAGGTGGCAGGTTCAAACCCAGCCCCAGCCAAAAACTGCAAACAAATGAACGAACAAACAACAACAACAACAACAAAACCCTTAGTATTGAAGGGACTTATATCAACATGATAAAAGCCACATATGATAGAGCCACAGCACGTATCATACTCAATGGGGAAAAACTTAAAACCTTTCCTCTAACATCTGGAATAAGACAAGAATGCCCACTTCCACCACTATTGTTCAACATAGTACTAGAAGTTCTAGCTACACCAGTGAGCAAGGGAAGGAAATACAGGGGATCCAAATTGGACAGGAAGAAGTCAAGTAACCCTCATTTGCAGATGATGGTATCTTATACCTAGGGGTAAAAATTCAGTAAACTTTCAGGATACAAAATCAATGTACAAAAATCAGTAGCATTTTTATATGTCAAAAGTAAAATCTGAAAAAGAAACCAAGAAAGCAACTCCATTTACAAAGCTACTAATATAAATCAAATACCTCGAAATAAATTAACCAAGAAAGTGAAAACTGTCAATAATGGAAACTATAAAACATTAATAAAAGAAATTGAAGAGGAAACAAAATTGGAAAGATATTTCATGCTCATGGATCATAAAAATCAATATTATTTAAATGTCCAGACTATCCAAATCAGTCTCCTTATGTAACACAATTACCGTAAAAATACCAGTGACATTCTTCACAGATATAAATAAAATAATCCTAAACTTCATAGGGAACCACAAAATACTGAACATAGCCAAAGTTATCCTGAGCAAGAAGAATAAAACTGGAAGCATCACATTGCTGGAATTCAAATTATAGTACAAGAATATAGTAACCCAATTAGTATGGTACCAGTGTCAAAGTAGAGAAATAAAGCAATGGAACAGAAGAGGGAAAGCAAAAATAAAACCATCTACTTACAACCAACTTATTTCAACAAAGCAGACAATAGTGTATTGGAAAGAAAGCCCTATTCAATAAATGGTGATAGGAATAGCTATATGCAGAAGAATGAAAAACAAGACACCATATCTCACCATACATAATAATTTAAGATGAAAAAAATACTCCCAAGAAATGGGGAGGACGAAGGGGTAAGGGATGAAGTCTTACCTATCATATACAATCTACTTTATTCTGGTGATGAGCACGCTAAAAAACCTGACTTCAGCAATATGCATTTCACCCATGTAACAAGGACCCTTATATTTTCTAGTGCTATATTTGAAATAAAAATTATAAAAATAGGGCAGTGCCTGTGGCCCAGTCAGTAAGGCGCCGGCCCCATATATGGAGGGTGGCGGGTTCAAACCCGGCCCCGGCCAAACTGCAACCAAAAAATAGCCGGGCATTGTGGCGGGCGCCTGTAGTCCCAACTACTTGGGAGGCTGAGGCAAGAGGATCGCTTAGGCCCAGGAGTTGGAGGTTGCTGTGAGCTGTGTGAGGCCATGGCACTCTACCGAGGGCCATAAAGTGAGACTCTGTCTCCACAAAAAAAAAATTATAAAAATAGAAAATAAAAGAATAGGCTGCTGCAAAGAATTTGAGATGGGGACCTCCCTTGACATCAAGATTAAAAGAGCAGGGCGGCGCCTGTGGCTCAGTGAGTAGGGCGCCGGCCCCATATGCCCAGGGTGGCGGGTTCAAACCCAGCCCCGGCCAAACTGCAACAAAAAAATAGCCGGGCGTTGTGGCGGGCGCCTGTAGTCCCAGCTGCTCCGGAGGCTGAGGCAGGAGAATCGCCTAAGCCCAAGAGTTAGAGGTTGCTGTGAGCCGTGTGACGCCACGGCACTCTACCCGAGGGCGGTACAGTGAGACTCTGTCTCTACAAAAAAAAAAAAAAAAGAATAAAAAAAAAGATTAAAAGAGCAAATAAAGTTTATCACGCTGGGGATACTGTCTGGTGTGGTGGTCATATCCAGTAAGGATTCCATTCAGCACCAGGGGGTGTCTTTGACAATGGAAGGAACTGTAAACCTCCAGCTCAGTGCCAAAAGTGTGGGTGTGATTGAAGTTTTTTATAATTCTGTTAAACCCATCCAGATTATCAACAGCACCATAGAAATGGTAAAGCCAGGGAAGTTTCCCAGTGGCAACACAGTAGTTCCTTTTGAATTTCCTCTGCACATGAAGGGTAACAAAGCTCTGTATGAGACTTACCTTGTTTGTCAATATTCTGTATAGGCTGCGCTGTGACATGAAGCGGTCTCTGTTGGCCAAGGACCTGACAAAGACTTGCGAAATCATCATTCACAAGAGGAAGTTGACTCCAAGTCCTGTGGACTTCACGATCACACCCGATACCTTATAGAACGTCAAAGAGAGGGCCTCACTCCCCAAATTTCTCATTAGAGGACATCTCAATTCAACGAACCATGTCATCATGCAGCCTCTCACAGGAGAGCAGGTGGTGGAGAGCTCAGGGGCTGCCGTCAGCAGCATAGAGCTGCAGCTGGTGCACGTGGAGACCTGTGGGTGTGCAGAAGGCTATGCCGGTGGTGCCACAGAGATCCAGGATAGCCAGATCGCTGATGGGAATGTTTGTAGGAGCCTCTCTGTACCCATATACATGGTCTTCCCCAGGCTATTCACCTGCCCTACACTGGACACCACCAACTTCAAAGTGGAATTTGAGGTGAACATTGCTGTGCCTCTACAGGCGGATCACCTCATCACCGAGAACTTCCTTGAAGCTCTGCAAGATGTAGCCCAGGAAGGTCGCAGGGAGCACATGCCCCCCCGTGGAAGTCCAGCAGGTTATCCAACTTCCGTGGGGAGCTAAAGCCAGCAGCATATGCCCATTTTCACCATTACTCTGCACCAGAAGTGACAGGGACTTTCTTCATTTCCTCAAAACTTCTGCTTCCACCAAGAGCCCCTCTAATCAGACATTTTCTGTGAAATTGAACATGATTTCTTAATGCCATTTGCAGGACTGCTATTTCCAGTGGATCCTGACTTACCTTTTCTTTTTTTTTTTTTTTTTTATTTATTTTTTTTTAAATTGTTTTCGATTTCTTTTTTTTTTTTTGTAGAGACAGAGTCTCACTTTATGGCCCTTGGTAGAGTGCTGTGGCCTCACACAGCTCACAGCAACCTCCAACTCCTGGGCCCAAGTGATTCTCTTGCCTCAGCCTCCCGAGTAGCTGGGACTACAGGCGCCCGCCACAACGCCCGGCTATTTTTTTGTTGCAGTTTGGCCGGGTCTGGGTTTGAACCCGCCACTCTCGGTATATGGGGCCGGTGCCTTACCGACTGAGCCACAGGCACCGCCCTGACTTACCTTTTCTTTTAAAGCACAAACAGTTGTAACAACAGTTTGGGCCTTCTTGGGAAAGGAGATCACAGGGACAACAGGACACCTCTAAATCGGTAATGGCTGTAGCCTGAAACACCATCTGCACATGTATTCGCTGCTTAGGAAGTTAACAGACACCCTCCAAGGGAGGGTGCAGAGTTACTTTGGTTTTCCAATTTTTCCCCCCACCCTAATCTGTAGTTCTTATATTTTTCACTGTAACTTCAAAATTTTTAGGGAGCTAGAAAAAAAGTGTTGCTTGCTCTCATAGGACTGAAGGGATCTGGCTGGTTCTGGAATGTTCCTGAATTCTCCAGAAGTGGCATAAAATCTCATGCTGCCATAGTTTTTGATTATATTTAAACGGAGCTTACCTAAGGGGCACAAATGTATGTCTGTTGCTGTTGTTACTGGTTGTGTCCTGAACCACTGGAGACCTGCCTCAGGGTTTGTGGTGAAGGCCTCTCTCCCAAGGATAGTGCCAGGAAAACATCCTCCACTAGATAAACCTGGCCTGCTTCTTACCCACCTGAAGGACCTGTGTTGTGGGCCAGGGTGCTTCTTTGGCCTATAGCCAGTTTTTCCTCAGTCTCCCTTTGTGGTTTGAAGAATGTGGTGAGTCTGTTGTAGTATATTTCTTCCTTCAAATCCTGCTCATAATTCATGATGCTCATGATGCTTTGCACACTAACTGGCCTTCACGGTAGTCCTGGGCGAGGCAGGCTTCTGCTGAAGGCCTCCTGGGCTGTACTTCCGCTTTGTCCTGTAACAGAGGGGATTTGTACTGCTCAGGCAGTCAGGCCTTATTTACGCACTGCTTCATCCAGGGCTTCACACGGGAAATTACAAAAATTACTGAGTTATTTGAAAGTTGATTTCCAGAAAATACATTTCCAGTTTATAAATCTCTTTTATTCAATGACATTAATAATTGTGTCCTTAATGATGTGTTAAAACTGAGTAGCGGAAAATAAAGAAGCCATATTTTTTTTGGAAATTAAAGAAGAAATCATTTTTAACAAAATAAAAAGGTATATTGCTATAAAGAAAAGAAAAGAAAATTCGCCAGGCGTGTGGCTCATGCCTATAACCCTAGTGCTCTGGGAGGCTGAACAGGTGGATTGCTTGATCTCAGGAACTGGAGACCAGCCTGAGCAAGACTTTCTACTAAAAATAGAAAACCTCACTGGACATCATGGCAGGTGCCTCTGTAGTCCCAGCTACTTAGGAGGGTGAGGCAGAAGAATCACTTGAGCCCAAGAGGTTGAGGTTGCTGTAAATTATGATGACACCATGGCACTCTAACTAGGGTGACAGAGTGAGACTCTGTATCAAAAATAAATAAACAAAAATTTAAGAAATAAAATAATAACAAAATAAAATACTGGGAAAGAGAGTTATATGTTTATTATACAGGCAATCTTTCTATCTTTATTCTAGCATCTCAGGCCTCGACTCTCAGCCCTCAACTGTCAGCCCTTTCCTCAACTTGCTTGATGCTCTGACTTAAATTCCCCAAAATGACAATTTCTCACCTACTGCGGAAGGACTTTGGTCTGGCTGATCCTAGTAGGAGGTGAGATTTAAGTGTGCAACATCTTTTAATGCAAATTTCCAAACTATCCCATTCTTCTGACCCTTATAGCAATCCTTCATTTTTAAAAAAGCCCCATTTTTTCTAATTCCTGAAGGTTTCAAAGTTTTAAAGCAAAATCCGAGGGCTTTTGTTAACCTGTTCCCTATCAGTTGAAGAAGAATCAGCAATTTCACTGAAACATTATATCATTAAAGTTGACCAGAGAAATTTAGTTAATAATGAAAAAGAGAATATATCTGAGCCTAGTCTAGAACCTAAGAAAACTTCCCCCAAATAATTTCAAGACCACTAGCTTCTTAGTAATATTTTGATGACATTTTTTTAGCATTTAAAGAGCATCTAGAAAGGTTAAAGAAATAGTAGATTCAGATTATCCTCTGTCAGCAAAATGACTTTTATCTAGAGTACCACTTTTATGATAAACATAAAAACTGTCCCATCAATATTACTAATTAAGCTTTCACTTACCATGGCAAAACAGCATGTGAAACACGCAAATACAAAGCAAATTAAGTGTACATTCTTTTTTTCTTCTAGAAACTAAAGTCAGAATATCATTTTATATATACTATATATATATGCATGCTATATATATATTCTGTAGCACCAGGAATATAAAAAATTACACATTAAATATTATTAAAATTATTGTATAATTATTATAGTATGTACTGATTATTTGGAGGAGAGTCAGCATCTAAGTCATAATAGTACTTGTTTATGTCAGCATAATAAAGCATGTTGCAGCTTTGAAATCTGACAGACCTCAATAAAAACTGAAATTATGCCACTCAGTCTTTTTACCATCTGTGAAAGGAAACTGATAAGAAAAGACATGCATAATTATTTTACTCTTTTAGCAAGTGTCTCTTATGTAACTATTGTGTGTCAGGCTCTATGTTATATGTTATGGATAAAATGGAGAACAGAAAAGAAAGCACGTCTATCTCCCGAGAGCTCTAGTAGAATTCATTTTATTGATTGTTTATTTCCCACTTATATTTTTGGTTTTATTCTGGGAATATGGTGGTGAATAAAATAAACAGGTCCTTATTTTCATGGAGAGATATTTAAACACAGAATTATCAAACTATAATGGTGAATTGAAATATAAAGTCAAAATACAAGGAGAGAACTTGATTACTTACGAAATAATTTCTTGGAAATGACATTTATGGAATTATCTATAGGGTAAGTTAAGAAGGCATCAGGAAGGAGAAGAAGATGGTGGAGAAATTCTGAAAAAGAAATAGGATGGACAGTGCAAGTGAAAGCACTCTTGAGGAAAGTACATGGTGTTTCCCAGAAAAAGCCCTGGAGTCACTCACTGGAGTGGAGGAGAATGACTTAAAAAGCGGGTGATGTAGAATGCGAGAGAAGACAAAAAATTGACCTAGGATACAAATTTTAGAAGATTTTCTCATGTCAGAGGAGAACATTGTAAACATAATTAACATTAACTTTCTTTTTCCACTGCTGAGAAAGTTATTTTAAGTACTTGGCTTTATTCTGTATAATATACATTAAATTTCCACTGAAAAAGACATTTTTCATGTTGCTTATAATTATATTAAGTCCTTAACGACATAAAAATTTTAATCTACTTAGAAATCACATAAAGAATAATGACTGTCAAGATCTCTCTATAAATATTCTCTTATCCTCAGAAATGAGGATTTTAAGTATAAATGTATTTTTGGTGTCATTGTAAGTATTAAGAGAAATACCAAATAAAAAACTTAGCTTTATTTTCTCTAAACAGATCATTTTCTACTGAATACTGGCCCTGAGCAATTCACTAGTTATCAGTTAAAGCCATTTCTGATTTCTTGGTGTAGATATATTACTATCATTGATATAATTTTGAGATATAAATATACTTCATAAAAATACAAGATTAGTATTTTATAAGATGAAATAATTGGCATTAATCTGGAAAATTTGGGGAAAATAAAAGATAGTTTGCATCTTGAAAGAAAATTAGAAAAGTCATTGAGCATAGCAAAATATAGAAGGCAATTTTTACTTTACTCATTTAATTTAGAGAAAGCGTTGTCAACCAATCATAGACAATCCCAAATTGATAACCACCAACTATAGAATTCACCAATACATTATCATAGAAAGTCACTAAAATTTCTTTGAGCAAAGTGAAACAAAATCCAAGATGTCTTAAACTTGTCTTTTTAAATGTCAAATCTTTTTGATATTTACACAAATACATAGATATGCAAATAAAATATGTATTTAATTCAGCATATTTACATTTGCATATGTACAAATTACATACATTTTATTTAAGCATTCCTAAGAGAGGCTAGGCATCACCATATGTTTAAAATGCATCACATTTTTTTGAAGATCATGAACATCGTCAATGTTGTAATTCTATCACATACTTAAAATAAATATGTGAAACGCTTTTCATTATACATGCAGCATATGCAGCCAATGGAAAATAAAGATTGTTTCCTTATGGGATTTTGTATTCTGACTGCCTTCAAAAAGATAACTCAAATGTAATAGATTAGGATCATTTTACAGCCTGGATGGTAGCATTTGGATTTGGAACAACAGAAAAAAAAAAAAGCCCTGCTTATTAAAGTGACTACATCCTGGCCACTGTAATTTGCACAAGTGTTCCTAAAGCTTTTATCACCAAGATTCTGTCCTCACTGTTTAAAATGGCTAAATGAAACTCAGGTTAATTATCCTTCAGTCTGTGTAACACAGATGTGCCAGGTCTTCACAAAAAAAGATGCTGCTGATCTGGGTGATGATCTGCAGCTCATCAGAAAACATCTAAGATTTATTTTCTTTTTTATAGTTAAACCAAACTCTTTTCCAGAGATTCATGATCTTGCAAATTAGCCCCTCCAGACTCTGGGAAAAGCTTGTAAAGATTTTTTTTTTCTTTTCACCTGCTTGAATCGAAAATGAGAAACAAGTGTGAAAATGCTTTAATATTTCTAATGTGAAAATCAGCACTTTGATCAAGAAGAAAATCTAATCAAGATACACAGAACTGAAACATAGTTAAAGGTATAATATTTTATTTGGAGCAGATCTTGGACTGAATATAGAGTATTATATACAGCCTGAGAACATGAAAAACTACGAAAGAGAACATTTATTCTTTAGGCAATAGGCAGGCGATATTAAATTTAATAGTTCTCTCAAAATTCTTTATTCTCTTGTTCCAAAGAAAAAGCACTATCATTTTTGCAATAGATATACATTCCATATTTCATGCAGTTCTATATTTCCATTGTGCTGTCTTTAATCATAGGTATGGTTTTAGTTCTAGTCTGGAATTTCAGGAAATTGCACGAGTAATTGTCATCACAGACACAGCTTAATTTCTAGTGTAGTGATGATATAACAATTTGCCCCAGGCCGTACTGAAACAGAAAAGTCTTTTATAAAATGATGGGTGGTTTATTCCACAGCTTGATAATACACCATAGCAGTATTAGCAGTATTAGGGAATTTAATTACAAATTTCATTTAGAGTAAACTTCAAAACCTTAATGCAATTGATTGCTTGAGAAATATGCAACATGATATGATGAACAATTATAATACACTCTTTCTTACTAATAGGAACTCTACTTATGTTTTAAAGAAAGCAGTTGTTATTTGGTCAAAAATAAAGCAAGAAGGTATAGATAAAACCAAGGAAATAAAAAACACTATTAGTATACTTATATATTACTTTATTCACATTTGGAAGAAAGGAGACTTGTTCTAGTTCTGTTTGCTGCTGTTTAATTTTAAAATATTGATAATTCTATTAACTTTTCATTCATAGCTACACCAAACTGCAAGTTGGAAGTGTGGCTAAAGAAAAAATAGGTTTATAAACTATTTAGTATAATATCTACTACCTATTACAAGCACAGTAAGGGATACTAGAACTGTATCAGGCAGATCTTTGAGACATGTTTATATTTGGCAGAATTTAGAAACTTGAACTAGTATAAAGGGAAATAAGCAAGATATAAAATGCAATTTCTCTGCATTATTTAGGTAGATTCTGCAAAAAAAGAAAAAATTTACCACATAATACCATTAAAACTTACTTTGCCAATCTGAAGATATGTAGTATTGAACTATTACTGAGGTCATAGGATTGAGACCATATAAATGCTTCATAATGTCAGGTGAGAATTTGAAAAGTCTCTCTTATCGCTATTCAGAGACTACAAAACAAAAGCCTCACCAAATTTTGGGTCAATTCCTCTCTTCATGAGGTCCTACAAATTTACTAAAGTTCCTGAACCCACTGAATCTGGAAGCAGACCAATTTTCCTAAGACTTTGTGAGCATTGGCTCAAGGAATAAAACCACCCTTTGTTTCATAAAAGTGGCTTGTCATAAATCTTTATTTTGTATTTTTTCATTGACCAGTAAATACATATATTTATATATTTTTCTCCTATTTGTAATAAACATGTTTTGATATATGTATACACATGGGATGTCTACATCAAGCTAATTCACATATGCATTATGTCACATACTTATGTTTTTTAGTGAAAACACTTGAAATCTGCTCTCCGCAATTTTTAAGTATACAATATACTGTCATGAACTGTAGTCACAATGATGTACAATAGAGATCTTAAATTTATTTCTCCTCACTGAAATTTTACATTCTTTGGTCCAACATCTCCTCAGTCTCCCACCCCCTCCCCAGGCTCTGGTACTCATCATTTGACTCTTCTATTTTTTTAATCCTCTGCATAGAAGTAGCATTATGTGGTATTTGTCTTTTTTTCTGCTCCTGGCTTATTTCACTGATCATAATATTCTCCAGGTTCATCCATGCTGTCACACATGACAGAATTTACTTATTTGTATGATTAAGTAGTATGTTATTACATAGAAGTGGGTATGTACACTATTTACCTGTTTCTCTGTTGATGGATTCGCCTAGGTGAGTCCATACCTTGGCTATATCGTTGCAGTGAACTCCAAAGTGCAGATAGCTCTTCAGTGTGTTAACCTCATTTCCTTTGGATACATATTGAGTGGTGGGATTACTAAGTCATATGCTAGTTTTCACTTTAATTTTTTGAGAAACTGCCATACTGTCTTGCTTAAAGTCTAAGTTGTTTTACATTTCTACCAGTAGTGTGCAAGGGTTTTAATTTCTCTACTTCTGTTTCAAAACTTAAAAAAAAAAAATAATAGTCACCCTACTAAACATGAGATGATATCTCATTGTGGTTTTAATTGTAATTTCTAGGATGCTTGGTGATGTTGAATATTTTCCCAAATACCTATTAGCCATTTGTATCTTCCTGTGAGTAAGAGGTTCTTAGCTCATTTTTAAATTAGGATAATTTTTTTCTTTCTATCGAGGCTTTAGAGTTCCTCATATATTAGATAATTAACCCCTTATCAGATTTATATTTTGTAAATATTTTCTCCTATTCCATAGGTTGTCTTTTTGAGGATAGTTTTCTTTGCTGTGCAGATGCTCTTTAGTTAGATGTAATCCCATTAGTCTATTTTTGTTTTTATGTCTGTGCTAGGGGATCATATACAAAAATAATCGTTGCCAGATCAGTATCAGGGAGGTATTCCCCTATATTTTGTTTTAGTAGTTTTACAGTTTTAGGTGTAAAATTTAAGTCTTCATTTTGTAAAAATTTGTGGACATGGTATGCAAATGAGGTCTAATTTTATTCTTCTATCTGTGGATATCCAGTTTCCCCAGTACCATTTATTGAAGGGGATTCTTCTTTCCTTATGTGCATTTTTTGGCATCTTTGTTGAAATTTAGCTAACTGTAAATGCATTAAATTATTTTGGGCTTTCTATTATGTTCCACTGGTTTGTATGTCTGTTGTTTAAGCCAGTACTATGGTATCTTGATTGCTATAACTTTATATTTTGGAGTCTGGTTTTGTTATACCACCAACTCTTTTTGCTTAAGATTGCTTTGCCTACTTGGGGTCTTTTCTGTGTGATTTTGTATGAATTTTAGGATTATTTTTTCTAATTATGTGAAAAATTTCATTGGAATTTTGGTATGTAGGCCAAATCTGTAGGCCATTTGGGTAGTATGGACATTTTATTTTTGAACATGAGCTATCTTTCTATTTATTTATGTCTTATTCTATTTCTTCCATTAATGTTTTATAATTTTTAGGATATAAGTCTTTTACCTCTTTAGTTAGATTTACTTAAATATTTTTTACAGCTATTATAAATGGGAATGCTTTCTTGACTTCTTTTTGAGATAGTTTATTGTTAATGTATAGAAATGCTACTAAATTTTGTACTTAAATTTTATATCCTACAATTTTGCTGAATTTATTTATTATATCTAACAGGTTTTTTTGGTGGAGTCTTTAGCCTTTTCCATAATACATATAAGATAATGTCATTTGCAAAGAGGATAATTTAATGTCTTCCTTTTTTTATTTGAATGGCTTTTATTTCTTTGTGGCAAGATTTCTGGATGGGACTTTGGTACTATGTTGAATAAAAGGGAATGGACAGGACTTCGGATCCTTGGGTGATTTCTCAAGGGGAGTGGACAGTCCCCGAGTTGCGACTGGTCAGCATTGACTCTGAGGCGCGCCGAGTGAGGAGAGGGCACCGGGCTGAGGGGGAGTCACGCCTCGCAGCACTTCCCTGCGGTGCAGCTCCCCGGGCATAGGGGGCCCAAGACTGAATCAGACTCTGGCCTCCCCGCTGAGAGCTGAGAACCCCTACTCTCACTCGGGGTCTGAGGGCCTATCCCCCAGGAGTTCGGCTCCTTGGGTGATTTCTGGAGGGGAGTGCACAGTGCCTGAGCTGCGTCAGGTCAGCGCTGACTCTGGGACACGTGAGCGAGGAGAGGGCACTCCGCTGAGGGGAAATCAAGCCTTGGCGGCACTTCCCTGCGGTGCAGTGCAGGAGCCCTCCCCGGACCGTAGTATTGCGTGAAACTGAATGAAACTCTAGCTTCCCCCCGCCCCACTCCCAATCCGGGTCTGGGGGCCCATCCCCCAAGAGTTCTGATTCTTGGGGGATCTCTTAAGGGGTGTGGACCCAGCACAAACTGCGGCCGCTCAGTGCTGACTCTGGGGCGCGGGACAGAGGAGAAAAGGGTCGCCTGAGTGCCCACACCAGAGCAGCAGTTCCCTGGAGGTAGATCAACAGCCGTTTTTTCTTTAACGGCAGAACGCTCACTTCTGGATATTCTGAGGCCACACCCCCTGTCTCACTGTGCAACCAGAGGAGGCCACCGGTGACATGGCTCACAAACCCGGAAGCCTCCAGGGCGGGGCCGACCCAGAGAGGTGTTCAGACGCAATTCTCCAGCAGCAAAGACGTTTGAACTCAAAACAGCCCGTCTCCTGTAGGCGACGACAGGAACAGAGACAGAACCTCACAAAGTTGTCTGTTCTGTTCTGTTCTGTTAGCAGCATCCATCAGGGACGGGGCTAAGCCTGAGTGAACACCTCCCTCCCATCACCTGCATCAAACACTCAAAGATGTCAGGCCCCATCTCCTCCTGCTAGATAGCGGCAGTCTGCGGGGGCCTGGCAGACTTCCTTGCGATTCAGGCAGGTGCAAACCCCTGGAGTGTCTGTTCACTGCAGGCAACTGGGTTAGCCATCTGCAGAGATACCAGTGACTGGGTCCGACGGAGGGGCAAAGTGGAGAAGGAGACGTCAACCTTCCCAGACTGCTCTGTTTGCGGGGTGGCTCCTCCTGACTCCACGCTGCACTGGGGTGAACTGTCTCAGAGGAGTCACCAGGCCCCTGTGATCCAGTTCCCAGAGACCTCTTGAACCCTTCCACCTGAGACAAGTGCCGATTGAGACAGTTGATTCGGACCTTTTGAACTGGGCTAATAGACTGAGGACTTTTCAGGTGGTGCCCTGGGTGTGCGATTGTAGGAAGGTTTGATTCTCCTTTTCCAACTGGGGCCAGAGGTGGGCAGGCAGGGTGACTTAATTGCTGATTTTTCCACACAGCTGAGACTTCAAGCCAGAGTAGAAGTTGCAATAGGATCGAACAGAAACCAGCTGAAAACAAGACAGAACCACTTTGCTCCACCACACCAGACAGGGCCCCAGTTTCTCAGGCCACAACACTGTACGGGCCCTCGATAAAACCCCAGGGGAAAAACCAAAGGGAGTAAACCATGGGGCGGAATCAGCGGAAAAACTCTGGTAACATGAATAACCAGAATAGATCAACCCCCCCAAGAAAAGATACGGCAGATGTGATTGAAGATCCCATTCATAAACAACTGGCTGAGATGTCAGAAGTCGAATTCAGAATTTGGTTTGCAGACAAGATTAATAAAATGGAATTAGGAATTCGAGGAGAAATTCAAAAACTGTCTCAAGAATTTAACGAATTTAAAGACAAAACCACCAAAGACTTAGACACACTGAAACAAGAACTTACAGCCCTCAAAGATATGAAAAATACAGTAGAATCCCTCAGTAACAGAATGGAGCAAGCAGAAGAAAGGATTTCTGACATTGAAGATAAAGTCTTCGAACGCTCCCAATCTCTCAAAGAGGAAGAGAAATGGAGAGCAAAAACGGATCACTCACTCAGAGAGCTCTCAGATAATTCGAAAAAAAATAACATAAGAGTTATAGGAATTTCGGAGACTGATGAAGTTGCAGCCAAGGGCACAGAGGCCCTTCTACATGAAATTATGAAAGAAAATTTTCCAGACATGCCTAGAGAATCTGAAATTCAGATAGCAGACAGCTTCAGAACCCCAGCACGATTCAACCCCAATAAGCCATCTCCCAGACATATCATAATTAGCTTCACTAAAGTTAACATGAAAGAGAAGATTCTCAAAGCAGCCCGGCGAAAGAAAACTATAACGTACAAAGGTAAGAATATTAGAATAACTGCAGATCTCTCTGCTGAAACTTTTCAAGCAAGAAGAGGCTGGTCATCAACTTTTAATCTCCTAAAGCAAAAAAACTTTCAACCCAGGATCTTGTATCCAGCTAAACTGAGTTTCATCTATGATGGAGAAATTAAATACTTCAATGACATTCATATGTTGAAAAAATTTGCCATAAGTAAACCAGCTCTTCAGGATGTTCTCAGACCTATCCTCCACAATGACCAACCCAATCCTATACCACAAAAGTAAACTCACTCAGAAACTTCGGATCAAACTCCAACTTCCACACTGGTGAAAGGATTAAAAATGTCCACTGGACCTTTGAAAAACTCAATACCCAAAATTCCACCAGACTTATCAATACTATCCATCAATGTGAATGGCTTAAACTGTCCTCTAAAGAGGCATAGGTTAGCTGACTGGATACAAAAACTCAAGCCGGATATTTGTTGCATACAAGAGTCACATCTCAACTTAAAAGACAAATACAGACTCAGGGTGAAAGGATGGTCATCCATATTTCAGGCAAATGGTAATCAGAAAAAAGCAGGTGTTGCAATTTTATTTGCAGATACAGTAGGCTTTAAACCATCAAAAGTAAGGAAGGACAAGAATGGTCACTTCATATTTGTTAAGGGTAATACTCAATATGACGAGATCTCAATTATTAATATCTATGCACCCAACCAGAATGCACCTCAGTTTATAAGAGAAACTCTAACAGACATGAGTAACTTGATTTCCTCCAGCTCCATAATCGTTGGAGATTTCAACACTCCCTTGGCAGTGTTGGATCGATCCTCCAGAAAGAAGCTGAGCAAAGAAATCTTAGATTTAAACCTAACCATCCAATATTTAGATTTAGCAGACATCTACAGAACATTTCATCCCAAGAAAACTGAATACACATACTTCTCATCAGCCCACGGAACTTACTCCAAAATTGATCACATTTTAGGTCACAAGTCTAACCTCAGTAAATTTAAAGGAATAGAAATTATTCCATGCATCTTCTCGGACCATCATGGAATAAAACTTGAATTGAGTAACAACAGGAATCTGCATACCCATACAAAAACATGGAAGTTAAATAACCTTATGCTGAATGATAGCTGGGTCAGAGATGAGATTAAGAAAGAAATCACCAATTTTTTGGAACAAAATGACAATGAACACACAAGCTATCAGAACCTCTGGGACACTGCAAAGGCAGTTCTAAGAGGGAAATTTATAGCACTGCAAGCCTTCCTCAAGAGAACGGAAAGAGAGGAAGTTAACAACTTAATGGGACATCTCACGCAACTGGAAAAGGAAGAACATTCCAACCCCAAACCCAGTAGAAGAAAAGAAATAACCAAAACTAGAGCAGAATTAAATGAAATTGAAAACAAAAGAATAATACAACAGATCAATAAATCAAAAAGCTGGTTTTTTGAAAAGGTCAATAAAATAGATAAACCTCTGGCCAACCTAATCAGGAAAAAAAGAGTAAAATCTCTAATATCATCAATCAGAAACAACAAAGACGAAATAACCACAGACTCATCAGAAATCCAAAAAATCCTTAATGAATATTACAAGAAACTTTATTCTCAGAAATATGAAAATCTGAAGGAAATAGACCGATACTTGGAAGCACGCCACCTTCCAAGACTTAACCAGAATCAAGTGGAAATGTTGAACAGACCCATATCAAGTTCAGAAATAGCATCAACTATACAAAACCTCCCTAAAAAGAAAAGCCCGGGACCAGATGGTTTCACGTCAGAATTCTACCAAACCTTTAAAGAGGAATTAGTACCTATATTACTCAACCTGTTCCAAAATGTAGAAAAAGAAGGAAGACTACCCAACACGTTCTATGAAGCAAATATCACCCTGATCCCCAAACCAGGAAAAGACCCAACAAGAAAAGAAAATTATAGACCAATATCACTAATGAATATAGATGCAAAAATATTCAACAAGATCCTAACAAACAGAATCCAGCAACACATCAAACAAATTATACATCATGACCAAGTTGGTTTTATCCCAGGGTCTCAAGGCTGGTTCAATATACGTAAATCTATAAATGTAATTCAGCACATAAACAAATTAAAAAACAAAGACCATATGATTCTCTCAATTGATGCAGAAAAAGCTTTTGATAATATCCAGCATCCCTTCATGATCAGAACACTCAAGAAAATTGGTCTAGAAGGGACTTTTCTTAAACTGATAGAGGCTATCTACAGCAAACCCACAGCCAATATCATATTGAATGGAGTTAAATTGGAATCATTTCCACTCAGATCAGGAACCAGACAAGGCTGCCCATTGTCTCCATTGCTTTTCAACATTGTAATGGAAGTTTTAGCCACCGCAATTAGGGAAGAAAAGGCGATCAAGGGTATCCATATAGGGTCAGAAGAGATCAAACTCTCGCTCTTCGCAGATGGTATGATTGTGTATCTGGAAAACACTAGGGACTCTACTACAAAACTCCTAGAAGTGATCAAGGAATACAGCAGCGTCTCAGGTTACAAAATCAACATTCATAAATCGGTAGCCTTTATATACACCAACAACGGTCAAATTGAAAAAGCAGTTAAGGACTCTATCCCATTCACAGTAGTGCCAAAGAAGATGAAATATTTGGGAATTTACCTAACAAAAGACGTGAAAGATCTCTATAAAGAGAACTATGAAACTCTAAGAAAAGAAATAGCTGAAAATTTTAACAAATGGAAAAACATACCATGCTCATGGCTAGGAAGAATCAACATTATCAAAATGTCCATACTACCCAAAGCAATATATAATTTCAACGCACTCCCTATTAAAGCTCCACTGTCATATTTTAAAGATCTTGAAAAAACATTACTTCGTTTTATATGGAATCAGAAAAAACCTCGAATAGCCAAGACATTACTCAGAAATAAAAACAAAACAGGAGGAATCACACTACCAGACCTCAGACTTTACTACAAATCGATAGTGATCAAAACAGCATGGTATTGGCACAAAAACAGAGAAGTAGATATCTGGAATAGAATAGAGAACCAAGAGATGAATCCAGCTACTTACCGCTATTTGATTTTTGACAAGCCAATTAAAAACATTCAGTGGGGAAAAGATTCCCTATTTAATAAATGGTGCTGGGTGAACTGGCTGGCAACCTGCAGAAGACTGAAATTGGACCCACACCTTTCACCATTAACTAAGATAGACTCTCATTGGATTAAAGATTTAAACTTAAGACATGAAACTATAAAAATACTAGAGGAGAATGCAGGGAAAACCCTTGAAGAAATTGGTCTGGGTGAGTATTTCATGAGGAGAACCCCCCGGGCAATTGAAGCAGCTTCAAAAATACACTACTGGGACTTGATCAAACTAAAAAGCTTCTGCACAGCTAAGAACACAGTAAGCAGAGCAAGCAGACAGCCCTCAGAATGGGAGAAGATATTTGCAGGGTATAACTCTGACAAAGGTTTAATAACCAGAATCCACAGAGAACTCAAACGCATCAGCAAGAAAAAAACAAGGGATCCCATCGCAGGCTGGGCAAGGGATTTGAAGAGAAACTTCTCTGAAGAAGACAGGCGCACGGCCTTCAGACATATGAAAAAATGCTCATCATCTTTAATCATCAGAGAAATGCAAATCAAAACTACTTTGAGATATCATCTAACTCCAATGAGACTAGCCTATATCACAAAATCTCAAGACCAGAGATGTTGGCGTGGATGCGGAGAAAAGGGAACATTTCTGCACTGCTGGTGGGAATGCAAATTAATACATTCCTTTTGGAAAGATATATGGAGAACACTCAGAGATCTAAAAATAGATCTGCCATTCAATCCTGTAATTCCTCTGCTGGGCGTATACCCAGAAGACCAAAAATCACAACATAACAAAGATATTTGTACCAGAATGTTTATTGCAGCCCAATTCATAATTGCTAAGTCATGGAAAAAGCCCAAGTGCCCATCGATCCACGAATGGATTAATAAATTGTGGTATATGTATACCATGGAATACTATGCAGCCTTAAAGAAAGATGGAGACTTTACCTCTTTCATGTTTACATGGATGGAGCTGGAACATATTCTTCTTAGTAAAGTATCCCAAGAATGGAAGAAAAAATACCCAATGTACACAGCCCTACTATGAAACTAATTTGGGACTCTCACATGAAAGCTATAACCCAGCTACAACTTAACAATAGGGGGAAGTGGGAAAGGGGTGGGTGGGTAGAGAGAGGGGAATCGGTGGGATCACACCTGTGGTGCATATTACAGGGGTATTTGCGAAACTTGGTAAATGTAGAATATAAATGTTTTGGCACAGTAACTGAGATAATGCCGGAAAGGCTATGTTAACCACTGTGATAAAAATGTGTCAAATGGTTTATGAAGTGAGTGTACGATGCCCCATAATCATATCATTGTATACAGTTATGATTTAATAAAAAAATTAAAAAAAATAAAAAATAAAAAAAATAAAAGGGAATGGAAGGAGCAAGAGTAGGAATCCCTGATTTGTTTTTTATCCTAGAGAAGTTTTCACCTGCTGTGCTCAGTATGTTAGCTACGAGCTTGTTGTATATGGCCTTTTTCGTGTTGAGGTATACTGCCTCTATACCATTTTTTTTATTTGAGAATTTTTATTACGAAAAATATTGAATTGTGTCAAATCCCTCTTCTGCATCTACTGAATTGAACACAGAAGTTTATTCTTTTTCTTTCATTTCATGGATGTGTTGTATCACATTTATTGATTTGCATATGTTGAAACATTTCTTACATCCCAGTAACAAATCCCACTTGATTATGGTCAATGTTCCTTTTAATGTGATGGTGAATTAGAATTTTTAGTACTTTCTTGAGGATTTTTACATCTGCATTCAACTGGGATATTGGCCTGTAATTTTTTTTTCCCTTGACTGTTATTATTTAAGTATTTGACAGAATTTTGCAGAGCCATTAGCCCCTGAGAATTTCTTAAATAAATTTCTTTTTTTTTTTTTTTTGAGACAGAGTCTCACTATGTTTCCCTCGGTAGAATGCTATGGTGTCACAGCTCACAGCAACCTTAAACTCTCGGGCTTAAGCGATTCTCTTGCCTCAGCCTCCCAAGTAGCTGGGACTACAGGCACCTGCCACAACACCCAAATATATATATATTTTTTTTATTGTGAGAATTCATTGAGGGTACAAAGAACCAGGCTACATTGATTGCATTGTTAGGGAAAGTCCCTCCTATAATTGTGTCCTGCCCCTCAAAGGTTTGTCACACACCATCACCCCCCTCCTTTCGTCTCTCTGCTCTTCCCTTCCCCACCTCCCTCCCACCTTCCCTCTCTCTGTTCTCCCCTTACCCCACCCACCACCAAGTCATCAACTGTCCTCATATGAGAATTGAGTAAATAGGATTCTTGCTTCTCCATTCTTGTGATGTTTTGCTAAGAATAATGTGTTCCACTTCCATCCAGGTTAATTAATACAAAGAATGTAAAGTATCCATCTTTTTAATGGCTGAATAGTATTCCATGGTATACATATACCACAGCTTGTTAATCCATTCCTGGGTTGGTGGGCATTTAGGCTGTTTCCACATTTTGGTGATTGTAAATTGAGCTGCAATAAACAGTCTAGTGAAAGTGCTAGTCCTTATGATAAAAGGATTTTTTTCCTTCTGGGTAGATGCCCAGTAATGGGATTACAGGATCAAATGGGAGGTCTAGCTTGAGTTCTTTGAGGGTTCTTCATACTTCCTTCCAAAAAGGCTGTATTAGTTTGCAGTCCCACCAGCAGTATAGAAGTGGTCCTTTCTCTCCACCTCCACACCAGCATCTGCAGTTTTGAGATTTTGTGATGTGGGCCATTCTCACTGGGGTTAGATGATATCTCAGGGTGGTTTTGATTCACATTTCTTTAATAATTAGGGATGATGAACATTTTTTCATAAGTATGTTAGCCATTCGTCTGTCTTCTTTAGAGAAGATTCTATCATCTGTCTTGCCCATTGATATATGGGATTGTTGGCTTCTTTCATGTGTATTAATTTGAGTTCTCTATAGATCCTAGTTATCAAGCTTTTGTCTGATACAAAATATGCAAATATCCTTTCCTGTTGTGAAGGTTGCCTATTTGCTTTGGTTATTGTCTCCTTAGCTGTACAGAAGCTTATCAGTTTAACTAAGTCCCATTTGTTTATTTTTTGTTGTTGAAATTGCCATGGAAGTTTTCTTCATAAAGTCTTTCCCCAGGCAGATATCTTCATTTGGAATCGAATAGAAAATCAGACAATGAAACTCATATTTTACAGCCACCTAATCTTCCATAAAACAAATAAGAACATACACTGGGGAAAGAATCCCTATTCACTAAATGGTGTTGGGAGAAGTAGATATCCACATGTAAAATATCCACATGATATTTTAAAATATCCACATGTAAAATATCCACGTTAGATATCCACATGAAACTGGACCCGCACCTTTCTCCACTCACAAAAATTGATTCAAGATGGATAAAAGAATTTAAGGCATGAAATGATAAATTCCTCAAAGAAATTATAGTAAAAACACTTGAATGCCCAGTTATTATTTGGTTGTAGTTGTCATTATTGTTGGCAGGCTCCCGCTAGCTCCCATGTATGTGGCTGGCACCCTAGCCTCTGAGCTACAGACTACAGGCACCAAGCCTTAAATAAATACTTTTTGTTACTAAGTCAATCTCCTTACTCATTATTTTTCTGTTCATATTTTCTGTTTCTTCATGATTCATTCATAGTAGATTATTATGTGCATAGGAATTTATCTATTTCTTCTAGGTCACCCAATCTATTAGCATATAATTGCTCATGAAAGTCTTGTGATCTTTTGTATTTCTGTGGTATTAGTTCTGTCTTCTCTTTCTCTTCCGATTTTATTTGAGTCTTCTCTAGACAAAGCTTTGTTGATTGTTTTTTTAAAAAATTAGTCTAAGTTTTTTGAATTATTCTATTTTTCATAGTCTCTATTTATGTCCTTGTCATTATAATTCCCTTCCTTCCACTAATTTTGAGTTTAGTTTGCTCTTATTTTTTTAGTGTTCCTTGAACTGTCATATTATAATTCATTGTTTATGTGAGATCTTTCCTCACTTATGCTGTGAATATTTATTGCCATAAATTTCCCTCTACTTCCAAAACTGCATTTCTTATATCCCATAAGTTTTGGTATGTGGTGTTTCCTCTTTCTTTCTTATTTTTTTCCTTCCTTCTTTAATTCTTTCTTTTCTCACAGTAATCTTAAATTTCATTTTTAATTTCTTTTTTGACATTTTCTTTGGAAACATGTTGTTTAATTTCTATGTATTCGTACCTTTTCCAATATTTCTTATATTAGTGATAACTACTTAGTGATACCATCGTGCTCATAAATTATGCTAGATATGATTTGAAACTTCTTACATTTTTTAGACTTCTTTTTTTACCTAATCTATATTCTCTCTTGAAGAATGTTCTGTGTGCACTTGAGAAGAGTATATAGTCTGTTGCTGGGGAGTGGAATATTTTATATATGTCTGTGAGGACCCTTTAGTCTAAAGTGATTTGTCTGGTATTTTATTATTTATTTCTTTTGTCTGGATATTTGTCCATTGCTAAAAGTGGGGGTACTGATATTTCCTATATTATTTAATTACAGTCTATCTCTTCCTTACCATCTATTACTTTTTGTTTTATATATTTGTTTCAAGGCTGTGTGCACATACATATGTATATATACACACGCACACACAATTGTTATACTCTCCTCATGAATTGACCTCTTAATACATAAATGACCTTCTTTGTTTCTATTTATAGTTTTTGACTTAATGTCTATTTCACCTGGCATAAATTTGCATACCCCTGCCTTGTTTTCGTTTCCGTTTGCATGGAATATCTTTTTCCACCCCTTTACTTTCAGTTTGTGTGCGTGCCTATATTTGAAGTAAACTTCTTGTAGGCAGCTTATAGCTGAGTCTTGTACTTTATTTCCAAAAGCCGTTCTATGTTATTTGATGGAAAAATTAATACGCTTACATTCAAGGTAATTATTGACAAGTAAGAATTTACTGTGGCCATTTTGATAGTTGTTTTCTGGTTATTTTGTAGATCCTGTCTTCCATTCTTACTGTTTTGTTTGTGATTAAAGAATTTTCTTTTAGTGTAAGGTTTTATTCATTACTTTTTATCTTTTTTGTATATATTGTAGGTCTTTGCTTTGTGTTTACCATGAGGCTTACAGAAAACACCTTATGGAAATAACAAGTTATTTTAAGTTCATAAAAACTTAAATTTGATTGCATATAATAACCACACTTTTACTCCATCTTTACCCAAACATATTTTAAGTTTTTGATGTACTAATTTAATTTATTGAATTGTGTACTCTTTAAAAGATCATTGTAGCTATTATTTTCAAAAGTTTTGTCTTTAGGCTTTAAATTAAAGATGTAAGCATGCATAAGGTTATAAAGAGTTTCATCCTTTGATATGTTTTCATGTTTCTATTATCCTTTCCTTTGTACTTGCAGAATATCCTCAAGTGTTACTTATAATACAAGTATAGCGATGATGAATTTCCTTAGCTTTACTTTGGGAAAGTCTTTATTTCTCCTACAAGTATGAAGGACAGCTTTGCTGTTTCAGTTTTCTTAGTTGCCATTTTTTTTTTTCTTTAGCACTTTGAATGTGTACTTTCTCTCTTTCCTTGATTGTAAGGTTTTTATTGAGAAATTCACTTCAACTGCTTTATATGGTATTTGCTTCTTTTCTTTTGCTGTGCTTTAAGATCCTCTCTTTGTCTTTGATATTTGGCAGTTTGATTACAATGTGTTGGTGTGGTCTTGTTCACAATGAACCAGAATGGAGACCTTTACCCTTCCTGCATTTGGAAATTTGTATTTTCCCCTAGATTTGGACATTTTAAATTATTTTTTTAATGAAGCTTACTACTCTTTTGTCTTTCTCCTCTTCTTGAACTTCCATTATTTAAACATTTGCTGATTTGGCCCATAAATCTTGTAAGCTTTCTTGATTCCTTTTTTATTTTTCTTCTGATGGTATGTTTTCAAATACCTGTCTTTGAATTTAGTGTTCTGCTTTCCACTTAACCAATTATACTCTGTTGCAATTTTCATTTTAATCATTGTATTTTTCAGCTCCAGAATTTTGGTTTTTGTTAAATTTTAGATTAATATAAGGGCACATACAATTAGATTACATGCTCTACATTTGTAAGGTAAAATCCAAGTTGTGTTTGAGTCCTTCATCCAGGAGGTGTGCCATATACCCCTTCATTTTACCTGTTAGGTGAGAACTTACTGAACTCTCACCCATTATTATACTGTCCCTCAATTCTTGAATTTAATTTTATTTTTCTCTCATATGGGCCTATAGTTCATCTACTAGTTTCAAATTAGTATTGAGTACATGAGATGTTTTCTTTTCCATTCTTGAGATACTTTACTAAGAAGAATGTTCTTCAACTCCACCTAGGTAAATACAAAAGATGTAAAGTCTCCATTTTTTTTTTAATTTTAATGGCTGAATGGTGTAATTTTGATATTTCTGTTAAATGTCTCATTTTGTTCTTTTATTTCATTGGATTGTTTTTCTGTGTGTTTTTTTTTTTAATTTGCTGAGCCTCTTACTTGTTTTGAATTCTGTCAAAAAGTTTTTATGCCTCCATTTCACTTCACTGAGATCAGCTACTGACAGATCATTGTGTGTTCTTTTAGTGGCCTTACTCATTGGATTTTCATATTTCTTATTGCACTACATTGATGTCTGTGCATTTGGTGGAGCCATCAGCTCTTGCAGATCTTAAAGCCTAGTTTTATTGTGAAAAGGCCTTCCCTTGGGATGGAAGGTGGCATATTCAGGAACTTGGTGAGTGGCATGCAGTGGTTCTAGCACTGGTAAAGGTGTCAGCTGTGTAATCTTTATGAAGCTGTCTGTTGAGGTTAATCTTGATAAGGATTTCAGGGATTCTCAGAGGCTAATGCTGTGGATGTCTACATTGACAGTGAAGGGTTGGTTTGTTTGACTCCACATTGGTGATGAGGGTTTTGAGAGATTTATTTTGGTTGGCAGTGGCCACTGATATCCTCTCAATTTCTTTTTCTTACCAGAGAAGCTATAGTTGAAGGGATCTTTCTTGGTGCTGGGTCTGACTTTTGGGCTTGCTGGCAGTGGTATGACACAGATGTCTGATGAATGGTATAGGGAACAGAGCTGAGATCTGAAGCACAGGCATGAGTGGTAGGACTATGGCTATGGGGTGCTATGTTCAGCTGTTCCACTGCCATGTTGGGAACAGTGTGTGAAGTGCAAATGCTTGTGAAGTAGCCAGGGGAAACAAGAATGGGAGCACTGGTGTGCATAAAGTTAGAAAAGCTCTGGGGTCAAGGTAGGTCCTAGTTCTCTAATGGCATCTAAGCTACTTCCAAGATATCACAAATTTGCAATAAGGACTTGACTCTAGTAACTGCAATATAAACTAGCTTGCTACAATCATGACTCCAGAGTCAGAGCAGGCCAGCCACAGAGCCGTGGTCTATCATGTAAATAATCAAGGTTGGCCATGGCTCTGAGATTGGGACACACATGAGCTCCTTTATTAAATGGTCTCAACAGCATACGTGATGGGGAAAAGGCATGAAGTCATGTCTCCCTCTTGAGTTCCCTGATAGGAATGATGTTGGTTAACTAGTGGCAAGAAATGCCAATGTCCTCTATGTAGTAGGTCACCTGGGACCAAAGTAGTGTGCCATGCTGCTGAGACCAGTAGCTTTCACCTTTTCTCTTTGCTTTTGGTGGTTTCCTGACTTCTCAGGTATGCCAGTCTTATCAGTAATCATTTTGATGTAGATATTCACTTTTTTTTTTTTTTTTTAATTTTACTCCACAGTGTTGCTACAGATACTTGAATGGGCCTTTGACTTGTCTCTGGACTATTTTGGCATGTGAATTGCTGTCTCTATGTTTATTTGTACATGGAGGGAATGAGGCTGGTATATTCTTCAGTAAGAGTAGAGTAGGACTAGAAGCTTATGGGTAAATTTGATAGGCATTCCCATTTGAAAGCCAGTGGCCTAGAAGACACTAAATTCAAATTAAAGAAGTCAGGGTGTGTCTCAGTAAATATTTTATATAATAACTGACAAATTTTACCAATAAAGTTATACTATTATATATAACTTGATAAACAAAGCACTGTTGGGACTCTGATAAATGTAAGAACATAATAGATTATTTTAGGCTTGATTTTGGTCAGTGTGTTCTCTAAGGGTAAAAATACAAAATGGACAATGTAGGCCTTTAAAATCTCCGGAAATTTCTCATAACACATATAATTTCTAAAATATTCATATGAACAATATCTTATCTATATAAATTTAAAATAGACAGGTTGATTTCCAAGATACTATATCAAATGAAACTAAGTTTTTCTATTATATCTCTTTGTATAAGATGAAAAAATGAAATACTTTATGATTTTTCTGTTTTAGGCATAAAACATATTCTGAATATTTGATTTTAATTTTTCTTTACTTAGGATCCAATTTTGAGAAGGCATAATCAAAAAGTTGTCAGAGAACATATGGACGCTTAATTAAGATATGATTGTAAGTGCCAGAGAAAGAAAGCTTTGTAATTTATTTAATCAAGTGACAATGAGACATTTAAAAATGTTAATAGGATTAAAAAGAAATGAGCTATTCATAAAAAAGGTGCATTAGTCCTTTTTAAAAAATAAAGAATGTTAGAAAATAAATATAAAAAGCATATTACTTAGGTAAAAATCAGAATCTGCACTATCTAGGTTATAGAGGAAATGAAGAATGACCTTTTATAAGTAAAGTTGTTAATTAGTAAACCAAGAAAACAAGTTCGAAAAAATCAAGCAAACTTTCCTAGAATTTTAACATATTTTGTAAGTTCTTTTAAGATTCATGTCTAATAAAAAAAATTTACCAAATTATTTAAACTAAATATGTTTATTATTCAATAAAATGTATCTGATGCTACTAAATAGCATGTCTTTCTTGTCTAAGAATTTATTTTTTATAATAGGAAAATTATACATATGTTAGAAATCACAAAATTAAATTAGAATTAAATGTGGTCAGCTTTGAAAATTGTTGGATAAATGAATATTGTCAGACTTAACAATATGATTCAATGGCATAACTATTTTTATAGCTATAATAATTTTCTTTACTTAAGAATATATTAGATTCATTTATTGAATAATAGTTTATGTTTAAGTCAAAGAACAGAAGTGATTAAATTGTGATTTCTCCATTATTTCATTTAATTCACCTCTTGCTCAGGTTGCCATGCCCCAAAGTCTTGGTTACCAGCTTCACTAACACCCTATCACACATTACAGCAGTTTTCTAGGTGGTATGCTAAAATTTTTATGGCTTTAAAAAGTCATTTCACTAAAGAAAAAGAATGTAGTTTTAGCTGTAGTGTTCTATCTTTACTAATTCTGCCAATCATAACAACTTAGATCACAACGGCTGAGCCATAGATGACATTTTTGGCATCCATGGGACAGAAAAGATATAAAAGATTATATTACACCACTTTTATTTACTCTCGGGTAAATGAATTTTTGAATGTTCACATGTATTTACTTATATTGACAGTTAAAGTTATATGCATTTATCATTTACAACATAATGTTTTGAAGAATAAATTGATACTTTGTGGAATGGGTAAATCTAGCTAAGTAGCATATATATTACCTCATGTAGGTATCATTTTTGTGGTAAGCACAAGAACCATCTACTCTCTTTGCATTTTTCAAAAATACAGTACATCATTAGATAACTGATATGTGGTGTAATGTAACATTTACCTGACTTTAAAATGTCTGTGTGTAGTCCTCATTTGTTGTCTTACTTGTTTAATTTATCAAAGAGAAAATTGAAGTAAAAGATAAATGGATTACCTTCTAAACAGAATCAATTCACTTATATATTTGGAAGACAGACTGTAAAAATGCAATAACTGTTCAATAAGTATGAGCTAAAAAAAGCTCAGAATTTTAAAAGACCTTGGGATTATAGGATTTATTGAATCTCAATTACATCTGGAAGATGAACAAATGCATCGTGATCAACCATTTTACTCCGAGTTGTTAATTTAGTACAATTATTGATTTTTTAGATATATTGAAATCACAGCGTGGAGTCATAGAACACTGTATTTTCCTAGCTTTATTGAGGTATGATTTACAAATCAAAATTTTGTGTATTTAATGTATACAGTATGATATTTTGATATACGTATATATTTGTACACACATACACACACATTGTGAGGTTATTATCACAATCAACCTAATTAATATCACATCATACAGTCACTTTCTTGTGTGGGAAAATTTAAGATCTACTTTCTCAGCAAATGTTAAGTATATAATAAAGTATGATTAGTGATAGTCAACATGCTGTGTATTAAATGGCTAGAACAGCAGTTCTCAACCTGTGGGTTGCAACCCACAGAAATTGTATTGAAGGGCCACGGCATTAGTAAGGTTGAGAACCACTAGGCCCAAATTTATTCAACCTGCATAACTGCACCTTTGTACTCTTTGACTAATAACATCATACATTTTTGACTATATACAAAGCAACATGTAATTCATAACTAAAAATGGATAGTTTGGAAACTATCATTCTTGAAACAAGACTGAAAAATCTGACATTGAAAGTACCTATGACCTTGATGTTTATGAACTCACACCTTTTTATTCAATAAATTATTTATTGCTCTGTTTTTTTTTTAATTTTTTTTTTTTTTTTTTTTTGTAGAGACAGAGTCTCACTTTACTGCCCTATGTAGAGTGCCATGATGTCACAGGACTCACAGCAACCTCCAGCTCTTGGGCTTACATGATTCTCCTGCCTCAGCCTCCTGAGCAGCTGGGACTACAGGCGCCCGCCACAACGCCCGGCTATTTTTTTGTTGCAGTTTGGCGGGGCTGGGTTTGAACGCGTCACCCTCGGTATATGGGGCCGGCGCCCTACTCACTGAGCCACAGGCGCTGCCCTATTGCTCTGTTTTTTAAATTTTATAGTTCAGAAAAATAATTTTCACACAGACTTTGTGATTCAGGTGTTTGAATCACAGTACAGCTGTGTGAAGATAAAGATGTAAGTATCAGTGTCAGATTACTGAAACAGAAACATACTGAACTCTGTGGTGTAATCAAAAGATTTAGGCAGAAACTGAACAAGAAACTTTGATTAAAAATTTAAATTGAGCAATGTTTATGATTTTACATCAGTCTATATTGACAGTGTCAAGCATATTAGAATTATTTCCTAAAATAAGGAATTAAAACATGTCATATCAACCCTCCCTTAAAAAACATGTAGGAGACCACACAGTGCCTGGCCAAAATCAAGGGCTCAAGGATTGATAGTGATATTGTTATTAGCCCCTTCAATTAATTCCACGAAAATGTTTGAATCGTTGAATCCTATATAGACCAAGGAAAAAGATGGAAAACTTACCACAACAGTATTTCTTTGTTGAATTTGATCCTTCTTTTCATACTCTCAAAATATTGGGTATAAAGCACCATCATAGTACACTAGTAATTGCTTGGCATATAAAGCAGAATAAAAACAAAAAACTTCCTTTCTATATATGATAGAATATTTACAAGAAATTAAGAAAAATATTGCTGAAATCTAAAGGCAGATTATTGTAAACAGTAACCAAAAAAATGAAAACTGTTAAGCTGAGAGAAGCACACATTCCATTAGTTTTAGATAAGTTTTTTCAGAAAGACAGAACTAATACGATGTACACAGAGAAATCTATAATAAGGAACTTATTAGGGGAGTGGCTCACTTGATCAGGCAGCCTGTAAGATGGAGAATGAGGGAAACCAGCAGTGTGGCTTCAAGTTCAAAGGCTCAAAAGCCTCGGGGTGGGGGAGTGGGCTCTTGGTATGAGTCTCATAGACCAAAACTAGAAAACCTAGAATTCTGACATCCAAAGAAGAGAAATGAAAAACAAAGAGCAAGAATTGTCTTTCCTTTCCTTTCCTTTTTCCTTCCCTTTTTCCTTTCCTTTCCTTTCCTTTCTTTTTTTTTTTGTTATTATTGTTCCATCTGGGCCATTGGCTGATTGATGCCTGCCCAAACTGAGGGCAGCTCTTGTCCACTAATTCAGCTGACTCATATACCAATTTCCTCCAGATACATTCTCACAGACACACCTGGGCAGCCTAATCATTCAAATCAAATGCTAAGTTACCCGAGTTTCCTTTTCAGCAGAAAAGAAATGGTCTCAGGGCCTACTGGAGTGCTAAGAATAATTAACGCATGATATATAATGCTTTACCAGCTAACTGGGTATCCCTTAATTCAGTTAAATTGACACACCATATCAACATCACCATCAACATATGTTAAAAATAGTTTCATAATTAAGGTATCACTCCATATCTCTAAGATATGCTAGATTCTTCGAACATCCATAATATTTGATTAGATGAAAATTAATACTTATTGCAGTATAAATATTCCATAGACCAATGAATTCCAAATTCTTAACTCTTTATACAATTCTATAAAGCATGTGATAGCAGATAGCCATGAGTTTTAATTCTTCGAAATTCTAATTATTTATTTATCCTCTCTTACAATTGTATCAACATTTACCCTCAATCTAGTTGATATACTTTTCTATATTCCCAATGTTATTTTAGCAACATTATTCCAGATAATTCAACGAGTACTAAAGTAAATGTTCCAAATAATGAAGAGAAAGTAATATATTTTCCATTGATAGAGGCGGGTGCACCCTTGGCTTGGTCAGTACCAGCCTTCTGGGAGGACCTGCCACGCTTTCTGTATCTCCGCCCCAGGGGTATTGGTGCAGCAGAGGAGAGAAGGCGAAAGCTGGAGAACCAAATGCAGCAGAGAAGGAAGCCCGGAAGCCCAGAAGCCTGGAGGTCCCTAGTTAATTAGGAGAGACTACAGCACAACCCGCACTGCTGCGGGGGCCAACTCTAGAAACCACCCTTGGACCTAGAGAGCCCTCCTCTGGCTGCACTACTCTCCTGAGAGCATTTCACAGGCTCAACCGAGATACAGGGTTCCCCCATTCAGGGCAGACACAACAGGAACCCCACTTTTCCTGGGCCTGGGCAATCATGTAGTGTCCTAGGCCTGGCTAATTTCTGAATTGACTGTATCCATTAATTGATAGGCTGCTTCACCTTGTCCCCCATGGAAGGGACTGTACCCATTCACAGTGGGCTGCTGGTTCACCTTGCTCCTAGCGGAAGGGACTGTGTCCATTCATTGCTGCGCTCATTCCATTTACCCAGCAGAAGGTACTGCAGCTATTCATTTGTTACCAAGTCCTGGCCAAATGTAAGTCACAGGACACACCCGCGACTCTATATACCCCTAGACAAAGACTCGGGCAGAGAAGAGATTTTTTTGCAACTTGGATTTTACCCTTTGCCAGAAGCTCCGGTGCTTTTTCTGCATTCTTTTCTGTAAAATAAATCCTGTCTTACCATTGAGCCGTGGTCTGTGGTCATTCATTCTTCGAATCCCCGCAACCCAGGACACACTGAAGAAGCAATTCTGGTAACACCATTATATATTAAAATTATTTATCACTAAATATTGGTGGCCATTTAAAATTTTTAGCTGTCTAGGCAGAGAGAACTAAGAAGTTCCTCCTATGGGTTCTACTAATTTCCACAACATATTTTCACCACATTTAAAGCAATTCTGGAAAGTGAAACCAGCCCTTTGAAACCAGTTCTACGATGGTGAAGAACTCAAACAGTGTGTGGCAAACCCCAAGTACATTTTCCCAGGTATTTAGTTTTCTATTGACAGATATAAGTACTTTAAAGAGCTTAATACGTATGGTTCTAATTCATTTACACTTAACTCATCAAAATGTTGTTTAAAAGAAGCATAGAAAATTAAGTAAGATTTGTCTTTTAATTAACTTTTGAGTTCTAGGAAGTCAAATTTTGTTAGATGTGAAGTAATTTAAGAAAAGTTAAATATATTTGAAATTTCCAATAATTAGATAGTTTATTTTTCCTTCTATTCTTGAAAGCTGACCCACAGAGCTTTTCCTGAGGTTTGAATTTGGACTGCTGCCTCATAAGAAATCATAAATCTGAAAGTATTGTTTAGACTGATCCTACAGTGGGTATAAATTAAGAAACAAAAGCATTGATCCACATGATGAAATTAAGAGTACACTACCTTAATTATTATCATAAGTTTTAGTTTTAAACTTCTCATTTCTTTATTTACACAAAAATAATTACAACAAAAGCACAGTTTTGTGTTCTTAGGATTGGGCTAACTTGTACATTCACATCTCTGTGTTTTAATTCTTATGAAACATTTAAGCTATATCACTATTATAGTTTTATGCAGGAATATATGGACAGAAATTAAGAATATAATAAAAAATACTTTTCTTACTGGCACGATACTTTTTTTTCCTCTAAAATATTGTGATGTTCTGTTGAATAAAATAGGGAAGTGAGGTTTCAAGACTTTATGCAGTTGAAATTTTTACAAAATTTTCTGTATACAATTCACATTTTTTCACTTGTTTTTCTTGGTAAATAAACATAAAAAAGTAAGATTGTTAGGTTTCATTGTGAAATTGAATATTAAATGTAAAAACTACTTAGCAGAGTAACAGTTATCGTTATTGCTATTTTTATTTTCAGTGTTATATTTCTATTATCTGATTACCAACTAAAATTATTATGTCATTCTGTAGCAGTCAGACAGAAAGCTTCCCTAATGAAGTTTAGATATGAGATTTATAAGGTTAAAATGATACCATGCACGAAGAACTTATAAGTATCATTAATAGCATTATCATCATAATTATTACTTACATCTTTGATTAGCTTTAATGTTTTATATGAACTCTATCATACTTCATTCCATCGCAGTTCAAGCATTAGTTACAATTAAATAGAATATTTTTTTAATAAAGACCAGTCCATTTTCATCCAGGAAAAGAAAATACTATTTGTTACTCATCTTATCCATTTAGAACTTGGAGGATATGTTATTAAGGTTGTAATCAACTTCATTTGGATTCCAGTCACATTCTGTATTAGAGCTACCTTAATGAATTGCCACAAATTTGATGGTTTAAAACAACAGAAATGTATTATGTTTCAGTTGTGGAATCCAGAAGTCTGAAATCAAGGTGCAACTGGGCCATGCTCCCTCCAGATGCTTCAGGGGAGAATTTTTCTCTACCTCTTCCAGGGTCTGGTGGTTCCAACCTTTTCTTGGCTAGGGGTTCCCATATCTCTGCTACTGACTTAACAAAGATGTCTTCCCTTTCTGTTTGTTTAATCTCCTTCTGTTTCACTGTCATAAGGACACTTGCCATGGGTTTTAGAGTGACACATAATCCAGGACAATTTAATTTTGAGATCATTAAGTTAATTAGCTCTATAATGAGCTGCTCCTTCCCTCCACATCAAAAAATAAGACCACATTCACAGGTTGTAGGAATGAAGTCCTGAATGTATCTTTTTGGAGGTTACTATCCAAGTCACTAAATATCAATAGATAAATTCAATAGATTAAAACTTTTCTGGCTAGTAATTAAGGAGAGCAATAGAGCAATGCTAGCTTGGGTTTATACAAATGATACCCACTGTATAATTAAAAGCCAATCAAAAGTGAGAAACTACATTGTAATTTGAATAAGAGCTAATGAAATTATTTTTTAATGTTATTTTCTTTTCTTTTATTATTAAATCATAGCTGTGTACATTTATGAGATCATTGGGCACCATACACTGGTTTTATAGATCATTTGACATATTTTCATCACACTGGTTAACATAGTCTTCTTGGCATTTTCTTAGTTATTGTGTTAAGACATTTATATTCTACAGTTACTAAGTTTCACATGTACCCTTGTAATGAGAGACTAGATAGTAAGTTAAAGAGAACTCTAATGAATATAGAAATAGCAGATATAAAGGAGCAGCCATCATCCCTGTGGTTGGCATAGAGCACACAATGAATAACCCTTTCTCTACCATGGCCGAGATCCAAACTTTGTGGAAGAGGTAATGTCTGTGATAACAGATTGGCAGGGAAATTACTGTGGTGCAAAGTATAATGGTAGAACTTGCTAGAAAGTAGCCTTCTAACATGCCAGAAAAAGCCATTTATAAGGAGATATCTCATCAGAGCCTTTCCAGTTTGCATGCTGGTAGTTCCCATGCCCTGCAGGACCTCGGTACCGAGGAAACTACCTGCACATCCAGGAAGAACTGCCTGCATTCTGGGGAAGCTGTGTGCAAGAACTATCCAAAGCTCCTCAGAACCAGGGAGAAAAACGCCTTGCTCCTGTCTTAACATAGTGTCAACTGGAAAAAGAAAAATATATAAAGGGATCGCCTTGGTTTTCACAGAGCAAGCAATGAAGGGTGTGTTTAGAATTGAGAGGCAACAAATTGGTAAGTGGCAAATATTTGCAGAGTATTCTGAAACTTCAGAATCTAATTGGGAAAACCAAATTTATACAAGTCAATAATGTTTTATATACAGGTGAAGAAGAATTGATGGAGTGAATGACATTTTCACAATCAAATCCTCTTGGTGAGCTCATGAAAAATGTATTACATTTCATATATGTTCTTGTCTCATACAAGACATTCTGGCTTGTCATTTCACATGAATTATTCATCTTATTTTTCCAATGTTTTATTTTGGCCTCCAACTATCCTTCTATATTTTTGTAATATAAATAATTGTTTGGATCCATACTCTTTAATAATAACTTAATCTGGCCATTTTCCTTACATCTCGTGATGTCAAAAGGATGAGGAAATATGATAACCATCCTGTAAGTAGGCTTTAAAAAGGGGCTCTACAAGGCAAATACAACAGAAGAAAGTCCTACAGGTAATACTCAGCACATAAACTGCTAAATTAAACTGGTTATGTAAAATGTTTAACTGTGTAGGAACAGATACTTAAATTCTCACAGATAATTGGACAAAATAGTCTAATTATTACTATGCTTTGATTATGTGAAATCTAAATAATTATTAAAAACATACACTTCATTTCCTTATTCATATTTTTAAATTTATACCATAAAATCCTCATTAAGTTGCAAATACATATTCACTAAAAAAAAAAAAAAAGAAGACAAAGAATATGTCACAATCTCTGCCTTTACAGAAAACACAGTCTGAAAATTCCAACTCAGAAAATTCCAACCATAGAATTCCAACATCTTTACATGATTAAATACACTTCAAAAATAGCAATAATAAAATATCTCCATCTAGCTAAAATTGAGTTATTTAAAGGACTTATTTTCTTTTAAATATTACTCTGCTGACTTTGTCAATGATGGTGGCAATTGGTACTTTATGTATGAAAAGAATTTTAGGTGTAAGCCTTTATCTGTCAGGAAATAATCAGGTTCACTTGGCTTTCTAATAGTCTTTAGTGACCTTTAGGGAGCCAGATGGAACTGAGCAGCAAGATGCTTTTCCATTTCATAGGATAATGAGCAGTTAGTTAAATGAGCTATAAAGTACATAGTAATTGTGCCAGAACAAATTTCATTCATTAATTATTTTTATATTGCCAATAATTCATCATTTCTCTTATCCCTCCCAATTTAAGACTTCCTTTGTTAGTGCAAAAAGTAAATGTAATAATCATGTGAACAAAGATGCATTATTTTTTCTATTTAAAAAAAAATTGTAAACAGTGGGGAAATTAACCCCATATAGATATCTAAAGAGTACAATATTCCAAGGCATAATCATGTCCCTTTAACCTGTTACAATGCAGATAGAAATTGGATATCCACTATGTTAAACAATAGCTGCATGTGGCTATTTTAAGTTAAATAAAACATGAAATGTAAAATTCACTTCCTCCTCTATAATAGATGGATGTCAAGTGCTTAGTTGATTTATATGGCTAATGGCTATTGTATTTAACACTGCAGATTTAAAGAAGACTTCCAATATTATAAAAAGATCTAGTGGACAAGTATGTTAAATTATTTATTAGTTTTTCTGCCTTTGCATCAATTAGAATAATTTTCTTAAACAATAGATTGGCCAAAAAATTAAATTGGGGGTATTCTTTAAGCAACATTGCTAGAAGAGTATTGTATTTTCCTAAACAAGGTGATAGTGATGTGTTGTTGTGAGATATCATTTTATCTATTTTTGAAAGGAGGCAAAAATTGTGACTATTAAATTATAGTAATTATGATAAACAAAAGTGTGAGAAAGTTTTATGTAATAATTTTAAATTTTTAAAAACTTTGGAATATAAAAATAATGATGATCTGGTAACTTTCTGGTTTGGTCTCTCCTCCAACAACTTATTTCTCAAATTTTTAGAAAGGGGAAAAAATGGTAACATAGAAATCTAGGACTCAGGACTATACAAACTCCTGCTTCTATCATCAACTAGGTATTCATCACTTTCAATATTTCTATTAAAAATGTATATATCTAGGACAAAGACCAAAATCTCAGCTCCCTTTATCACTCTAGATTGATTCCAATATAGAAATCTTATTAGATTTGCAAAACCATGTATAGGACTTTTATTTTTCCCTAAAGGAATTCCTACATTCTAGGACCACAGTCTTTAAATTACTTACATTGCTACTTACATTTAAAGAAAATTAATCTTATAATTTCCTTGTGGGTTGAATTGTGTCCTCTCAGAAAGATATGTTGAAATTCTGGGCACCATTACCGGTAAATGTGACCTTATTTGGAAATAAGGTTTCTGCAGAGGCAATAAAATGACAGTTCTGTCCTCAAGGAAAGCATAGATTGCTTACTTTTAGTGAGTTCTGTCTAGTCATCTTCACATGTTTTTCTGAAAGATCAAATGAAAATGTACAGGAAAATGTCCTAAATCTGTGATGAAATGTAGAAATGGAAAGAACAAAGACATTGAGGTAATATTAATTCAGGTTAATTTAATTGATTTCAGATTTTTAATATTTACTGATATATTCCATTGCAATAGTATATGGATGACAATTGTAAGCAGAAACAAGCTTATGCACCATCAACTTATATCACTGCAAAAGTAATGATGGCTGCTAGGGCTGGTCAAGGAAATAACACTAAAAAGACATGTCCTATAGTGATCCTTTGTGGGACAAACCTTTCAGCATTTAGGCTTTCAAAGTCAATTTTCAATGTATTAGTCTTTATAAGCTATCAGAGTTGATACAACATGTATTAGTTATTTTAGGGCTCCCATAACAGTGATGCAGGATAAGGCAGCACCATGACCTGCTGACTTAGCCCTGGAGGTGTTGATGCTCCTGCGGATGGAGGAACCAGCTTGCTGCAAGGGCCAGACACCTGAGGGGGAGATGCTGGCGCCATGCTATCTCCTCCACATGGACTTCTGACTGGTCAGTTTCATGGACAGCGCCTTGCTGTCTTCTCCACTGTGCACTTCTGACTGGTGGATTTCCTGTCAGTTTCCAAGGCCTGAGAGTTCATTAGACATCTGACTGTAACTGACAGGACTCACACCCTAGCAGAACAACCCCCCTGAGCAGAGAGCCCAAAGGCAGACCTTGAAGAGGGAGCAGGAGAGCTTCTTCCCCTCCCAGGTTCTCTCTGCCAGGAGGTTTGATTTTTGTAGTTGTAATTTTTGGTTTCTGTAAATAAATCCTGACTTACCACTGATCCTGTGCTCTGTCGATTTATTCTTCAAATCGCCAAGACCAAGAACCTGAAATTCCAGTATCAACAGATTACCCCAAACTAGGTTGCTTAAAAACAAGAAAAGTTTATTCTCTCATAGTTCCAGAGGCTAGAGGTTTGAAATTAAGTTGTTGGCAGTACTGTGCTTCCTCTAACAGCCTTAGGGAAGAATTCTTCCCTGGCTCTTCTGGTGTCTGGTGGTTGTCATCAGACCTTGATATTTCTTGGCTTATGGCAGTGTCACCCTGGTTTCTACCTCTGTGTTCACATGGCTATCTTGCCTCTGTCTAGTGAGTTCATCTCCAGAGCATCCCTTCTTATAAAGACAGCAGCTGTTGAATTTAGGGAGCAGCCTAATCCAGCATGGTACCACAAATGTACTCTGCATTCCTTGAGGACAGAACTACCATTTTACACCGCATATCTTATTTTTTTATTTTTCTTTTTTTAATTTATTTTTATTGTTAAATCATAGCTGTGTACATTAGTGCAATCAAGGGGTACAATGTGCGGGTTTCATATACAATCTGAAATATTCTCATCAAACTGTTCAACGTAGCCTTCATGGCATTTTCTTACACTGCATATTTTCAAAGAAAGATGTTATTATGCACAAGGAAATATTTTGTTTTGACTCAATCTCCATTTCTCAATTAGAGTAGTTGACATGAATATTGAGTTCTACCCACCTGTGATTTTATACTAAAGGTTATAACCATTCATTAACAATAAGCTATGCATCTCAGCCTTTTCCTCAATAATTTCCAAATGTCTTCTAAATTTACTGATTCAAGGTAAGATAAAAAGTCCCTATAAATATATACAACTGTTATGTACTCAAAATTATTAAAAATAAAAATAAGAAAGGTCCCCCAATTTTAATAATTAAGAAAGCTCTTCAAGTACAGTATAGCAGCATTCTTTTAAAAGAACAGAAGGGAGGAGCTAAGTTTTCACTTTGTCTTGCCTTTATAAAATTCCTAGAATAGACATTACTAACTCCAGTACATTTGGCCAAAGTAAATTAAAAATTCAGCAAAATGAAATTCCTTTAAGATAACAACATGCAGTGGATCAAAAAGGTATAAAAAGTTCAACAAACAATTTTTCCAAGAATTATTACTCTGGGCATCTCTGCTACCCAGACTGCTCATCAGGATATGATCAAATAATCCACATCTTTGTTTATTTGCCTGAATGAGTTTACCATTCCCTAACAGAAATCTTATAAAGAGTCTAAGTGCACATTCTACACAGTATAACTTCACAAAAAGGTGAAGTAAATAGATTTCATTACAACCCTGGATGGCAAATGGTAGGTTTTCTCTAGATATAAAATAAATAGAAATAGAAATAGATGGAAAACAGCTGGAGTTCAGAATTATATGGAGTCCATATTTCCACACACTTTTTGGTGTGGTGTTATTTTGACAAAATATTAGTATCCTCCAGGAACTTTCAGGTGTTTTGGCTAATAAGTAGCTCCAGAAACATCATAAAATAATGCAGCAAGAAAGAATGTGTTCCACACCCAAACTAAGTGCCCCAAATTCAGTTTATTATGCCCAGAATGACTTACAAATAAAACCTAAGTTCAGTTTTATAAGATGACATAAAAAGATTGTTACTTAAGAGGAAAACTGGTCTAGAAAGCTTTATTGCCCTCATAATTTATTATGGAATTAATCCATTGCATGTTTGCACCAGGTCAGTTCGCTGAAGGGAACCTGTTGTTACCGAAATCAGATTGAGAAGCACAAATCCAGAATCCCTAATGGAGTACTAAGCAGACTTCAAAAACCCAAGCATATGGACTGGATTATAGTCTCAGAATGATTTTACTTGAGTCATAAAATTACCCCCCCTAAAAAAAAATCACAGGTATTTTCCCTACCAGTCTGTGAATAATCTAAAAAAAAAAAAATATTTTTGTGTGTGAAAATACAAAAGCAAGTTCTTTTGTTTCAACAGAAAAGACTCTTGAGGAAAATCTCTTGCTTTTTTTACTCTTAGTTTCACACTATCAAAATAATACAAAACAAATTAGAAAAAAACCCACAAAGCAGGTTTGGACCTCTTATCACAAGAAATTATAAATATGTGAGGGGACGCATGTGTTAATTAGCTCAATTTAGCCATTCTACAATATATACATATTTCAAAAGGTGTTATCCACAATGAATATATATAATTTTTAATTGTCAACTAAAAATTAAAATGACATATATGCATCTGGACAAAAATATCAAAGGATATGTGACAAAGCATTGGTTCTTAGATGCTGGGACAGATATGAGTTAATTCTTAAGATACTAGAGTTTTATCTATCAAGACTAACTTCACTGCAAATCTAAGACTACATTCTATTAGAGACTAACTACAAAATGTCAAGACCAGTTATATATGTATAATTTGTGCTTTCTTTAACAAAAAGTGTTATTTGAAGGAGAAAAGATCAGGTTAGAGAGTCAGAAAAACTGAACTTGGACACTTTATCATTTACTAATCAGTTGAACTAGAATGGAATTCATTCTCTTGAACTCTATGACAATATAAGTCTTTTGAAGATTAAATGTTATTGAGAGAATCAAATAAGATGTAGTTTGTAAAAACATTTAAATATGTAAGATATAAGGCATTAATAGATTTACTTAAATTGATAAATGAATGATTTGATTCATGTGGTAACATTCAATACTGATTTTAACTTTCTTAGAAAATATAAATCTCTAGTTAACAACAATATCTTTCTTGTGCATCAATAATATCTAAAAGTATGTCATTAATATATTAAGTATTCAAGCCTGTGTGATATATATATATACACATATATGCACACAGACATACACACAGACATAAACTCACGTCTCTCTATATGTGTTAATTTTAAATTAATAGATACAAATAGAATTTAAAAGCCATGTCTGCACAATAAAAAATATATAAGAAAAAATATATAAAATAATCTGATCTTCCCTATAACATTTCTTTATAAAATTAGTTTCAAAAAAATGTATTTCTTCTTAGGGAGAATCTTAAGTGTTTTTGTTTTTGTTTTTTCTGAAATTGTTTATACATATTATGAATAAAAGGACAAGGTAACAGTGTTAAGATAAAGTCATCGTGTTCCGGGGCTTTAAGATAAGAAGGGAAGGTGATTTTTTTTTTACTCTTAAGTTTATATCCTGCTTTATCTTTGAAAGCCAGCCCTGCATTTTTTTTTTTGCCATTATTTTATGGAGAATAAATCTGAGAAGCTTTAATTTTCTTTTAGCAATATTTTTTACTTGTGTTGATTTACAAAATAGAGCTTAGCTTTCAATCATACCATGAGGTATTTTATGTCTATAGATACTTGAAAGCCCCGTAATTTATTTTTCTCCATCTTCTATGTGCTACTGCAAGCCTGGAATGTGACTCATAACTTGAACTAAAGACCCCACTCACCTATCACTTTTCAAAATGTTTAACCAAAGACTCTTAACTAGTCAAAAGTCAGTGATAGGAGAGCCTCCTACTGTGCGTCCTCAGGGTTGCGCGCCTCATTGACAGCTGGAGAGAAGGCTCTTGTTAAATATATTTGATGTGCCCTGGTTTATGTCTCCTCTGTTTTACTGGGAAAGCCGTCAACAGGTCACTGGTTGGGCTTTCACAACTGAGCACTAAAGATGGGAAGTGTAAATGATGATTAAGTGCCTGCCTGGTTCTCAGATTTCCAGAGTTGCAGCCTCTCACAGGTGTTCATATTGAAGCTGGCACTAAGGTCTCATTTTATCAGAAGTTAGGTATCTATTTCAATTTTGGAAAGTATAAGTAATTGACTAAAATGCATTTGTTTTGTTGATCAGTCTAATGTAGAGAAAGCTGTTAAGTTGAGAAAAATGTGTTACAGGTCATCTTCTGAAGCCAGTAGAACATGCAGGAAAACGGTGGCATATTATCTAGACAAATGAACAATAATTCGTCTATAGTATATTGAACTGTAAAGAATACACCAACATGGTGAAGGATATGAGCATTTTTCTACATTACTTAAACACTGGGGATATTCACTTGCAATAAACTTATGATGGCTTTTTTCAAACACTTTGAAGATTTGTCTGTGGCTTCCAGAGGAAAGATCAGGGCTAAAGAGTGAAGGTTAAAAGGCAAGAGATTTCAGTTCACAATAAGGAAGAATTTCCTAGCCACTAGCCCATCCAAAATCTAAGTTGGAACTGATAAACTCTCCTCAATTGCAAATGTTTAAGCAGAAGTAACGTGACCATTTCTGCGGTGGTTGGAGTGGCAATTCCTACATTGAATATAATTATGTATTAAATTAGGTTTATGGTATTTTTAATGCTAATATTCAATGATTCTAACATCGAATGGTATTTGAGCATATAAGAGAAATGTATTTTAGGCCAAATGTTAGTGTCTTTAGTTTAATAAACCAGAGGGAACATAGGGTTTGGAGTTCAAAAGCAAGTGTTAAATTCTGGTAACTACTTACTGGTCATTTAGGTAAATCAGTTAAATGCTATAATTTAGCACCAAAGACAATGTTTAGCATATAAATACGTTTAAAATAAAGATACCTACATTATTACTATCATCACATATGTTTAGATATTTCACGTGATTTTTAATGTACCTATACACATGACATTTCTCTCTTGTATCCAGGGTATGTGTGTGGTGTGTAAAATGTTAACTGGAGCTGCCTATATTTTCTCTTGCTGCTACCTTAAATTTAATCTCTGGTTATGCAATGCTGGCATCACTGTAACAATCTCCTTTTTTTTTTTTTCTTTTAGTTTCAAAATACTAAGGGGGTATAAATGTTTTTGCTACATGAATACCTTGTAAAATGCTTAAGTCTGGGATTTTAGTGTGTTGGTCACCAGAATAGTGTTCATTGCACCCTAAAGGTCGGTTTTAACTCTTACTCCCATTCCACCTCCCTCCCCCCCATTATTGGTTTCCAATGTCCTTTACATCTCTTTGTGCCCATGTGTGTCCAATAGTAGCTCACAATTATCGGTGACTACATTTGGTGTTTGATTTGCCATTCCTGGTGTACTTCACTTAGGATTATGGTCTGCAGTTCCATTTAAGTTGCTGCAAAAAACAAAATTTCATTCGTCTAATGGCTAAGTAATATACTATGGTATATATACCACATTTTCTTTATCTGCTCATGAATTGACAGGCACTTAGATTGATTCTACATCTCTGCAATTGTGAATTGTGTTGTAAAAAACATTTAAGTGCAGATGTCTTTTTGATACAATGACTTCTTTTCTTTTGGGTAATTACAACACTAGTAGGATTATTGGACCTAATGGTGAGTCTATATTTATTTTTTGAGGACTCTCCATGGAGGTGGTATCAGATAGTGATTTTAATTGGCATTTCCCTGATGAATACTGCTATTGTGCATTTTTTCATGTGTCTGGTCTATTTGGCCTTCTTCCTTTGAAAAACTTCTATACATGTCATTTGCCCACTTTTTATTTGGGGTTGTTTGGTTTTTTCTTGCTGATTTATTTGAGTTTTTTGTAGATTCTAGATATTGGATGTATAGTTTGGAAATATTTTCTGCCATTCTGTAGATGTCTATTTACTCTACTGATTATTTATTTTGCTATACCGAAGCCTTTCAAATTAATTAAGTTCCATTTATTGATTTTTGTTACTGCTCTACTTTCTTTTGGGGTCTTAGTCCTGAATCTTTCCTATGAATGATGTTGATGAGAGTTTTTTCTATGTTTTCTTCCAGAGTTTTTAATGGCTTAATGCCTTAGCATTTAAGCTTTTATCTATTTTAAATTAATTTTTGTATAAAACAAATGATAGAGGGCCATTTTCATCTTCTGCACGTAGCGATCCAGACTTCCCAATACCATTCACTAGCGAGGGTATCATTTTCCCTCAAAAAACTAGGCATAGAAAAGATACCTCAAAATTATAAAGTCCATAATATGACAAAACCACAGCTAGTATTATACTGTATTGGGGAAAGTTGAAAGCATTATTCCCAAGAATTCTGGAATTCCTAACTACAGCAATTATGCAAGAGAAAGAAATAAAGGGCATCCAAATCAAGAAAGAGGAGGTCTCACTATTTCTGTTCACTGATGATGTGATCTTGTGTCTAGAAAACCCTAAGGACTCCACCTAAGACTCCCAGTGTTGATAAATAAATTCAGTTAAGAATCAGGTGACAGGAAAAGCTTTCAGTTTTACTCCATTCAGTAAAATATTGGCTGTGGGCTTGTCATAGATAGCTTCAATCAGTTTAAGAAATGTGCCACCTATGCCTATACTCTTCAGTGTTCTAATTAGAAAAGGATGCTGGATTTTATCAAATGCTATTGAGAGGATCATGTGATCTTTATTTTTGCCTCTGTTAATATGGTGGATAACGTTTATGGACTTGCGTATGTTAAACCAGCCTTGCATCCCTGGGATGAAGCCTACTTGATCATGATGAATGACTTTTTTGATGATAAGCTGTAATCTATTGGCTAGGATTTTGTTGAGAATTTTTGCATCTATGTTCATGAGTGAGATTGGTCTGAAATTCTCCTTTTTGTTTGGGTCTTTTCCTCGTTTTGGTATCAGAGTGATGTTTGCTTCATAGAATGTGTTGGGGAAGATTCCTTCTTCCTCAATTTTTTGGAATAATTTCTGCAGTACAGGAATAAGCTCTTCCTTGAAGTTTTGATAGAATTCTGGGGTGAAGCCATCTGGACCAGGGCATTTTTTGGTTGGAAGATTTTTATTGTTTCTTTGATCTCAGTGCTTGAAATTGGTCTGTTCAGGAGCTCTATTTCTTCCTGGCCTAGTCTAGGGAGAGGGTGTGATTCCAAATATTGATCCATTTCCTTCACATTGTCAAATTTCTGGGCATAGAGTTTCTGGTAGTATTCAGAGATGATCTCTTGTATCTCTGTGGGATCAGTTGTTATTTCCCCTTTATCATTTCTGATTGAGGTTACTAGAGATTTTACTTTTCTATTCCTCATTAGTCTGGCCAATGGTTTATCTATTTTATTTATTTTTTCAAAAAACCAACTCCTTGTTTCATTAATTTTCTGAATGATTCTTTTGTTTTCAATTTCATTGATCTCTGATTTGATTTTGAATATTTCTTTTCTTCTACTGAGTTTAGGCTTAGATTGTTCTTCTTTTTCCAATTCCATAAGATCTCTTGTGAGATTGTTGATGTGCTCTCTTTCTGTTTTTCGAATGTAGGCATCTAAAGCAATGAATTTTCCTCTCAAAACTGCTTTTGCAGTATCCCACAGGTTTTGGTAGCTTGTGTCTCCAGACAAGGTTGTCCTCTGTCACCTTTACTATTCAACGTAGTGCTGGAAGTTCTAGCCAATACAATTAGGCAAGACAAGGAAATCAAGGGAATCCAAATGGGAACAGAGGACATCAAACTCTCCCTCTTTGCTGACGACATGATCTTATACTTAGAGAACCCAAAGACTCAACCACAAGACTCCTAGAAGTCATCAAAAAATACAGTAATGTTTCAGGATATAAAATCAATGTCCACAAGTCAGTAGCCTTTGTGTACACCAATAACAGTCAAGATGAGAAGCTAATTAAGGACACAACTCCCTTCACCATAGTTTCAAAGAAAATGAAATACCTAGGAATATACCTAACGAAGGAGGTGAAGGACCTCTATAAAGAAAACTATGAAATCCTCAGAAAGGAAATAGCAGAGGATATTAACAAATGGAAGAACATACCATGCTCATGGATGGGAAGAATCAACATTGTTAAAATGTCTACACTTCCCAAAGCAATCTACCTATTCAACGCCATTCCTATCAAAATACCGACATCGTACTTTCAAGATTTGGAGAAAATGATTCTGCATTTTGTATGGAACCGGAAAAAAGGCCGTATAGCTAAGGCAGTTCTCTGTAACAAAAATAAAGCTGGGGGCATCAGCATACCAGATTTTAGTCTGTACTACAAAGCCATAGTGGTCAAGACAGCATGGTACTGGCACAAAAACAGAGACATAGACCCTTGGAATCGAATTGAAAACCAAGAAATGAAACTAACATCTTACAACCACCTAATCTTCGATAAACCAAACAAGAACATACCTTGGGGGAAAGACTCCCTATTCAATAAATGGTGTTGGGAGAACTGGATGTCTACATGTAAAAGACTGAAACTGGACCCACACCTTTCCCTACTCACAAAAATTGATTCAAGATGGATAAAGGACTTAAATTTAAGGCATGAAACAATAAAAATCCTCCAAGAAAGCATAGGAAAAACACTGGAAGATATTGGCCTGGGGAAAGACTTCATGAAGAAGACTGCCATGGCAATTGCAACAACAACAAAAAGAAACAAATGGGACTTCATTAAACTGAAAAGCTTCTGTACAGCTAAGGAGACAATAACCAAAGCAAAGAGACAACCTACACAATGGGAAAGGATATTTGCATATTTTGAATCAGACAAAAGCTTGATAACTCGATCTATAGAGAACTCAAATTAATCCACATGAAAAAAGCCAACAATCCCATATATCAATGGGCAAGAGACATGAATAGAACTTTCTCTAAAGACAACAGACGAATGGCTAACAAACACGTGAAAAAATGTTCATCATCTCTATATATTAGAGAAATGCAAATCAAAACAACCCTGAGATATCATCTAACCCCAGTGAGAATGGCCCACATCACAAAATCTCAAAACTGCAGATGCTGGTGTGGATGTGGAGAGAAGGGAACACTTTTACACTGCTGGTGGGACTGCAAACTAGTACAACCTTTCTGGAAGGAAGTATGGAGAAACCTCAAAGCACTCAAGCTAGACCTCCCATTTGATCCTGCAATCCCATTACTGGGCATCTACCCAGAAGGAAAGAAATCCTTTTATCATAAGGACACTTGTACTAGACTGTTTATTGCAGCTCAATTTACAATCACCAAAATGTGGAAACAGCCTAAATGCCCACCAACCCAGGAATGGATTAACAAGCTGTGGTATATGTATACTATGAAATACTATTCAGCCATTAAAAAAAATGGAGACTTTACATCCTTCATATTAACCTGGATGGACGTGGAAGACATTATTCTTAGTAAAGCATCACAAGAATGGAGAAGCATGAATATTATGTACTCAATTTTGATATGAGGACAATCAATGACAATTATGGTTATGGGGGGGAACAGAAAGAGGGAAGGAGGGAGGGGGGTGGGGCCTTGGTGTGTGTCACACTTTATGGGGGCAAGACATGATTGCAAGAGTGACTTTACCTAACAATTGCAATCAGTGTAACCTGGCTTATTGTACCCTCAATGAATCCCCAACAATAAAAAAAAAAAAAGAAGAAAAAAAAAAAGAATCAGGTGACAAAAATCAATGTACACAAATCAGTAGTATATCTATATACTAATAATGGTCAATCTAAGTGTCAAATAAAGGATTCAATACCATTTACAATGGCTAGGTAGAATTATCATCATTAAAATATCCATACTATCCAAAGTGACTTAGGAATGGACAAATTAAAATATCCATGTTATATTTTATAGATCTAGAAAAAAGAATTCTAAGCTTCATTAGAAACCAAAAAAGAGACCAAATAACTAAAGTTAAGGTGATTGTAAGCAAAAAGTATGATTTTGGAGGAAACTAATTACCTGACTTTAGATTTTACTACACAGCTATAATAACCAAAACAGCATGATAGTGTTACAAAGTACAGATACCAAGCAATGGAACAGAATAGAGAACCAGAAATAAAACTATATATCCACAATCAACTTATCTCCTAGACTTTTTTCCCCCATTTCTCTCCCCAGCTTGTTCTGAACCTTTCTCTCAAATTTTATACTGGGCTCCATAATGTAATGTCCTTTTCAAATTTCTCAAGCTGATTCATACTTTGTGTAAAATCATTATGTATATTTACACAATTATATTACATCAGAGGCTTAACTCAATTATTTAATCACAGAGTTATAGATTGTTCTGGTATTTTCTCTTAACAATAGAATGTCTATTTTGCAGCAACACTAGATAGTCTTTTCCATTCTACCTAATCGGGATGTTTGCTTCCCCTCCATTAGTCCTCTACACGACACCCTGAACTTTTTGCCTATATCATTAAGTTACTTTGAAGACTACCTTCTGTCATTCATCCAGCCCAAAACTCCCACTCTAATAACATTTTCTGCAAAGCAGGTTTTCCAAGAGCTTTTATAGATGAAGACTACAGCCACAGACCACCCTGCTTATTAGCTGATACATACCTAGTTTTATTTAATTTATATTTGCTAGTTGAGTGTCTGCATAGATTTCCCTAGAAACTTTTCATGCATTCTGCATATGCCCCGTAATTTCCATCATTGGGTTATACATGCAATAAGCATTGAACACATAGCTGAGACCAAATCTTTCAAATATTCACTGAATTTCTATTTGTGAGAAGTATTGAGTTGTATACTTCATGTAAGATTTAGAAAATTTAGATCTATAAGAACAAAGCAATATAGTGAATAAATGAAATTGGTAGGAAAAATTACTATGTTTAAGGATGTAATACAATATGAATTTATAAATGTATAAATGCCTGTGTGGAGAGAAAGAGATTGCTTATATTATTTGGAAAGTGTATGCTTCACAAATATAAAGTGGTAGGTCTTTCTTAAGTTGATTAAAAAATAAAAGTTATCTTGGGTGGTGCCTGTGGCTCAAAGCGGTAGGGCGCGGCCCCATATGTCAGAGGTGGTGGGTTCAAACCCAGCTCCGGCCAAAAACTACAAAATAATAATAATAATAATAAATAAATAAAATAAAAAATAAAAGTTATCTCATACATGTTACATAAGGTATTTGATGGTAAAATGATACTCTCGATTTTAAAAAAATGTGCCTTTATATTTTGAACTTAATTATGGAATCCCTCTTGGCATTTGATTAAATAAAACTCCAAGAAAGTGGAGTTTTATTATTTATGTGCTAAGTCAGGAAATTTGAGATGAATGCATAATACTGTCCACGAAGAATCACTATAATTAGTAAAAAAATTATGTGTACAAAAAACAGTGAAGTAGGCAGGCTAATAGTTCCCCAAAGGTATCTTCACAGATTAATCTTCTGTACCTGTACATATGTTAATTTACATGGCAAAACGGACCTTGCAGATATGACTACATTGGGAAACTTGATAGAATAGCCTGCATATGGAGCTGGACCAATGTAATCACAGAGCTCTTAAAAGAGTTAGAGAAGAAGTGTGATGATGAGAGAGTCCGAGGGTGTGATATATAGAGGCTATTATGCTAAATTTAGAGATGGAGAAAGGGGCCATGAGCCAATGAATGGAGACAGCTGCCAAAAATGGCAAAGAAACTTATTCTTCTCTAGAACGTCCAGAAGGAGCGCCGTCCTGTTGACACCTGTTGATTTTAGCCTAGTGAAACTCATGTCATACTTTGGACCTCTGGAAACAAGTCACAGATTTGTGTTGTTCTGAGCCCCTAAGCTTTTGGTACTTTGTTATTGCAGCAATAGCAAATAATACAAATGCTAACATTCTGTGGTGATGATCATTACCTGTGCATAGGTTTAGAAATGAAGTAAACTACAGTTACATTTCTGTGATGAAATTTTCCTTCTGAAGAAAATTTCAGGGATGCAGGAAAAAAATAAAGATGAAGCAAGAAATTAGTGTTTCTTTCCAATGTAGATAAGAGTGCTTTCACAAGCTGCATCAAGGGTTGGTTTTACAAGCACATGACCTGCGCAACAATATAGCGCCTCATACTTAGAAAGGCCACATGCTTATTTCAGGGTCTGCTGTCAAGTTTGAAAAATTCTATACAATTTGTAATTGTACATCATGAATTTTTGTTTTTCAATGAACTTTACAAATTATGTAATCAATCCTGGCTATAGCCTTACTGGTTTACAGTTATTGTGAGGTAATATCCACTCAGAAAGACAAGAAGGGTAAGTTACAGCAAGAAATAAACAAAGGGTATAAAGAAAAGGAGAAAAAGGAGACAAGCAGAATGATGCTACGTCTTTACAAAATCTGCTGTAATTTTCCTCTCCCATCCACACTTTTATTCAGAGTGTCTTTTATAACCAATAATTGTGATAGTTCAATCATGGTCAGTTTCTATCTAGTGGAGTTAAGAAACTAAAATATATTTTTTAATTTTCAACTCAGCATACAATCACTGGACTACAAAATATTGTGATATAGTTAAAATGCTTCAAATAAAACCCCTGGTGAATGCCTGTATAGCAGGTAGAACCATATATTTAAGTCCACAAGATGCCATCCAAGGAAAATAATTGGACAATTTCGATCAATGAAAATTTTATAGAAACAATTAATCACAACTAAATAACATTATTAAAGAACTAGAAACCTGATGACATTTATGTAAGATAACTAACTAGACATTACAGAACCCCATATTATTATCAAAAAAGGTTTCACAAGCAACTGCATCTTATTATTTTAAAAACACTGTGACTTTTAAAATCCTAAACTAGACTGAAATTCTTTCTACTAACAATGAAAGACCATTGCCCTTTAGCCTTTACATGGTGGAACTTATTATAATTCAAATTAAATATTTAAACCAATTGGTCAAGCAAAAGTACTAAATATGGCATAACAATTTATATATATATACACACATATATACACACACACACACATAGTCAAAAATGATATGAGCAAAACCATTGTGTTATTGTTATACAATTAGGAAAGGGAATAATTCATAAGTTTAAGTTAATAAAGGAAAATATTCCTTTAGTAGTAGCTCTTTTATTTTAGAGGACAGGATATAAAGTAGAAATCCTAAAGGTACAGCTTATTAATATTTGTAACCAATTTCACTGATAAAATTAATAAATGTAGTTTTCCTTTCAAATTAAAGGAAAGTATTCTATTTGGTTGAATCTTTATTATTATTATTTTTTTTTTTTTGTAGAGACAGAGTCTTACTTTGTCGCCCTTGGTAGAGTGCTGTGGTGTCACACTGCTCACAGCAACCTCCAGCTCCTAGGTTTAGGCAATTCTCTTGCCTCAGCCTCCTGTGTAGCTGGGACAACTGGTGACCACCACAATGCCCAGCTATTCTTTTGTTGCAGTTCTGCTGGGCCGGGTTTGAACCTGCCACCCTTGGTATATGGGGCCAGCGCCCTACTCACTGAGCCACAGGCTCCGCCCTATTTGGTTGAATCTAATGCAAATCTGATATTTTAAAATATTGCATGAAATATATTATGAAAACAGAATATTATACCTGAAAAATTATTGAATTGAGGAAATAACTGGGTGTGATTTCTAGGTTTCTTCTTTCTGTGTGGCCTTGGACAGACCATTTTCCTTCTCTGGCTTTAATTTTTTTCCTCTATAAACCAGATGTCTAGACCAAATCATCTCTAACATAACTTCCAACTCAGCTTAATATTGCTTCCAAGGTAATTTCACAAAGAGGAAGTTATTTCTACTTTGTTTGAAGAATAATAAAGAATGGAAGTGAGGACCTTGCTTTTTAAATTATATCACATTTTGAATAATAAATGGTAACATTTCTCAAGTCCAGAAATAATCTAAAGAAATGATTTAAGTTCCATAGTGATGTCTATAGTGTCAGCAATTTTAGCCTCATTAAAAAGTCTAACTTGTCTTATAATATGGTAATCAGTAAAAAATTGATCTTTACCTAAAGTAATTTTTTGTTAAACTTTGAGAGTAGTTATTTGCTTTTTCAGACCAATACAGTCTTAGTTTAACACCATGATGTGTTGTCAGAAGTGTAGTGTCAAATTGGCAGATTATTTATTTTTCTAACAGTAAGAAGGAAGGATATTTCTAAATGAATTATATATAACCTCATCTTGAATAAAATGGCTTTTTCTCTATTTAAAACAGCTCTTACAAAAATATTTATTTGACTTTAAGAAGTAGTTCACAATTTCCCACTAAATAAAGCCCACATATTTTGGCCTGTCATTCAAGAGCCTACACAACCTGGTGCCAACCTATCTTTAGAGCTTATCTCCTACTACCTAATTTGATACATCCCAAGCTTCTAAACCATTTACTTGCCTAAATATGTTTTGTGTTTTCTGCTTACCTATTTTTGTTCAAGCTATTCCTCCGGCCAATAAATGCCTTCAAGTTGTCTTTGTATTTCTAAGTTTAATCTGTGTTATTTAGTGTTGGATCATTGATAAAAAACATCCTAAGCTTGACTACGTTCCTATCTTACACTGCCCCAATGTTGTCAGAAATTATCTCATTTTCTTTTATAAGTCTAAGATAATCATTTTTTAATATCCCTAAGATTATTTAGCACATCCAAATATTTATTCAGGATATTTGTGTACATTTAGCTCCCTGATGAAGCTGAAAGATTTTCGAGATCAGAAACCATACTTTTAGCTGTTTTTATTCCCCATGTCATCACATATTTTTAAGTTTGGTAATGTGCAAACACACAAAACAATATACGAAGGAGCACAGAACTAGTAAAAGGAAAAAGAGGATTTAATGTTGCTTTAATTTTAATCATATTATTATTATAATATTTATATTGTTATATTTACATTATTATATTTATATTATAATAATATTATATAAATTTAATAATATTATTTCTGGCTGAAATAAACAGCCTTTGAATATCATGGTTCAATTTTAATAGCTTCTGTCATCTTAAATTATGTGATCTAACTACTTTAGGTTGTCCTAAGAAGATTCTATATCAAAGTAAGAAATAATCATTTGAAAAACTTTACTTTTTGAAAGCTTTCAATTACAGAAGATAAGTCATTACCCTTTAGCCTGCCTTTCTTGGGACTTATCCCAAGACTATAATAATGTTTTATTATTTATATAGAGATTTATATTTTCAAAGCACTTTCGAGCCATTAATTTGTTAAGCCAAACAACATACAGTGGGGCAAGGTAAGTGTGATGAAATGCATTTGACACATAAGAAAACATTCGTTGCCAAAGTGGTCTTTTCACTGCCAGTGACAATCTAGTTTTCTCGAGGGCTGAAAGTGTAGTTTGCCTGCTGTGAAAACTACTATACAATACAACTACTTTTATTTATTTAATTTTCACTTCCTCCTAAGAGTTAGGAGCAAATCTTATGCTAAGGATCTTTGGTTCAAATATATAATTTATTGAGTAAAAGTACTATTCACTGTTCCTGATTATTGCTCTCAATAATCAAGCAATTTAATTCTCTCTCTCTCTCTCTCTATATATATATATATATCACTGAAAAAGTAACAGCAGCATCTGGATTAACAGAATGAAATCTACAACTTCATTTTTTGATATGGATCATTTGTATTGGGTTGAAGGACAATCTTTTCAAAAGACTTCTAATTTTTTACCTCTAAAATTGTGAACAAATACATATGTAGATGATAAAAATATCACATATAAAACATAATATGCATTTAACTTCAGTGATATAAATCTTTGCCAAAGATGACATTTTATGTCAGAGTCTAGTTCCCTTCTTGTCAAGGCAAAATTGATTTGAAACTAGATTTTCTCCTTTTATGTTCAAGGTTGTGATTTGGGGCAATGTGATAATAAATTATTTAAAGTTATTTTCACTCTACTCTTGGACCAAACAAATCTCCAAAGAAACTGTCCCTAGTCAGCATCTCAGGAATGCAATGTTATTTTATCCCAATGGGGATGAGGGTTTTTCCCCCTTTATTTATGGCTGGCACTTTTATGCTTTTGACTCACACAGGCTCCTCTCTCACTATGAAACTATTCGTATTTCCTGAGAGGTTAAGATAATTTACTATCATTGGACATCGTTTTTTGCTCACACTGAGGCAAAGAATTAGACACATGACTCCTGTTAGTGTCAATCCTGGTGATCCATAATGTAAAATTCAGGACTTTGCATAAAAAGCATCTGCTGCCTTTGATTCAAAACCTTAAAAGTGTTTGCATATGTCTATACATTCAGGTGCTGGCTCACAGGCGCAACACAAGTAGGAATTCAGAATCTGGGCAGAAAACAGAACCAACCCATAAAATTTTGATGCCAAATGGTCGTCTTCATCTAAAAGGATCTGAATTGGCTGTTGAACCCATACATTTTAAACACTTTGTTAATTCTTCCTTTGAATTGATTAGGTAGATCTAACAAAACACTGAGAACTGAAAATAAACCAGCCATCAGATTATGTAGATTGATCTAAATTTCTCATACCGTCCGTTTTCTTTCTAGCAATTCTACATACAATTTTTTTGTTAATATCACTGCAGTCATTGTCCATATGCAGAAAAGAAGTTACAAACACTTAAAACACCATCAGTGACCTGGGGTGTCTAAGAAAACAGCTTCCTCTGAAACGATTGACACAGGTACCTCTTTTTGAAAATATAAGCCTCATCCTCCAAAGTAGCCATCACAGCCTAAACTTTTAATGCCTTCAAGCTACCCTCCTTTCATGTATCTTGAGGGACATGAGCGTGTAGGGTCAAACTTACATCTGAGTTTAATTACAGGACACTGTATCCAGATACCTCTGAGACCTTTTCTCCTTCAAGTTACAGCATATGCTATTCTTAAAGGTGGAAGGGCTATTTTCTCCCTGCACATCACTGGAAATCCAGGCCTCTTGCTGCATTTAGATGCTTTGATGTTTGCTTTGGGGTTGGGGTTACTAAAGGAATTTATTTAAGAGAGACTTCTGTTCTAGCATCATGATTTCTTTAAATAGCAAAATAATTGGTACATGGCTGGCTTAGATGAAATCTTTTAAAAAGAGACACAAAAGGATGTCTATTTTTCTAATCTTTAAAGTGACAGTTCAATCCTCTATAATTCTATCTCTAAAATATTAAAGAAAGTAATATTAAATTACTGGACATTGATGAAAACTCACCATCTGCTGCATATGTATGTATATCTGCATATTACATACACACATATGTATAGAAATGGGGAGCACATGAAATACACAGGTCTCTTCTTGAAATTGCATACACTGCTTAGTGACTTTGGTGTTTGTTAAAGAGTTGCTTTCGTTATGTAATGAAACCCATGAGGCACTAATCACTAAAGATTACCTCCCAGCAAAGTACTAATAACACTCTGCCCTGTACAGTTAGCCCTTCCACTTGCTCATACCGTATGGTGACTTTTCTTCTTAATGCAAAGTGGAAATGAAATTGAGCATAGGGAGAGCATTCCTGCCCCATCCCAACTATATTCCTCTTCCGCCCTCTAAGCCCAAAAGCACATTGTGTTTAAGTTTGACTGTAGTTACTCACCCCTTCTCGCTGACCACCTGTAGTGTCGAGGTTCACAGTATAGCTTCCTTTTCAAAGGATTTCTTTGAAATCATAGTGAAATCCTCCATAAATCTATCTCTAGAATATTAAAGAAATTAAAGTTAATGGATATAGATAAAAATTCACTGCCTGTAGTGCCTGTATGCATATGTATACGTGTATGTATATATGTAGGTGTGTATACTATGGAATGAATGTGTGTAGAATTTGATTTAATATAGTGTTTGTTTCTATTTTCATTGTTAATAGACTTTTAAATTTTAGAATAGTTTTAGATTTACAGAACAATTGCAAAGATAATACAGATAGTTCCTATATGCCTTCCACTTAGCATCTCCTGTAATTTACATCTTAAATTAATATGGATTATTTTTTACAATTAATAAAGTGATACTGGTACATTATTGTTAAAGTTCACACTATTTTCAAATTTTTAGTTTTTAACCTAATGTCCTGTTTCTGTTCCAGACTCTCATCTAGGATATCACATTAAACTTAGCGTGTCTCCTTAGGCTCCTCTTGGCTGTCACAGTTTGTTACGTTTTCCTTGTTTTTGATGACTGACAGCACTGTCAAGGTATCTTACAGAACAGTGGTTCTCAACCTTCCTAAGGCCGCCATGTATTTTCATTGTTACAAAGGGGTCGCGACCCACAGGTTGAGAACCGCTGTAGAATATACCTCAACTGGGATTTGCTTTATATACTTTTAATGATTAGACTGAGGTTATGATTTGGGAGAGGAAGACTACAGGGTTAAATCGCCATGCTAATCAAATCATCCTAAGGATACGTACTATCAACATCACTTTCCACTGTGGACCTCCCCTTTGTGCACTAGGCCTAGACAGGGCTCATCAAGTTTCTGCACTGTTCCTCCTCTTTCCATTTGTACTCTTTGGGAAGAAGTCACTATGCACCACACTTAAGGAACAGAGAGTTACCTTCTGGATACTTGAAGGCAGAAAGTCTATGTAAATTATTTGGAATTCTTGTATATGGGGTATTGTTTTTATTCTCATTTATTTATTCAATTATTAAGTTACATCAGTATGGTCACCTGGATATTAATTTTATACCTTATAACCCAATGCTACCCTATTTTGTTGCTCACTTTTTTCCAGCTTTGGCCATTGGTAGTTTTTGAGATAGCTCTTTTTCCCTTTGACATAAATTTTGCATATGTGTGTGTCACTTTCTTAGCTCCTGGCATTATATACTTTATTTCCTGACAGGAAAAGATGTTCTACCATTATCACCTTGAATACGTTCTTCCCTTAAAAATCAGGAATTTACTTAAGGCTCCCTGGTTTCTTTTACTGGAAGGAGTATTTCTTTTATGGTAACAGAAACCAAGATCGGTCACTAGGTGGGAGTTTTTTTATTTGTTTGTTTGTTTGTTTTTTGGTGAGAAAATTTAAATATGTATATAATAAAATCTTAAAAAACATAAACCATCTTCTGTTATTTATTTCGTAGGAAGCTATTCAAGTTCTCCTCTGGTTGAAAAGTGACATAGCCATTTTTAAACATCAGAATGACCTTATGTGTTGCAGTAGGTGTACTTGATATTCTGAAGGTAAAGAAGGGGAATATTTTCTGACATTACATCCATGAAAGTTAACAAGCTCTTATGCCCATTTTAGTCTTTAATCATGACTTTTTTTTTTTTTTTTTTAGTTTTTGTGTCATTATAGAGATGAAACTCCCTGATGGAACTTCCTGATTTATGCAAGGAAGACCAAAATTAATCTTAAGAATGTTGCATGAGTGATGATCCTAAATTGAAAATAGTTTACAATTTTGAATAATCCTACAATCACTCAGAAACTGCAAATTATTTTAAGGAATGTTATAAATATTTCATTATTTAAAGTTACCATTTCCATATTTATAGATTTTAAAGAGATAAGTTGTCACCAACTTTGACATCATTATCAATCCTGCAGAGAAATTCCACAGAGGAGTTAAAAAACAAACAAAAAAAACCTTTTCATTCACTGTTGAGCAATAAAGGAAAATAATTATAACAGGGATGAATTCATCGATTATGAACTGAATGTTTGAGTCTGCCTGTTCCAAATTCATATATTAAGTCCAAATCCCTAATATTACAATATTAGAATATGGGTAATTGGGAAGTAATTAGATATTGAAGATGAAGCCTTCCATCCCTTCATGAATGGAATTAATGCCTTTATCAATGGGCCCCAGAGATCTCTCTAGCAGAACAGAAAGAGAAGGTGGCCGTTTGCAGTCTGGAAGAGGGTTCACACCAGAATCTAAGCATACTAGCACTCTGATCTCAAAATGTTATCTTCCAGAAATATAAGAAACTTCTTTTGCTTGTAAACCACCCAGCTTATGATATTCTGTTATAGAGCTGTCATTGCATAGCATATGCAAAAGATGCAACAATAATTATGAAAGCCATTCACCATGACATCGCCACATAGTGACATGATCATAGCTAGGTGGCACTGATATACTAAGGTTATGAAACCTTACTGAGGTGTTTCTACTGTGCTGCCAACATAAGCACGCCATGGCCAACTTCGTGAACCTAGTTATCAGATTTCCTACAGTTCAAAGTTTAAAAAATGGATCTCTGTAAAATATTTATTTGAAGAATCATTCTCAAAATCTATTAAAAACAAATGCACTGTATCTATCTATATCTATCTAGTGAGACAGAGAAAGAGAGAGGGCATGTCATGTTAAACATAGCCAAGAACAGAAATAAAGGAGGCACCACAATTACTAACAAGAAGATAAAAACAAATGGGAAGAAATAAGTTGCATAACTCAGATCACAAGGGTGAATGAATGTAGGTATTACAAGAGTCGGACAAAGGTATAGGCAAGGCTCAGAATTGGGAGCCAGAACACAGAAAACAAGCCTTAGCAGTCATTAGCTTTTGATTATATGATGGGATCCCTCAGGGTATTTGAATTTTTGTTTACTTGTCTGTAAACAAAAATGTGTTTTCCTTTTCCCTATGGAAATAGGGAATTTCATATATATATATATATACACACACACACATATATATACACATATATATATATACCAACATAAATTTAAAATACTGCAAAATGGAACTTGATAGAGTTTCAAAGGATGGATGGTGTTGCTGTATTTCCTTAGGACTGTAGTCTGTTTTCACAGGTGTGCATCAGTTTGCTGAAAGAGTAGTGCCGCTGGTTGGATAAATTATACCTGCAGAAAACCAGAGAAGGCACTTCTAGAAAGAAAACCAGCATATGGAAATCCCCGGAGATCGTTAAAAGCGGCTATGTCCGGCAAGCATGAAGTGATGGTATCTGGCTAAACTGTGTAGATAACAAATACGGAATTAATGGAAACTCAGTGCAAAGGACAGAGTCATGATGCCAGGGCCTGAAATATGTGGTAAAATATTGTCAAAGAAATCTTAAATGCAATAGATAACAGTGAAATGGTTTATGAAATAAGGACATAATCTTCTCACAGATAATACCAACCCTAAGAATAGATTGGATTTTTAGAGAAAACCAATTGTAATCACCTGAATAAGTAAGAACAATATGAACAGAATAGTGACAGAGATGCTGATGACTCTGAAATTCAAATCATCAGCAAAGGCCTCACTCCAAAGATTCATACCTTTGTATTTAGCTGCAAAATATAAATTTCCAACTCATAGTATTAAAGGCATCTCAAATTTAACAATGATTTTTTCTTATCTTTTCTAAATTTGCTCCTCTTCCTTGCAACCACTAAGTTTCTTCCCTGGATTTATTCATTTTGATAGTCCCCACTAATGTGAAAGCCAGCATGTTGACAGATGGTGTCTGAAATCTACCCAGTTCTCTTAGTGAGAAACTTTGAACGTGATTTGTTAATTGTTATGTTCAGTCATTCACCGTATCTGGGCCATCCCCCCTTGTTCTTATCCTTGCCATCTGAACTTTCTTCTCCTCTCAGGCCATTGTCTTAAATTTGAAGTTTAATCATCTCTCTCCCATACCATTGCAAATGTTTTCTTGAGTCCTATATCTTTTCCTATCTATTTTAAATTTATTGAAGTACAATTTTAAAATATTGAGATTTGCCCCATTTAAAGGGAGCATAGTTTATTGACTTTTGACAAACATATGTAGCCATATTACCACCTCAGCAAATACAGTATACTGACGTCAACTCTCATGCTCCTTTGTATTTAATGCACTCCCCTAAACTCCCCTGGAACCTGTTATACTATTAAAATATGTTATATATTATGCACTCTACCTTGTGGCTGGAGTTATTCTAAAGTAAAAAATCTCTTTGCTTAAAAAATATTCTGGCTAGGCACAATGGCTCACGTCTGTACTTGTAGCACTTTGGGAGTCTGAGATGGGAGGACTGCTTGAGGCCAGGAGCACAGGACCAGCCTGAGCACGAGTGAGACCCTGTCTGTACCCCCTCTCCCCCCACAAAGAGACAGATAAATTAGCCAGTGTGGCGGTGTAGGCTTGTATTCCCAGCTATTTGAAAGGCTTATGCAGGAGGATTGCTTGAGCCCAGAAGATTGAGGTTGCAGTTGGCTATGGTGATGGCACTGTACGCTAGCCAAGGCAACAGACAGAGCCAGACCCCAGGTAAAAAAAAAAAAAAAAAGAATTCATAAATTGCTTCCCATAAAATAAATGGGAATTGAGGTAAAACTTTAAATTATCAAGATTTGCCCCTTTTAAAGGGCATGTATAATGATACAGTTTACCTATTAGCGTGTTTGTGAGAGTCTTCACTATTTAATACTGTGCCTCTCTCCAGCCTCATTCATATTCTTATCCAGCATACGCTATGCTCCTTTGTCTAAATACTTTAAAAATATTTAATTTTATCTTATTTTGACCTTTATACAATACCTGTTCTTTATTCATCTTCTTCATTAAAAAAAAAAAACTAGTTGCTCTATACAACTGAAACCTAGAACTATACTAAATCAAACACACTACATCCTAGTATACAGAGCATTATTTCTATTACTCCCTCCACATTCTATAAATTATTATGCAATTTATTTTGACCGTAGTATAAAGCTCATTGTCAATTGCTGTTTTTGTTATGAATGTTCAAGTATCTCTTAAAGGTATTTTTAAATAAGGAATCTATTTTATAATCACCTATATGCTTTCTAGCTAGAGCTACTTACCACTCTCTGTAGTTGTTTCTAACTGATAATTATTTTCCTGTGCTCAAAATGTTATTCTTACATGTTTTAAGTGCAGGCAAGCTGCTTTTTTCCATTTTTGCTTATATGAGACTGTCTAGTTAGCATGAAATTTTTGAAATATATTTTTCTCTGGATATAAAATTATAGGCTTAATTTTTCTCTTATCCCTTTAAAGATGTTATTAACACTCCTTTTGGTTTTTTGTTTGTTTTGTTTTACATTGTTTCTGATGGAGAGTCAAGAATTATTTTTCCCTGCATATATAAGGTGTTCGTTTCCTCTGGCTGCATTTAAGATTTTCACTTTATGACTGTTTTTCAGTAATGAGAGTATAAGGTATGTTAAATCAAATTTTCTTGTTTATCCTGCTTATATACAGTTGAGCTCCTTGGGTCTATAGGTTTATAAATTTTATCCAATTTGGAAAACTCTCAGCTATATTTTCAAATTCTTGTTTTTGCCCCTACATCTCTTTCTCTCTCTCTCTTTTTTATTTTTTTTTTTGACTCCAATTATACTTAATTTAGTTTAGTTGTTATTGTCTCAGTCTTCATGATGGCTTAGTCTTTCTCTCACTCTCTCAAAATCTTTTTCCCTTTTCTTTTCTCTCTGTGCCTTAGTCTGGATAATTTTTATTACTCTTCCACAAAGTGCACAGAACTTTCTGCTAAAGTATACAAACTGTTACAAACTCTAGCTAATAGTCTTTTGCATTTAAGACATTGTTTATTTAAGATCTAAAAGTTCCATTTAATTCTTTTTAACAGTTGCCGTTTCTTCATTGACTATAATTTTAGCGCTTAAACATATTTTAAATATCTGTGCAGTGCCAGTCTCTAATATCATCTTACCTGCCCCTTTTGGAAATATTTGTATTTCATGTTTTTTTCTCCTGGTAATGGGGCAAAGTTTTGGCTCTTTGCATATCTGTTAGTTTTTAATTTTAGGATAAGTGTTATAAAGGTTGAGTTTTTGGTAATTTACATGCTGTTTCCCTTGATAAAGATTAGCATTTATTAAAGCAGGTTGTTAACTCACTTGAATACTAAATCTTTTCATGGCTTACTCTTTTTGATGTTGGGGTATGTTCAGGGTAGTCTGTTTAACTAGTATAACCCCACTACTAATTTGGGATATATAATGAATGTCTGGTATTCAAAGAGGTCCTTCCAATTGTGCCAGTGTATACTCTAATATTCTTAGCCCCATGCAAACCCTGTAGTTATTTGGATTATAACTCCCAGCAGTCATTTTTGTCCGTTCTTATCAGGTTCCATCCTACAGATGCATAGCTTAGCACTCAGCCAAAACTTGCAGGGAAGCATTACAAAATTCCTCCAGCTATTTCCATGAAATGCTTCTTTTTTTCTGGTACTCCAATTGCAAACTATAACCGTCTTAGCTTCCGTGAATTCTACTTTCTCTCCTCAGTTCAGCAACTCAGTTGCTCGCTTTGATTCTCATTCTCTGCTGCATGGTTTGGAAAGTGTTTCTAGGGAGAAATTCAGAGCAATTTTAGATCTTATATAGATTTTTTTGTTTCTTTTCTTAGGGGATACAGTCTTGTCATTCCTGTTGTACAATATCAGAATATTATATGTGTTCTTTTATTTTTGTCTTTAGGAAAACAAAAATTATAAATCTTCATATAGTCCCGTTAATTAGTGTTTCCTATATTTTCTACTTCAAAGTCGTATTTTTTCCTCAAGAATTTTAGTGTGTTATCTTTCGTATTTAAATTTGCAACCATCTAGTAGTGATTAGTGGATTGATGTGAAGATTCTGTTTTACATATGGTTACCAAAATAATCTAGGACCATTTATTAAAAAGGCAATCATTTCCCCCACTAAACTACCAGGTTTCTTTTGTTGTAAACCAGATGCATGATCTATGAAAGTCTCTTTAACTCTATCATATTTTACTCCCTAGTATACATATCCTTTCTCCCAAACCAATTTGTTTTAAATATTATTGCTTTATAATAGGTATTAGTATTTTTAACATAAATCTTCTATATTTATTCTTTCTCAAGAAATGTTTTTCTCATCATTGTGACAAGTTCAAGTGGTTAATAATGAAAAAGCCTTCCAGCAATCTCTCAAAGACACTAATTTAGTGTCTTTTAGATTTCTGTATTAATTTTAGAATCAGCTTGTTATTTATGCAAAATGTCCTTTGGGGATTTTTAAAAGTAGTATTAGGAAATAAAATTTGAAGAGAAATGGCATCTATGCAATATTGAGTCTTCCACTCTATTAATATGAATTCTCAACCTTTAATTTTGGTCTTTTAAAAATTTTCTGAATAATGCTTGCAGTTTCTAGAATAGAGGTTTTTTTTCTTGACATACTTTGTTACATTTATTCCTAAAATAAACATTTTAAGTTATTATGAATTGTATTCTTTACTTACTTCATTTTCTATCTTGCATATGGATATTGATCAAAACATTTTGATAAATGCACCAGGAATATTTTATACCAAAGAGGAAAATTTATCCATACTACATGCAATAATATGGATGCATTTCCTAGATACATTATTAAATAAAAGAAGATTGTTGCCCTCGGTACAGCGCCGTGGCATCATAACTCACAGCAACCTCAAGTCTTGGGCTTAAGTGGTCCTCTTGCCGCAGCCTCCCAAGTAGCTGGGACTACAGGCACTGGCCACAATGCCCGGCTATTTTTGGAGATGGGGTGTTCGTCTTGCTCAGGCTGGTCTCGAACTCCTGATCTCAAAAACAACAACAGCAATAAGACCAGAACCTAGTCAGACTATTGTGCAGCTTGCCTTGTAGGCAGGTGTGGCCCTGTGATTCAATTCTACCCAAAGAACTGTGAGCAGACATTAACTAGACGTCTGGGAAATCTGAAGAGGAAGGAGGAGCCACTTTCTCTGCTTCCTTCACACAGTCACCAGGATTGGGGATGAGATTGTGGGAACATAGGCATCCATCTTCAACCACATCCATGGTTGTGGACACATCCAAGGTTGCAGAGAACTGGAAGGAGCATGGGTGCCTGATAACTTCATGGCGCTGCCACACAGACCCAGACTGCTTCCTTCTGGATTCCTTTTCCTAAGACAAATAAATTTCTATCCCAGTCAAAAAATAAATAAATAAATAAATATAATAAAAGAAGACAAACAAAATAAAGATGTAGTATGATTCCATTTATATGAAGTTCAAAAAGAGGCAAAAGAAATTTCTGTTGTTAGATGTCAAGATAGTGATTACCTTTGGGGTATAGCAACTAGAGGAGACCACTAGATGGCTGTAAATAGATAACAATGTTCTACCTCTTCATTGGGATTCTAGTTATATTAAATTTTGAGTAAGGAAAAAGTCAAAAGTCTGTATAATTGGGTGCACTGTTTTGTATATTATATTTTTAATGAAAAGTGTAAAATGTAAGAGTGGAGATGAACCTTACTTTCGGTTTACTTGTACTGTTTACCATGCTTCATGTTTTAAATCTTATTTGCTACATAGAGAATAAAAATGGGTGAAATCAGTGAGCGGGGTGGTGATAGGTACAAACCCTGGAGGTGGTTTGCATGATTTATACACTATGTATGCCTCAGAAATGCCCAGTCTATGACATCTTTCTTTCTTTATCTTTTTTTTTTTTTTTTTCCATTTTGGGAACAGCTGGCTACAGTTGAGTTCCTTCTAAATTACAAATAATCTTTGACTGCTGAAGCTCTGGGGAAAAGCTATGCTAGAAGCTACACTGAAAACGTGTTTGCTTGAACAGTGACAGTCACGCAAAGCCAGACTAGGAGGTGGAGACAAGGCACCGCTTGCTGGTGGCAACAGCTGCTGAGCAGAGGCAACACCGTGAGGGAACATAGGTCACAGTTTATGGAGAAATGTTAACACATTAAATTCCAGTTTAACCTTAGGCCCTGGAATGTCCTGTACCCTGAAAAGTATGGTATTTAGTTCTAATAATTGCCATCAAAAGCATGCTAAATAGCCGTGTGATGCGCATTAGAAAATGTCACATTTCAGAATTGCATTTTTTCTCACCTAAATGTGAAGCGAGATGATGCAATGATACGTTTGTTCTATACATTTATTTATGGCCTACTCTTAGTAAACGTACCAAATGTATTGCATTATGACCACCTCAAGTGTTTAATAATGAAAAAGCCTTCCAGCAATCTCTCAATAATTTTAATCTGACTGCCGTAAGAATGTTTTCCAGCATCTTCAGGTTTGTTCTATCTGTATATACTGAGGATATAGAATTCATCTAAATAACACCACAGTGCACGTCTACATCATTTCTAGTTCTGTTGGATGGATTTCCAGATTTGCTAACAGATCCTAACATAATTATGCCCAAATAAAATAAATATACTTTCCCTCTCCAATTAAAGCCTTAAAAGCTTATGTTAACTCTAAATAAGAATTTACTGATGTATAACTCGTACTGTTACAAATTAAATAGAAATTCTTAGCAGGAAAAAATATCCAATATAACTTATCTTTATACAACCCCTGGGATAAAGAAAGCATTATAAATTTTGGACACATATGTCCTTAGGCTTTTTGAGATTTCAAATCTAAATTAACTATAATGAATCTAATAACTATATTTTAAAGGTATCGCAATGTGTGAGTGTTCAGCATACCCCTGGGCAAAAAAGGGCTTACCTACAATTTGAACTTTACCTAAGGAGTGAAAACAACATAACCTAAAAAATTTGTTCCCTCATATTAATTTGAAATAAAAAATATATATAAAGCCATATGTTATTAGTAACAGTCTTTCATTAGCCTGCTTTATTCTATTTCCATATTAATCACAATTTCATGTCTCCATGTTCATTTATTGATGTATCTTTAAAACATTAAGTTTAAGTGAACAGTGATGTTTATTTAACACTGTAATAGCTGGCAAGAATTTTTATAACCTTATTTCTTAATATTACACATTCAAAAACCTTCAGTACTTTGATTTAGTGCTGTCTTGCTATCATGTTATTAAATCAGAATCTGAAAGTTAGAAAAGAATAGCAATTTAAATGTTTTACTGTTCCAAGGGAAATCCCTTATTCATATACACGGTTCTAGTGCCAGGTTTTACTATGACTTTCGTTCTTTCATAGGGAAATCATTTTGAGCATGTTAAATTTATTTTCAAACAAGAATCTTGAGCAACAAGAATATGGAATATGACTTTTCAGTACTCATTCCCTACAAAACCATAAATTTGAACTACTGGTCATGCACAAAAACACCTTCACAAGAGCTATGGAAACGAGATAAGAGACTATAATACCTGCTACAGCACAGAAACAATAAAAACCCATGGAAGAGGGTAGAAGGAACAGACTGACATTATTCTCATCATCCCTTTCCAACCCCAGAAGCATATCACGGAGGGAGAAGAAGAGAGAAAGGAGCATCAGATTTTGCTTTGGACTCTAAAACTGGGCCTGCCACAGGTCAGTCCTGTGGACTCAGCATACAGGCCCATTCCAGCACCTAACTAGACCCTGCAGACTCAACTCAAGATTCACCCCAATACCAGGTCAGGTCCCGTGAGGCTAGACTTTGATCTGGCTTCCAGTCTACCCAGAGCTCGTACAACACACATAAAGCATAAAGCACAATGGAAGGGGGATCCCCTCACCCTCCTTTGTGTCTTTGGTGAACAGCAGGCCATCAAGTTTACTGAAGTATTTGCCACCCTCCATGAGTTCAGGCACAGGAGTAAATAACAATTAGTGAACTAGTAGGTTCAAGGAGCAGCTCCTAAGGGATTGCCCACAGAAAAGTGCCATGAAAGGCTGGAAAGCTGTTTTTTTGTTTTTTTTCATCCAGATACTGCCTCTCCCTATCCATTGTAACTGACAAAATACTTTAAGCTCTGGCTGACCAGGAGCTATGGTCCCTCCCCCATTCACTACGGACAAGACAGATGTTGGAGCCCCAATGAGGCTTTGCAAAGTCTTTCAGGCTCCTGCAATCTAACCACAATTTACCTTGCTCCTTCCTCCCACCCCAGTGGTGGTCGAGATTAAGCAATTCCCTGGTAGCTACAGGGCTTCTCCTAAAGCTTGGGGCATTCAAATACTCCACCGGGTGAGCACAGCCTACCGCGGACACAAAAAATCATCTTGAAAGCTGGCTGTGTCACACAAACATCAACCAATGACAGGGAGAACGATTCTATAGCTCATTCTAGCATCTAAAACCTCAATCAAACACGATGTGGTTGATTTTTACTCAACAGTTCCACCCAGCATCTTGCAGACTGACATGAACAGAAGCTTTTCGAAGGAGATAAGATAATGGCCAATAAATAGAAGGAAAAAAAAAAAAAAAAAAGCTCAACCTCACTAATCATCAGGGAAATGCAAATCAAAACCACAATGATAGCCGGGCGTTGTGGCGGGCGCCTGTAGTCCCAGCTACTTGGGAGGCTGAGGCAAGAGAATTGCTTAAGCCCAGGAGTTGGAGGTTGCTGTGAGCTGTGTGAGGCCATGGCACTCTACTGAGGGTGATAAAGTGAAACTCTGTCTCTACAAAAAAAAAAAAAAAAAAAAAACCACAATGAGATATTACCCCAAAAGTCCCCAAACACTGGATGTGGAGAGAAAGGAACACTTAAACATTGTTGGTGGGACAGTGAACTAATACAACCTCTATGAAAAATAGTATGTGATTCTTCAAACACTACAAGTAGACCTACCATTTGATCTAGAAATCACCCTACTGGCTGCTAACCCAAAGGAAAATAAGTCATTTTATCAAAAAGTTGTACTTGAATGTTTATTGCAGCACAATTCACAATCAGAAAGATGTAGAATCAATCCAAGGGCCCATGAATTCATGAGTTAATTCACAAAATGTGGTATATATACCACGGAGTATTACACAGCCATGGAGAAGAATGACTTAATCCCTTTTGCAACAATTTGGATGGAACCAGACCCCATTATCATAAGTGAAGCATCTCAAGAATGGATAAACAAACAGCACATGTATTCACTGCTAAATTGGAACTAACCTATAAGCCCTCATATGCACAAATAGAATTAAAGTTCATTGGAAATAAAGCAGGTGGGAGAGAAGAGGAAGGAATGGGTGAAATTATATCTAATGGATACAATGCACACTATCTTGTTAATTGACACGCTTACAACCCTTACTCAAGGAGTACAAAAGAAATCTAGATGACCAAAACATTTGTACTCCCATAATACTCTGGGGAAAAAAAGCTGAGTTATTTGAAAATATACATTTAGAACAGAAAATATTAAAAAATCAAAAGGAATGTGGAAAACTTACAGGATTTAAGGAACAATATTAAAGAAATATATTTTTGAATTATTATAGAAGTTTAAGAAGGAGAAAACAGACACAGGTAGAAAGCTTACTAAAAGAAAGATGAGCACAAAATTCTCCAAATATGAAGATATAAATATCCAGGTATAGGAAGATGAAAATCTCTAATCAGATTTAATCCAAACAATATTCACAATAACCAAGATAAGAAATCAACCTAAGTGTCCATCAGTGGACACTAAATAAATAATGAGAACATGACACATAAAAAGGAGAATTGATGATGTGTTGGCTGAGGGCAAAAAGTTCTAGTTAAACATGAATAATTATAAGAGATGTATTGTACAATAACAGGACTCTTGTTAATAGGGTAATTTTAACATTGTAAGACACTGTATTTTAAGTATTCTCATCTTAAAAATTATGTTAAGTAATGCCTATGTTAATTGCCTCAATTTAGCCATTATATTTCAATTCACAAATACATATTTTAAAACTTCATGTTGTATATTATAAAGATATTGTTTATTTTTCAAATGTATGCATTATAAAAATAATTAAAATTAAAAAATATTTTAAAAACTTTCATAATTCTGTTAAAATAATGTGAATATTAAATGATTAAAGACTAAATAATATTGAGTTAAGAAATTTAAAACATGAATCCTGTGCACTTTAAAATAATAAAACTTTCTATGACAAAATTGTAAGTCCATGTAGTTTTGATTTGAATTTGCTTGATGATGAGTGAAATTTTTCCTGAGAATAAATGCAAATACAAACAAAAGTAACGAGATAAACCCACCTGCCGAGTTTTTTGTTTTGTTTTTGTTTGGTCTTCTTTGCTTATAGCAAGTAAAAATTATCTAATCATTTTGGCAAGTAATGGTGACAGAAAAGGCTAATATGTCTGCTCAGATGAGCAATTTTTCCAGATTTAGCATATTCTATAAAATCATAATACTTTAATAGCTGTAAAATGGCACTGTTGAAAAGTCTAGAATACCTGTTCAGCAGAGAGTTTTCAAAGCAAGCCAAATTAGAGCACAGTAAATCAAATTGTCACTACTTTTAATTTTACATATAAATGAACTATATATATTTCCTTTAACATAACTTGTCTTTAGTGAGAAAAGAAGCTTACATTTTCAAAAAATCCTTTTAAATAGAACTTAGGATGCAAAATCAAAATTATAATGTTCTTGAGGGAAGGGTAAGTCTTTTATTTCTATTGATTCTTAATATGTAGAAATGATTTCATCTCTTATCTGTGGATCGTCAAAAGAGGGAGATCTGTCAAGGTGAATTCTATTCCATCTCAGGAAACCAACTCAGAAATACACATGCCAACCCAGACAAATGCAGAGCAGAATTTACAGAGGGTTGAAGGAAGTAACTTCTGTAGTGAATAGTCAATAATCTTTCATTTGAGAAATCAACTCCCTATTTAAATGGGTTCATCAGAGAAGAGGTCAAAATTCAAACTACTAGTTTCTTGAAAAAAACATAGGTGTCCTTATTCTGTCCTAACACATGCTGCCATCGCCTGTTTTAATCCTCCTTTTCTATTATCTCATGTGGTGGATATGACTTGTTCTCACTGGGTGTCGTTAAAGACAATCAAAAAATATATATGGATACATCAGCACAAAACTATTAAGAGGATGAAACATTGTTAATTTACAGCTGCTTATAAATAGCCTAGGTTAAAAGAAAATACAGAAATAGCGCCTCATTACCACCAGTTTTCTTTGGCCTGTTAAATCAAAGAAGCATATGCAAATTCAACTGTAAGTTCCACATAATTAATAAATTTGGTCAATTATTGCCAGCATGTTTAATATGATGAGGGGATCGAGCTTCAAATTTCTTAAATTTAATCAATATTTTATAAATAAAATTTCATTTATAATCAGATGCACTTTTTATAACTATCTACAAACAAGCACTATACTTGAGAGATGGAAATTTATATATTCCCATTTAATTGAGTTTGTTGATTATTCAGTGTTGATGTCACTTAGCATTTGTGAGTCAAAATTTCTAAAAATGTGAGGCAGCATACAATTTAACAAATATATCATGACACCTTACAGAGCTACATTTTTTATTCAATAACTTTTACATTCCTAATTTTGGGTTTGTCACATGAGCTAAATTAAGTCTTTAAGGACATACTGTATCCACTAGTAAACCTGAGCACAATCTCAATTTAATATAAAACAAATCCCATTTTTGAATTCCATGACTATGTATTCATCTCTAAATCTCTATAAAATTTAATTGTACCAACGCTTTTCTTCCAATATTGAAAGACCTGTTCTAGCAATGTTTTTATCGGATCCAAGGCTCATCTGTAGTAATGTTCATAATGGTGCATCTAATGAAATGGATTTTCAGTATAGGGTTATTACACCAGCTTGATATGAAAAACTACATCTTTGGATTTTTCTAGAGAATAATACACATTTATAAATGGTTTAGTAATTTTTGGCCTAGAAATGGTAGTGTGATTGCTTAAGTGTAGAGCTCTGAAATTTGTAATGATCAGTTCCAAACAGAGAGAGAAGATCAAGAGGACAAGAAGTTGGTCTGAGGTCAATGCTTGAGCAGTTCCACTTCTTGGCTAGTACTCATTGACTGAGCAAGTTGGTCTATGTCACCTGGTTGATCATTATTTCTTAGATCTGCAGAGCTCCTTTAGAAATGTCTTCATATGCTTGTGAATCTTATTCCAGTTTTGGAGTTCTATAACCTTAAACGTGTGGAAGATAAAATGGTCGCTGAACCAAGGGATGTAGCACAGGAGGCCTCCAGGCTCCCCAACAGGACCAAGAAGCAGCTTTTATGTTTCTTGTCTCTTTACCCATTCCTAGTTCTTAGGTGTGAAGAGTATTTAGCCCACTCTCCAAGCTTCTGGGTATCACGGAAACCACTCTTACAAGAGACTCGGGTGTGCCTTACCCACAGACATCCATGAACCTCCCACACGCTGATTCACCTCAGAGCTTTCCAATGGTGTGTCTAAACTCTTGAATGGGCCACTAAGACTACAGCAAAGCCAAAAACTTCACTCCCACTCAGCTACCAGGCAGCTCCAGCAGCTTCTGGCTATTGAGGAGCATGCTAAGGACTGACAATTAAGTTTGCAAACTCATCCTAGAAAATGTGCCACATTCCTCATTGGTGAATATCACTATGGTCACTTTTAAAGTACTCCCCCTTGGGAAGGTCTGCACTGAAGCCAGCACATAGCCCACTCTTCAAAGCAATTTTGGAACTCTTCTCCTGGAATGACATTGGAGCTGTCATTGTTTTACCTTGGATATTCTGAATGTCACTAAAATGTCTTCCTTTCAGTATATCCTTTACCTTCATGTGAAAAAAAAAAAAAAAAAAGTCATGTGGGCCAGATCACATGAGAAGGGAGGATGGTTCAACAGAGTTATTTGTTCATTGTCTAAAAATTTCCTTCACCGTGTTCTGGGAGCTGCTACATCGCCATGATGTAAGAGCCACACTTTTCTCATGCCAAGATTTTCAGTTAAAATTTCCCTAACTGTTATCTCTATAAATGTTTACTTGGTTTGCTTTCCTTCTTAAAGTCAACTGATAATTTTGATGCACAGTTTGGCTAATTTTTGCAATGTTTTTGTCAGTTCTGCTCATTACTAGCCACCCCGACCACTCTTCATCAGTAACACTTTCTTTTAACTCAGGAAAATGTTTAATCCGCTTGGACACTGCCATTTTCTTCATGGCATTATCCCCATAAACTTGGAATAACATGTCCCTGATTTCACTTCCACTGTTTCCAAATTTAACAAGAAATTTAACGTTTGGTCATTATTCTAATTCAAGCCCCTACATCATCATGACAGTACACAAAAACACACAACAATAATGTATGCCACTCACCAAGACACTGCCACATGTCGACATGAACACAACCGTGAAACACTTATATGTCAAGGTTATGAAATCTGAGTTGTTTGTACAAGGCAGTCAGTGTAAGCACACAGGGGGAAGTTCACAAACTTAATTGTCATGGACTATAGATTGGAGTTAGAGGTAAAGGCAAAGCAGACATCCCAAAAGACATTTCCCCAGAAACCTTCCTTGATTAATTTTAGAACTGTGGTTCTCTAAACATAATGTGATATATTATAAATCTGTATATTATGTGGTCCACAATACTTATAGGCATATTGGAAACTAAATTCAGGCCATAAATCATAATCTCCAAAGAGTGTTTGAAAGACATTTCCTGATTTTGGAGTTAAACATCAGGCTATACAATAGATGAGATAAAAGCCATTAAAATAAAGTTAATTAAAACTACCAATGATTGAAGGGAGATGAATGTTCTGAATAAAAAAAAAATTCATTGAGGTACTTATTTTCAAGGAAAATCAATCCTAAAAGGGTACAAAGTATGAAAAAAAATCAAAGACATCATTTCATTTAATACTTACACATGAGTTTAGCAGGTGCAGGCACACTCTGGGTGCAGAATACCACGTTTTGACCTTGAACAATACTTAGCATATGTGTGTTCCAGCAGGAGGCTGTAGTATACCCTGAGAGACCACAACCAGATGTAGCTGAGGCCAGGATTCAATTATAGAGAAAAGAGGATCGATCTTTAAAGGCCTTTTAGGTGTTAGCAAGCAAAGTATTATTTGCTGCTTTTAAAACTGCAAGGTAATTGAATTCAGTATTTATTTTAGGGCACTAACGAGGGTCTATATAGAAATTCTTCATGCCAAAGGGGAAATGGTAAAGTATTTTGAAAATTATAGAAGTGAGAAGGAAACTAGAAATAAGACCCCGACTCTAACTGCCTTTACTGTATGTTGCTAAGCTGTATAAGAAAACATCAAATGCTATTCTCCAAGATGAAGTTTTATATATGCATAAATTTATAGTTTGCCCAGAGATGGAAAATAAACAGGGCCAAGTTTTCTTCAACTCAACCTTAGTTCTCAGTGGATTTTGGACAACTCTCATAAACAATCAAGCACCCTGGTGAGACTAAACATAAGAATTTGTTCGATATCTACCTTGCCTCATTCACAGGCCATCTAATTTTTATTATGGTTTTTGAAACGCTTTTGGGATCAGAACATAATTTTACCAGGTGTAACTGTTCCTCATATCAGGATTGGCTAGTTTTATAACTCCGTGGGGGTGGGCCAGTGCCGTAACAATCTTTTTGTTCTATCAATCTTTGACTCTTAAATAGTAAGGTTAGAAAGAGATCAAGAGTCGAACGAACCTATCTTATGAGTTCCTAAAGGAACTACACTCGCTTACCTTAGAGACAGCGAGGTTGTTACTAATGGAATTCCAACAGACACAAAATGAGACTCTGATAGGTGGGTTACGGTTTGTTGTGGACTGAATTGTCTCCTCCAAAATATCCATGTTTATAACACCCAGCAACTTGGAATGTTGCTACAGAGGGTCTTTACAAACATGAGTAAATAAAAATGAGATCATTAAGGTAGGCCATGATCCAGTATGACGGGTATCCTTTTAAGAATAGGGATTTGGACACAGACACGTAGAGAGGGAAGACAGAGTGAAGCCCGGCGGAAGACCGCTGCCTACGAGCCAAGTAGACATTTAGACCATGGCACACAGCGGGCGCTGAGGGTGGGGAACTCATTTTTCTATCATGTGTTGATGCACATGTGCATATGTCTACCTAGCAATATTATTGTAATTTAGGTTCTCCATTTCTTGACTTTTTTATTATCCTCTCAAGTGTTTCAGAAATTAGGTATGTAAGGGGTGCTATTTTGGGGGCCTTTTATGGACTCAAAAAGGACAACAACCTAATTGTGTATTACTTTGATCCCTTAGCTCTGCTTTTATGTTAATGAAGGTTTATGCAATAATCACAAATTCTCTCTTTATTCAAACTGCCAGAACCAATTCTTTTTCTACCTTGTCCACTTCCCCAAGACACTATCCAGTTCCTGGAGACATTAAGGAGGGCCTGAGAAATATCAGATTTAAGGATATCACCCGGACTAACAATGCCCTAGAGTTATTTTCACTTCCAAGACTTTCTTTTGATGTGTTTTATACCAGGAACAGATGAACAAACCACATTTGGAATTGTTAAACTATTTCTCAAAATATTTTTCAAATTTTTAAAAACCAAAATGCATTCTCATAAACACTTTGCCCATTAAAGCAGTGTGTCTTGTAAGGAAAATTCTTTCCATGTGGTTCCAATTCGTTTACACTTAAGTCATCAAAAAGTTGTTTAGAAAAAAAAAAATACTTGATTGCCTAGGAAATTGTTTTGATCTTTTTATTTTAAAAACAGAATAATTTATCCAAAGTAAACAAAATCCAAAGTGGACAGTTGATGTCTGAATTCTATTCTGTTGTGCTAAGCTTCAGTGTTCTGTGTTTTCGCATTCACTTTGCCATCCAAGGTGAGAAAACATGAAAGTATCTATAGATATTTATGCTCTCTGAAAAACATGAAGATTTTAGTTGTTGTCCCATATATCTTTAATCATTCCCTTCTGAAAATATAGCTCAGTTAAAATACAATATAATAAACACTGCTAAAAAATACAATACAATACAATACAATACAAAAAAATACAATATAATAAACACTGCTAAAACAAAGCCTTGGCTCAGATAAATGAGGATCTGATAGTAAGTTTGTAAATTCATCCTAGAAAAAGTGCTTTGAAGGGTGGAAGAGGCCTAGGCATTGGTGCATAACTTCCCGAGGGGAGTACATCAAAGGTGACCATAGTGATACTCAGCAATGAGGTATGTAGCACATTTTCTAGGATGAGTTCACGAACTTAATTGTCCAAACTCACACTATTAAAACATACTTCAAAGAATATTAGAATAAAAACATCGATACCACTAGATTCTATCAAGATGTAGAGGTGAAAATAGTAATTTAATCCAAAATTATACTTATTTTATACCTGGGACTGAACTCAGGTTTACTAGTGATGGATAGAGTATGCCTTCAAGGACTGTACTTAACTCCCTTGAACAACTTACAATCTAGAAATGTGAATGTTATTGAATTATAAATGTATCTTACAATTATTCTTAGAAAGATATTCAAAATTATGATATTAATGTAGATATCTAAAAGTAATTATTTTTAACACATTTTTGACACACATAGGCCACATTTCAGCCTCACAAAAATGCATATTATCATCACTATAATATAATGAAAGTCTCAAATGAGAATGAGTTGTTGGAACATTCCTTAATATTTAATTATAATTAAATAAGCCCATGAAGATAGAGCATTAAACTTTTAGATATAAATTGAAGCATAATGTTCCTTCTCTCAAATCTCTTAAGAATGATCTAAAACAATTTTCACATTTGCAGGAACAACTGCAAAATTTTACAAGTCATTCAAGGCTAAAATTCAGTAACACCAATGTATGTGGAAGTAATATTTCTTTAAAGGTGTAGTTTTAGATTTACTTATTATTAAGTAATTCATAATGATGAATAAGAATTGACAAAATACCACTTATAGGTAAAATCCATCCACCACCTATTTTTGTACAGCCTGTGAGCTAAGAATGTTTTTATATTTAGTGGCTAGAAAATTCAAAAAAAGAATATTTCCTGATAGTAAAATTATATGAAAATAAAGTTTAGTGTCTGTGCATAATATTTTATTGAAACGCAGCCATACGCATGTACTCAAGGTCCCCGGCTGCTCCTTTACTGTGCTAGCAGAATTAAGTAATGGCAACAGCGTGGTCTGCTAAGCCTAAAATATTTACTATTTGGCCCTTTCTAGAAACATTTTCTAATCCCTGATATATAATAATATATTAAAAAATAAAATAATACCTAAGAATCAATCCTAGTCTAAATAATGTGAACTATTTTCCGCTTTTTTCATGGTAAGAATAAACTTTCAAAGAATGGATTGAAATAAACAGTAATTGAGCCAAAATATAGTTGTATAGGTGTGCGAGGCAAGATGACATTAAATGCTATTTAAATGTTATTCTATATACTGCTTATATTTATACAACTTTGTATTCCCAAATATTATTATGTGACATCATCAATAGAGTAGGTAGCTCCACACTGGGTATCTAAAAAGTGAAATTTCCTTAGATTCTCTAATAAGAAGAATGTCTACCATCTACTTAAAAAAAATTATATGAAATGGTTGACCTTAATAAGATTTAAAATGTCTGACATGATTTGCATTTTGCAGTAAAAGGTATATGTGGGAAATTAACTGGAAATCAAATATGTGAAATTAATGGTTAAGTATAAAGAACTGTATTAGTCAGAAATTATTCCAGTTAGAAAATAAACACTTTGGATTTAGTTGCTCTTTTATTGTGCAAAATATGAGTTAGGGAAGTCAGTCATCTTGCAAAAATGAAAATAACTTACTTTAGTAGAAAAGTCATTTTTGGTCAATGCCATATGTGCACCAGCATCCACAGCTCCTTTTGATTACAATGATATACTGCCATACAAATAATAGATACCATATATACTTAGCATGAAACTGTCAACTTTCATCCTCTAGCTTTTATTTAGAAACCACAAACATTTAGAGTCAAAATGTATGAGCTGGTATAAGATCTGCTGTTATGATTTATTTTTAAGTCTGGAAGAAGGCAAATTTACAGAACTAATGGTATCAAAATACAATGAGGTATATTGACTTCAGGGCTACCTGTGAGTCTAACCCAGGGATCTATAGAGAAATGAAGTAGTGTATCTTGTCCCATTCCTATTAACCTAATTCCAATGTTCTTGGGAGGCTTCTCTCTGAATAGGAAACTAATGATTCATTTACCCGCTTTTATAAGAGGCTTATGAACACTTAGATCAACTGAACTCAGGCATATAGTTCTGTGATGAGAATGACTTTGTTTAAAATAATCAACACTGAATCACAACCATGCAATGGAACTATACAGAGAGAAATATAGATGGAAGACATTGAATTAAAATAATAGAAATTGTTGGCAACTATGAGCAAGTTCCATAACTTATAATACTTGCATGTGCACAGAAGTATATCACAATGTAAGTGAATTTTATTTTTTAATAAAATTTGGTGTGTGGTGGAGAATACTTCATCACACAATTATTGAAATTGATGATTTTGAAATTTTAAAAATCACAAAGCATAATTTTCTTCTGTTAACACATTATATGCTACATTTTTCCATAACAAATAACTTCTAGACATACAATATATCCTAAAAGTCCTGGAAAAAGTATAATATCACATACATGAAATATGTAAGTTAATATATTATTATTAACATACTATGCAATAAATTTAAAAAATTCACAAATATGCTCATAGCTAAAGTCTTTTATCTGTGGTACTGTAAAACATGTTATTGGTACTATGATAAATTCTGAAAAAAAAAAAGAAATCCAAACTATAAAACAAATAAATATTAAAATCAAAGAAAAAGTAAATATATCAGTAAAAGTTGTCAAAAGCAACAAAAGAAATTTGAATGGATTTCTTTACAGAATCTAAACAACATATGCAGACAAATATGCCAGTAAACTAAGTACAAACCCCATAAAATAATAAATCTGAACATTTTCAAATGACATGGTCATGCATGAAGTAAAAACAAATATTTTATTAAATGTTCACATGAAGAAAAAATTAATTAATTAATGATAATGGACACAGTTTATTTTCTGTAATGACAAGGGCTGCCATTATTTTGCACAATAGGTTAGAGTTATGGTAAATTTAAATCTAAATCGAAGATATCAGATAAACAGCATAGAATCTTCCTCTCATCAGCTAACTTGCTCTTGGTCTGGTATTTTGCTAAAATAAACACAAGTGGCACATGAAAGTCATGTCTTCACCATGATGTTTTTTACTATCCTATTCTAAAAACAGTCACATCATCACTGGCCATATAGGCCACTAGAGCTTACATTTTTAAAATATGATGTTCATTCTTAATATGGGTATACTGGATTCGTGATAGCTTATGAAAATTTTTAGAAAGTAGCTAAACGAAGTGAAGAAAATTTATTTGTTATGACACCAATAAAGTAATAGATACAGACATAGAATTAAGTAAAAGAATCCCTATAATAGGCATAATATCACATGTAAATAATATTCCATTGTATGGATGTACAATTTATTTATATATTTGACCTCTTGAAATGTCTGGTTCTTTCCAGTATTTTGGCAATTATAAATAATTCTGCTATAAATATTCATGTACCATGTGTGTGTATGTGTATCCATGAGATGTCAATTTATTTGGGTAAATACCAAGGAATGAAAATGCTGGACAATAGGCTGATTACGTTTAGTTTTGTTAAGAAACTACCGAACTGTCTTCCAAAATGTACATGCCACTTTAAATTTCCAATAGCAATGACATTTCCTAATGGTCTACATACTCCCAGAATTTGATATTGTCACATTTTTGGATTTTAGTCATTCTAATAGGTGTATTGGCAGTAAGTCTGCTTTGTCTAAAATTAATATAATTATTCCATCTTTGATTTATGTTATCATGGCATTTTTCTCTATTCTTTTCCTTTATCTTACATTTCCAGCAAGTGGGTCTCTTATAGAAAATATAGAAATATAGTCTCATAGAAAATACTTAAATCTCTTATAAAAATCTATTAAGACTAATCTGTAATCAGTTGATATATTTAGATCTAAAGTGTTATTAATATATTTGTATTAACTATCTGCTATGTTTGTGACTATTTTCTAAGTATTCTTCGCATTTTTCTATTTTGCCCTCATTCTCTGCTTCTCTGGTTTAAGAGCATTTCATGTGATGTAATTTTCCCTCTTTTCTTCGCACGTAAATTATATTTAAAAAAACATAATGGTTTCCCTAGAGAAGATAATATACATTTTTAACTAATCTAAGTCTTCCTTGAAATAATATTATACCACCTCAAATGTACTGGATATTTCTCTTGTCCCTTATTGCTATCATGCCTCTAACTTATTCATGTGATATTGTCAGTTAATACATTATTAGAATTATTACTTTAATAGTTACCTTTTAGATTGATAATAACAAAACAAATGAAAGACTTCTATTTTGAAATAGAGATGGCTGCCAATTAGATTCCATCCTGCTGAATTTCTGCATCTTTACTTTGACCCATCAATTGATTAACCTAAATTCATCAAGTTCCCTTGTGCTTTGAGCTATGCAGTAGTTACTTCTACAGTGCTCCTTTTGTCCACTCACTAGCATTAGGCAAAATTCTTCTAGTGCCAGAGGTAAATGAGAAGTCCTTTAGAAGTAAAATTTTGGTTCTACGTACCCCTACTACCTCCCTTGTAATCACGTTCACTGCTTCCTTTGCTTTCTTTATGAACACTTAACTTTGATTTCAGTTTCTCATGTTCAATGCATATGGATAATATTCAATCATTATGGTCAATAATATGCACTTCATCACCAAGTTTAATCTTGCGCTGCTTCTTGTCAGGACTCTTAAAACTCCAGTGCAGAGAATTAATATTCCAAAGAATATTATGTAAGAGCATTCTATCATTTTATCTGTCTAGGTGTTTTAAATTCTATTTCTCATGCCCAGGAAGCTGTGTATATGGAAGTCATTGCTTTCCCTCACAACATAAAACACCTTCCATCATATGCATTTTTCTGTTATGTTCTCAAGTTTTATTGAAAGTCAATATAGATACTGACCACAAAAAGAATGCTTTTTACATGCTTTAGGAGCATTCTTAAGGTTTATTTCAAATAACAATTATTGTATGCCTAGCAGGAAGCAGAAACCATTTAAGGTACCAGTGATACAAAATAAATAAGTAAGCTTAGTTTTCTGCCTTCAATACATTTATAGCCACAGGATTGTCAGGGGTTGCATGTAAACTTATGAACAATAATCTCTAATTTATGATACTTTAAATGATGAATGAACTTTTAAAGTAATAATTTACCATTAAATATATTCATTAAATTAGTCAAAATGTTTTTGGCTATTTTATTGAATAACTGGAAATAACTAGAAATTGAATCATTAGAAATATATATATACTTTCTGCATGGATTAATTATCTTTCATGGATTAGTTGTCTTTCATGGAAAGATAACTTTCATGGATTAGTTATCAAAGGTTAGAATTTATTGTTAACCCAGACTAGGAAATTTATTAGCTTCAGTAGTAGGAAGGTTCGGGTTTCCCTTAATAGAATTTAGTTTCCCTAGCCGGGCGTTGTGGCGGGCGCCTGTAGTCCCAGCTACTTGGGAGGCTGAGGCAAGAGAATCGCCTAAGCCCAGGAGTTGGAGGTTGCTGTGAGCTGTGTGATGCCATGGCACTCTACTGAGGGCCATAAAGTGAGACTCTGTCTCTAAAAAAAAAAAAAAAAGAATTTAGTTTCCCATAATTTACCTATAGCCTTACTAGATATATGATAAGACACATCATTTGTACTCATAAAAAAATAAGACTGGGCGTGGTGGCTCATGCCCATAATCCTAGCACTCTAGGAGACTGAGGCTGTGGATTGCCCCGAGCTCACAGGTTCCAAACCGGCCTGAGCCAGAGCGAGACCTCGTCTCTAAAAATAGCCATGCATTGTGGCGGATGCCTATAGTCCCAGCTTCTTGGGAGCCCAAGAATTTGAGGTTCCTGTGAGCTATGACGCCATGGCACTGTACCAGGGGTGAAAAAATGAGACTCTTTCTCAAAAAAAAAGTGCATTTCAAAGATACAACCTCAGAACTTTATTTTTAATTGTTATAAACTATCCTCTATAGAAAATTATTGATAAACACTCTTAGTATACCTTAAAACTAATCAAAATTATCATTATATATTGGTTTACAATGGTACTTTTCAACTTGGTTGCATAGCTTTATATATATGTTTTCAATTGGGAAATTTTCCCAATAAATGTACCTTATAAACTAACTTCATAGCTAAATGTCCCAGGTTCGCATTTATTGTAATTACTATATACCTTTTCTAAATTCATATAGTCAACTAATATTTAGGAAATAAAAATAGTAGAACAAACTTTATAAAGTTCTTGAGCCATGAAAAGTTTTAACAGCCTCAGTTATCAAATATTTCAGTTCCTGTTCATTTATTTTTAAAGTGATCATTATGGTTTATATCATAAAATATTTTATAATCCTAAAAGTATAATAAGGTAGGCATAAAGTTAAAAAAGAAAACGGATGAGCAAAAAGTTTACTTTTTCTTTCAATCTTCAAATGTGTTTCTCTAATAAGAAATAAGGAAAAATGCTCCTTTATGTCCTCTGAATGGCAAAAGACCTAAAGGAACAATTTATAACTAGCTCCCCTGAAGAGAATAATGTGAAAAACCAAGGAATACTTAAGGGTTAGGATGTGTTTCATAAGGCATTCCTTTTTCATTTTTAGAAATTACAAGACCATTTTTCTTATTTTATACTAAAAGTTCAAATATTATTTGCCAAATAATTTTAAGACAGAAAATCATCTAAGCTTTAAATAAAATAATGGTGATTTATGATTGCATTTGTTATTTTATTATGGGACTTTTTAACTTGTTATAATTTATCGTTTAGAAATCACTTAGCCTCAGGAAAGAAAGTATGATTTATGATAATACATAACCAAGAGATTGACCTAATTTATCAGTAAACAAAAATTGATTAAAATATTATATATTTATATACTGGAAATCTATACTTCCACAAAGAATTATATAAGTATGTTAACTGGGGTAGAAAGAATCACAATACATGTTTAAATGATAAAAAGCAAATAATAAAACATGCACATCATAGAATTTTTGTGTTACACAAAAAGTATATGTGAATAAATCTAAGGCAGAAACATCCATGGACTCTGCAGCCATATGAATTTAAAATGCAGTCCTAAGCCCAACCCAAACATGCAGAATAATTACCTTAGGACTGGAAGCCATCATCTTTTGTCCTACAATATTTTTTACGTTTTACACTCACTATACTTTGACAGCTATGAGTCTAGGGAATGGAGATGATAGGTTTGAAGAAAGTATGTAATTTTTTATTTCTCATTAAATAGTTGTGTGATAGTGACATTACTGAATTTCTGAACATTTATGTCAATTTTCAAAATGTGTTTTTCTTTTGTGACTCTTCTATTCTTAAGAAGTCCAAAGATGCACTAATATATTTTTAAAGCAAGAAGTGATTTGAAAATTATGTGAACCTATAAGTGAAGCCAACCTGACGGATGTGTCAACTCATCAACTCCGTGTTCCTTTAACCCTAAAGTATTTTTTGTACTGGGTGTCTGTTTTGTTCCTTGACTCACTCTCTCTCTCTCACACACACACACTTGCACACCCAAAGAGCTTATTTATATGTCATTATATCAATTTTCATAGAGAGAGGTTGAAAAGTTTATAATAGCCTTCCTTGCCATATGGAATCAGGAAATTAAGTGGATGTTTTTAATTGTACAGAACTATTTAATCTCTTATATCACAATTTAGCCATTTTCCCTAACAACAAGTATAAACGACCTCCCTCCTTAATGAAAATTAATTGCTATTCCACCTTAACAATTACATTGTGATCGATCAAGTTTAAAGAACCTGCAAGGGTCATTTGGTATAATTTTATTGCAATCCATTAAATGTGCAACAGATGATAACCTTTAACTTATTCACATATTACGTAATTCTAATGGCAGCTCTGGATGTCACTGTTGATACAAAAAGTGATACATCAAATTGCCTCTTTTTCTTAGCTCATTTAAAGTGGGTTTTTCTCTACAGATATGAAATGTTTCCAGGTCTACCACCGTGCCTTCATAAGTGAAACATTTACACTATGCTTTTTGCTCAGACTACCAAAAAGGATTAGAAAAGTTTATTTAGGTGTGCTGTCTAGCTAATAGTTAGACAGCTAGCTGTAAAAAGTAGTTAAGTGTAATAAGTTTTTCATAATAAAAAAAACATGTCTCTTAGAATATATTGTTTACTTTAAACAACAAAGTATGAATTTATACCCATCAGAAAAGCAAAAATTCAGAGAGATGGATAATACGATTAGAAAGAATGTGAAGAGATAAAGACCATTGTGCACTGTGACTACCAGTCACAGTGGTAGACTACCCTCTATTTCCAGCGCCTCTGCATAGAATAAGGTATGATGTGTGACTTATGATCCAATGGTTTTAGTTCTAAATATAAACACCAGAAAGTTTTTTACAAAATCCATACAAAGCAACAGGTACAAAAAATGGTTGCTGAGACACTGTTATCTGCAGGAAGTTTGAAGGTCACTCATGGTCATCACTAGAAAGAACAACATATGAGACTGGTATGTGAAACACAAAGCTATCTACGATAGTACACAAGAATAATATTATCTGTCAAGTTAATTGTTATAAAATACTGTCTATCACTACTTTTTTACCAGTCTTATATTTGGATAAACACACTTTTCATTTAACTGAAGAAAACTATCAAAATGGGTGATTTTTCTTATTACATTCTTTTTCACTCACTTTGAGATTTTTATTGTGTCTCAAATACTTCCTGCTTTCTTATCTGAAGGAATTGGATGATTTTTCCCCCTTTCAGTTGGTGTGTATTCTTTTTCTTCTCTCTGAATATGCAAATCTATTTATCTAGAAGGTCAAGGTCAAGGCCAACACTCTCTATAACTTCCTCAATTCTAGTCTCATTGACATTTCTTTCCTTAGATATTCTGTGGCACTACTAGCACACGTGTGTGTATGTGTATGTGTGGAGGGTCCATATGGAGTATGATTACATATATAGTCTACATATACAGGGTGGCCATATATGTCATATAATATATATACATAGTCCTGTATATATAGTCTTACTATGTATATATACTCTCTGTGTATGTGTGAAACACCTAAAATAACTCTTAGGTCAAACAGCCTTTGACCTTTAAATCTTTAAATCTTTCCCTTTTCCGTGGTCTACACATCTTCTGATGAGTGGGACCAGACCTTATGTTGTCTGTGCCCCTTACTTTTGGGACACGGCTGAACATACTATGAACAATTAAGAAATGCCTCTGCATTCACCAATAAATGTCTCCTCCAGGCACTATTAATAGATATTTTGGTTAATAAAACAAAATTATTTTTCTTTTGAGCCTGTATTCCAAGGCAAAGAGAGAGAAAATAACTTCTGGCCATGCATTTTTATCAGAAATTCTTTAATATAAAGAGCAGCCATTGAAAGTTGTAATCTATGCCAGGGAAGAGATGTGATAAGAGAAATTAAAGATAATATACTAAAGGGAAGATTTAGCTTGGGAATTTTTCTGGGGTAAGGTAAAGAAATGGAAAGAGGGCATGGACTTCTTCCTAACTCTTCCAGCAAATAGGCCCTGGAAATCTGAGGGAGCCACAGCTCACTGAAACTCTGGTCCTAAAGTCTCCCATACCATTATTGATGCCTAAAATCTCTTTATTATGAACACTGGGCCTTTTAACTTTACAGTTAGAAGTAAAACCTTAAATATCAAAAAATTGTTTTCTTTTGAAAACAATTCATGTTAAGTCTAAAGGACCACCCATTCAATTCTCAAGTATAAATAACAATGATGACTTTAGATCTTTCAAACCAAGATACTTTTAGCAAAAGGGGATATTGTTAATATTTATGTCGTGGCAACATGGATAAATCAAGATACTTCCAAGCAAATTGGGATAAAGTATCTTCTAAAATCACTGAGTTATTTTCCTGCTTTACTTTCAAGGAAAACAAACAAACAAACGACCTCTATCCTGACTCATAACGAAGTCAGATTTCCCAGTGCATCTAGAAATGATGTGGACATATAGAAAACCAAGTGTATGTTGAAACATACAATTGTGACAGCCCTTCGACTGTGGGGAAAGGGAGATTATGCACTGCTATTTTAGCAATGTCAGATTAAAATATAACTTGGTTTCTCTAACAAAATATTTCTATAAAGTAAGTTTCATTCCCAAAGATTTTTTAATCAAATGTCATTGATTGATTACCTCTGAGGAAATCTTACCTCAGCAGATGTGGAACAAATTTTGATGATGCAAGTCAAACTATTCTGTCTTGAAAAACGTCTATATTTTCAATATTTATTAACTACCTAAACCACCCTTGATATTATTTTCTGATTTTACGATTGAAAAGTTGACTGATGGTAAATATGGATGTTGATACTCTGAGTTAGAATTGATTTGCCACTTGTGATTCCCATGTCACTTGGCATGTATGGCTTGAACACTCAGTTTAGTATCACTGTAATTTCTAGTGGCTGACCAATACTTAACTTGCAAAAGTGGAAGTTCCATTTTATTCATTCCCACCTTCTGTGACTCTTTTTAAAATCTTTATTGAGGTATAATTGACCAAAAAATTGTATATGTCTAAGATATATGATGTAATGATTTGATACACTTGTGTATCGTAGAGTGATTGCCACAATCTGCTTTCTTAGCAAATATAAAGTACACGATATTACACAATTTAGCTACATTCCCCACAGTGTAGACCTGAAGATCCATAGAACTTACTTGCCTTGTAACTACTAGTTTGTACCTTCACCCCCCCATTCTACTCTGTTCTCTGAGTTCAACACTTATAGATTCCACATATAAGTCAGACCATACAGTATTTGAATTTCTCTGTCTCATTTATTTCACTTAGCATAAGATTCATCTATGTTCTCACAAATCACAGGATTTCCCACCTTTTTAAGGCTGAATAACACTCCACTGTATACATGTACAAACGTCACACATACATATCACATTTTCTTTCTTCATTCATCATTATGGTGTTTATATTGTTTCCATGTATTGGCTATTGTGAATAATGCTATAATAAACTTGGGACTGCAGATATCTCTTTGAGAAATCGATTTCATAATCTTTCAGGTATGTACTCAAAATAAGATTGGTGGATCATGTGGCAAGTCAACACTTACTACCTTTCGTTTTTGTGATAACAGCCATCCTAACAAGTGTGAGGTGAAATCTTGTGGTTTTGATCTCAGCATCTAATGACAAAACAACAAAATACTAGGAGAAGTTAAGGAAATGCACAGAAAGCAATACTGCAATTTTTTAAAAAGTCCGAAATAAAGATGAAAGGAAATAAAAAGCAGAAGACTAATGGTAAATATGAATACATTTACTTAAAACATTTATTGAAAAAGAACAAGAAAGCAAAATTAAGGATAAAATCTCATTAGACAAAGTATTATTCATACTCCAAAGCATTAAGCATGACTATAAAAATTTTAAATGCTGAAGGTTATGATCAAAATGAAGACGTAATATGTCTGTGCTCTAAAAACAAACACCACTTTTGTAAAGCAAAAATGATAGAAAATGTATTGAAAAAAAGAAGCACACTAAAAATAGATACTTATCACATCAAATCTCTTCTAGTCCAATTCACACCAATGGTATAAAAATATATGGAATCTTAACTGGCATACTCAGCAGAACAATATAAACTATTCTATTCATGAAAAAAGTGGACCTTAAGGTATAAGATGAGAGAAATATATATGAGGCACAATGAAATGAAAGAATATACAGATATGATATGTATATGAGAGAAAGATCAGGACAAAAAGAAGTAAAACTGGCTTTTTAGAGATGACAGGGTTTTTATATAGTAAACTTTAAATGGCCAACAAAAAGCTACAAAAAAAAATATGAATTTGATATAGTTGCAGGATGTAAGAACAATACGCAAACATAAATTGCATTACCAAATTAGGATTTCCATACTGATAGGGGAATTAAAAATTAGAATTTAGGGCGGCGCCTATGGCTCAGTGAGCAGGGCGCCGGCCCCATATACTGAGGGTGACGGGTTCGAACCCGGCCCCGGCCAAACTGCAACAAAAAAATAGCCGGGCGTTGTGGCGGGCGCCTGTAGTCCCAGCTACTCGGGAGGCTGAGGCAGGAGGATCGCCTAAGCCCAGGAGTTGGAGGTTGCTGTGAGCTGTATAACGCCATGGCACTCTACCGAGGGTGATAAAGAGAAACTCTGTCTCTACAAAAAAAAAAAAAAAAGAACCTTCAAATCAAACCATAAAAAAAAGTAAAAAAAAAAAAAAAAAAATTAGAATTTAAATTTCACAAAATTATCTTTTTAATAAAATTACAATAATAAAAACATAAAAATAAACATAACAATCTATAAGACATACCATAAAACTATATAAAATTATAGAAAAATTACAGATAGCCTAAATAATTAGTTATACAAATGTTCATGAACTGGAAGATGAAATATTATTAATAGACTATTTTTTCTAAATTGATTTATAGATTCCACATGGTCCCAAATATAATCTCAGCAGAGTTTATAGAAATTGACAAAATAAATCTAAAATGTATACAGGAAAACAAAGGACTTAGAGTAGCCTAAATGCCTTTGAGAAAGAATAGGGGGTTAACTGTATCTGATTTCCAGATTTACTGTAAACATACAAATGTTAAAACAGCTTGGTACTGGTATAAGAATACATGTATTAATATATGAAGCAAACTAGATAGTCTAGAAGTGAACCTAGTGAGACACAACCAGTTTGTTTTGAGATAGGTATCAAAATAACAGTTGGGTAAACATTTTTTTTTTCATCTTACTACACCAACCCAATATCCATATGGAAAATTAACATTGTCCCTTTCCTGACATCACAAAATTGACAAGACGTATATATAGACCTAAATAGAAGCATACGAGTGTGTATGTGTTGTATGATAAAGCAAATGTGGTAAATGTTAAAATCGGTCAATTCAAGTAAAGATGAACACTACTTTTCAACTTTCCTATACCATTAAATTTTTCCAAATAAAAATTTTAAGAAAAATTTCTTAAGTAGTTGTGAAAAATACTAACTTGTGTTCAATCTGGTTGCCTGATACAAGATTGTCTAGCCATTATTCTCCATTCAGTATACATTTGGAAGATGTGAACATTAAAAATCAAGTAATTAGGGCAGTGCCTGTGGCTCAAAGGAGTAGGACGCCAGTCCCATATACCAGAGGTGGAAGGTTCAAACCCAGCCCTGGCCAAAAACTGCAAATAATAATAAAGTAATTAAACTAGTAAAAATATTTAACTAAATGACATGGGTAATTTCATTAACATTATTTTAAAACTGCTGCAGTCATGAAAAGAGCAATTATTTTATGAGTACTTAGTGCTCAAAATGTAGCATATATTAATTATCCTGTGCTTTGCTATGGGGATATGTAACTTGTTTATGTACAGCCTCATTAATAGGTTACACTCCATAAACTTCAAACAGGCTTAAGTGGCTATCACTTCTTATCTTATCATAACCATGAATGTATTGAGAAGAAAACTTCAATAGGTTTGAAATTAGGAGAGCACTGGATCTCTATGTAGATTCTGAGATTATTATATCAGATTAAATCCCATGACATTCAAGAAAAATATTTTACCAGTCTTTCCAGAGCAAAGCTATTCATTACTCAGTAAAAATGTGTCTATTTTCATTTTAATCACAAAGAAATGCCTTTCTTCTTTGCTATTATTGTCATTCATTTCAGAAACTCAGAAGGTTTTACAAAAGACACAGTAATATTATCCAATATAAAGAAAAGAGAAGGGAGGTGGCAGTGGACTGACTCCATTTTAGGGTGACACCGAGGGCCTCAAGTAGTAGCCAGGGAATTCAACCATCTAAATCTGTCAGAAGTGGTGCAAAGTTACATTCATTCAAATACAATGCCTGTTGTGGCTTAGTATTCATGTTTCAGTAAAGTTTCTCTTAAGTTTATTTTTCTACAAAGCCACATACAAATCAGTGTTGAACAAAGGTATTATGTTTGTCAGAAGTGGGCTTTTAAACATTGATATGAGAACTGTGATAACGATGTGGAGGAACACATTAAGGGGGGAGATGTGTGGGAAAAATGCAAAAAACAAAACAAAAACAGGTAAAGCTGGACCCGTAATCTCCAATCAAAGTTGTCCCCTTAGAAAATGATTATTATGTTTAAAGAATTGAAGATGAAGAGAAAACAACAAAGTCGAGGGATTTTCTATACCAAGATATTCGAAACCTTTGAAATAGAAGTCATGGGCTGGTGTTCTTCCTTTCATTCTCTGAGATGCCAGGCCTCTCTCTCTCTCTCTCTATCTCTCTCTCTCTCTCTCCCTTTCTCTCTCTCTCTCTCTCTCTCTCTCTCCCCCCCCAGCCCATCTCACTTCTCTCATTCCCTGCTCTCTGTTCCCTTCCTTCTCTCTTTTCTCATCTCTTCCGTCCCCATTCTCTTCCCTTTCTCTAATATAGAATTAACTTTTATACTTTGATGTTCTAAAATAATATGTAAAAAAGGAAATAAGTCATCTGTGAAGAGGAATGTTTTAAAAATTTCTTTGAAAATTATTAGTTTGGAATCCAAAAGGAATGATCTCACAGAAGACATACGATCCATGATATTTCATCAATTAGGTTTCAGAGCAAGAACACAAAAGCTCCAGTGTCCCAAATGGGACTAAAATGTCGTATATGTAATACCTTACCTTTTCGTTTGCCAGTAGAACAAACACACAGTCGCTCTGAGGCTTTCTTATGCCTTTATTGCAGCAAACAGCGGAAAACTGCGTGTGGGAAAACAATACCACCTCCTCTACTTCTGGTCATCAGAATTGGAATCTACGTTTATGTCAGAAACCCCCGGGGTGGGGTCAAGGGGCTAAATGTCTCAGGCCCAGTTCCCATGCACGCATGTTTTCTGAGTAATGAGTGTCACAAAAAATGTAGGAAGGTTAATGTAAGAAAAGTCTGGAAAAAGTCATGGATGTGATATTCATATCATTATTCCCAGATTCTCCCTTGGTTTTTATCTTTTCTTCATAAGTGGTCTTATCTACAATATTTTATTAATTATCAATAACTACAAATCGTCAATAATCACTAATTAACTAATGAGGATTCATATTCTTAATTGGTTAAGCATAGCATTTAATTATTAATGTACAGAGTTTTATTAATAATGCTAATTACTGCTAATTGAGTACCTACACATACCAGGCACATAATTGGCTTTAGCCCGCATCCTTACAACTCTGAAAAGATTTTATTTTCCTCGGTGTTCAGGGAGAAAAATTGACATTTACAGAGATTAAAACTGCACCTTGAGTCATTCAACTTTAAACTAGGAAAGCCAAGTTTTCTATCTAACTCTTCTCCCTTTAACCATTATAATTAATTAATGAATTCGTGAATTCATCCAAAATATGTTTGTGTAGTGCCTACTGTGTGGCACACAGGACAAGGGAGAGGTTTAACGTTAGGAAGCAACTCTGCTTCAGGTGATTTTTTTCCAGCCAGGTGTCAGGGGGAGTGGACAGGGGAAAGAGGAATATTGAGAGACGGTTTTAATATGTGCTTTAGAGGGATCAAATAAGACAGATATTTTAAGTGTGTGACTATATATATGTTTGTGTATATTTAAATCCCATTTGAATATATATATACAGAGAGAGACACACACACACATAAACACACCAGGGAGGCCCAAAAATGGATACACATTTTAAAAGATGTTACCTACATTTTACTTTTCGAAGTTGAATCGAATTATGGTAGCAATGCGTAGCATGACATTCACTCAAAAAACAGAATTAAATAAATTCTGTCATCGCCGTGTGACAGGCAGGACAGTCAAGAAGAAGGAAAGCACGGTTGTCATTCAAGGAGCACAAGCCCATTTTGAAGTGGGATGTGAAACTGGAGAACATGATGGAAGAACAACAAGGGAGCTGTGAGTGTGCACCAGGAGCTCAGCGTGCCTGGCCACTGCATGCATCTGTGACAAGTTTGAGGAGCCTGGGACCGTTTGTGATGTGCACAAGGGAAGCCCCGGCAGGACTCGCACAGTACCAAGTGCTGCTGCTTCTGCTGTGCTGTTGGAACGGTTCACACACTCACCAAGAATTCTCCCAATGTGAACGTGAAGCAGGAGTTAGCAGAATAAGCATGTGATGCATTATTTAAAGAGCAAAATGTAATAATCTTGGGACAAAAACTTTCCATGCACTGAGATGTGAGAGCTTACCTCAATGAGAATTTGCCAGGACGATGGATAGCATGAAGAGGTGGGATGGAGCTTCCCCCGTGTTCTCCTGACTTAAAATCCCTTGACTTCTACCTATGGGTGAGGGGATCTTAAAGGATGTGACGTCTCATAGAAAACTGGCGACACTGGTGGTACTGGGGGAGGTAACCACTTAGAGTATCTCTTGTAATTTCACAGGTCAAACATGACTTGAATTCATATTTTGTTATCAGTGTATATAAACTATTACGATTTTAATACAGCATGTTTTTCTACTGTTCAATGTGTACACCCTTTTTTTGGCGCCTTCTGTATATATATTATGTCTGTACATACTGTCACTTTGATTTCATCATGACTAACTACATCACAGATACTATAGATCTTTGAATTTGAGGGTTCAAACAATAAAACCACCTCTTGGAGAGAGGAAAGAATGATATTGTATATGTTTCATCATGTTTTCTAACGATGTAACGGCAAGGTTGCTATTCATGTAAAAATAATAACCTTACGTGAGGTAAGAAGTTGAACTTCTAACAAACATGGAACCAAAAAGAATATGTTCCATGTGGGATTTTAAAATGGTTTGGGCTTCTAATCAGTGATGGAGGTATACAAATGGCAGTTGCATGAGGAAGATAAAATATTTCCACTAATTATCATTGTATTTAGGGAGATCTGTGGCTGGGAAATATGTACTGGTTTGGAAAACACAAAAATAACCTACAATTATCGGGTATGATGGTGCTGACCATACAAAATGATAACAGAAGTCAGGGAGCTGGGGACATAAATGTTGTTTATCCACTTGCCAGGTATTAAAAAAAATCTGGTGAATACCTATGAAAAATTAGGGGTACTCTGGGACTCTCGGTCATGATATAAATACCACATCTATAATAGTTGTTGGTACCATGACATTTCCACAGCCTTTGTTTTAAGAAATCGCAAATGAGAAACAGTAGTCTGGGTCTGCTGGTCTGAGCTCCAGCTCACTGAATGTTAGTTATCGGCACAGCTCACACACCTACCCAGGGCTTTATGTCAGTGACATTTACAACATAAAAGTTACACATGCATAGGAATCTGTTACAGTTTAAGAAAATCCAACATATAAAACACCCCACTTTTCCTGCCTGAGTTCTGAAACAATGCCTGTAAAAACAGGAAAAAATGGAAATAAAAATACCAGCTGTATACTACGCATGGAGCAAATACGTATGACTTGTACGTTCAGCATTGTGATTCGTATATGTTGATGTTCTCATCTGCACCCCCAAATTAGGCAGAATCCATTCCAGGTAGACCTTCAGAACCACAGATAGAGCTTCCCATGTGGCCTAGGAGCAGACCTGGGTTCCTGGTCCCCACAGAAAGGTAGATCCCAATATGAAATGAATATGAAGAGAGTTGACAAAGCAAGCCCATTTACTGCGCCCACAGTCACCTGTCACTTCCATCACTTCTTGGCTCCTGGGAAGGTGCGGTGGAGGTAGGAAGCGGTCAGGAGGGCTATCTTAATGGATCTTCCTCCACATGGAAGTAAACAACAGGACTGGGAATTACTACTTTCCCAGACAAAAGCAATATGGGATATATTCAATCATGGATGCGGCGATGGATCCCTGGTGCATGAACAATGCTCAGCTCTCCTTCTCAGAAAACAGAGTATCTAGTTTATGACAAGAATTATGCTAACATCAGAAGTACAAAGCATGTAAAACACCGCCTCTAATTCCAAATACTTTCATTCCATAACTGTGTAATATTTTCGACACAAATATTTAAAAGAGAATTTTAAAAATACTGAGAAGTTTCAGCAAAAATCAGAGTGCTGGACTATTTAAATATAATTATGAAATAATCAAGATAACATCTATATCATTTCATAAATAAGATAGTCATAAAAAAATAAGGTGCTTTAAATTCAACCAACTTCAGTAATTCGATTTTTATTCAATGTTTTACATTCTCAATACTTTCAAAACCAAACTTTTGTTTTTACAATAGTCTAATTTTTTCTTCTTTCCTCCTAGACATGTGATGCCTTCCTATCAATGTCTATACTTTATTTATTTAGCATAAATATTTTAAGAGTTTTGTAACAGTGAAGAATTATATCTTCTTCCTTCCATTTTTCTTCCAAAGATGGACTTCATTAAAACATGATTATTTGGGTCTTTGCCAAGCAACTGAGATAAAGATAAAATAGTGTAACAAGAACCTTCTGGTTCATTCAGTAACAAGCACCAATCAATAGGATTACTCTAAATTTCATACTGTAGCAGGTCATATTTTATCAAGTTTCCACTGCATTTACAGTGAACAATAGAGCACTATGTAGATCCCCTATTAACCCTCATGGTCGTTCTTTAGTCTGGAGGTCTTTCTCCCAAAAAATTTCTATAGAAATGTGGAAAACATTTACTCAAAAAGCAAAACACACTGTTAAAGTGTGTTCTATACTGTTAAAAAGAAAAATTTTACTGTTGTATGAATAAATATTTGCACATAAGAGAAATAAAAGTATCTAATATTTATCCCATTCTGTCTGTGACCACTAGTTTTAAGGGTTTTACATATATTATCTCATTATAACTTCACCGTGTCACTAAAATATATACTATTGTCTCTGTTCCATACAGTAAAAAAAAAAAAAATGGGCTACAAAGCAAACAAAATATTCCTAAAATCTTAAGTGTCTTAGCAATTGTTCACAAATTGCCTTCAATCAATATGAGCCACGCCAGATCTGAAATGGGTCTGGAGACCTAGACTCATACTTTTAAAATATCCTGCCTCTAGCAATGTAACTGAGTAATGGGGTATAGATCTATGTAAAGTTTATCATATGCTGTTAAGTGCAAATAAAAATAATAATATATGTAAATCAAAACAATATGTGCCATCTTTATGTAACATACACTATCTATCAATATGTATGCAGATATAAGTTATAGACACCCTTACCTTCTTTATAGACATTCTTACAGGCAGATTTAAAACTCAGCACCTCTCTACGAATTTTGTGATACTAAGATTATACAAGATAAAATAAAACATTTATTCTTCCCACATAAATTCAAGTTACAAAATAAAAACCTAATACTTTGAACATTTATACTGGCAGAGTCAAAACATACTTGAAAGAAATTATATCATAATTTATGAAATAAATAAATTTAATGTATTTGATGTGACATATTATACATATAGTCAATATATGTATACATACACACACATATCTTTAGTAACATTAAGACAGTGAAATAAATAGGTCAGAACCCTTACCATGAAGTGAGTCCACAGGAACTGGCACGTAGTGTGAAATATAAATTATGCAGTCCTTCAAAATGTAACATAAAAAAAAAAAAAACAGCATAGTTTTTTGTTTTGTTTTAAATTCCCAACTAAAAAGCAGGCAAGGTATCAACCCCTAGTTGGGTTTTTTGAGCTAATAAAAGTTGACAAACTTTCCCCAGCTGGAATCACATGGCAGGCTTATTAAACTCAACTGAAGCCGGGCCTAACGGCTCTTATTCAACAGGTCTGGACCGGGTCTGAGAGCTGCACGCCCCATTTGCTCCCAGGTGATGCTAATGTTGGGTCAGGAAAAAACGCTTTGAAAAACACTCTGGGGATCTTAAAGGTGTAAAGTCAAAGCTTTTTCCTTGCTCTCTGCCTCCCCTCTCTTGTGGTTGATCAAGTCTGTCACCTATCAACTATTTCTTGAGGACGTGAGCAGGTAAGAGATATGTCCATCAGCAAATAGTCAGAATAAGTTGTTGTTCAGACTCAAAATGCATTAGAATCACCTGAGGATTTTAAAAACTGGTGCTTAGCCCCTATTCTAGACGCATTAAAACAGAATCTCTGGGTGTGGGATTCAGGCATTGGTTCCTCTAAAGTACCTCACGTGATTCCAGTTTGAGAATAACCAGTAAGACTAATCTACCAATTTTGCCCATGCCCAGTGGTGGTAAGCAGCAGCCTTCAAACTTGTATTACAGATTTCAAGGATATTAAGTTTAGAAGTACTGTATCTTGTCAACCTCAAGTCAGTCAGTACATTTTGTCTTTTTATCAAATGTATATAACTATACAGCTATTATAACTTTATAATCAATACTTATGATGTAGTTTATTTATTCTTAAATATAGAAGATATATCTGATACAATTATGGTTTCTCTATTAAGCTCTCTTCCTTTTTCTCACTCTCTCTCCTCCAACTTAGGAATTTGTCTTATGTCTTCAAACATAGCTCAGAATTGTAGATAGGATTCCACATGCCAAGATAATACTGGAAAGCTGTGCCTAATCATTCTATGTACAAAATACTGTTTAGGATTAGAAGCTCAAACAATGGCTTGGCTTGATGCTTGTTACCTATATGACATTGAGGAAGGTCTTCCAAATTTGATCTGTTAAGAAGAGGCAAATGACAGTACTTGTTGCTTCCGAGTATTATCATATAACTTAAAGTCATGAGAGGGCAGGTGCAGTGGCTTGTGCTTGTAGTCTTAGCTACTTAGGAGGCTAGCAGAGGGATAGCGTGAGCCCAGGGGTATCTTTTTTTTTTTTTTTTATTAAGTCATTTGTACATAGATCATGAATACATTTATACCCTTATGGGATTCAATGTATTCAATTGATTATTTATACAAACTGGAGTGCTAACATCCTACTAATTAATATAGCCTTCACCTCATTTACCCATAGGGAACACTTCTGCACTGCTGGTGGGAATGCAAGCTAATACGTTTCTTTTGGTAGGAAGTTTGGAGAGCACTCAGGGATCTAAATGTATACGTGTATATCCAAAAGACCAAAAATCATTTGGCAATGAAGATATTTGTACCTATGGAGCCTAGGAGTATCTTACCCCTGAACTCCAGCCATAGTAACAGACTGAGCAAGACCTCTGTCTCTTATTAAAGAATAGAAAAAAGTAGGACAGATTTTTGTAAGAGACACAGCAGTCAGCCTATAGAAGTTGAGAGATAGGGAGCAGGGTAGTTTCCTGAAGTGGATATAAGAAATTCTATAAAATTAAGTCTTCAATCTACTTCCAATGCTTAATTATAAAAATACTTTAATATACTTTTGGTGATGTCTCATGCTTCTATTATTTTGGCTAGGAATCACTAAATTTTGATATTTTCATAGATTAATTTTTCAAATATATGCTTATTAATTATTTTTACACTTATGTGAATGGACATTTTTCTTACATATTAAAAATGATAATAGTTACATCACAATGATATTTTATAATATGATTGATCTCATTAAGAAATCTATATATTATCAGGCAGTTTAGTCACAAGTCTTTTTTATGTGTTATATCATTAGTCACTCATATTTGACAATGTACCTTAAAGATGTTCAAGTATTGTCTCTTAAAAATAGCTTTTTCAAGCTTATAATAATATAAATGTTAATGTCTTTCATTTTTAATCAGACAATTCATACAAATGAAAATATTATTGCCACATTTATTTCGCCTTTCATAGTAATGTTATTTTTTGCTATAATTTTATGAAATAGAATCAAAATTAACAAAACACTAAGGTGAATCATATGATTATCCAATATAGTTTGTGAAATCACCACTACGAACAAGGATCTTTAAAAGCATTGAATAATTACAGTGTGATCACCTAAACATAGGAGTTGGCAAATTTATAAAGGATGAGATAGGATTTATTTGCTGTCTCTGTCACATTCCTATTTCCTACTTTCTTTAAACAATCATTTATAAACATAAAATATTTTCTTGGCTCAGAAATGACTCCCCCAGGTTGTGAGCTGGATTTGGCCCAAGAGCTATAGTTTGTCCACTCCTGTGACAAAAATACTTTTGGAGTATATTCTCATACTATTAATACCACTGTGGTTTTTCAAATAAGATTTGAATAAAAATTTCAACTGCATTTGGAGAACATTATGAAAGTGACCAGGAATTGAAAAAAAAAAAGTGGTTACAAATTAGCATCATTAGTACAGAACTGTGGACAAACAATGATTCAGTTAACACTGACTTACACAATAGAAACACTAACAGAACAAATAGAAAGAACACCGAAAACGGAGACAGCTGTGCATGATTTCCTTTAGTTTTAGCCATAAAATTCAGTATCATGTGCCAAGAATCTGAATTATGAAGCAAGGAATAAAAAGGCGCAGACTTGTAGTAATGAAGTGTCACCCGTAGAAAGGAAAAATGAATGCAAATATTACATGTACATGAGTAAGGACAATATTCAGAAATATTAGGAGGCAATTATTTGTTGATGAATGTATATCCAAAAACATATGCATAGCTTTATTTTTTAAATATGCATAATGGCTGCTATTTTTGTTAAAAATTTTCCCTATACCGTCAAAATACATATCTTTAAAATAGAAATTTCATTATTTTAGAATAATAAATTATACACCATGTTGATGCAATATAAACCTAAGTTTTAGTACTTGATAATATTCAATAATGTTCTGGCTGTGCCTGCTTAGCTAACTTTTTAAAATTATTATTAGTGTTGATTTTTGTTATTGTTATTCTTTGGAAGACTTTTGTAAAGGAATGGTGTGAAAATACATACATTGTACCCATTCATGTATTTTAAGAATCACAGGGCTTGAAATAGTTGGTTTTTTTTGTTTTTATTTTTTCATAAAACACTGTCTTTACTTTTTCCTGGGAGCTTTTATAATCACTGTCAGACTTCTATGCCAGGGAAGGGGGAAAAAAAAAATATATATATATATATATATACTAGACACTGTACTAGAAGAACCATTTCAAGACCAATTGATTTTACTGCCTGCATACCGATTTCGCAGAATTGTTTGAGAAAGGAAGTAGAAGTAAGCTGCTGAGAAAGCACAGTAGGAATGCATTGAGAGAAAAATTACTAAGTAAATCACACCGTCTTGGTGTATTACAGAATGCTGTGAAGAAGTATGAAAGAGTGACCATATTTTAACTGAAGAAAAAGAAATGCCAGAGGCGCACATCTGCAATTTATGAGTTTATATTGTACTGCCACATTATAAATGTAAAGGTTATATTAATTATAATAAATTACACCATTATCAAGTATTATATACATGTAAATATAAAATGTGTAAAATATATGTGTATATATACCATGGCTATTAGCTGCTTTTTGCAAAGCTTTCTAAGCAATTTAGCTCTATTCTTTAGGTTGTTTAATTAGAGAAATTCATCTTATTGCCAGTTAAGACATGATCAGTAACCACAGTTTAGTGTTTAAAACTCATTAAATGAATGTTCTACTGAAACTCCAGGGCAGCCATTGTGGATCAGAGCATTACTAAAAGGAAGGGAAAATAGTTCTAAAAGAAGGAATTCGGTACCCACCCCTCACCCCAAAAGTAACTAAGTGCAGTTTTTTTACTGAGGGATTTTAACTAGAGCAGTGTTGGTGCTGAAAGGGGAAAAACACAGTTGTGCATTGCAGGCACTGACTATCTATTCCTTAACTCCTGCTGTGTGAGCTCTGCCAGCTTGTACTCTCCATAGGTTTACTAAAACAGAATACCTACCCAGATGGTAACATAAACATATTTAAATTGTAAAGTGAATCATTCCCTAAACTTGTTACTTTCAAATACACATTACCATTTACTGAGGAAATACTCAGTCAATTTTCAGGCTTCAGTCGCAATAGACCCATAGAAATTCAATAATGATCCCTTGTTTGGTAAAGAAACTACTTTGTTCCCATTACTTGTGCTGTCAATTATTAGTTTTTTGAACAAGCACATACCTGCCGTTTTGTTTGCTAGGATCTGTGAAGAAAAAATTAAACACTTTCCCCCTCCTGAGGGTTGGGGTGAAAGGTACTAAAGTACAAGAAAGTGAAAGTGTCGCTAGAATTGAGGTATACAGGAAAGACCCTGAAGCCATAAAAACTGTAATGGTAAACTTTAACCTTACAAAATAGGACAAACTTCAAAGAGAAGGTTATACAAGAAAATAGTCTTTAAATATTAGAAGCTATTTTTTTCAGGAATAAGAAAAAAATGAAAGGAAAATTAAAGTTTACAAGTATCAGAGGATTGATACATTCGGCTCACAACAAATGTTAGAGACACCGAGGCTGGCAGGTTCGAACCCGGCCCAGGCCTGCTAATCAACAATGACAACTGCAACCAAAAAATAGCTGGGTATTGTGGCAGGCACCTGTAGCCCCAGCTACTCGGGATTCTGAGGCAAGATCAGAAAGTAAACAAGCACAGATCTAGCAAACAAAACGGCAGGTATGTGCTTACTCACTTGAGCCCAAGAGTTTGAGGTGGCTGTGAGCTGTGATGCCACAGCACTCTACTGAGGGCAACGTAGTCAGACTCTATCTTAAAAATAAATAAATAAAATAAAAATAAAACTATTACTGGGACAGCACCTGTGGCGCAAGGAGTAGGGTGCCAGTCCTATATGCCAAGAGTGGCGGGTTAAAGCCAGCCCTGGCCAAAAACTGCAACAACAACAACAAAATAAGTCTATTACTTGCATTTTCTGATGTGAGCTTCTTTTCTTGGCTGATTCTTCATCCAGGTGGAATACATGAGATGACTGAAACCCATTCAGCTGGCAGCAACTCTGACCTATGTATTCTGTATGTACAAATCATATAAAATAAAGAATTTGTACTCAAACTTTTCATAGCTATTTTTACTGGTAGACAAAAAAGAAGAAAAAAGAAAAGAAACAATATCCCCCTAACGTTTGGTGTATTCCACACAGCACACGACAACCAATGAAAGGAATGCTGTAAGAATGTTTTTCTCGGGGGAGGAGAGCAAGAGGGCAGCCGAGTAACAGCTTCCTTGCATCTGGGCACTGTGAGTCTGGGGAGATAGGACTCCACGCATCTCTGGCTGGTGGGATCTGCCTATCATCACCCCTGTGAGGATACAGGGAGTCAGCGAGAGACTTCTGGACCCCAAGAGGAGGACTAAAACAGTGGAAAACTGGCAAGTGGTCACGTGTGTTCAATCGGTCTAAACCCGCCCACAACTGTAAGTTCAGTAGCAGTGAGACTGCAAACTGGAAAGGCCTTACCTGTGAACGTTGGTGTCTTTGGCCTTGGCACTCAGTTGAACTGCCTTGGGGAGAGCCTGAGCAGGAGTGCAGAGAACTTTGGCCATTGTCTAGGGCCCCAGTCTGAGCCGCTGAGCCAGACAGAGTTAATAGTGTTTGGCTGTGGGCCACAGGGAGCCATTGTGAGTGATCTACACTGGCAAGCTCTGCCCTCAGGGTCACAGAGCTAGAATTGGGTGGGAGCCGGTAACCTAGCGACTGAGTAGCCTAAGAGTGGGGTCTGAGTCACTTTGCAGACCTAACCCTCAGGGGCAGAGTGAGACCAGTTTTGGCACACTGGGTAAGTGGATAGCCACTTCAGCAGTGATTCCAGGGACAAGCACTTTCCTGGGAAAACTTGCTCAGCAAGTTTATAAGTTCAAAGTGCCTTAAGAGGGCTGAAGAGGGATTTAGGGTATCTACCTGCTGGGGTTTGAGAAATCAGCAACCTCCAGTCGTATCAGAACTGTGATTAACATCTCATACCACAGAAGACCACGTGTTGCCCAGACAATATTCAACAACATATACATACTGCTTTGTTTTTGGTTCTGTTTTTTTTTTTTTTTGTTTGTTTGTTTGGTTGTTTTTTTTGTTTGTTTTGTTTATTTTAATGTTGTTGATGTTGTTTTGTTTTTTAATTTCAACCTTTTCCATACAGATCTTTTTTCTTTCTCAATTTCTCTAGTTTAATTATAATTTCCCATTGCTGCAGTTTTCAATAACTAGAACTTCATTTTTGCTAGTGTTTCTACCGATATTATTTGGTTTTTTCACCCAATTTTATCCCATAAAGTTTTCTGTTTGCTTGTTTTGGTTTGATTTATAGCATTTTTGTCTTTCCTCTCTACTTGGTGGAGGTACTGTGTCTGATCAGGTTAGCAAAGAGCTGCTGACCTCAAGGGAACCACCCAACTGGGCACCCCCAGAAGGTGGGATTTTTTTAAGGTTGTGTCAAAGTACCCTACTGTACACCTATATTGCTCTGCTCTCTCTACACAATCTTTTCTGTAGAAAAGATTCTACAAGCTGCCAGGAGCTCCCTCTTTCTGTGCCTCTCTTCCTTTTGTCAATATTCCTTTTACCCACCCCCTCTCCTTTCTCTATTTTTTTTTCTTTTCACTTCGTCCTCCTTTCTTTCATCCCTTTCTTGCTCTTCAACCTTCTCACCCTTCTGGTCCTGTACCAAAAGAACTCATCGAACCCTTAGTCCACAGGCACGAGAACTTAAAGAGCAAGAGGAAGTGAAAGGAAAATTAGGGCAAGGAAACAGATAAAATAAATCACTCATGAGGAAGAATCAGCAGAAAACTACAGGCAACATGAAGAACCAGTCCAGAACAACACCGCCAAGGGACCATGAGGTAGCTACTGCAGAGGATTCCACCTATAAAGAAATGTTAGGAATGACAGAAAGGGAATTTAGAATACACATATGAAAACAATGAAGGAAATGATGGAAACAATGAAGGAAACTGCTAATAAAGTGGAAAATAACCAAAAGGAAATCCAAAAACAGAATCAAATAAGAGGTGAACGATATGAAGAATATAAAAAGGATATAGCAGAGCTGAAGGAACTGAAACAGTCAATTAGGGAACTTAAAGATGCAATGGAAAGTATCAGCAACAGGTTAGACAATGCAGAAGAAAGAATTTCAGAGGCAGAAGACAAAGTTCTTGAGATAGTAAACTCAGATAGTAAAAGAGGCAGAAAAGAAGAGAGAGAAAGCAGAATGTTCACTGTCAGAATTATGGGACTTTATGAGGCATTCCAACATACGAGTTATAGGAATTCCAGAAGGGGAAGAAGAATGCCCAAGAGGAATGGAAGCCATACTAGAGAATATTATAAAAGAAAATTTCCCAAATATCACCAAAGATTCTGACACACTGCTTTCAGAGGGATATTGGACCCCAGGTCACCTCAACTCTAACCGAGCTTCTCCAAGACACATTGTGATGAACTGTCCAAAGTCAAGACAAAAGAAAAGATTCTACAAGCTGCCAGGAGCAAGTGCCAGTTGACATACAGGGGCAAATCCATCAGAGTTACCACAGACTTCTCTAATGAAACTTTCCAAGCAAGAAGACAATGGTCATCTACCTTTAATCTACTTAAACAGAACAATTTCCAGCCCAGAATTCTGTACCCTGCTAAGCTAAGCTTAAAAATTGATGGAGAGATCAAATCATTTACGGATATACAAACATTGAGAAAATTCGCCACAACAAGACCAGCTCTACAGGAAATACTTCAACCTGTTCTGCACACTGACCACCACAATGGATCAGCAGCAAAGTAAGAACTCAGAAATCAAAGGACAGAACCTAACCTCCACACTGATGCAAAAGATAAAACTAAGCAATGGACTCTCACAAAATAAGACAAATAGAATACTACCACACTTATCAATTATCTCAATAAATGTTAATGGCTTGAATTCCCCACTGAAGAGACATAGATTGGCTGACTGGATTAAAAAACACAAGCCATCTATTTGCTGTCTGCAAGAAACACGCCTGGCTTCAAAAGACAATTAAAGCTCTGAGTCAAGGGTTGGAAGACAATTTTTCAGGCAAATGGAATTCAGAAGAAAAGAGGAGTTGCAATCTTATTTTCAGATACATGTGGATTTAAAGCAACTAAAGTCAAAAAAGACAAAGATGGTCACTTTATATTGGTCAAGGGAAAAATACAACAAGAAGATGTTTCAATTCTAAATATTTATGCACTCAATTGAAATGCTCCCAGATTCTTGAAACAGATCTTACTCAGTCTGAGCAATATATCCGATAATACCATAATAACAGGGGACTTTAACACTCCTCTTACACAGCTGGACAGATCCTCTAAACAGAAATAAAACAATGATATAACAGATTTAAATGAGACCCTAGAACAACTGAGCTTGATAGACACATATAGAACACTCCATCCCAAAGATAAAGAATATACATTCTTCTTATCACCCCATAGAACATTCTCCAAAATTGATCATATCCTGGGACACAAAACAAATATCAACAGAATCAAAAGAATTGAAATTTTACCTTGTATCTTCTCAGACCATAAGGCACTAAAGGTGGAACTCAACTCTAACAAAAACGCTCGACCCCACACAAGGCATGGAAATTAAACAATCTTCTGTTGAATAACAGATAGGTGCAGGAAGAAATAAAACAGGAAATCATTAAATTCCTTGAGCATAATAACAATGAAGACACAAGCTACCAAAACCTGTGGGATACTGCAAAAGCAGTTTTGAGAGGAAAATTCATCACTTTAGATGCCTACATTCGAAAAACAGAAAGAGAATGCATCAACAATCTCACAAGCCATCTATGGAATTGGAAAAAGAAGAACAATCTAAGCCTAAACTCAGTAGAAGAAAAGAAATATCCAAAATCAAATCAGAGATCAATGAAATTGAAAATAAAAGAATCATTCAGAAAATTAATGAAACAAGGAGTTGGTTTTTTGAAAAAATAAATAAAATAGATAAACCATTGGCCAGACTAATGAGAAATAGAAAAGTAAAATCTCTAGTAACCTCAATCAGAAATGATAAAGGGGAAATAACAACTGATCCCACAGAGATACAAGAGATCATCTCTGACTACTACCAGAAACTCTATGCCCAGAAATTTGACAATTGAAGGAAATGGATCAATATTTGGAATCACACCCTCTCCCTAGACTCAGCCAGGAAGAAATAGAGCTCCTGAACAGACCAATTTCAAGCACTGAGATCAAAGAAACAATAAAAAATCTTCCAACCAAAAAATGCCCTAGTAGTCCAGATGGCTTCACCCCAGAATTCTATCAAACCTTCAAGGAAGAGCTTATTCCTGTACTGCAGAAATTATTCCAAAAAATTGAGGAAGAAGGAATCTTCTATGAAGAAGATTCTATGAAGCAAACATCACTCTGATACCAAAACCAAGAAAAGACCCAAACAAAAAGGAGAATTTCAGACCAACCTCAATCATGAATATAGATGCAAAAATTCTCAACAAAAATCCTAGCCAATAGATTACAGCTTATCATCAAAAAAGTCATTCATCATGATCAAGTAGGCTTCATCCCAGGGATGCAAGGCTGGTTTAACATACGCCAGTCCATAAACGTTATCCACCATATTAACAGAGGCAAAAATAAAGATCACATGATCCTCTCAATAGATGCAGAAAAAGCATTTGATAAAATCCAGCATCCTTTTCTAATTAGAAAACTGAAGAGTATAGACACAGGTGGCACATTTCTAAAACTGATTGAAGCTATCTATGACAAACCCACAGCTAATATTGTACTGAATGGAGTAAAACTGAAAGCTTTTGCTTTTAGAACTGGAACCAGACAAGGTTGTCCTCTGTCACCTTTACTATTCAACATAGTGCTGGAAGTTCTAGCCAATACAATTAGGCAAGACAAGGAAATAAAGGGAATCCAAATGGGAGCAGAGGAGATCAAACTCTCCCTCTTTGCTGACGACATGATCTTATACTTAGAGAACCCCAAAGACTCAACCACAAGACTCCTAGAAGTCATCAAAAAATACAGTAATGTTTCAGGATATAAAATCAATGTCCACAAGTCAGTAGCTTTTGTGTACACCAATAACAGTCACGATGAGAAGCTAATTAAGGACACAACTCCCTTCACCATAGTTTCAAAGAAAATGAAATACCTAGGAGTATACCTAACGAAGGAGGTGAAGGACCTCTATAAAGAAAACTATGAACTCCTCAGAAAGGAAATAGCAGAGGATATTAACAAATGGAAGAACATACCATGCTCATGGATGGGAAGAATCAACATTGTTAAAATGTCTATACATCCCAAAGCAATGTACCTATTCAATGCCATTCCTATCAAAATACCAACATCGTACTTTCAAGATTTGGAGAAAATAATTCGGCGTTTTGTATGGAACCGGAAAAACACCCGTATAGCTAAGGCAGTTCTTAGTAATAAAAATAAAGCTGGGAGCATCAGTATACCAGATTTTAGTCTGTACTACAAAGCCATAGTGCTCAAGACAGCATGGTACTGGCACAAAAACAGAGACATAGACACTTGGAATCGAATTGAAAACCAAGAAATGAAACTAACATCTTACAACCACCTAATCTTCGATAAACCAAACAAGAACATACCTTGGGAGAAAGACTCCCTATTCAATAAATGGTGTTGGGAGAACTGAATGTCTACATGTAAACATGAAACTGGACCCACACCTTTCCCCACTCACAAAAATTGATTCAAAATGTTTCATGCCTTAAACTTAAATTTAAGGCATGAAACAATAAAAATCCAATAAAGCTGGGAGCATCAGTATACCAGATTTTAGTCTGTACTACAAAGCCATAGTGCTCAAGACAGCATGGTACTGGCACAAAAACAGAGACATAGACACTTGGAATCGAATTGAAAACCAAAAAATGAAACTAACATCTTACAACCACCTAATCTTCGATAAACCAAACAAGAACATACCTTGGGAGAAAGACTCCCTATTCAATAAATGGTGTTGGGAGAACTGAATGTCTACATGTAAACATGAAACTGGACCCACACCTTTCCCCACTCACAAAAATTGATTCAAAATGTTTCATGCCTTAAACTTAAATTTAAGGCATGAAACAATAAAAATCCTCAAAGAAAGCATAGGAAAAACACTGGAAGATATTGGCCTGGGGAAAGACTTCATGAAGAAGACTGCCATGGCAATTGCAACAACAACAAAAATAAACAAATGGGACTTCATTAAACTGAAAAGCTTCGGTACAGCTAAGGAGACAATAACCAAAGCAAAGAGACAACCTACACAATGGGAAAGGATATTTGCATATTTTCAATCAGACAAAAGCTTGATAACTAGGATCTATAGAGAACTCAAATTAATCCACATGAAAAAAGCCAACAATCCCATATATCAATGGGCAAGAGACATGAATAGAACTTTCTCTAAAGATTACAGATGAATGGCTAACAAACACATGAAAAAATGTTCATCTTCTCTATATATTAGAGAAATGCAAATCAAAACAACCCTGAGATATCATCTAACCCCAGTGAGAATGGCCCACATCACAAAATCTCAAAACTGCAGATGCTGGCGTGGATGTGGAGAGAAGGGAACACTTTTACACTGCTGGTGGGACTGCAAACTAGTACAACCTTTCTGGAAGGAAGTATGGAGAAACCTCAAAGCACTCAAGCTAGACCTCCCATTTGATCCTGCAATCCCATTACTGGGCATCTACCCAGAAGGAAAAAAAATCCTTTTATCATAAGGACACTTGTACTAGACTGTTTATTGCAGCTCAATTTACAATCGCCAAAATGTGGAAACAGCCTAAATGCCCACCGACCCAGGAATGGATTAACAAGCTGTGGTATGTTTACACCATGGAATACTATTCAGCTATTAAAAAAAATGGAGACTTTACATCCTTCGTATTAACCTGGATGGAAGTGGAAGACATTATTCTTAGTAAAGCATCATAAGAATGGAGAAGCATGAATCCTATGTACTCAATTTTGATATGAAGACAATTAATGACAATTAAGGTTATGTGGGGGAGGAAAAGCAGAAAGAGGGATGGAGGGAGGGGGATGGGGCCTTGGTGTGTGTCACACTTTATGGGGGCAAGACATGATTGCAAGAGGGACTTTGCCTAACAATGGCAATCAATGTAACCTGGCTGATTGTACCCTCAATGAATCCCCAACAATAAAAAAAAAGAAAAAGCTCCATGGGAAGTGTCTACTTGAAGTAGAACACGCTATTTTTGAGACTGATTTCTGGTGGCCATGCTGGTTTGGATATAGCTTGTGAAGCAAAATTTCAGGACAGAGGTAGCCCTCTGCATGTTATTATAGAGAGCAAAATTATCCTTCCCCTGGCATGTTTGCGAGAGGCATCTCTTAGAAAGTAAATCTCTCTACAGTCTGTTGAAGTGGAGCTTCAGCAATTTCGTGCAAAGAACCGTGCACGTGGGAGAAGACAGTCAGATCCTTTCTAATTTAAAAATGAAGTCAAACCAAGCTTGCCTTCTTTCTTTACAAAATGTAATTATGCAAACCACAAAGCTCCATTATAGACAATGTTTATAATTAACACTATTCTCCCCTTAATTTTAAATAAAGGACGTGAGTGGGGAAAAAAAGAAATTTTTTTTTCTTGAACTGATAACCTTCACTTACTAAACTCTCAAATTTTGCTGTATTTGGAGAAAAACAAAGGTATTTTGTTTTACATTATCATTTCAGACTTAACTAAGGAATATTCTACTGTGTTTACTATTAGTCCATATAGAAATGTAGAAATAACATTGATAAACTTGGATGGCAATTGGTAATGAGGCCTTGTTCAAGAATTGTACCATATACAAAGGCTGATATTGGCTTTATTTTTTTAATTTCTTTTTTTAATATGCTGAGCAGCCAGGATCTGGTCATATGCATGTCATCAAACTAATATGTTTTTTCCTTTACCTGAAAACATTACCTAGAATCTTTCCAATATCATCCGAGAAGATCTACCAATTAAAAACAGAAGTGTTTTCAAGTTTCACAGGATAAAAGCATTAAGAAACATTAATGCATTTTACATTAAGCATTTTTACTTTCTGATGTATCATGTTAAAATTTATTTTTTAAATTTATAAAGCTTTGTTAAAAATTATTCCTTAAGTATACAATTAGAAATCTGAACTATAATACAAAGACATTTGGCATATTAAGAAATCTCATGTTTTGATGTAACTTATATAAAATTAACAAGTATTATAGAATATTATAAGATGAATGAAGATACATGTTTTATGTTAATCCTGTTCCACATATAACTTTTAAGGTATATCTTAGAAAATAATTGCCTCAATAAGTTTGAATATTTATTATTTGACTTGGAAAAAAGTCTAATGTATGGTCCTTTAACTCACCTATTAAAATAAGACTAATTTGTATTTCTTTCTTCCCCCTCTCAGTTTATGAAACAGTAATGTCTTGTATCCAATTTCCTCCTTGAATTTAGGCGTCCCATAACTTGTAATAATGATTGTAGTTCTGAAACTGTTATATGTAAGAATCATTTGAGGAGCTCTAGAAAAACACTGCTGCCCAGGAGATAAGCTCAGACACTTTGATTTACTTGAGTGAGTGGGGCTTCAACATTATGTTTTAAAAATCTCCTAATTGATTCTAATAAACTGCTAGAAATTAGAACCAATGACTCTAACACAAATAAGTGTGTATAACTCTGTAAAACTTATGGTGGTAAATAAATAACCATCAGAGTTGCCAAATTAAAGAAGAAAGACGATATGATATATTATGTGTCTGAATAGTCCTAGGGTGACTGTGAGTTCAACGTGACCAAAGGCTCAAATGTTGTGCCAGGTCCCATCCCACCTCCTCTGGTTTTCTGGTTTCTTGCCTCTGTGTAGGTACCTGATTAAGGTGAAGCCACAGCCCTTTTCATTCATCCTCAACATAAAAAGGACATCTTTCCCAAAAATTATCAAGGCAAGGACTGTATGATTATTTAATTTCATGTCCTTCCCTAAGTCAATTACTGTGGTCAAAGAGAAGGAATTATACTGCTTGATTCTGATCTAAATCATAAGTCTTACCAAGAGCGAGGAGTAAAAATAGCCTCCTCTTAAATATGGGTGAACAAAATTTGGCAGTCTGGTTCCATGAGATAGGATTATAGGGAATGATCAAAGAACGGAAATCAGTAGTCAATTCTGTACATTCACATTTGGAATGAAAATGAAAGAATTTATCTGTTGTGTTATGCAATTTATATTATGCAGGTACATCATTCTAAATTAAAAAAAATAAGAAGAGTATACAGTAATTATAAAATTGCTGCAACACCAAAGTATTAGCCCAAAGTATTCAATAACATCAAAAAGAGTCAAAATATATTTGCATTTTACAGCTATCAGTAAAAAATATTTATTAAAAAATTCATAATAAAAATCTCTTTGGAACTATTTCTATTTCTGTCAAATACCATATGATGTTAAAAATAGACTTTGCATGACTATTGATTGACTGTTGTAACTGAATTTCCAAAATAGAAGTAATTAGGGGGAGAAAAATCAAAGTTTGGCATGTATACTGTTTAATAATATATAAAATGGATAGCCTTCAAATTATTTTGCTACATCAATATAAATAAGAAAATTATGGATATTTCTAATAACTGGTTATAAATTCCATTAGCATGATTTAAAGAGAAGGCAATGTATAAGTAATTATGATGCAGGTATCCTACAGATGGATAGATATCATAGTTCTTCTCAATCTAAAAAATCAGAAGGTCACTTTTTATAATACTATTTTAATTGACTTAATCCAGGCTTCATTCACAAAGGTCTAAAAGAAGTCATTGCTTTTATGTAAGTTTAACTATATATCATACTGAAAGACTTTGCTATATAAAATGCCTAGGCATATTTTTTCTACAGTCAGCTTAAGTAAAATAATCTTTTTCAGTTAGGATATGAAAATTGTCTTTCTTTATTAATGTTGGCACTTGCAAATGATAGGGTGTTGATATCTTGTTGTAAGAATTTGATACATTTTTAACATTTTAATATGATGCATTTAAAAATTAAAGTTGCCTGTTTTACAATTTAGATAACTTTAAACAGCAGTAACTTACTTTGAACTTAATGAGATATAAATTACATTTCTGAATATTTAATTGAAAATCAATTTCAAGTTTATTTTTCTAATCAAGAGTTTAAAATTTTAGCAAGTGTTAAGATGACTAGTTTATGAGAACTCAAAAAGAAAGAGACTATTGTAATTGAATATAGAAAGAACCACATGTATTACAGATCAAAATGAGACAAGTTGAGGAAGTTAAAGAAATAAAAACAAGGGGGGAGGAGAGAGAAAAAGAGAGTGAGGGTGAGACAGAGTTAGTGAAGGCAGTAGAGCATAGTAGAATATAGGCTTTTATGTTTTACCATTTCATAGGGATATATTTCACCAACTTAGAACTTTCAAAATCTAGGTTCAACTATATTTAACTCCATTCTGTTCCTTCGCAATCTGATACTTAGACTCATTAAATGATAAATACAAGAATATAAAATCTGTTCATTCACTCAACACATAATTTTTGAGTGCCTACTTAGCAGAAGCTCTTCTAAGCACTGAAGATATTGTGCTAAAAATAAAAACACAAAATGCATATTACACTCTAGAATTTATATTCTAGTGAACAATCCAGACAAAAAGAAAAGGAAGTAAAGTTTATGGTATATTAGTTGCAATGAGTATAATAGAAAACAAACTAAACATGGGATGAAAATAACAAGTATTGAAAGTAGTGGTGGATGGTTGACAGCATGGCCTGGGAAATCTTTCCTGATAAGATGACATTTTGGTAGAGACTTAAGAGGAGCAATGTAACAAATCATATAAATATTATATACACTAAATATTTGTGTCTCCTCAAAACTCATATAGTGAAGTCCTAACCCCTAATGTGATAGGCAGTAATTAGAATTAGATGAGATCGTGAGGGTGGGGCCCTCATCCCAGGGTATCAGTGAATTTATAAGAAGGTAAGTTGGCATTAAATTTCCACCATGTGAAGTCACAGAAAAAAGATAACCTTCTGCTAGCCAGATAGAAAGCCCTCACCAGGCACCAAATTTGTTGGCACCTTGATCTTGAAATCCCAGCCTCCAAAACTGTGAGAAATAAATGGTTTGTGTTTAAACCACCCAGTCCTCTGGTATCTTACTGTGGCAACCCAAGCTTACTAAGACAAATATCAACCAAAGAGGTTGGCCTGGTACATCATCTCTCTGGTGAGAGTAGGCTGGATGAAACAAGAAGGCACTTCCGATTGGATTTGAGGGAAGAGAAAGGACAGTAGTAGGGGATGAGGCCACAAAGGAAATAGGGGGCTTAATTATATAGGTCCTTAATGGGACATCAAGGAGGGTTTTCAGCAGAGTGGTGTGTTCTTTAAGTATTTTGTAGAATTCGCTAAGAAAATTAACTGAACCTGAAGATGTTTGGAGGGGTGGTGGTGATTTTTAATTACAAATGCAATTTTTAATAGTTACAGGGCTATTCAAACTATTAGCTGAGCTTGAAGAATTGGTTCACCTAAGTTGTCCAGTTACGTGTGCAGAGTTCATAATATTTGCTTACTTTATCATCTATTCTATCTGTAATGATACATAACCCATTTCCCCCTCATATTTGTAATCATGTCATTTTTCTTTTTATCTCATTAGAGTTGTTTCAATTGTGTTGATCTTTTCATATGTCTCTGACAAGTCAAGGGAGATGAAGACTGAGATTTACAGTTGGATTTCTGTCTTATCTTCTGTCTTATTTTGCTAAAACAAAATACCTTAGACTGAGTTATTTATAAACAGCAGAAATTTATTTCTCACAATTCTGGAGGATGGAAAGGTCAGGATAAAAGTGCCAAGAGATGTAATATCTGGTGAGGAATATTGTAATATCTACAATATTCCTTGTAGATCGTGCCTTTTTCCTTTGTCCTCACTTGGCAGTTGAGGTCATGGGACTCACTCAAGCCTCTTTTAAATGGGCGCTTATCCCATTCATAAAAGCAGAGCCTTCATGGTCTAGTTGCTTTTTATGGCACCCACCTCTTAATACTATCATACTGCGTATTAGATGTCGACAAATGAATTTGGAGAGAATACTAAAATTCAGATTATAGCAAGTTATTATATTTAATAATAGACACAGCAAAATCTTTTTGCTTTTGTAACAAATTATCACAAACTGAGTGGCATAAAACAAGAGAAATGTATTTTTTCATAGTCCTGGAGGCCAGATGTCTGAAACCAAAGTGTCAGCAAGGCTGTGCTCCCTCTGAAGGCTCTTGTAGAGAATCTGTTTCTCACATTTTCTAGAGAACACTAGGTATTGACTGTGACCTTATAATACCAATACCTGCCTTCATTTTAACATAGCCTTTCCCTCAGTGTATGATCTAATCTCCCTTACCCTCTTGTGATAGTATTTAGGTCCCAATTAGATAATCCAGGATAATTTTCTCATCTCAACATCTTTAACTTAGTCATATTTGAAAAAACTTTACCATCTAGGGTAACATTCATTGGTTGAATGGTCTAGAACATAACTTTTAAGCTATTGTTAGTCTACAAAAACAGATAAAGTGATGAAAAAGTTAAATTTTATTAATGTATCAGGATATTAAATGAGGCTATTCCTCAAGTTTGTCTGAATTCTGCCAAAAGGGCCATGCTGAAGCCAGTAGTAGTAAGAAGCTCTGTGGAGCTTGAAACAAGAAAACAAATCATCTTTACAGTACTTACGGTATTATCTCACTGCTGATCTACATAAGAAATGCTTGGAGGCATTGCAGACATCCTTCAGATATTATCTGCCAGAAAATCTCTTTGGGGTATTTTCCTTTCTATAGTCAAATGAAGGAAGAAAAACAAACAAACAATCAAACAAACCAAAACACCAAAAAACAGTGAAAGGAGTTGTAAAGGTAGTTGCCAAGAAACAACCTTATCTTGGTTGACTAAATGGAGAATTGCAGGAACATAAAGGCCACTGAGGCTGCAGCAGATGCTGGAACTAATTGCTCATCACTATGTGCATATATGAAAGGAAAACAAGAGAAACCAAGTACATGGAAAGGGAAGGAGAGAAGGGTATATTCATACCTAATGTTTACAATACACACTATCTGTGCAATGGCCACACTTATAACTGTGACTTAAACTGTACAAAAGCAATTCCCATAGCCAAAAAATTTGTACCCCTATAACATTCTGAAATATAAAAGAAATTGACATGTGTCATCTTGATCTTGGATTTGCTTAGTAAGGCTGGAACTCATCAGTATAAGAAAGTAAGGAAGGAGAGGATAGGGTAACATACACAGAATTTCTTGTGGGCCACAGACCGAAGCCTGATTCAAACTATCTTGAAGGAACACAATCTGAGAGGAATGGCTGCCTCTTGGGTTATGTGAACCCCAATGGAACATACTTGGAGATACCAGGACCAGTGACAAGGAGACCCAGCAGAGATCAGACAGGGCGTACAACCCCTGCACCAGGGAAGAGGGAACCAACAGCCAGGATCCAAGGTCACTCAGTAGAAGGTGAACCCGGTCCTCTCACCCTTCTCTTCCTGTCCATCTCACCATCCTTGGAGAAGCAGAAGCAGCATAATGAGTTGTGGAAAATAAGGAGCTGGAGCAACAGAGCCGAGGAAAATTCATGTGCATGGTGAAGTGCAGAAGACTCTAAACCCTGAGGCACTCTAAATTTGTTGCAAGATGGATGTTTTATTTAAATAGTACTAGACTTTCTTAAAAATAAAAATTAGGCTACTAGTACTTGTATGTGCCTGAAGACCTATGAGAAATATTGGATTGAAAGAAACATTCTAGAGTGTTCCTGTGGGAAAATGTTGCAAGGAAAAGAACAAAACACTGTTTTCTAATTATACTCTGTCATGTTCAGACCTTTTAATAAATGAATATATAGTAGGAATATGTGAGCCTTTCAATATGTGCATAATCTATTTTTCCATTAAATCAGTCAGTGCATTCAGAGCGTCATCTGTGTATGAACTACTTCAGCAATTTGGGATCACTTCCTATCATGACCATGCTCTCTCTCTCTCTTTCTACTTCATGCTAACACTAAAAATGCCACTTTTTCATTTCACAGGAGAAAATTGATATGCAGGCTCTTCTTCCATAGCAAAGTACACTGGGCACATTTCTCTGTGCCCCAAACTTCCCCACACTCACTACAAACTTGCAGTGTTAGGTTGAAATAAATGTTTAAAATGCCCAAACTGCCCTAGAAGAAACTATGAATATATCTGAAAAAGGAGAAATATATGAATTTTTCTCATTCAAAACTATAGTAACAAATCTTAGGGAAATTTCCCCCCAATTTGGGTAAGGCTGGAATCTTTACAATAAACAGAATCTAAAGCCTAAACATTTTGCTGGGTGAAGCAGTGTATGGAAGGATCTATGGCAAAATATAGGAAAAAAGAAGAAAAAAAAGAGTATCTTGATGTAGCAGAAGTTAGCAATCAAAATAAGCTTCACTAGTGATTTTTGTGATTTGGGGAATGCAGCTGCCTGTGCTGCCAGCTAACTTGGGAAAGACAGACCAGCTGTTCCCAGGGAAGAACCGCAACAATGAGAATCCTGTTCTCTCAGAGACATAAGGATTAGCTGGTGGTGATCTGGGTTGTACGCATGACCACACACAACTCAATTCAAACAGGAACCCAAAGTGTAGCATTTATATGCCAGGATATTTTTTAAAATCTGAGCTACTCTTCTACACCATTCATGAAAAAATTATAGAGGGACTAGTACCAATGCATATGATATTGAGAAAGATGACTTCAAAAATGTTCACTTGTTTCTACTGTGAGTTATTTAATGGCTACCCCTTTTATTATCTCAATTGATTGTAAAAGATTTTGACTGTTTTTTTTCTTGAATGTATGTTTAGAAGTAAACATTGGTAGGAACAATGACTGCCTCAGCTGATGGCAATCCCAGCTCATTCATTATAGGGTTAGCCTTTTCTTTGAATATTCACTTTTCTTCCCTTATTTCTATTTAGGGAAATAAAATGTTCCATTGTAACTAAAAATATGCATTTTCCAGCTCCATCCTTGTAAACATGAAAGAGGTAGTGTCCATCTTTCTTTAAGGTTGCATAATATTCCATGGTATACATGTACCACAATTCGCTAGTCCATTCGTGGGTCGATGGGCACTTGGGCTTCTTCCATGACTTAGTGATTATGAATTGGGTTGCAATAAACATTCTGGTACAGTTGTCTTTGTTATATTGTGATTTTTGGTCTTCTGGGTATAAACCTAGTAAAGGAATTATAGGATCGAATGACAGGTCTATTTTTAGGTCTCTAAGTATTCTCCAAATGGCCTTCCAGAAGGAATGTATTAGTGTGCATTCCACCAGCAGTGTAGAAGTGTGCCCTTTTCTCCACATTCACGCCAACATCTCTGGTTTGGGGATTTTGTTATATGGGCTACTCTTGCTTGGGTTAAGTGATATCTCATAGTAGTTTTGATTTGCATTTCTCTGATGATTAAGGATGATGAGCTTTTTTTCATGTGTTTGTAGATCATGCATCTGTCTTCTTTAGAGAAGTTTCACTTCAAGTCCCTTGCCCACCCTGAGATGGGGTCACGTGTTCTTTTCTTGATAATACATTTGAGTTCTCTGTGGATTCTGGTTATTAGACCTTTATTGGAGGTATAACCTGCAAATATTTTCTCCCATTCTGAGGGCTGTCTGCTTGCTTTACTTACTATGTTCTTGGCTGCGCAGAAGCTTTTTAGTTTGATCAGGTCCCAGTAGTGTATTTTTGATACTGCTTCAATTGCCTGGGGAGTCCTCCTCATAAAATATTCACCCAGGCCGATTCCTTCAAGAGTTTTCCCTGCACTTTCTTCAAGTATTTTTATAGTTTCATGTCTTAAGTTTAAATCTTTTATCCAGTGAGAGTCTATCTTAGTTAATGATGAAAGGTGTGGTCCAGTTTCAATCTTCTACAGTTTGCCAGCCAGTTCACCCAGCACCATTTGTTAAATAGGGTTCCCCACTGAATGTTTTTAATTGGCTTGTCAAAGATCAAATAACAGTAAGTAGCTGGATTCATCTCTTGGTTCTCTATTCTGTTCCAGACATCTACTTCTCTGTCTTTGTGCCAGTACCATGCTGTTTTGATCACTATCAATTTGTAGTACAGTCTCAAGTCTGGTAATTCCTCCTGTGTGTTTTTATTGCTGAGTAATGTTTTGTCTATTCGAGGTTTTTTCTGATTCCATATAAAGTGAAGTATTATTTTTTCAAGATCTTTAAAATATGACAACGGAGCTTTAATAGGAATTGCATTAAAATTGTATATTGCTTTGGGTAGTATAGACATTTTAAACAATGTTGATTCTTCCCAGCCATGAACATGGTATGTTTTTCCATTTAACATCTTCAGCTATTTCTTTTCTTAAAGTTTCATAGTTCTCTTTGTAGAGATCTTTCACATCCTTTATTAGGTATACTCCTAAGTATTTCATCTTCTTTGGCACTACTGTGAAAAGAACAGAGTCCTTGACTGTTTTTTAGCGTGGTTATTGTTGGTATATATAAAGACTACAGATTTATGGGTGTTTATTTTATAGCCTGAGACATTGCTGTATTCCTTGATCACTTCTAAAAGTTTTGTAGTAGAATCCACAGTGTTTTTCAGATATATGATCATATCATCTGTGAAGAGTGAAAATTTGATCTCTTGTGACCCTATGTGGATACCCTTGATCACCTTTATTTTGTTTTTGATACTGATATACAGAAGGTTTTTTTGTGTTTATGGAAGCAAAGTTATCATTTAAAGTTCTTATTGTTAATATAATGCGTATACAGATATTATGCATACCAAAAATATCAACACTTGTCTAGTACATTCGTGATTTTGTCATCTTTATGTTTACAGTTTAAATATATAATTGTTAATTTGTAAAAGTCAGTCTTTAAACTATTATGCAAATTTAAATCCATTTTTCAGACTTGTGATTGTTCATTCTTCAGTTGATTCAGAGTTACATGAAATAAAATAGTTATTTATCCTTAAAAAATATATATGCATTTTTAAAGAAGAAAACTTTTTTTTGGAAAAGAACAAAAGGTCTCGGTATAAAAATAGAAAATTAACAATGCCAAAAATGAAATCTGGCTGACTATGGCTTTTTACACACTTGCTTCAAGTATTTTCATGGTTCTTTACCACTCATAGGAGAAAGTTTAAACTCTTTTGGGCATGAAAATCCTCATTCCCACTTTTATCTTCAGCTTCTTCTCTGGCTGCTCCCCATAAGTAACACTCACTTCGGCTTTCCAAAATTGTCAATTTTTTTCCCATTGTGACTTGTCCAATGCAGTGTCTATTGCTAGTAATAAATACCTTTCTGCAAACTCCAATCAACTTAGAAAATCTCTCCTCACTTTTTAAATATCTAGCTTGAATTTTACTTTACTAGGTAAAACTTCTTTGAGAAATTTCAAACAGAAATCCTATGCCATTCCTTAATAATTTTACATATTCTTATAATGACCTATCATATTGTACCCCATAAATGTATTAATGTATACGTAATCTATGGTTTATGATTTAATAAAAAAAAAACTTGATTCCAACTTAGAATGGGTTGCTTCTCATTCATATATTGAGTATATGTTGTATACATGTCCTAATAGTAAGGCGCAGGTCCCATATACTGGAGGTGGTGGGTTCAAATCTGGCCCTGGCCAAAAACTGCAACAACAACAACAACAACAAAATATGAAGACAGTATTTGCTATATAACATCGATTTTTTAAGACCTCATATGTTAATTTCTTAATATATACTAGCTATTAAGTAAATATTCATTGCTTTAGGGAAAAGGGTGTCAATGAATCAATTTTTCATGTTTTGGTTCCAGTTGTAGGGTAATGTTTCTTAGCCTCCAGCCTGTCCCAACCCTACCCTTGTGATCAGGACTTGAAGCAGAAGGTGGTCATGACTTCTGGCTGACTTAACCCTCAACAAAAAGTAAATGACTAACTAACGTGAACTGTTCAATGCATCTCCTGGTTTCGCTGTTCAGAGCTTCCTGGAAAATTGTCCTATTAAAAGAAAAAAAAGTTAAGCCGTTAAGTCATCACCAAAAACCCACATTAAGAGAGATTTTTATGGTAAAGATGACTATAAACTGTGGATAGAGAAAACAAAAATATGTTATTACTGAACTTTCTTGTTATTACTGGACTTTCTTATTTCTTTTCATGCAAATATTGTACTTCCATTGTAAGACTGAAAATGATCCAGAAATATCCACAGAAACATGCCTCTGGTACACTTCTCATTCCGCCTTCTAAAGTAACCATGGTAACTCCTTCCACACAGTTTTCATTTGCTGTATTTATGTGTGTTTGGGGTGTTTTGTTTGTTCATTTATATTCAGCTTTAATATTGTTACTCATCTTTCTTGTTCAGATTTCAGTTTCCTCTTCCTATTGCCATTGTTGCCAATGTCAGAAATATGTCAGGAGCAGAATTTCTGGAGGATAGTAAATGTTTGAGGACTTTCTTCCTCCTTCATTAAACACTGAAGGTGACATGTTTGCCCCACTTTACAGTTCTTTTAGTCAACCAGAAAATCAAATAGGATTATAATTGCTACTCTTCAAAGGATGCCATTTTACACAATAATGATTTGCAATACCCAGATAAGTCTGATTAGACCCCTCGCCCTCACAGACACACAGACACACACACACACACACACACACACACACACACACACACACACACACACACACACACACACACACACTCCTTCCCAAGAGGAGGAAGCAACTTTACTCTACTTTCTTTTTCAAAAATAAATCTATTTGAGGAAATTTTATGTATTGAAGCAGAGCTTACAAACTCATTCAAACAGAGACCATAATTTACCATATTAGCCCACAACGAATGGTATTTTGCACACTGTAGGTGTTAAATAAATGTTTGTTAGAATGAATTAATGAATTTCTCACTACATCCATCCTGTTTTAGTTTTCTACAGATTATGAAATACATGGTGTTCTGATAAATCTATTATATATTTTCTTTCTTTGGTAATGGTTAATACTTAAAATATCTCTGAAGAACTCCATATTCGTGCCATTTAAGTCCATATATATTATATGTACAATACAAATTTACATTTTACTGTGAAATTTTATCAAGAATTTTAACTTTGACATAAAGTAAAAATAATAATTGGGAGGAACAACAGCAAGTGTTACTTGTAGATCAGTGATGGTTCAAGGACAACAGAAATATTTTGTCATTTAGGCAGAAATATACAGACTTGAAAGATGTTTACTTTCAAGTTTTTGAAAGTTTTTGTTCAGTTGAGTTATATTTTATTTTCACTATATTCTCATCTACAGCCTTCCTTTGTGCACATCTATTTTGTCTTTTACCACCATCTAGATACTCTGAAATGCTCTATTCTTCTTTTCCAGCCATTCTGCTCCCTGTGGCTTTTAGTCCTCCAAATGTGTACAGGCTTTAAAAACATAGTAATAACACTATCCTGTCAAAATTAAGTCTCTAATTTTTCTTTCTATTTTGTAATGTATATCTACATCTTTCTAATGCAACTAAAGGTGGTGGAAGAGAATAAAAAGAAGTTTACCTGTTTTTTCAAATATTTTATAGTTGAGGAAACTGAGACCCCAAAAGGCCAAATATCTGATTGAAAATAGCAGCTAATTCAAGCAGATTCTGACCTGAAGACATATCTGCTGCCACACAGTCTGTGTTCTTTCCCCTACACTTCATCATCTTTCAAACACTAGGACCACTTAATTTAGTGCCGTGGACTATGTGTATTAAATCAATATTAAATGTCTATTATAAAAAGAAAATAAATTAATATCATTTTATTAAAAGCAAAGCATAAGTGTAATAGTTCTGGTCTATGTGTTGCTCAGAAGAAAAATACCATCTATGATATTTATACTTTTACATGTTGCAAAATAATAACTAGATATTTTAAAATTTCAATTAATATTTTCAATTGCCAGACTAACACTCACATGTTTGTAATAGAGTTTTGAAATTATGCCCACAAAATAATATTAGTTCTTATTAAACAGGAAGAAAAGGAATGGGATAAACATGTCCTCGGAACCTACGATAAAAAGAACCACCCACATACACTCACCCACAGCTTTAAATTAATTCTTAGAGGTTGACTACAGGTATTTTTATTATATAAAACTCCAAACTATGGTGCTAAAGAAATGACAATGAAAAAAAGATAGTTTATTATCATTTCCATTGGCAGTGTGGTATTATATAAATATTCAAGGTAATCTATGGAAGTGATTTGTTTTACCATCCACCATAATGAATAGTATGGTGAAGATTTCATCTAAATATTTTTTCCTTTAGTATGACCTAATCACCTCTTATATAAAAACATTCACCTGTTTCCATGACCTTTTCTTTAAATCTAACTATGTTTACCAGAATGCTTACCAGAGCTGTTGGCTTATTAGGGAGAAGTGGGTGTTATAGTCAGGAATTTTTAAGAACTATAAAAATTAATAAAAATCATGTAGTTGTAAAATTTTGATAAAAACTTGATTCCACATCTCATTTACTTAGTTATTGTGCTAAGACATTTATACTCTATGCTAATAAGGTATATATTAACCAGTGTGATGTCAGCATTCCTAATAACTATACAAAATCAGCACATTGTACCCCAAAGATGCATTAATGTATACATAATCTATGTGTTTATAATTTGATTAAAAAAAAAAACCTGATTCCAACTTACAAATCTTAGAATGGGTTGCTTCCCATTCATATATTGAGTATATGTTGTACACATGTCCTTATATTATAGCAGTCCTGAACTGCATAGTCTTATAGCTTTCGCTGTTATTTCCAGCTGACCTATGACATTTTGCTTGCCAAACCAAAGTACCAAAGGTTTTTACCAGCATAAGGTTACAACATAATTTATGTTTGGCAGCATAAAAAAGTTTTACAAGCCACCCTCTGATTCACTGAGAAAATAATAGCAGTGTTCCCAAACATCTACAGAACAGTGTGAAAATTAGGGAGGTTGTTTCCAGAGCCTTCAGCAAGCACTTTATAATAGAGATGAGTATGGGTGAGGAAAGGGGTAACATCTTTAAAGTATCATATGAAGAAAATAAAGTAATATAGACTAATATCATGTTATTTTATCTATGGAAGCTGTGACATCTAACCTCTGATTACCCTGAATCTCAGTCTCACATGTTAATTGAAGTTTGCCAGCAGTTTAATTATTTTACATTCTTAATATGAGATCTGCTCAGAGATAAAAATTGCAACACGTTTTATGTTTAGTGGCAGAGACTGACCCTATGTAGATATTGGTCAGATTTAGCTGAAGTCATATGATATTTGTCCTAATCTTGGTCAGCAGTCAAAATAACTGGAAGAAATTGTGAGTACAAATTTTGAAAAGTAACAATGATTTTTTTCAATATGGACATTCTTTTAAATAGTTTTTTCTGTTAATGACACTGAAAATATCAAAGCACAAATATCTTAAAGTGTTTATGCATATGCAATATATAGGTCTGAATGTGCAGGCCCTCAAACATGGAACCTGGTTCACAGTAATTAAATCATTCTTAAAGGTCAACCACAAATATTCATCATGTATACGTATATACACCACACACCACCACTGATACCTGTTTAAATGTGTGATTATTAAAAGAAATATATACCTTGGGTATTTTATCAGGTATTATAAAGTAATTTTAAAAGTGAATGATTAAAGCCAATTAAACATATAATGTTTATAGATCTGGGAGAACATTATTGAGCGTGTAATCTTGCATAAGTAGGACCAGCACTTTCTTTTGCTGTGTTCTGTTGGGTCCTCTTCTGCCCCTTCCTTGACGCTTCAGACTTCCTCACCAATTGTTTGACCTCATCCTCTACCTTTTAAATCATAGCACGCACGTGGGTTCCAGTAAGGATCACTAAAGACAACATTTTTTTATTAAGCTTTAAAACATTAAAATAATTTGCATGGCATAAGGAAAACACAGATTTAGTGTATAAATATTTGATATTAATGAGTTCCCAGAAAAGTAAACCAAGAGGTATTTGCCAGAAAGAGGAAATAGGCAAAGCAATAAAATGTAACATACTAAAATATAATATAGTTCGTATTATAATAATATATATTTAACCCTAGGCAGACATTCAGGTGTCTTTTTCTGATTTAAAAGTAATAAAGTCTCACAACTACCTCATGGAATATTTTGGTAGAGAGTTCCAGAAATGTATTAAATTGTGTGGCTTATGATAAATTTAACAAACTTTCATTGCATTTGAATATTTTATAATATGTCATACAAAATATTTACCATAGATACCCAAACACTCCTTTGGAATTAATAAATATAGCAATATAAAAATATTGTTTTATACACTCTAGTATAGAGATAATTTTATACATTTCTGGGTGGCACCTGTGGCTCAAAGTCGTAGCTCACTGGCCCCATATGCCAGAAGTGGTGGGGTCAAACCCAGCTCCGACCAGAAACTGAAAAAAAAAAAAAGACCAAACATTTCTGAAAATATTTTTTAAAGAGGAGAGTGAATTAGTTGGTAGTTCTGAGCAAATTAATTTTCTTCAGCAGAGGTCTCTCAATTTGAGACCTGAACAGTTAGAATTGAAAGCTCATCAAATAGATGTTTGTACCCTTTAAAAACGAGACTTGCGACCTGTTTTCTGAAAAGCTGTTAAATTTAGATTTAGGGTGAGAGTGGGAGGAATGTTCATTCATTGTATTCTATTTTTTTATTAAATCATAAAGAGGGTGTAGATCATGTATACATTAATGCATTTATGGGGTACGATGTGCTGATTTCGTATACAATTTGGTATGCTTACATCATACTGGTTAATATATCCCTCTTCTCATTTACTTAATTATTGTGTTAAGACATTTATACTCTATACTTAATAGCTCCAAAATGTATCCTTGTATATGCATCATAGGTGTGATCCCACCATTCAGCCTCTCTCCATCTAATTCTAAAAACAGGAGTCCCTGTGTTACATACCATCCCCAGATCTTACTGCCACCAGTATAGTCACTGCTTTTTTTTTTTTTTCCTTGTTGACCACCAAATTAATTGTTCATCTGGAATGAATACATTTAATTTAGACAGCTCCCAATCAGGACATTTTACATGAGAAAAATATCTTTCACACACAAGAAAACTGAAACTCATATAAAATATATAAACTCTGTCAAAATTCTCCCTCCCCTCCCTTCCCACTACATTTCTCTCCTTCATCCTGGGCTATAGTTGTGTTCTATCTTTCATAAGAAAGTGTAAGTAAATATAAGTAGGTTTCATAGAAGTAGATATGATTTAGATTTTTTTTTTTTGTGGTTTTGGCCAGGACCAGGTTTGAACCCACCACCTCCAGTATATAGGGCTGGCACCCTACCCCTTTGAGCCACAGGTGCTGCCCCAGAGGGAGGGTAAAAGGCGGGACCACACCTATGGAGCATATGACAAAGGTACAAGTCAAATCTGTCAAATGTAGAACATAGATGTTTTGGCACAACAATCAAGTAAACGAGGTGAAAGTATGTTGATTGGTTTGATCTAACCACATCAGATTGTATATAAAAAAAATTAGCACATTTTACCCCACATATGCATGAATGTATTCATGATCTCTGTGTATTTGACTTAATAAAAAAATAAAATAAAATACATATACTCAAGATGACATCTTGAGTGACAACAAAGGAAAGTCTTCACAGGTCTTATAAAACCCCAAGGATAGTGTTTATCAAGAGAAAAACATAAGCATTCTATGGCCTTTAAAACAAACTAGACATAAAAATAAGGCTAAACTATCTGAAATTTTTAGAACATGAGAACAGTATAATTGTTTTAATTCCATCAATTCAGTCATTAATTCTCAATATTAATGAGAGAAGATACCATCAGAAGAGGGATGTTGGAATATCCTTTTTTGTCATGTTCACTTGTCTGTTTGGAGTAGATTTAATTATTTTGGCTTCTCACAATGAGAAATATCTCACCATATTGCAGTTTCCATTCATGGGAGACCGGAAATACTAGTAAAATTACTTAGATATTCACTGGATACATCCTTATAAGTTTCTAAAATATTCAATCTACACAAAAAGTTTTTGAGCTTATAATAATTAAAGCTATTATTATATTTTGCATAAAAAATTAAAGAATTTTTCAGCTTATTAAATGCAAAATCGTAATTACTGAAATGATCAGTCTAGAAGTCCAAAGGCATTATAATTATCCCTTTGTTAGAGGAATTATACAATTGCTAATATGCAAATGTGTTCTCCATATTCTGCTCTGCAATATCTGGATTCAAATGTCTACAAAGCCATAGTGCTCAAGACAGCATGGTACTGGCACAAAAACAGAGACATAGACACTTGGAATTGAATTGAAAACCAAGAAATGAAACTAACATCTTACAACCACCTAATCTTCGATAAACCAAACAAGAACATACCTTGGGGGAAAGACTCCCTATTCAATAAATGGTGTTGGGAGAACTGGAGGTCTACATGTAAAAGACTGAAACTGGACCCACACCTTTCCCCACTCACAAAAATTGATTCAAGATGGATAAAGGACTTAAATGTAAGGCATGAAACAATAAAAATCCTCAAAGAAAGCATAGGAAAAACACTGGAAGATATTGGCCTGGGGAAAGACTTCATGAAGAAGACTGCCATGGCAATTGCAACAACAACAAAAATAAACAAATGGGACTTCATTAAACTGAAAAGCTTCTGTACAGCTAAGGAGACAATAACCAAAGCAAAGAGACAACCTACACAATGGGAAAGGATATTTGCATATTTTCAATCAGACAAAAGCTTGATAACTAGGATCTATAAAGAACTCAAATTAATCCACATGAAAAAAGCCAACAATCCCATATATCAATGGGCAAGAGACATGAATAGAACCTTCTCTAAAGATGACAGATGAATGGCTAACAAACACATGAAAAAATGTTCATCATCTCTATATATTAGAGAAATGCAAATCAAAACAACCCTGAGATATCATCTAACCCCAGTGAGAATGGCCCACATCACAAAATCTCAAAACTGCAGATGCTGGTGTGGATGTGGAGAGAAGGGAACAGTTTTACACTGCTGGTGGGACTGCAAACTAGTACAACCTTTCTGGAAGGAAGTATGGAGAAACCTCAAAGCACTCAAGCTAGGCCTCCCATTTGATCCTGCAATCCCATTACTGGGCATCTACCCAGAAGGAAAAAAATCCTTTTATCATAAGGACACTTGTACTAGACTGTTTATTGCAGCTCAATTTACAATCGCCAAAATGTGGAAACAGCCTAAATGCCCACCAACCCAGGAATGGATTAACAAGCTGTGGTATATGTATACCATGGAATACTATTCAGCCATTAAAAAAAATGGAGACTTTACATCCTTTGTATTAACCTGGATGGAAGTGGAAGACTTTACTAAGACTTATTCTTAGTAAAGCATCACAAGAATGGAGAAGCATGAATCCTATGTACTCAATTTTGATATGAGAACAATTAATGACAATTAAGGTTATGGGGGGGAAGGAGAAAGAGGGATGGAGGGAGGGGGATGGGGCCTTGGTGTGTGTCACACTTTATGGGGGCAAGACATGATTGCAAGATGGACTTTACCTAACAATTACAATCAGTGTAACCTGGCTTGTTGTACCCTCAATGAATCCCCAACAATAAAAAAAAAAAAAGTCTACATTACTTTCAGAGACCTTAAATGTACCTTAAAAATAAAAATGAGTAACTGACTTATCCACTCTTTCATTTTTTTGTTATTAATTTATTTTCCAAAGGAAAACTACTACAATTTATTCATATCCAGGGTATAAGAAGGAACTAATCGCTCTTTTGAAAATGTAGCTTTACAGGGACAGCAGTTCCTTACATTCTCACCAATTCAAGATGTTAATAATCAGTCATTTTGCAGAAACTATTTGAATTTTCTGCAAGAGGAAATACACATATATCCTTAAATATACTTAACTATAACCAATTTTGATTACTCTATTATATATCACTTTCTCAGTTCACCACAATCATTCTGGAAATATTTCACTCAGCAATGCTTTTCCAAAAATGGTAAGCCAATACATACTGTGCTTGGGTAAATGTTCTTTTCTATTTCTATTTTTCATATTTTGGCAACTACACTTTACTACTTGACATATGGAATTTACAATCCGAACTACCTCAAATGAGCCCTTTCATGAACATTAATGAAAATGATGAAATCCAAGAACTACAAAAACATCTCAGACTCATTTTTTCTCATTTGATAAAACTATCAAAATACCAGCATTTAATGTGATTATAATTTTTTGACTACCATAATTGAAATTAATTTCCACACAATAACAATTTCCAGACAAAAGTATCAGGGCTGAATGAAATCCTAACAGGGACATACAATGATTTCTAGGGTGAATGGTTCGGCAGTTAAAATCACCATTGCCAAATTAGTGCTTACATTCCAGTTTTATGCAATGAAGGATTTGTTACTTCTTTTGAACTTTAATGACTATATATATATATGACTATGTATATATATATTCTTTTTGAATATCCACAATATAGGAATACTAATGAATTGACCAATTTTTATCAAGCAACTGGACCTATTTATAATGTAGGTGAAATGCATTTATATATACCCAAGTATGCACTCACTCACATATAGGACTATAAACTACTCTACTGAGAGAGATAGCATACAAGTTATATTTATAGCTAATTAAGTTTTGAAATATTATACCTTAGAAGAGAATATGTCATCTGTTCCATGCATTTCAAACACATTTATTTCATCTGATTTGGAGAAATTTGAGTATAATAGAAAAATCAACTTCTTCACATAGGAGATCTACACATTAAGGATAAGCTACAATTTTAAGAAAATATATTTGGGAAATGTATATCTGATAAAGCACATGTATTTGAAATATGCTAAGAACTCTAGAAATTGAATAAGAAAATTAACAACCCAATTAAAACATGGGTACAATATGTGAGATGATACTCAGATGGCAAAAACCCTATAGGAAGGTATTTTACATCATCTGTCATTGGGGGACTGCAGATTAAAATAACAATGAGATAGCATTACATACCATTTAAATGGCTAAAATAAAAAATAAACCCTAACAATACCAAATTTTGGCAAGAAATTGAGCAACAGAAACTCTTACTTAGTTCTAGAGAGATGAAAAATGGTGCAGCCACAATAGAAAATAGTTTAGTTGTTAGTTCCTTACAAAGCTAAGCATAGTCTTACTGCTGTGGTCTGAATGCTTGCATTGCCCCAGAATTTGTATGTTGAGGTCCAAGATGGTGGTATTAGGAAATGGGGTCATTGGGAGGTGATTAAGTCATGAGGGCAGAGCCAACCATGAATAGAGGCATCCCTCACCTGACAACAATCCGCCACACCTTGATCTTAAACTTTTTATCCTCTGGAACTCTTAGAAACAAACTTATGTTATCTATAAGCTACCTGGTTTATGGGATTTTTCCTAGGAGACACTAATATATTAAGATATCATGTTTGTAATAATCATGATCCCAGGAATTTAACCAACTGATTTGGAAAACTATATTCACACAGAAACCTGCACAGGAATGTTTATAACAACTTCATTAGCAATGGCAAAAACTGGAAGGAACCAAGATGTCCTTGAATAGATGAATGAATAAACAGTTTTAAATCCATACAAAAATAAAGGCTGTCACTGTATATAGGGAAAATGGGAAATTTTAGTTAAATGTGCATATTTTTACAAAATATTCATTGCAAAATTTTATAAAATATTTACAAAATATTCTCTACATGTTGGCTACCTCTTTGTTAAGTTTTATAATGGATAAATTGTAAATAAAGAAACATTAGCTATAACTTCCCATTTTCATCATGTAAAATAACTGAAGGGACATTATTTATTCAGTTAAAAAAAAAAAGGAAAGAAATGAGTTATCAAGAAAAAAAATACAAGAATCCCACCTAAATGCTTATTGCTAATTGAAAGAAGTCAGACTGACAAAAACTGCCACATATTCTGTGATTCCAATTATATTAATTTCTG